>NC_137827.1:34832030-35487030 GCF_963921795.1 Nannobrachium achirus | reverse complement strand
TATGCAAACAAGGGTACCGGATTACACGTACAAAGAGACAGTACTGGATGTAAGTTAAGCAATTTTAGATAGCCTTTACTCTATTGCCCAGCTTTTCATTATCATCACTTGTAGATTTGCAATTCAACCATTCTCTCATTCTTTTCAGGACCTTGTGGATTCAGCAAGTAATATCCTTAGTGACTCACTTCAAAAATCATGGAAAGAGGACCAACAAAATGACAAAGGAAATCAGTCAATGGCTGAAAGATATTTACACTCAGTCGAGGGGCTGATTAATGCAACAAATATGACAAATGACATTCTGATTAAGCCAAACATAGAATTAATGGCATGCAGCAGTACCCAGGAGGAGTCACATTGTACAAACACAGTGCTCAACATCACTGTCTCTGTGGAGAACTCAGGTTCCAGCCCTGTGAAAACAGCAGGATTTAGAAGGCTGGGTGAATACCTGCCATCCAAGAACCAACATAGTAAGATTAATAGCATGGTTGTTTCAACAACTGTTGATAAGAACCAATCTCCGAAAGTAAAAATAGACTTCCATTTGATCAAAGAAAGACCTCGTAACAGAAAGATGGAGTGTGTATCATGGAGTGAAAGTGAAGGACAGTGGACTAAAGATGGCTGTAAGTGGGGTGGTCCCACTAATGAAGCACACTGTGAGTGTAGTCATTTGTCCTCTTTCGCCATCCTCATGTCCAAGAACCCACAGTCCGTTAAATACCTAGATGAGATAACCTATGCAGGACTGGCTTTGTCCATCATTTCCCTTGTAACATGTCTGGGAATAGAATTGGTAGTCTGGAATGATGTCATCACAACCAAAAGCTCATGTCTTCGCCATACTGCACTCGTCAACATCTACCTGTGCTTGCTGATTGCAGATTGCGGTTTTCTCGCATCTAGTTTCCCTGACAGGATTACAGATAATTGGTGTCAGGTATTTGTGGTGGTAAAGCACTTCTGCTACCTGTCCATGTTCTTTTGGATGCTGTGTCTGAGCTTCATTCTTCTTCATCAAACCTATTTCCAGTTACATCAGCTTACCAAAAGAAAGTACATGGGCATCTCATTTCTTCTGGGTTATGCATGTCCTTTCTTGATTGTTGCAATCACATTCATTACCAATGGCAGTGGTGCTGAAGGCCTCTACTACACGTCTGAGACATGCTGGCTGATTTACTCTGGGCTCCTGAAAGGGACTGTACATACATTTATTATGCCGGTCGGTATAATTGTGATGTTCAATATGTTCACCATGGTGTTGGTGATCTTGAAGCTCTTGGAATCTCCCAAGGGTTTAACAAGTAGCCTTCATGCTGAAAAAGCAGCTACCAAACACATCCTGAGGACAGTTATCATCCTGACTCCAATTATTGGTACGACATGGATTTTTGGATTTGCCGTATGGGCTGTTGACCTCACATATGGAGTCATTGCTTACATTGTCAATTACGCCTTTACCCTGCTGAATGCATTCCAGGTATGATCCTGAAATCAACAAAACCATGTTCAAGCAAACATTAAGATACAAAGTATGTGTGCGTCACATGACGGCCATTGTTCTTACATCATACATCAGACCCTGTTTAGTAACGTGTCATGTTTTCTTTTTCTTTTTTCAGGGTTTCTTCATTTTGCTGACAACATGTTTGGCAGATAAAGCGGTAGAGTGCCTTTAATTTAAACATGGTCTAAACAATCATGGTCATTGAAAACATGCACAAAAAATGGTTGAACCTTGATTTTTTATTCCATTTAAACAGATACGAGATGCACTGATGAAGCGTGGTAATGCTCAAGTGAGTCTACAATACATTTAAAAAATATATATATTTCTTTACATTTAACACAACAGCTGATCTTAACCTGTTCATTTCAATTATTTTAGAACCTGTCACAAAATACCAAGAACTCCATGAAACTTAAACCAGCATCAAAGAAGACATGAAAACTGGTTCAAATCTGTGTACAATATTCCACTTCAACATTTTACTCTATAGTAGCATTTATCTGTAAATTAGACATCCTAGGCCTATATACTTCATTAATTCATGAGATATTTGGACTGTTGTTTTTATTTTATTTAGATTAAACCTGTAGCTACATCTTCATTATAATGTACTTGGTTGCATAATTTCACGATTTGTTTTGATTATCAGTTTATCTGGCTAATAATAAATGCTTTGAGTAATATTTGCATTCCATGACCATACATAAATGTGATGTGTATGGTCTAGCTGTTGCACCAACAGTTTTGTGTTGTGTAAAGTACAGTTGATACATTGAATTTGTCATCAAGAAAAAGAGCCCGTCACATACAAAACAGTACAAATAAATAGAAAATGTAATATTTGTGTAGTCTATTAATTTGGAAACATGACTTCTACTACATTACAATTCAAAGACAAATGTTGTGCTTTTGACTCTGAATTTGTGTGGGTAACTGCATCATGTTCACAAACTACAATCATTGGAGCGAATTCCTTGCTAAGCCAGGACCTGTACATAAATTGGGATGTAATTAAAATTAAAATGATTAGGTAATTAAAATGTAGGCTATAATGACTAACCTTTTTCAATTGAGCTCAGAGTCACAGAGTTTTTGTTAATTCAAATGCATTTCTATGCTTAATGGATGACTTCACCCATTTTCAAGCTTTTAATCTTCAAATAATTGGTCCTCCCTAATGCTCATTATAATATGGTACCAACTTTGTCTACTCGGTCAATAGACCCATTTCTTGTTTACAAACATTGAGACTAAATGCACAGGTGACTGTATCATGTAATCAATTCCCACCAATCCCCAAACCTGTTGTTTTGGGGAACACTTCTTTCATTGGCTAATTTTGGTACCGATCTGCGCGCGCAACTAGTTCTTATCAGTGTAACGTGGACCAGAAATGCGTCTATCGCTCAGAGGAGGGCTGTGAGGACAATTCAGAGATCTGCCTACCAATGACATCATCATTAGTAGAGGTAGCATTAGTGAGGACCATCTTATGAAGATAGTTTGAAAATGGGTGAAGTTTTTTTATGTGTTTGCCAGACCCATGAAATGGGTAGGCCTACATAAGCAAATGTCGGTCTGTCTGTCCTGGTTTTCTATATAAAGGGTATATATGATGATGACATGATGATGACATGCCTACAAAAGGCATGATGTCATAAATGATGATGACAGACAGGGGGTCTGGCACAACCAGGTTGACCTGGTCTAGTTTTTTATATGCATTGTGTATAGTCAGTGTTTTTTTTTTTTTTTTTCATCCTTTAATTTGTATTTTTAGTTATGTCTGTATTGTTCGGGACCTCAGCATAAACATACAAGGAACTCTGCATTATGTGGTTTCAGAGAGTTACAATGTTCTGTAATTGCACTGTGGAAAACAACATAGCAATGTATTGATATTAAAAATAGAATCAGTCTACTTAACTTTTGAATACTTAAAAAATGCACTATGTAACTTTTTTTGAAAATGAATACATTTGAATTTTGTCCAAATCTGTTTGGTAGACACTATGGAAATACAATATGACTTATACAATTGGGGTGGTTGTATTTTGTCTCTCTGCTGTTCTATTGAGATCGTGTCGAATGTCATGTCTAACCTAGAGAAAGGATCTGACACCACATGAATTATTCAATTTATCCCCTGAGCAAGCAGGTAGGCTCAATTCTGTCAATGGAAAAAAATGTCAACACTTGAAAGCGGGTTCATATCCGGGGTAGAAGAGGAAAATTACATAGTGCAGTGTTTTTAAAAGCATATATTTGTTATACTTAAAGGTGCAGTAAGTGATTTTCTTTTGTTAAAATAAGTGTTAAATATCTCTATGTTCTGATAGTAGCTCCTAATTGTTGCATTACACTACAGTGTTTGTTCCTCTCTCAAGCTCTTTAGTTAACAGAAAATCAATTTTCAGGTTGGGATACCAATTTCATCCAATCAGGAGAGAGAACTCATAAAGGATACAGTATATAGGAATCTATAGTCATAGCCTTTTTTTTTATTGTTGTTTTCTCCTCCCTCCATGTAAAGCAGGGGTCTTCAACGTTTTTAGGCCAAGGACCCCTTAGTTGATAGAGATGAAGCAGGGACCCCCACAACCTTTTCACAGATTCCATAGTTTCATCCTTTGACAGCACAATCATCAGTGTATTTTGGATTCATGTCAATTTGTGTTTTCAGATATTTAACCATTTGGACCGTCAATACTTAAAAAACTTGACCTATCACTCTTAGTGATAGGTATAGTACTTAGTCTGCTCTTTTCCCCCTCTACACCAAACCTCATTGCTGAAAATAGCCGATCTACAAGCTTGTAGATCGGCTATTTTTGGCTGAAGTACTCAGAATAAGGACCCTGTAGTAACTCTGAGGACCCCCTGTTGAAGACCCCTGATCAGGGCCATAGCGCATCTAATCAGCGCTCTATGCGAGCTCTCTCGAATGCGCCTCTCTCCACGCGTATTTGGCGTGAATAGTCGGTTTTGGGCCGGTTTGGGGCTGGTTTGGGTCCACTCCCTCCATTTCGGCACCCCCTCTAGGATGGCGCTCTAGGCGGCCACCTAGCTTGCCTATAGCTAAAAACGGCCCTGCCCCTGATGTAAAGCATCCTTGGGCTAATATTAGCCTATAGTGAAATTGGAAGTGATGACACAAAGAAATGAGCTGACCAAATTAGGCCAAATTTAAGTTGATAAATGGGTACTTTCTCTAACCCACCTGAAAATGTATTTTGTTGGGGAGACCCCTGGTACTGAACAAATAGCCTAGCCTAATAGCTATGATAGCTTTATATAGCCTATATATATATATATATACATATTAATTTTTTCCTTTTTTGTTACCTAAAAAAATATCACTTACCCTCCCTTTAAGTACTTTTTAAAAGTGAAATACTGGTTCTGCCCATAGGTTCTGCCCATTCTTCATCGGTGTCATCCACAGAAATGTTATGTGCTGCCATCTTGTGGTAGGTCTTGGACTCTGACTCAGCACTGCAATATATAAACAGAGGTAGGCTAGAGAAAAAGCAGTTGTCACATGAGGATACAATTTCATGGCCAATTTTTACTTTTACTTTACTTTTTGAAGATATAAAGATATGAACCATATTCAATGTGTTATTACCTTTGAAGAAAACGAACACAGTTCTCGTGTCCGTATATTTGGGCTATCCTGACAGGTTTGTCGCCACAGCGGTCCTCCTTGTCTATGGGGGCATGGAGAGAGTGTAGCAGACGCAACACAGCCAGTCGCCCTGCCTCTGCAGCAAAGTGGGCAGGTGTCCATCCCTGATCGGTCCTGAGGCAGGACCTGGCTCCGTTTTCAATGAGGATTCTAACGATTTCGGTGTGCCCTGAAACAGTGTAAACAGTGGTGGGGAATGAATGTACTCAGATGTTTTGCTTGATAGAAGTATCAATTCTCTGTTACAAGTGGTTTAGTTTTCCGACTGTCTTGTGATATTTTATACAATATAGCCTAAGCCTATATAGACTATAATGCGTTGTATTTGTTGTATTGATTGATTGAAGAGTTTAATGGCAGTTTGGAAAAGGTGGGACCCCAATTCAAACAATTAGCCCAAATTAAGCTAAATGGTGTTCATCCTTTTAGGTGACCTTACCAGGCAGTGAACTGCAGGCCTACTGTTCTGTACCTTTTCCTATGCAAACCTCTAATAAAGTCCTGAGTCCTCACTCAATCAAGTTAAAGTCCGGAATTCAAAATATACTTGAGTATGAAAGTGTTGCCATAAAATACTTTTAAGTAAAAATGTTTGAAAATAGCAATCTACAAGCCCACAACGACTACGCAACGAGTTGTGAGCATTTAGCCTATGTAGGCTATAGGCTACAATAAAATAGGGCTATTGTGGTTAATGTAGGCCCTATGTTTTATAGTATAGCCTAAGTTATACCTGAAAAGTATAGTAGCCAATTTTTTTTGTAAAAGTACAATATTTGGATCCAAGATGTAGTGGAGTAGAAGTAGACCTACAAATACCTCAACATTTTAAGTACAGTAGGCTACTTAATGTACAGTTGCAATTTTGTCGTCTTGTGTGTACACTGAAGTGTAGCTGTTAAACAATTTGGAGCTAAATTAATTTTAAAGTAAAAAATCCCACAACTGTAAAACGCAATTACCGTTTGCTGCAGCCCAATGGAGAGGAGTCTTGTAATTCCAGTCAATGTCTCTGTGATTGAGGTTGCATTTATTTTTTCTCATAATTTCCTCAACTACATCAAAATCCCCAGCCGCTACTGCTTGATGTAACTCTGTCATTTCCATAGGTCATTTCTCAGGACGAAAATGTTGCCAAGCAACAGATCAACAAGAGGGTGCCAAAGTCTGAACTTATGATCCCATGGCCAGGGGTATGGCCGAGCTGTGATTGGTTGGTTATTGGTTGTCTTGTCAACATGATGCACAGAACCTCCTCCTGGTAAACCCTCTAGGTTGATACAGAACCACCTTTATGCATAGAACAACAAGCAGCTGAATCATTTAGACCTATTAGTTGACTCATTAGCTAAAATAAACAATATCAACATGAACTATAATCCCTTCTGGGGATGATCCACAATAACTGGTCCAATAAATCGCCATCTGGTCAAGATATAGGCCTATCGCTTCACATAGCAGCTCGATCTTCACATCCAAAGATTCCAAATTTAAGATTTATTGCCTCCCAGTGGTCAATCTGAAATGCATTCTTAGCTGTAGTTAATATCAAAACAAGCCAAATCAAACTACAGTAGGCTACTAGACAGACAGAATGGAGGCCAGGGAACCTTTATTTTTATAATAGCTCTATATTCTGTATTATTTTTAGCTTTATTTATACAGGCGATATCTCAATGGGAGACTCTTTTACAAGTGGGCCCCGTTTAGGGAAGCAGCAACAACTTAGATTATAACTACATTTACAAAACAGAAACCACTTATAAGTGCACAGTTATAATGGCAAGAAAATACTGTAATAGTAAACATTAGGAATGGCACTGTGGGCGCTGGCGGCGTGTTCCTCCTCCGCGTCATCAGCGCCCACACCCTAGGTGGGGTTGGCGATAGGGCCTTTCTGTGTGGAGTTTGCATGTTCTCCCCGTGTCTCCTAGGGTTGATACCCTCACAAAAACATGCACGTAATCCTGGTCTCAATAATGCCTCCCCCTGGCCAGCCGGGGCGCCTGATTGAGGGGAAAGGAACTGGTTGGAATAACGTGTTCCTTCCACGCGCTACGTCCAAACCAGGGAAATCTCCACTGTCAGGTGAAAAGAAGCAACTTGGACTCCTCATGCATAGAAGGAAGCATGAGGTCAGTCCGTTGTCTCCCCAGGCGCGGCAGAGGGAGCGCAGAGCCCAGGATTACATAGGCAATTAGCACTGGGTGAAAAAATGAGTTACAAAAAAAATTGTGGGATAAAAATTATATAAAAAAAAAAAAAAAAAAAGGAATGTAGTCACACATTCCTTTCCTGCACTTGGTCATTATAAATGTACTTTATAAATAATTTGAGAATCTCCCCAGCTGTTTAGTAGCCTCAAAGCCTCAACAGAAAATATATTTACATTTAGTTGTGATACCAATTTTATCAAATCAGAACAAAGTGAAATTGGAAGTAAAAAAAAAAACACACACACATTTAAGCTGTTACGTTAGGATAACAAAAAAAAGCTCAATCAACTTTGCAGATAGGCAACTTTATTGGCAAGTGAGAATCAGTGGGTGGCTGAAATGTATTTACTTAAAACAATAGACTTAAAAATCAAAATGGCATGGCCGTTGCATCAGCTTCGCAAATCCAGACAATTTTTCACCCAGTCAGCAAAATGGTCAGGGTCCAGCACTGAAACAAATGAAAAAATAAATAAATAATATATCAAATACACTTCAGTATATGTCAACTATATAGAGCATTCTGGACTACAAAATATATTGTATCCTTTGTAATTGCTGGTCCCCCCACCACCAAAACGTGTCAGGTAACATCACATATCTCCTGTTGTGGAATTAACATTATGCCTAAACAACAAGACTTTCCAAAAATAATCCACACACACACACACACACACACACCCCAGCTGGGGGGGGGAATATTTCCGACATTCTCATCGGCCAATATAATCAGACATCACTACTGTAAAACCCCATACATTAGACCAGGGGTTATCAAAGTGGGTGACGGGGCACCCTGGGGTGCCGTGACAGCAGTCCATGGGTGCCGCGAGATAATTTGATAATATTTGGAATTTATTTGGACAATTGAAAAAATATTTAGTATCATTTTAAACTTGAAGTACAAAGTTATTTTCAGTCAGTTCTAACCAAAATGGCCATTATCTCAACGTTTTCCTCGCAACTGTCACACAAAACTAGTGAAAACAGCTGATCTACAAGCATGTGTGCTTGTAGATCTGCCGTTTTCACTAGTTTAGTACATTTTATAGATGATAAATAAAAAACGAACGGTTTTGGACATATAAGGTTTCCACCCGACAACGACGATATTGCTATAAATATAAGGTGCTGGGAGTGAAAATTATAATGTAGGGGTGCCTCGGATTAAAACAATATTTATGGGGTGCCTTGAGACAAAAAGGTTTGGGAACCCCTGCATTAGACAATGTCAGTCAAAACCCAATATAAAACTGGACCATTTCCTCACCTGCTTCCATGATTGTTGGTCCAACATTCTCATCCATGCCTTGGACCCCATGATGATGCTAAACCTGAGGGGGAAAAAATGGAACAGGAAGGTACAGATAAATCAAACTTTATCTAATCTCAACTTTTCATACATGCAGCTCAAAAGAAAAAACATATTTAACCCATTAAGACCTGAGGATGATTCAAATCAATTAAAATCCTAACAGGGTTCCCCCCCCCCCCCCGGCCACAGAACAAAATATTGTTCCAGGGACCCCCAGAAGCAAAGATTTGAATTTTTTTTATACATCTACGTAAAAATTAACAGATGCTTTCCTGTTTTAATGGATCAACAGGAACTCATTACAAATTAGATACAAAAACATCTGATAGCCAACCAATCAAAACCAACCAAACATAAATTACTTACATAGTTTCAGAAGCAACAATACTGTACATAGACTGACCTGATTCAGGATGGCTGACAGCTGCCAACTCTGCATCATCTGTGGAAGACACTTTCCAGTATTTTTCCATCAATTTATTCACATCCATCTCTCCAAGCTCAATTTTCACACTATATTGAGGAATCCCACTCTCCAAATTATCCTCCACATGCTTTGCTGTCAAACGGAGCGGTTTATCAACAATGAGATCGTAGAATTCATCTACAGCACTGTCATCCCAGGTGCCCTTGGACTCGTCAAATCCATCCAGAGAGCACACAAAGGCCTGTGGAGCCCTCTCCATCAGAGTCTGAGGGACTGACCTCACATCCTTGATGTCAACTTCAGACTCATTTCCATAGTCAATAAACAGTACATTGAGAAGATTTCCAGTTTTGCGAATGACCTGAGCTCTGTACCACAGTTTGTCCTCAGAATAGAGTGCGAGGCAGACACTCCCAGGTTCCAGGGTCTCCGAATGGGACACATCCTGCTGTCCTGCACGACCAGATTCCTGAACCAGACTGCACACGCTGTCGAGTTCCTCAGAGTTGGCATGCTGACACCAGAAATAGTAGGGTGCTGCTATGGAGGAAGAATACACCTCCTCAGTCTTGAGTAGAGAAATGTTTGGCTTATTGTACCTACAGATGGTCACATTTGCCTCAGGGCATTTAACCTGTGTCACATCCGACTCACTTTGACCACTTTTGACTAATGTGTTTGCCAAAGTAATGCCTTGATCCTCCAACACGATGTCCCAAGTATTTCCTGTCTCCTTAACGAATGTGCATGCAAATGTCTTTTCAGGATTCTCCGTTATGGCCTTTTTCAATTCAGACACTGCACCCTCATCCCACTGTACATTATCGATGCATCCTCCCTCAAGTGTGCAGGGTATGCTGTACCTTGGACTCACTGCAAAGGTCTCATCAAGGTAACGTGTCTTGAGACATGACACTTCCATGTCATTACCGTGGTCTATAAATTCAACACAAACAATGTTGTCTTCAAGTTTGCGTTTGACAACTGTGCGGTACCAGGAACTGTCATCTGGAAATTCTGCGAGAACCAAATCGCCAATCTGCAGGTCACAAAACTCTACTGGCGTGTCACAGAATGACTGGGGTTTATTTAGTTTCTCTTCCAGATGGTACATGTCATCTTCTTCATTTTTCAGATGAACAAAAAGACTGGAGGGGTTGTTGAAATGAGACAGATACACCTCTGTCACAAAGCCTTGTTTAATGCGTCTTGGAGGCAAGTCACCCATTCTGATATTCTTTTGCTTGTTAGTTTGTTTTCCATGGTCATCTACACTCTTCATACCGTGTGGCACAGAGATTGAAGGTGTGGATAGTGCATCGGTCCTGACTTCACCTTCAGCACACATTCCATTACTGCTTCGGACTTCATTTTGTTTCACCATCTCCCTCGATGGTGGCACAGGCTCCTGTTCTTCTGTTTGACAGCTCGCTCTTGACACAGCACACATTCCATTACTGCTTCGGACTTCATTTTGTTTCACCATCTCCCTCGATGGTGGCACAGGCTCCTGTTCTTCCGTTTGAAAGCTCTCTCTTGCCACACCAACTATAGTGCGTTTTTCGCTGTAAGAGGGGTCGTGTTGACCCTTATGGACTGGGCCAGCTGGTTTCTGTTTTACCTTTGAGATCCTCTCTTGGACCTCTTTGTTGACATTTAGGCAACCATCATAGAGTACAACTAGCAGCTTTCCACTGTGGTCTTTTTCTACCACTGAAACGGTGAAGAAGTTGTTAACAGCATGATAACAAAACCAACTGTTGACCTCGTCTGGCACATCTTCTGGTACCTCAAACAGTGCGAGTCGAATAGCCTGCACAGGAACAGATTGGACTGTACTTGCTTGTAGAGGAATGGGAAGAATATCAGATTTGTCTACCACGAGGACATCACCATAATCTACAAAACACACCTGGACGTTTGGATGCGTTGCTGTAATTTGACCTCTGTGCCACTGATTGTCAGTGTATTTGGCAAAGCAAGGGGTGTCGGGCATTAGTGGGTGAGCTATGCGTTGCGGCTGGTTACACAGCTGCTGAATCTTCTCCGACAGTTCATCATAAATGGAATGTCTGTTCAGCTGGCAATAGAAGTGATGAACACTCTCAGAACATGTTATCCACACCTCTTCTTTTCCTCCAACCTTAATGTTATCTGTACAGTACTTGTAGGGATCACACACAAAGTCCTGGACCGGATTTTCTCCATGAGCATCCGATTCCTCGAGCACTGAAGGAGTGCATGAGGAAAGATCACCATAATACATCTCAGGGGGTGGCTGTTCCGGTTTAATTTGTGCTTCTTCTGTATGCGCTGCCATCTTCATGAAACATTTGTTGATGTTTTCACTGCAATCTCCATAAAGTGTCACATAATAGATACCATTTGGTTCATCAAGTTTCTCAAAATTTGCTGCGACTGACTTGTGCAGGAGCACCGATTTCAGGTAGTCAACTTGCTCTACAGTCCATTCCACGTCCTCTTCGGCTACTCCATGGAGGCAACAGCGGAATGTTACTACTGGCATCCTGAGGAATCTTCTATCTAGTGGTCTGATGTTGCATACTGGGACAACTTCACTCCTTCCATCATCAACATGCAACACTTCCACAGTGCCATCACTTGTCCCAATGTCATGCTTTAGCAGAGAGCGATACCACCTGCCGTTTGTACCTTTTGCTGCACATGGAGCACAACAGGCCCGTGGCTGTCCCTTCACAAGAGTCAGTGTCCCTTCATAGTACTGCTGAATCTGTATTGATAACTTCCTCAGCTCCGTGGAGAAAATTGAGAGTTGGACAAAAATGTGCCGTGCATCACTCATCTCCGTAACTTCAACACTTTCAAATGCACCCATTTGCAGTTCTGGGTAGAAGTACTGCTCAAGTTCCAAGCCAGCATCACTTGATTTGTCCTCTGGCTTTTGACCACTGGCCTCAGAACCTCCTCCTGTTGATGAACGCTGAAATGAAAGAACAAGGCTTTTGAACTGGTCTGTTGAAATCTTCTTTGCAAATCCACGTTGACGCATGTGCTTAGAAACAAGCGGAATGCTGAGGACAATAATTCTATCTGCCATCAGTACATCCTGAACTGACCCACTAATTGTCTTGCCAGGTAATGATTTCAAAAATGTATCTTTTTCAGAACATTTATTCTCAATGAATTGAACATTAGCAAGAACGCAGTACTCCATCTCAGGGGTTAGAAGGAAAAAGTCATCTTGGCCCCACGCCAACATGCTACTTGTGGTGATGTGGTCATGTCCCTCGTCAATAAGAAAGACTTTGTAATTTTGCTTGTGAACTGATTTAATCCGAGCTCTCTGCCATGTTTCATTGTTCTGTACCAGACACAGGTCTCCGGGTTTTCCTTCGGACTTACTGAACCGCTGTTTGGGTTTCTGAATGTCCTTTTTCATTTGTTCATAAACCGGTTTACGTCCATCATCGATGTAAGCCCACAAGAATACAAGACCACAGGGGGTTAAGTTTACCCGTGTGATATGAACGGACACTTCCTTGTATGGTGTTGGAAGCCCAGGAATTGAACACATTTTCATGCCGTGTCAAGATTCACCTGCAAAAAAGCAGAAAGACAGGGATATCTCTTTAATTGGAAAAATACACTATCCGTGAGCTATTGCAAAAGTATGTCTACCAGTTTATAATAAACAATATTTACCCAATTGAATCTAAATGCATTTTGAAAAAAAATATGATTTTATGACATTGAATTATACTTTCATTCTGAAAGCAATAAACGGATACAACTTTTGTAAGTGGTTCATGTAAATAGAAAAAGAATGTTCCTATCACAAAGATTTGGCAGCCCCCCTTACAGCAACTCAGTATAATCTCTGTATTTTGATAGTAATCATTGCTATAGAGCAATGATTCTAAAACATTTTTATGTCAAGGACCCCCAAAATGATAGGCATCATGGAATCCCACCTGCAAAATGTTCTACCAGGAATACACATAAGGTTTGTGAGCCATTTTTAAATAGCCAAAAGTATAAAATAGGGTTTAAGTGGTTTAACACATTTTGCTAGGGACCCCCTGGAACCACCACAGACCCCTGGGCATCCCCAGACTCCACTTTGAGAGTGTTCAGTAACAGGTGTCTCCCTGGTTTTGCTGGTTTAGTAAACAGAAAATGCATTTTTCAGGTTGAGATATCAATTTGACCCAATCAGGAGAGAATCTCAGGATACAGGATAAACAAGAAATTGGAAGGGATGACAAAGATGCACAGACACAATCTAGCTTGAGGACACCACTCAAAGTAATAGGGTGACATAAAACAGGGCAGCCGTGTCCATCGAATTAAACGGCGAAGTGGCGCCAATGCCATGTTCTATTCCAGTGGGTCGGCACCCGGGGGGGTCCTTATATGACAGTGAAGTGACAATTTAAGGACTTTTAAGACCTCAAACAAAAGAGAACAAAAATACCATTGCATCAAAAGTAATCAACAAAATATATTATAAAAACTGGTCAAATATTGGCTAAATTGGCAATATATATAAGAAAGAAGCTAAAGCTCACAAAGCCTCACATTGCGAGTCAAATAAAATTGAATGCCTCAACTCCTACATTCCAAGTGCTTATCAGGGTGGGGGGGGGGGCCTGCTCATATGATTAATTTAGAGATTCACAGCCTGAAAAGGTTGACAATCAGTGCTCTATTCAGTTCAAGCTATCTGAAGTTGAACACTGTAAAATACATCTCAATATACAGTAGAACAAGTGTAATGTAAGTGTCGTGATATAAAATATCACTTTCACTATCTTTACATTTATTAAGCATTTCCTTTGAATTACTACATCTACTCCACTCGCTAGGAAAAGTACAGGACACCGTATAGTTCAGGTCTTCTAATAGGATTTAAACCACAAGAAAGAACAATGGCGTGTTTACATTGGGATGCACTGATAGGCCAGGCTACACTTTTGGGGATACCACCAACCTTGTAAAACATGCAACATCACAACTACTAATAGCCACAACAGACGGCACCTAGGATTGTATTAAACTATGTTAAACTCACCAACATTGCAGCTGTACGGAAAGCTCTTTGTATCTGTCACGTTTGTTTCATAAAAATCCAAAATGGACATGTTATGAGCTACCTTCAGGGGTCATCAATGTGTCCGTACTCCGTACACAGACAAATGTGTCCATGTAGTCAGGGGAAATTAGCAGAATACCTGTCAAATCTGTGAATAAATTCCTTACCAAACAATTTCTTCACCAATGTGTTCATAAAGGTGTCTAGTAACATATCTAACAAAGATTGAAATTGAACATCCCTAGCAAAATGTTTGACAGCTAGGGTAAGTCTGGGTCTCATTCACTTACTATACACTGTACTATAAGGGAAAAACATTCCTTGGTCCAAAAATGGACCCCATACAACTGTGAAAAGTGATGACTCATCACTAAACCATCGTTTTTTTGGGTCAGTTTTTAGCCCAATGAATGTTTTTAGTGCAAAACAAATGCTTGCAGTGGATTCAGAATAATAAAAAACACCTAGTTGGACACCTACTGTAACATGCTACTTAAAGCATATTTCTGGGAGTCATTTTTCCCTTACAGTATAGTGTATAGTTAGTGAATGAGACCCAGAATTACCCAAGCTGTCAAACATTTTTGCTAGATATGTTACTAGACACCTTTACGAACTCATTGGTGAAGAAATTGTTTGGTAAGGAATTTATTCCCCGGTTGTATTAATATCCCCCGACTAATGGCAAAGACTTGGTCTTGTCCATAGCAGGTTTTACATATTCTTTTTTTACACACCATTTAGCCTCATGTTCTTATTTTGATCATAAGACCCAATTACTGAATGTCAGTCTCCAGGTTTCCTTCAGAATATATGTATGACACTGATTTGCTATGAATATGGAATATTATGAGTGGTTCTCAAACATTTTATTCACAAGGACCCCAATAACTCAAATGGAACCAAATGGACCCATTTGTACACTCAAAGAGTTACCAGCCTGGTATGGTCATTCGGGCAATCTTGTGTTTCTGTTATTATTGTCTGCTCTTTTTTGAATGTCTTGTGGCAAAAGAAAAAAAGAATGGACGAAAATGTCCACCATTAGCCAACATGGAGATGAGCTATTCTGTCAATAAATTCCATTCAGGTGAAAAAATTTCGAACAGTTCCAAATTTGCTCATTTTCAAAAAGGCAAAGTCCTGCTGCCCCCTGCATTATGTGCATCATAATATGATATATATATCATTATATATATCATTATGTAAGCAGGTGTGGTGGTAGTAGTCCTGAACAGAGGCCATTTTGGAGAGAAGTTGGGTCTCTTCTCACTTCCTTCATAGGTGTTACCAATGATACTAATGAAGGCTCTGGTCCATTTCATATAGCACAGTGGTTCAAACCTTTAATTTCAAGGGCCCCCATAACTCAGTGTATGAATGGAACCAAATATGGACCCTGAGGTCCATTTGTTTCCATTATACACCCTGAGTTACACTCCACATTTTAAGGGGTATTTGGAACCCCCAAGGAACAATGAGGGTCCATGGACCACACTTTGAGACCCACTGGTGTAACAGTGTTTCCAGTGAGCCAAGCCAAGATGCACCCCACAATATCAGCACCCTGACTGTTTGACAAGAATGGAACAGAGCCTTGATTTGTATTATTGGTGAAGGAAACGAAAAGAGACCCAACTACTCTCAAAAATGGCTTCTGTGCATTGGGTAAGCACTTCATTTTTGAAATCTGAAGACATGACGGTCATGTCATATGGATATCATGGCCGTCATGTAGTCTATGTTTCAGGGTTAGTGGAGGTAGCTGGCTGCCTATGCGCAGTAGGCCAACGCGGGACATGACATTAGTGATTTCCAACTAGTGCCCCCAAACTCGAACGCTATTAGAAAAATACCTGCACGGAATTTGACAGAACATAACTCGGAACATGTCTACGGTGGACTTGTATGAAACAAAAACTTGACAGATACAATTTAACGCAAGCTTTCAATATAGGCTACAGCTGCAATGTTGGCAAGTTAAAGGTATAATGGGAATTTTCTGTTACAAATATTGGTGAAGGGTTTGGCATCTAAATGGCAACCGCAGTTGTTCCATTGAATTGATAATTAATGCATTTCATCTTGGTAAATAATAGGCCTATAGGAGGCCCTGGCCTACTGTTAACAATCTAACAACACAGTGATTTCCTATGAACTAAAAGTTATACTATAGCCTCTATTTCGTTTCGTTTCCTCACCGTTTGCAGACATCTGTTTGCTCTTGGGCGGCCCTCCCGAAAACCACACTCCTGTTTGTACATTCTCCTGTGACAAACCTCATTAGATTTAATTGGGACCAGATGGCAAGAGTGGGAATTCAGGGTGTTTACATTTGCGCAGAATGCGCACAGGTATGCGCGCGAAAGGACCATTTTCAAATGGCCTAAACTGGTATGTTTGACTTTGAAGTGGTTACATGATCTACAAAGTAACTTAGCAACTAAAGTTTTCAAATAATTGTAGTAGGCTAGAGTAAAAGTATAATATTTGCCTCTGGAAATGTAGGCCTAGTGGAGTAGAAGTAAAAGTAGGTGCCTACAGAATACAGAATACAAAATACATCCAATCTGATAAAAAATAGCCTAATAGATCAAGTATATTTTGTCCCAAACTGGATGAGGAAATATGCTAGACCATCTGCAATATTAAAGTAATGAACTCATGAAGTGCATTATTAATTACAATTATATGTGAAATGGGCCATCCTTTGATGGTGTTTTTTGATTGATTGATTGAAGAATTTATTAGAAGTTTGCAATAGAAAAAAGTACAGTTTCATGACAGAACAAATCACTGGTACAAGGTCAACTAAAAGGAGATCCTAGAAAGCCGAGGCTTATTTCCACAGGAACCACACTTTAAGTATCTCATATAACATTGAAAGACAGACGGATAGAACATAGTAGCCTACTTTATCTAGGATAATATCAGTTTCAAAAGCATAACATCAAATACAAAGGCAGAAAAAAAGAAAAGATGGGGGGGAGCATGGGGGCTTAGTCTATTTACAAGTCACGGGTAGCAGCTGTCTGAAGGTGACTTTTCATACCAATTTTGAAGGAGGCTATAGGGATTTGCTCTCCTAGTCTCCTTTAAGGCTTGTGGAAGGGCGTTCCACATGTTGATGGTATAGCAGGAGAACGAGTTAGAGCCTTGTTTAGTGTTAAATCTATGTTGATGATGATTAGTGGAGCTGCCTCTGGTGTTGTGATCGTGTATATATGCCAATATGCCTACTTACTTATATAGGCCTACTGTTAATTTACAAGGCCGATCTACAAGCTTGTAAAATGTAATGCGACATTTTGACACGTTGTGAGCTTGCCTTGTATTTTGTCTATTTGTGGTGCTGTCTGAATAGGCAAATCCAACTGACCACTTTGAAAATAACTGCATGGACACTGGACAGACTGGACAGTCAGTCCTAAAGATCAGACCTATGTAGTCTGAACAAGCCAACAAGGCCAAAGAGATCATATGAAGACAAGGATCAGAATTCAGGATAGTTATTGTGCCACGGAGACCAGGAGCAGGTGATCCGGTATAGGAGCAGTGAGCACTCCACCACTCACCCAATGACATTTCCACAGTTTTTAATTCACTTTGGCTGTCATGTTATCTCCTTTGTTGGGTTCACACTTCACAGAGATTGCGCCCAGACCTAGTGGTGGCACCATGGGTTTGATTCCTGGTTCTTGGCTCACAATGATGTCACAGGTATGAAGAGGGTTGACAACATATTCACTGTGAAAACCTGAGAAAATAAATACCAATCCAGTTAGATTAAGCGATCGGGGGACCAAATTATTACGCTCTACACAAGTGCATTTGCTACTCTTGAACTTTTATAGATCTTTCAGGACCTTTGTGAGGGTCAAATATTTAAACTATACCGGTATATGCATCCTGCCACTGGATGCACATTCATATTTCATTTCATTACCCTACTCTTTTAGATAACATCAAAAACTACAGAATTAATTGCTGTGGAATATTCTGTGCAACTGAGCAGTAAAGGATGTCTGATTTAAGCCAAGGTCTTCACTTGCACACTATTATCTCAAATTCACATGGGCAGATTGCCTTGAAACATTATGCATTCAGCAAGGATGATTTTGAGTACCCTGTGGCATTTCCTCTAGCACCATCCTTAGGTCAAACCTTCCACTTACACACAAATTATCTAAAAGTTCTAGACAGATTGCCATGAAACTAGCTGAGCACATTCATGCTCCCTGAAAGATGAGTCCTTTTTGTGTGAGCTCATCTTTCTTGGGTCTTTAAGTGGCAGGTTAAAATGTATAACGTATTGTTACTAATCAACAATAACTTGCTTTGTCTTATCAAAATGGGTGAGTTCTCTCTTGTTGCTGCTCTGGTGTCTGCTGAGCTCTGCTATGTGTTGTGCACATGCCTGTATTCCCTTCCTCTTCCCTCGTCACTCTAACTGCATCATGCATGTAGTGAGATATTTTACTGACTGGCCATTCTGATGGCATTGATGCCATTCTGTTTGAATGTAGCATAAAATTAAAACATTTTTATTTTGGTTGGTTTCCAGCCTCAGCATCAGGGCAAGGCAAGACAGCTTTTCCTTCGTAGGGTGACGTACGTTTGAGTCATTGGTATGTATTTGTGTTTCTCATGATGTAACATTAGTTGTTGGTGACTAGTCCATCCACTAGCTACCGTACTGGGGACTTTCGTTAAGATTGGCCTAATATAAGCAACAATTCCACAATGTCACACAGTTAGTAAAAAATAGAAATAAAACAACGACCTTAGAGCCAATACTCTAGGGATGTGTCCCGATTTAAGTGCTATGCAAGGCTGGCTTTGACTGTCATGTAGGTGATTGCTTATAGTACGATAAATCAATGGTTTTCCACTGCTGTCCTGCGTGGTTACACAGACTACTCTGCTACACAGTAAAATGATTAGTGCTAATGAGAGTGTACAAATGGAACCAAATAATGGACCTTATAATGTGTCTTAATGCTCTTGAAGAGCCTTGTTGAGAGAAATGAGCTTTACAAGTAATTAAACTTGCCTTTGCCTTGCCTTGCCTTAGAGATCCATTTGGTTTGTATATACTTTTACATTAAATTAAGAGTTAAATTAATACTCAGGCCAATGGCCTTCTTCCGCGTTGGCCGGAATGTCTGAGTGATCTTCTGCTGGGGCTACTCAATAAATAAGAGATCCTAAAAGGACCAAGTGAGTGCTGGTGATCTTTTCTAAGATACTAATGACATTATTCTCAGATTAGGCAGCTAGTATGAAAACCAAATGTGCTATGGCCTCCCAGTGCTGGACTAAATAGATCTAAAAGTAATGATACAAATATTTTGTCTTTATTTTTCTACATACTGATCCCACTGGTTCTTCTCCTAGAGTTGTCAGAGGGAGGCAGCACCTTCATCAGTCTGTCCTCTTCCCTGACTTCTTCATAGCATCTGACTGAATGTGTTGAGATTTGTTGCAGAATGATGTTCACCATTTAAGCCCCATTGGGGGTCCTTAAGGCTCCTGGCTTTGAACACAGGCCCATGGCCATGCTGCTTGTTGGGCTTGCCTTCTGTGTCCCCCTTTCATCTTCTAATAAAAAAAAAAAGTTATAATAAATATAAAATGAGCAAAATCGTGCAGTGACTGCAGTCATGAAACTATCATGTGTTAAATCCTTGTAAGATGACTACACCTCGGATGTTCTGTAGATTAGAAATATTGATGAACTTGATAATTAATTGATTGATCAAATGAAATCATAATAATAATTTTCTACACGTGCATAACAAATCTGAACGAATCACGTTGTGATGTTCAGTGGCAAATATGACACATGAAATGAGGAGGTTGAAGAAATGCGGTGGTAGCAAGAGGGGAGCGACAGCAAGATAGATGAGACAGGGAAAGAGTTTATAAGAGTTTCATGCCAAAATTACATATCCAACATTTGAAAAATACTACTACTGTTGCTCTGACAAAATCATTTCCTTTATTATAGTTAAAGTTGCTATTTATTACTTGAATGTCGGACTGTACCTCGTGCTGTTTACATTTCAGACTATACCGTAATTATTGTGACCTTAGTTCGCAGTTAACTATGAAAACTGGCGTAACGTCTCAATGTCTATAGCTGCTGACCTGTTGTGGCATCACATTGTTGACATTGTGACATCAGATTGTTGTGAGTGACATCACATTGTTGACATTGTGACATCACATTGTTGTGCCATCACCTCATCAAAGATCAAACCCTGGAAATCCATACATATAACCAGTGCGGTTGCCGCGACACACTTGCAAATGAATAACGGCCTTGTCCCTTTTATGCCCATACCGGTATATGGAGATCCCATATATGGAATATTTTGTCCACATTTTGTCCAACTTAAACAACCAACTCGAATCACACTTGCAAATGAATTCCGTCCTGTGCGAATTCCGTCCGGTAACATGTCCTTGGTTCGAACTCCCTTTGTTCCGACCACCTACAACTAACCTTAACCCTAACACTAACCTGAGTAAAAACTAACGCTGGTGAATGCTAACCTTACTATCAAAACCTCCGTCTCATATCTCCGCCACCGTTGCCCCTATCCATGCCAAACTTTGCACTCACACTCCTTGGCTGTCAAACCACAACCCCCATCCCTCATTTCTCACTTGGCCCTCTTCTAGCACCACCATGAGGCCGATTCTTGAAAAACTAATTTTTGGACTCTGCTCCTACAAATTTTGCCTTAAAATCACGCAAAGTGGTACACAGTATGTCATGTTATACAAAATGTAATGCCTCGACTCTTAGTGTTGGGGTGGGGGGTCCCCATTTCAAATATGATTATTTTGGGGGGTCGCGGCCTCAAGGTTGAGAACCACTAGATAGCCCTCTCCAGCTCTCAGCAGTAGGCCTAGTTGATGATTCTACTGTTGTTGATACATAATCAATAGCTGTGAACTCAGCAGTATGCATTGCAATGTTATTTACAATAAACTGTGATCAGTAGCAATAGCTGACTAAAGTTCTTTTATTATATGGAAGATGCTGTACAGCGTTAATATGAAAACTTGGACATTGCAAATAGACCTAACTTAGCAGTTCCCTTCCTACAATTCACCCATTCAATCTTGAATTGGATCTATGAGACCAGCATGGCTAAGATTGACATCAATCTAGTTTATTTTTATATGGGGGGTGTTTCTGCTTTTTTTCTGATAGTGACCGAGAGAAAGATAGGAAAGGTGGGCGAGAGAGGGGATGACATGCAGCAAAGAGCCTCAGGTTGGATTCGAACCCCGGCCAGCTGCGGGAGGGCTATAATTTATAACCTTATTTATGTGATATGCACTGTTACCAGATGAACTACCGCCCCAGGGTAACCCCTCATTATCTTATTTTCTCCTCGATGCTGACATCAACCTCCATGAGTCATCACTGAATAATTATTTTTTAACCAAATGATTCATTTATATGCAGCAATATAAAGCATTAAATGGGCTGTTTTGTTTGTTAAATGTTTAAAATAGTTTGATATTCCCACTGTAATCATTGCTATAGAGACTTTGTTCAATAACATCGGTCTCCCTGTCTCTCAAGCTCTTTAGAAAATACTTTTTGAACAGGGATACCATACAGTATATCTCCAATCAGGAGAGAGAACTCATACAGGATGGAGTGGAGATATTGGGAACAAAGACTCTGTAGCATTGTAAAGCATAATATATTAATCTTAACCTTTTAAATAATTACTTTTTGCTTTAACCCCAAAATATGACTTACACTTTGATTCTGTATCAATCTAAGTTGTTTTGTTCCTTTTGAAGAAGAAAAAGAAAAAAATCCATTTGCTTGTTTATATTTTCTTGAAAAACATCCTTACTACCTCTAGTTGACTCTCAGTGCTCACGTTTCTTCCCATAGCAATTATTTTATGTGATTATTCTATGTTCACAGGGATATTGTCACGGCAGATTTTAGATCTAGAAATTGAAGGTTTTGTGCTCATTTGTCACCCTGGATGGGAGCACCAGCTGACTCCCTTGAATCGTAAATGTGAAATGTTGATTCTGCTTGAATAATTAACAGCGCTCACTCATCATCGTCAATCATTTCCAGTAAATGCAACTCCTAGACCATGTCTTTTGAAAAAGCCCATTGATGTTTTATTGATTTTTGATCACTACAGAATTTGTTTTTGGGGTGCAACACATGCCACATGTATAAAAGAACAAAATAAATACAGTCACTTGTGTTTTAATTCTTCATATTAGATATAAACATTTACTAGACAAAATTTTGGACATGACAATTGGATCAGACTGTATAAATACTAAGGACTTATGAAGGGGTTTGGTCTCAGTTTTGCTGTATACAGAACAGTGAAAAGCTTTTGTGACTCCACTACTGTAATGCTTCATTTTAACTCTGTTGTATGATGGTGTCACTCTCTGACAATGGCTGATCTACAAGTTCACAATGTGTCACGAATCTCACGATGCATCAAAAGGTAAGCTTGTAGATTGGTTATTTTTGGCAAGCGACACCATTATACAAAGAAGTATAAATCAGGTTTTAGTGGACTACAAGCAGACACTCTTTGTCCATGCTTGCATAGCCTAGAATTGGGCAAGCCAAACAGCCTAAATTATAACATAACCTGGTTGCCACCCTACACTAAACACTCTTTCTGAGGCTTTGCCAAGCATTTCTTATGAGAATCTTGCTTCATTAATGGTCACTGAAAAATGGAATAGATTAGAAGATGAAACCTGCAACAATAAAAAGTTTTTCTTTTTCTTTACAAAAAATCTTTGTATGTAGGAATGCAGTGTGTCCAGTAAACATATGTAAGGCTTTTTCCTTTTTGTTGCAATGGAAAAAGAGCCCCTGTCACCAGGTGGCCTAGAGGATGGGCTCCAAGTATCACGGTCAAAAGCCAAGATTGTATTCATTTTGCAGTGCTCTTCATTTCTGTAAACATACTGATATGTATTGAGTAATGATACTCAAGTTGAAATCAAATAGGCAGTCTGTAAAATTGTAAAAATCCAACCAATTCTGAGTTTCGATGGGGGATGATGCATCCAGCATATGGGTACTTTGCCTATGGCTGGTGGTAATTTTAGCTTTTGCCTAATTTCAGTGACAGCAGTACAATTAGCCGTAAGAGTGCATTATAAACTACTGGCTATTCTCTTCCCAGATGCCACTGAACTTAAATTCAAAACAAATATTTACGTATAGCTCTCTGTCCAACACCATTCCAAGCAGTCTATCTTTCACAAACTCAGTGGCACACATACACATGTATCAATGGAAGGAAGCATGCTCCTGGGTGGGTAAAATAATAGAATCACATACTGTACATCCCATGCAACAATACTAAACAGATTTTTGGAGGGCTTCTCTTTTGTTACCCACCTAAGGATGCAAAAGGTAAGAGATTATATTTTTTCGGACACATAATATATGCATGCAAATAACCTACTCTTCTTGTTCCATTTGTATGAGAACACCTGGAACAAACTGGAGCCCCTCTATTCTCCAAGAGCTCAAGAAGCCTGGACAGTATAGACAGTTACAATTATCATAGGAGTTATTGTTTGTTACTATTATGTAAAGCATACGGTAGCTGCAGCAGTGAAAATTGGGGTTTCTAAATACTGCAGGAACATAATTTAATGCAGTGCTCCACCGATATACAAGCTAGAGTTGAATGAGAAATGTATAGGATTTACTGTGCACAACTCACATTGGCAGGTTTTTGAAATATAAACGTATGATATTGTATAGCTAGATTCAAAATTATTCAGCATTTGACATTCTCATGCATACAACCACAAGAAGCAAGTCCATTGAAAAATAGTCCAAGCATAATTAGTATTATTTTTTTCCTGTGGAAATGGCAGAGAACTTAATAAGACATTAAAACATGTGCTGCTGTCCAGTGTGTAGATACAGACAGGGAGACATGAGCGAGCTCACTTCTGCATGTCACATTGCAAGAGGAGGACGATGGACGGGTCGCTCTTCGCTGCCTCTTTGAATTCTTCCAAAGAGATCTGGTCATCGTTATTCTTATCCATCTTGCTGAAGATCCTGTCCACCCTCTGCTCCGGTGTCAGGCCATCCTCGTTCATCTTCATCATGATCACAGTGCCCACCATTTTGTAAATTGCCTGTGCACAGGGGGTGAGGCACAGAGACATGGTACTGTAGCTGACATATCATTAAAGTGTTGAAAGAAAAGCCGCATTTGTTCAGGACATCTAATTATTCTCATGGTGGGCTCCCTTCGGATTGTTAACCTTTATTTATTAGCCTTTCAGCAACTCCCTGCTTCACATTCATACAGGTACCATTGCACACCTGCCGACTGCCTAGCAGAACTATGGCCTTCTGCTTAATGGCCATGGAGCAATTAAGGAATTGCCAGTGTTGCTGTGGCAGATAATGGTAACAGAGGGGATTCCATCATGGATTGAGGATTATTGATCAGATAATCCCTTACCTCAATTATCTCCAGCATCTCCACCCTGGTGATTTTGCCGTCACCATCCAGGTCATACATGTTGAAGGCCCAGTTAAGTTTCTGTTCAAAACTGCCACGGGATGTGATGGACAGGGCACAGATGAACTCTCGGAAATCAATGGTTCCATCGCCATTTTTGTCAAAGGTTCTGAAGGCGTGCTGTGCAAATTTTGATGCATCACCATATGGAAAGAACTGAAAGAGAGAGAGGGGAGGGGGAGGGTAATCATGTATTTCTAACCAACAATTCAAAAACAGATCTTGTTCTTGAGAGAAAACAAAGTGGTTGAATAAAATAAAAGACAAAAACACTGTAGAGAGTAACAGAAGCAGCACCGAGAGACTTAAGACAGAAATGAAAATGGCAATACGTCATAATTCTTGGACACTTGGCCAGACCCTCAGGAAGCCATGGGATAAGGAGAGTGTTCACAGACCTTGACATAAAGCTGCTGGAACTCGTCCAGGTTGAGCCTGCCAGTAGGACAGTCCTTCAGGAAGCCTTTGTACCACTGCTTGAGCTCGTGTTCATTAAATTCTGTGTTCTTCACGAGATCCTCCATCACCTCAGGAGTCAGCTTGCTATTCTGTTTCCCCATGGTTCCTGTGGGATGCAAGAACACGTGAATAACGCATTTATGTATGCTTGAGTGGTGTGACAGTATGAAAATGTTCTCTGCTCAGTGAGAGAACCACACCTTTTCAATTCTTCACATCAAACACGAGCCACAGTGAATGTGTTGCGGTGTTTTTGACGAGCACCAAATGGTTCCTTGATGCCACTGATCTATTTCTGGTTCCCTGAGCCTGTTTTTTACAGCAGCCGCTCTGAATGAGAGTACACACTTACTACACTGACCTGAATCATCACTGTCAGTGTCAGCAGAACCAGTTCATCAAATGTTCGATCTGTGCTATCAAGTTTCCATTACTACCACTGTCCTATAACCCGACAATGACAACAAAGCTACTGCACATTTGGCTGTGCTGTAGGGGCTGCAAAATGCTTGTCAACCTAAGACAAACACTGGCCCCTAAAGGAGCCAGTGTAGCCTTGGTACTGTAGGCCTACATGTGAGTCAGTGGTATATAGTGCAGGCTCTTTGCTGCATAATTGATTTGTCAATCAATTTACCCTGGCTTAATGATTAGGTAATTCATCAAGAGAGAATTAGCTGATTGTATCAGTGAATCCACAGACCAATTGCACTGCATTTGTTGGTTGTTCACACCGCAGGCCCCTATAATCTTCAAATATTGAGTAGCCACAGAAAATACATAGTCTGGGTTAATGCATGATGTGTCAAATGAGAGAATGTGGTCTGAATGCGTCAATTCTCGACACATAGCATAATGTGGCAAATGAGACTGCAGAATCCGAGTGGAAACCCATAGAGCATGCGATTGCAAGGTTGTCCACCACCTGAACCATATTATGATCCACGTCTCTGGCAGCAGCAGTACGGGACAGCTCCACAAGCACACTGCAATGGCTTGGGCCTTTTTATAGCAAAGGGCAGAAATGCGTTGTGTAGCCTAAAAAGCAGTACAAAGCACATCCACCACAGCTCTTGAATTACATAAGCTATCAGTTGATTATGCCTGACGAGGCCAAATTATAATTATAAATCAATCAAGTCTTAATCTTTTAAACAGGCTACAATGACCTTGAGGGGGGAAATCTTGCAGGAGGATGACAAAACGAAAATATTCTCTTGAGCTGAAATAATGGTTTCTTTAGAATAATGCTCGTCGTTGATCACGAAATTGGCGCATTTTTATAGCGAACTATCCGCTATAATTCAAGGGCCACTAGACTACTTTTAAATGGAGAAAAGTGGCAATAAATGTATTACATTATTTGAGACACAACATCCCAGTTATGTTGTTAATGCTAACTGCCTGAGATTGGGGCAATAGGGGCGCCACTGCATTCCGATAGAAACGACGCAGTGAGAGAAAAGCCTACTGCTGGAGATGCGAGCCCATATGCCATCCTTATTTAAATGACATCTTTCCATGCGCGCATCGGATGAAAAATATGTCATATTTTCATTTCCAACGGCCCGGACATTTTTTTTTAAATAGCCCACAAGACAGATGACTCAATGTCTTTATAAAACATCAATAGATATGCAGATCTATTCTAATCTAATAAACTAATTTGCATGACATTTTGTTCATTCCCCCAAATTATGTGTCGATGTTTTCTGCTTATTTTCAAGCGAAACGTAGCCTAATGCTTTCATTTTAAGGAATGCGCAGGTGGTAAAACCTCTCCCCGACTGCATGCCAACCCTCTCCACACACACTCAGTCAAGGGGTAAAAAAAAAATCAAAATCTTATAAATGAGAAATACGTCAACATTCAGTAAAATCAAGTATAATTTGACATAGCCTACATTCCACTGCTGATAACATAGCATACATATCTGCAGGCAATCACTTCTTACCTTATTACAAATGTGGAGATTCTATATTGCTATAAATCTGCACTGGCGCGTACAGAGAACAGCAAGCCCCGTCCGTTGAATGCGTTTGCCCAAATGGGATTATTCTCCCCCAAATCAGCTCCTTAAAAATGCTGAATGATTTCTTGATTTCCCGACGTTATTCCAGATGAGGCGCAGCAGGGGCCGATCCCACGCTCGTCTTTGGTCTTTGGGCTCTGCGACTATGGCACATGTACGGCGTCACCCGTGTGCATCACACACAGATCATAAGTTCACTGCTGCTCTGCTGCTCTGTAGCCTCTAACACCACATCTCGACGGGCTGACGTCCACTCCTTGAGCAATGCAAGGCCCAAGTTATATAATTAGCGAATAATCATTAGTCGTTTTTCGTTGGCTGGGGGGGAAAAAAGTGATAGGCTACATTGCAGGAATAAGTTCCACACCTTGTTAGCAACAACTTTGATTATTAGCTATAGGGATTGTGGACAACGCTATACTATCTCTCTCTATGTCTATGTGAACCAGTGCTTGGGGGATTTAAGGCCAAATTCTTCTTAATGTTTCTTACTATCTATTCTAGGTTGAATGGAATCACATCGTTTACATAATGCATTTTGCCACCATTCTCACATCTTGCTGATAGGCTAATATAATATTGGTGGACAATGAAGTCCACCAATAAACCATTCTCAGATAATATCCTGACCTAAACCAATCCTCAGCCAAAGAAAGATTCATTTTGAAGGTCTTATAGTGTTATAACATATAACATTTAGCAAACTTCTCAACACACTTTTTTTTTACTTGATTAATTAATTTAATACTCACATACGGTACAGTATACACATGATTTCATTTACATATCACAAACACAAAAAGCAAACAGTCAAATACATAGATAACTTTAGCACCAGAATAGAATATGATCCACTCAGCTTACTCTAAAATTCTTCTTCATAATGATTTTTCAAAATAAAACACCCTAGCTTGATCTCACTTGGCATGGCTTACATGTAATACATCTTACAGCAGCATTCACTTACAAAGGTTATTTGATTAAAAAAGGATGCATACTGTATGCCACAAATGGCATACAAAAGCAATACTATAGCCTTTAGGTGTTCTTGTGTGACATTTATGGTGTTTATCAGTCATTCTCTACCTCGGCTTCAACACTAATGCTCGTTAAAAACATATAAACATTGGGGATTAAAAAATCTGTTTGTCATGAGTATACTTGATAGGCTATGGGGATACACTGTAAAATCCTGAGTGTTAATTTAACCGAAAACTCTCAAGAGTTAAATTGACATCACCCAGGATTTTGCAGTGGAGAGTTGGTCTGTATTAATCTTGCATATTCAAACATAGATATTGTATAACATTCACAATGCTCTCCCTTATATCACGAGAGTACAGTATATCAGAGAATTTCTTTGTCTTTCTATATTGGCTATCATTTGTCTTGTTTCGGCAATATTGTTTTGTACTAAAATGATATTACAAAGGATGATTATTTCACTAACCAAATGTCCTTTTTTACACAGTGATGTGAAAAAATAGTATCAAAATGATTTCTTAACCTCTTCATAATAAAACCACCATAGCAGAGAATGTACGGCTTCCCATTGGATTAAAGAATGGATGCGTCTTGAACTTAATTAACAAGGTAAACCTTGTGAGCTTACAGAAATGATGTGAACACTTGAAGTATAATTTGCATCGTATAATACATATCTCGTCAAGCAATAAAAGCACCGCATCACAAGCAAAGTAAAATGTGCAGTGTTCCTTTAACTCTCATATTTACTGTCAATGAACACCACATGTTTTACTGTGCAGCTGTACTGTAGGTCTGTGGAGTTATAGTAGGAGACCAGGGTAGTACTACTCTTAGACACTGGTCTTGTCTCCTCTGTTACATAATGTGTGATGGGTATACAATCCACAAGCTGAGAATTGTTCACTCCAAATCTGTGCTAAAATCATACAAAATGAAGACTTTAATTTAATACTATTAAGAAAAAACAAGGCTGAATATTTGGATCATCAACACAAGACATTATGAAATGCAAAATTGTCAGTGAAATGTATTGTTTGGATCGTTCCACACTTTTTGTGAAAGAAAATGATTTCAGGGCGTTTTCAGAACTTCGTCTGCTTTAGTTTATCGATGTGGTAGCAGAGTTTCAAGGCGGGCCCCAGCTTCAGTCCAAGGTATTTCATTATCATGTCGCTCTTAAGGAGCAACAAAGCATTGCCATCAATTTCCTGTGAAAAACAGAGGTTTGTGTTAAACCAATGAGAAATGTACTGCCTCACAACATGTGCTATATAGAGTATGTGTACATTCACTCATGTATGCTCTGTTGGATATTTATTCTAGCTGGTTAAATCAGGAGAGAAATGAGGCGTCTTGTATTTCTGCCCGACATGTTCTGTTATTCTCTCTTAACCAGTTATATTGTGTCTTTACTTGTCATCTTGAATGTTTTGTTCCTTATTCTGCTCCTTGTATAACAAGAAACTTTCAATGAGCCAATATTTTTTATCTCACCGGTACGAATTGGTAATGAGCATCTTTCTTTTTCTTGTTATCATTTTAATGCCATTATATGGCAATGCATTACTGCTGTGTGTTTGTTTTTAACTCAACTCAACTACGATATTTCTCAATACTGTAAATAACATGTGTATACAAGGTGAATTAATCATTCATTCATCATAATTTCAAGTCTTCCATGAAGATTGGTAAAAACCTACATGCTTCCTAAAGACGTCTGCATGAGGCCCCAGAGCCTGAGGGTCAGCATCTCTAATAAACCAGACAACATCCTCCACAGACCAGGTAGATGGGTCCTTACTAAGAGGGGGCTTGGACTCCTGGGCCTCAGAAGATGCATTATAACCTCCTGGCAGGACAAAGGGGGAGAAAGGGGGGAGTTAGATAGATAGATGGGAGGAGGCAGAGGGAGAAGGGGATGGAAGGAAGCAGAGAGTGTTGCTGATACACTGATGACTCAAATGGCGGTAAACTGTCATACTGCCATGGTCTGTTACAGTGGTTCTCAAACCTTTTCATGTCAAGGACCCACAAATTAATGATGTATTTGGCTACAGACAACCATCTGAAAAGATGTTGTGCCAGGAACCCCCGCGAGAGAGGATTTGTGTTGTTAAAATGTTTCAAAAATATTAAAAATATGACACATCAAGATCTTTTGAAAATTGCATTGCACCGCGACACGTTATTAGCTTGTAGGTCGGATATTTTCGAATAGCCCATGGCATGTATATAGGGTTAAAGTGGTTCTACAGATGTTGATGCTATATTAACTTATTTAGCTGGGGTCCCCCTGGAACCACTTCAAGGACCTCCCTGAGCCCTACTTTGAGAACCACTGGTCTAATACACATACACATAAACACACTGCTTCTCATGAACCACTCACCTGTCCTGTTGCTTTCCAGGAACGTGTTGGGGCTGCTGGACGTCTGCCTGCACATGCCCATGGGGGCAGTACCGTTGGAGAACGGCTGTGATGAGCGGAACCCATAGGAGGGCTTTGGTGTGTACGAGGAGCTTATGGAACTGAAAGCAGAATCACCTGGATCCACCGAGTAGCGCTTAGCATCTGACTGGTCTAGATGGTAGTCCTCAGCCATAGATGTTTCAGCTGTGTGTGTGTTGGAAACAAGACAAAAACCGTTAACTTTGCAATATACTTCATAGTTAAGGCATTTTAGATCTGGTATCAACTTTGCATTGAATTTTGTGACAATATTTCCCAGGAGATTCATTGCAGTTTGTAGAAGCACTGCAGGGATTTCCCCTTTAAGAGGTCTTAATCTATAAGGAAAAGGATAGTATACCATCTGACTGATAGGAGCCACCGTTATGCTGTGTGATGGGCTGGTCACTGAAGAGGTTTTCACAATGCAAGCTGCGGCATAGCTTCTTCAGAAAACGTAGCACATAGCCGATACTGTTCACTACAGGGAGACTCAGAAGGTGCTGTTTCCCATCAAATGTAGCTGGAAAAGGCAGAGCATATGAACACTTGAGGGAAAAATAAAACCACATTAACCCTGGCGTGCCCATTTTGGGCATACCATAATAGGTGAAAATAAAAAACGATATCCTAGGCCTATATGCTTAATTTATATACAATTTACAATTACAAATTATGACAGCAAGGACAGCACATATATAATTCATAAACCGGTGTCACACGGCAAAAATTGCAGGCTCACCAAAATTACAAGCTTACCATGGTGAGCTTGTAGGTCTGCCCTTTTTGTTGTACAACGGTGTCAGGCTGGCTAAAATTACTTTAACACTGGTATCCCAATTTTATGTCCGCCTTTAGTCATTAAAGGCGGACATAAAAGGAATAAAATCTTTGTCAATTTAAAAAAGGATTGCTGATCTACATGCTCACAATGCATCACACCATGACACGTTGTGCTTTTAGATCAGCTAATTTTGAAATAATTTCAACATTTCTTTGTGGTTAAGTGGCCCAGTGGATACCTGATATCTTCTCTCCCCCGTAGCCTTGTGTGAGGAGAGTGAACACGGCTTTCTGCTGGAAGGCGCTGTCGATGCAGCCTTGGACAGCCTGCTGGAGCACCACAGAGGGCCTGTCTGGCCCAAAGTGATCCGGGAGCTGCTGGACCTTCTTCCTGTCCAGGTTGGGGCCTGTGTTGGCTTGCTTGTTAATGTAGATACAGACTGGAGGCAGTGAAGTGGTAGAGGGAGGGCAAATAAAGTACAGGAGGGAGATGGGAGGAGAGTACGGTCAGAGGGATTGGGAGAAAAAATAAGGGAGAGCGATGGGAGAGAGAGTTTTACTTAAATCTCTCTGCTTGCTTGATTTATGAGGTCCAAGTGTTTATGCTGTTTACGTTGCTATACACAAGTCACACACTATAAGGTTGCATCTAAATTGGGACAAGATGAAAGCCACACAGTACAATCCAGTAAGAATTTACCCTTTTATGGATCCATCAGAGTTATGGCAAATGTATACTCCATCATACGCTAAAAAATAGCCATCAAAAAGCTCAGCGGGAGCTTGTAGATCAGCTATTTTTGGCACCTTTTTACAACAAGGTATGAACACTTTAGAATTAGAATGCGAGTGTCTTCGGTCTTACCTGTAAGCACCTGGGGTGTGGCAGAGTGGGGGATGGTGGCAGCATCTTGAGGAATGGAGCTCATGTCAGGTTCAGGGGTGCTGCTGGGTGGAGAAATGGCCAAGGGTGTCATAACCATCCTGGGTTTCAGCTGCCGATGGAGAGACAGAAAGCACATGTTATTTTTTGTCTATGTGAGCGTAGGATTTGACAAACTACTATATTTGACCAAAGCATACATAGCACAGTTTTGTACTTTACTGTTGCAGATATACATCCACTGACAAGTTAAAGGGCAATAACATTAGGGATAATCTTTTAATGCAAATTGCTATCTACATACAGCAGTATTTGAATACAGAAGCACAAAGGCTAACTGACCGGGATGCCACAAACCTCCGAAGGGCAATGGAGACTTTGTGTACACATGCATTTTTAACAAGCTGTATGCATAGACTATACATCTCATCCCCCTTTCCCCCAATCTAGCTGACCTTGAAGCCCGGCTTTCTCCCCCTCTTCTTTGGCACTTTCAGGGGAGGGAGGGATTCTGGGTAACGGTTTGGAAAATCCATTTTGGCGACATTGCGGAGCGGGGGTCTCCCTCGCTTCCTGCCTGGTATCTTTCCTGACTGGCTAGGGATGAAGGAGGGAGTCACTGCGGCCGATTGCATCTCACTGTTGCTGTCTGCTTTCTGTGCTGTTGCCGCAGGTACACTCATTTGGAGCTGGAGACATTCAGGGAGAAAAGCAAAACACATTTTCCATTCAACCTAATCCATAACAAACCAAATAGGCTAACCCATGATATTATTACAGTTCCCTGTTGGCATTGATGCAGAGCAATAACATGCACATTTTAATGGCGTGACCGGGTGGCAACAGCAACACAGCATCAGCAGTTTGCAGAAAACTCAGCGGAGCAATGCAGAGAGAGAGGGAGAGAGAGAGAGAGAGAGAGAGAGATACAAGAGAGAGCACTTAGTGGAGGACCGTAATCAAACAACACAAAGGGGCAGCCATGCATAAGCTCTGTGGAGGAAACAGCACCTCCATCCTGCTATGATAACACACCATACACCATGGGAGCTTCCATTACCTGCTGTCTTCTATTGTGAATGCCTCAGAACCAAGCCCCTATTGTTTCAGGTCCCAGGAGCCCAGAGGATGAGTATGGAGCAAAAGAGAACCTCACAAGGCTGTGAAAGCCATCTTGTGCTGTATGTGTTTCTCCCTGCCTGTGCTCACGGTCTCTTTAAGGTCTATGCTGCTGCTGCTGCTGCTGCCGCTGCCGCTGCCGCTGCTTGCTGCTGCTGCTGCTGCTGCTCGGCACACTGGCTGCAGACATCTCATTAGACTAATGCATTCAGCAGCAGCCACGGGAGGGGGTGAAATTGACTTCACCATGGCTACACAGCTATGAATTACCATTACGATGACAGCTTTCAGCCTAATCTTGGAAAAAAAAGGCAGCCTCAAGGAAAGAAACATGTGGCATGACTCCCGTTTAGCGGCACACATCGCAAGGGGCGAATGAAATGCACTTTGAATCTCTGAAACGATGGCATGCTTGTTACCTTGCATTCTCATTTTATTTCTCATGCAAACACAAAGACCACGGGAGAATAATGTAAACAAATGACCTTAGCTCATTGTGCACTCACCATCAAAAAATAAATAAGGTCTGAAGAGTATCCCTTTTGCCTTTCTGTTTTCTATATTTGCGTGCTTCCAATAGCAGAGCACGAATCTCAAGGCAAGGCAGATTCCACTGTAATAGTGTGTGTGTGTGTGTGTGTGTGTGTGTGTGTGTGTGTGTGTGTGTGTGTGTGTGTGTGTGTGTGTGTGAGAGAGAGAGAGAGAGAGAGAGAGAGAGAGAGAGAGAGAGAGAGAGAGAGAGAGAGAGAGAGAGAGAGAGAATAGAGGGGGACAGTAAAGTGTGTGTATCAGAAGGAGAGGGGGAAGAGAGAGAATGGCTCCTCTGTTGTCATGGCAACAAGCCTGTAAGTCTGTAACACCCTGAATGCTATCTCTTATGTTTTGTCTGCAGCTGAAGCTCAGAGCTGTGTGTGTATATATAGGCCTAATTAGATTGAGCTTGTGCAGCTAGTGACAATGTAAAATGCATTTAAAAGTCTGAGACCTCAGAAATATTAAATGGAGTTTTTAACCTCTACCCTTCTCTCTGATGCATTTTAGTGTAGGCCTATGTGCGTTTACCTTGTTGAGTAGTTTACTACCAGAGGACTTGTTTGGATCTATTTGAGATTTATATTTATCAATCAACATTTGTCACACAAACATTTTCAAGTAGGCAGTTGGACTTTGTTTTATATCGCCAGTGCTACTTTATTTCTCTCGCCAGTAACAATTTTGATCATTGAAACATTTGTATTTATTATTATTATTATTAGTAGTAGTATTAGTATTATTATTATTAGTAGTAGTAGTAGTAATGTCATAATCTAGAGGATCCTCTTGTGTGATAGTAACATTTCTGTTGTTTGTTTGTTAAAAAAACACATTAACATGAATCCAACAAATTGGCAAATATAATGTACAAACAAACAAACAAAAAAACTAAACGGGATGTCAAACGAATCTATGGAGCCAACAAAGCTGTAGCATCACTTGGAGGGAACCCACAGGCACTTCTGGGTTAATTGTATATATATATATATATATATATATATATATATATATATATATATATATATATATATATATATATATATATATATCACACACACACACACACACACACACACACACACACACACACACACACACACACACACACACACACACACACACAATACACCAATACACCTTGGCCTGAAAAACACAGAGACCCCACATCATTTATATATGTTCCAATCAATATTTTGTGGTTGGCTCAATTCTGCTGTGTAGGTCAATTTACATTTTTCATTGCTAAATTACATTCATGGATCCTCATGAATTATGCTGCTAATTGCAGGTGTATAAAAGACTGCCAGTACACTGAAGGGAAACAGCGCCCTCTGCTGGCTAAACAATGACGCCCTGGTTTGGTTTGTTTTGTTTTGTTTTGCTAATAAAGCTTTTCAACAAAATTGGAAAGCAAGATGGCGACGTGCATACCGCTCTCAGTAAAGATGTCACCCCCAATCCCACTAGGCTTACGATACATGTTCAAAGGACGATATGCTTCCAGAACGTTATTTAAGGCTTTGTCAGACCTTTCCAGACGAGGTGAGACTGTTATTTTGGTGAGTTTCTTTGTGGTCACATTGTGATAAGTGTTCGTTTAGTGGTTTTGAGTGAACGATGTTGTTTAAGTGACAGTGAACTACAGTAACTGCTGTTGTTGTATTCCAATAACACTGCTAGTTTACGTCAACACATCTCTGTCTCTGAATATCTATACGCTTCAGAATAAACTTACCTCGTATTGCCACCTTGATGTTGTTCTTCCTCCAAGTACAGTTGGTTAGTCGGTTAACGTAGTCTGTACTCTTATTTAACAGTGGCTATAGAGTCGATAACCTTTGGACATCGTCTGTAGACTAACGCTGGAAATTTGACCACATACCACTGTACGTACATATAAACGCCACTTTGTCATACTGTGAGAGGGGAAAGAGGCCGGGGAAAAATTGACCTGACGCCATGATCTGTCGTTGTGGTTATTATTCCCAAGGTTATTCTGCGAGTGCACAGCAGGCGGTTGAGGACATCAGTGCAAACGGCAGCTACAGCGGGCCACTGGAGCACTACAACGGTCTGGTCAGAGAAGGCATCCTGCGGGAAGATGAGCATCAGAAAGCGGTGATGCAGACGCTGGATCAGATGCGGAAAACCCTGAGAGGGTACACGAACACACCGACGTCGTTCTTTTCAAAGGTATGGCGGTACATTTAATAACCTGGACTTTGTTAATGGTGCTAATATACTTTATTATATACATTATTGATTATAAACCATATAAAACCAGGGAGCATTTAACAAGGTTTTTGTTTGTTTTGTTTTTTTCATGGCAGTTTTTCACAAAACCTAAACCACCAAAAGGTTACTATATCTATGGAGATGTTGGTAAGTACTTGAGATTAGCAGTGTTATTAATTTGAAATAAAGTTGAGTTTTTAATGTTCCTAAATATGTATTCTCTGTATTGTCTAGGCACAGGAAAAACAATGGTAATGGACATGTTTTATTCTCACGTTGAGACGGAGAAGAAAAAGAGGGTTCACTTTCACGGCTTCATGTTGGATGTTCATAGAAGTGGGTATTACTAATATATTACGAAAATCTCTTTGGAAAAGTCTGATTTGAATGCCCTGTTGAAAAGGCAGATCCTAGATTATGTCATATCTGAATGGTTAGGGAGCCTGCCTGGGGAACCAGTTCCCCTGGTTGTCCCTGGTTCGATTCCCGGCCAGGATAGCAATGTCGATGTGTGTCCCTGAGCAAGACTCTTAACCCCTAATTGCTCACTGCAGCTGGGTTGGGCTGTAAAATACTGAATTTCCCCCGCGGGAGGAGTAGGTAACTATTATTATATCTAATTATTGGAATGGTTAGCTTTAAGCTTGAGTTATACTTGGTTGCACATTGTCACTCACCAAAAATACCCTAACTAGTACAAGACCAGTGTTATATAGGCCTATGCTATTTTCAGTGCGCAACAATATAATGGAAACTATTAATATCCAGTCAGGGTGAAGGTTGACAATTTATTGAAGATTCAGCAACAGAGAAACGGCATACAGCATCAGCTTGGGGCAGAAGACCTCCTCAAGTGTCATATGGGACACCTCTTACTGTATACACACAGATGCTCTCCCTAAATGGAGATAAATATAAACAGGCTTTACTAAGTGACAGTACCATGTATAATAAAGCTGATTGGTTAAGTTAGAAATGACCATGTATAGCAGCGGTTCTCAAACTTGGGGTCGGGACCCCAAATGGGGTCCCCAAATTATTATATCTGCACATTTATATAAAGTGACAATTTAAGGACTTTCAAAACTGTCACATATTAAGTAAGCAAGAGGCGCACATTGTGAAAATAACCGATCTACATGCTCACAACGACTCGCAACGAGAGGCGTTGTGACTTGTGAGCATGTAAATCTGCTATTTTCACAATATTTATCTGTTGAACCGAGTCACATTAAATGTAATACCTACAATTCCAAGTGCTTGTCAGGGTGGGGGTCCCCAGTTCAAATATGTTTATTTTGGTGGTCACGGCCTAAAAAGGTTTGAGAACCCCTGATGTAGTCTCACTTAGGACAAATGGCATGCTGAGTTGCTGACACAGAGTAGAAGTTGAAGTCACAGTCCATGAAGGATGTCAGCTGTTGGATTAACAGCTGCAGGCAAATCTAAATTAGTACTTTGGTTTGTGAGATTTGCTTTAGACTTTGTTCTAAACAGTTGAATATAAGTAGAATAAATACACATTTGACATTTCTATAAATATTGCTACCACAACAATGGTGCACAACTAAGAATAAATCAGGCTTAATGTGAATCTGTGCGTTTTTCTTTTTGTACGTGTCTGTGTTAGTCATTAAACTACTAGGAATGTAACGATTCACTCATCTCATGATACGACTTTAAACACAAATTTATTTTCCAGACACATTTTCATTTTCTCTCTCTTACACAAATACAATATTTTCTTTCTCTTTACATTTTCTTCTCTTATCCTCTTTTCAATACCGTAGTAATTTTTTTGAATCAATTCTCTTACAAAGATCCCGTATTTTCTTCTCTTTTTTTCACGCAGTCCCTGCTGTTTGCATTGCGATTCTTATTGCCTCTAAACTACGCTTGTTTGCACCTTTAGACCAAATGGCCATTGCAGCCAGGTACAGCTGTAGAGGCTAAAATGGATTTAATTTCTCCACTTGATTGTAGGGATACATCGGCTGAAACAGAGTATGCCGAAGAGGAAAGCAGGGAAAATGGCCAAATCCTATGACCCAATTGCACCTGTCGCAGAGGAGATTAGTGAAGAGGCTTGCCTTTTGTGCTTTGACGAGTTTCAGGTAATGACTTAACACAGACCTTTCTATGTTTACACACCATATTATTACTGTAACTGATAATACTGTTTCTATTAAAGATAGGTTTAGATCAGTTCACAAGTCAGTCATCAAAACGACGTTTTAGTATGACTGGCTTCTATTGGAATGGAACTCTGAACATTGTCAGTTTTGGCAATATGATCTAGTCTAACAATTAAGTTAGGATAACTGATAACATATTGGGTAAAAAACAACACAATCTTACAGGTCACGGACATTGCTGATGCCATGGTTCTCAAGCAGCTTTTTGAGAACTTGTTTTTGAATGGCGTTGTTGTAGTAGCCACTTCTAATCGTCCTCCTGAAGGTAAGTCATTATTTCCTGGGTTAATTCTATTGGTAATGTTCTGACAAATAAAGCAATTAAAAACTCATAAAGGCCAATTCTTTTCCCTCAGACTTGTATAAAAATGGACTACAGAGGGTCAACTTTGTGCCTTTCATTGCTGTGTTGCAGGTAAGGTGTTGCAATTGTATATCATCATTAGGCTGCATCTTTGTAGAAGCTTCAGAGTTGGTGTTGTTTGTTAAAATACTGTACATCGAGTTTTTACAGCCAGTTGAGACAGATTGTTGTTCTCACATATTAGAATGCCTCTTAAATGTGTCTCAATATTCAAATAACCACGGTCACACCATATAAACCGACTCACTAAAGATGATTCACGGAATCTCAATACTGTATATAGGCTATAATGGAGTATGAATTTAGTTGACTGATGAAAGGTTACAGGGCTGGTTACAGGGCTGAGGGGGGAGATTTTTCAGTGACTCTGGTTAGTGAATACTTTATTTATTAATGTCTTATATTACCGGTATACAATTATTTATTGGGAACCCTTTTTTTTCTCTGGCTTACAGCAATATTGCCAAACTCTTCGCCTGGATTCTGGAATAGATTACCGGAAAAGGAATCGTCCATCCGCTGGAAAACTGTACTTCCTGTAAATAGAACATTATGCAAATTAATGTATTGCTTCCATTCTCTGTTAAGCGGAGAATTTCATGTAAGCAGTTGTAAGCATGTAAACCTTCATCTGTAATGGACATTGTTTTATTTTGTTCATATAAATGCCTTTTATTCCAGCTCAAGTGAACCTGATGTAGAGGCCACACTGGATAAGATGTTTGATGAACTGGCCTTTAAACAGAATGATAGTAAGTAGAGTACCAGTATTCATCAGTATTTCTGAGATCTTGTGAAATGCGTACAGTATTTTGTTTAAATTGAAACTTTTTACGTCAGTGTTTTTTCTACATAATACTTTCTTATTCAACCTCAGTTACGAGACCAAGGGTGCTGAATGTGCATGGCAGGAAGGTCGGTCTAAACAAAGCCTGTGGGACCATAGCTGACTGTACATTTAAGGAGTTGTGTGATAGGGTAAGTGCTTTTGTGAATTACAAATACTGATACTCATTGCATGATGATATAACGATTACCAAGGTATTTTGCCTGAAAACGGTACAAGAACAGCCGATCTACTAACAATCAGGACTTTCTGTGGCTGCTGTTAACATTTATTGTTTCAGTGCAAGTTTGTATAATTCGATCAGTCCAGTAGACAACTAGAAAAGGAGACCCATAACAAGCATTTTCAGGTTAAAGGAGTAGTTCACTCCCAAAATGACTTTTTTTCTATTGATTAGTCACGCCATGGAGAGTAGAGTTCAATAATATTAATATATAAAATTGAACTCTCCATGGCATGAGTAATCAATAGAAAAAAAGTAATTTTGGGGGTGAACTACTCCTTTAAAGGGTTATTTCACTTTAAAAAAACACTATTGGTCATTTTATTGTCTAATTAGGCTTTTATGAACACACTGAACAGTTTTTAATTTGCTTCATTCAATATTTAGATACTTGATGTAAATGTTATCAGGCCCAGGGCTGCTCCCCATACACACCCATTGTAACAAACACCCATTATTTTTTTCTGGTGACTCATAATACCATCCTAATATAATATGTGAGCAGGCCGTGTTTTTCGATAACCTTTTTTCATTTATTTAAAAAAAAATGGGAAAATGAAATACAAAAAATAATGATGAAATGAAATGACCAAAAGTTTTTTTGAATGTGAAATATCCCTTTAAGATGGTGTAGACATTTGTGACCTCTGATCTTTAATGACCACATCTCAGCAATAGCACTGAGATGGCAAGTGTATCTGTTCTAGCCAGTATTAATGACATGCACAGTACTTCTCTTAATCCTTTGTTAAATACAAGTCCTAACCTTATTGACTCTTCTTAATTGAACTGACCCCAGGCTGTTATTTAATGTGATGCTTCAGCCATTAGGGGCCAGTGACTACCTGGAGATATCTAGTCTGTTCGACACTGTCTTCATTCGACACATTCCTCTCCTGACGCTTAACAAGAAATCACAAGCCAGGCGGTTGATAACACTCATAGATGCTTTCTATGACCATAAGGTAATATTATGCAAGGTTATGTATTGTTTTATGTAATTTCTTAATTGTATTTTTTCTATCATTTTGTCTTTGTTTTTAGTTTTTTCTTTGACATGTGGTATTGATATCATATGGTAAGTTAGTTTGTTTTGACTTGTTCTTGTAATGGTCATTGGAAGATATGCAATGTTTTGAATTGAATTTGAATAAAAGGTTTTTCTTTTTATTAAGGTGCGTGTGGTGATTTTGGCTGATCACCCATTGGAGGATATGTTTGAACATGATGGGGAGCATGATCATGATGAGAGCCACATTCTCATGGACGATTTGGGCCTGAAAAGGGTAAGCAAAGTTAATGTGTTCTTGATTAACCTGTTTTTCATGTGAACATGGTTGGGGGTTACTAAAAGTAACGAAACAAACTGGCTGAAGAAGTTTGCCCTCAGCAAATGTCTACAAACAAAGAATGTCTCAGCAAGAAAGGACACCAATGCGTTTTTTGGCACCACGGCAATTCGCCATGACACTCGGTGGCAAAACTAGCTCCAGGAGTTCTGTGAAAAACATTGGAGTCTATGAGCGCCGGCTGGGACAGTTCATGAACATAAAAATAATTCTGAACGATAAAGACCTTTAGAAAATACTCAGCTCAGGAATATAAAAGAAAACATGTCACACATTGTTTTCTGCTGTGTTGCTTTTTGACGTGTACACTGTATGACTTCATAGAGGCATCTAAAGAGCACGAAGTACGTTTCTGAACTAGCTAGTATCGCAAGACGCTCCACCATTCCCTGTCTGGAATCCACATCTCGCGATATCTCTGAGACAGAAACTATACTTGCCGCTGTTTAGCTGCCTCAATAACATTATGTACTGTGCACATCGAAAAGCATGTGATTGTAAAAATACCTGTGATATGTCTTCTTTTATATTCCTGGAGTGATTATATATATATAACAAAGGTCTCTATCGTTCAGAATTCTTTTTTTGTTCATGAGCTGTCCCAGCCGGCGCTCATAGACTCCAATGTTATTCATCGAACTTCCGGTGCGAGTTTTGCCACCGAAAGTGTCATGGCGCATAGCCGTGGTCACTGAGCGTTCTTCTCCTTCTTGTAGTCTTCTTGACTACAAACAGGAAGGCATGACACAGGGGAGGGGTGAACCCATTGCAATTGATTCATGGGTTGCATTTGTAGTCCTAAACCGGCCATATTGAGGACCAACACAGGTGTTCAATCTGTCTGATTGGCATAGAACCAATGTTCTATGTTAATCAAAACACCTGTGTTGGTCCTCAAGATGGCTGGTGTAGGACTACAAATGCAACCCATGAATACAGCCTCAAGTAGCAAACAGTTGCAACTACTTGCAAGACACCAGCACCTCTGATGATAAATGGTTTCACGATGTCTCAACTTTCTCACCTAGACTAAAATTTCAGTCACAGACATTCAGTGTAAAGATCACTGTGATTGAAAGAATTCAGTAGTTTGAGGTTGAGTATATATTATACAGTATTCTGGCATGGGTGCCCCCCCCCCCCCCCACCCCACCCCACCCCACCCAATAGAATCCTGGTACCATTTCCATTTTTAGGACCGGATGTAGAAAGATGGCGGCATGCACAGGCTTGCTAAATAGGCTTCATTTACTGCCTGTAGAGTATATGGGTGTAGCTTCGTCCATCTCTTTTTTTACAGTCTGTGACTACAGCCCATGTTTCCTGCCGTTCCAGTCAGACCGGCCCTCCAGCTGATGTCAATCACCTTGTTAAGACTGCTCTCCGGTGTCAATTACCTTGTCTACCAGCACCTCCACAGTGAAGGCACCATGACATTCCCACAATAACAGAGGATATCTAACCACACTAATATTTTCAGGATACAAATAACATTTTTTTTTAATTATTAATTTAAATAAAAATGAACACTTAAACCACACCCCTCTATCTTCCCTGACCAATTGGTACAGTCTGAAAACGTAATTGACAGTCTTAACCAGGTGATTTAACATCAGCTGGAGGGGCCGGTCTGACTTGAACTACAGGAAACATGGACGGTAGTCCATTGTAGTCCAGAAACAACTGACTTGATGATGTCACAGGGGAAGAGATACAGAAACGCAAAACACACTCCCACTTCCAAATCGGTGAACATCCCCTTTAGCTTGTTTTTTCTTGATAAAAGAAAAGGAAATCACCTCTTTTAGAAAATGCACCACCACATTGCTTTAGTTTTCCAAATAATTGTGCTGGTTTTCTGTTCAACAGGACTCTGCCAGTGACCTGACCATCTTCACCGGAGAAGAGGAGGTCTTTGCCTTTCAGAGGACAGTGTCTCGTCTCACTGAGATGCAGACAGAGGAGTATTGGATAGAGGGCGACAGGAGCTTAAAAACCTCAACAAAATAAGCTCCGTAACAAAAGCTGCGCTCTCAGAAGCTTACCTCATCTATCTGCCAAGAACAGTCCAAACAGAACACTAGTCTTAACACATCTCATCTAGCAGAATCCGCACAAATAGAATGGATCTACAGGGTGTTCAAAGAGTGTCTGGAATCATAGAGAGAACTTTACAACTACTACTTGTCTGGGACAGGGCCTGCCATAGGGGTGTCTAATCAGAACTTAAGCAGCAGCGATTCCTGCCTATATGCACAATGCAAGGTGTATGAATGACTACCAGCAGAATTATGGCGAATGTTACTCTTGAAGAAGTGTGGGTGCAGGGTTTTTACTTTGATGGGAGTTGGGGGTTCTTGAAGGCTGTGGTACCCGCAGTGGACCACCCTGACCCTATGAGGTCCACTTTCTGATGTGGTCAGTCTTATGTCAACTGAATCGTCGACTGAAAAAGTCGACGATGAAGATAGAGTTTTGGATGTCAGGTTTGAAGAGTTGAGAGCGGGGCACTGTTGGAGATTTGAAGGCTTCATAGTGGGAATCTATTCCAATCTCTCACTATGACCTGGAGTGCTTATAAAATCTGTCAGTGACGCTGTTGTCGTCACGATTAGTTAGCCATGCTCAACTACTGAATTCTGGGTCAGACATGCCCAAATATGGGATTCCATGACGTCAGACTTGCCTCTTAAGTATTTTGATTAACAGCGGTAATCATAGCCACCCACCTAGTATCATTCAGACGTATTGGGTAACCGTGTTGTTACCAAACCTGGATGAAGTGAAAGTTTAGCATGAAGTCAGGGTAATCTGATCTTATTCCTAATGATTCTAGACATTTTGGACACCCTGTGGTTACTGTACATGCAGTATGTTTGTACACCGTGTACAGAGGAATGCAGAAATGCAAGAAGATTAATATATTATATCTTTTACATTTTTATTTTATTTTACTCTGCACTTTTACATAGTGGACATATGTACAGATCAAGGATGAAACTTTGCTGAAACTATATGCTTATATCGTTCTCAACTCGGCTGTAATGGTCCAACTGTACTTTTATACACCCCAGGAAAGAGGGCATCAATGAAAATCTGTGGATTTCTTTGGAAATTAAATTCCAAATGGGTTTTATGAAGATACGTACATTTTAAATCATCTCTATTGAGATGGATTTATTTATGGTAGAAAGTGTTATTGAATTTCAAGTTGTATATGGTACAACACTGTAATAAATTCAGTGACTGCAGAACAGACTGGTGTGTTTATTTTATGTCAAACACATAGCCTAATATTTGTGGGAATTTATATTTCTCAAAACCTAAAACCTGTGCTATGTTTAGTTTCTGTTAATTTAAAAGTTTCTTGTGCTGCGACTGAGCCATGTTACAGCGAAATAACGCAGGTTGTCGAGCTAACAACTACTATATCGTACAACGGTGCCGCGCAACAAAAATGAATAGCCGATTGGCGGGTTGTGAGCTTGTAGATCGGCTGTTTTAGCCATACGACACCGTCATACGATGAAGTGATCGGGCTATACACTGTCGCTTTAATTTGAGTCCAATCCAGGGGGCAGGTCTCTTCTCTTGGACAGAGCGTTTGCGTCTCTGCACAGCAATGATTGAATGAACTGGGTTTCACACACTGCTTGTTACCACAGAGGTTGCCTTGATGGACAATGGTCAAGATGTGAGGGGTTGTACCGATCGAAACAATTATCGATCATTTTCGAGAGATGGTGGCTTGTTGAGCCTCGATACAATTCTTGGATTTTTTGTTTTCTTTTTTAATCGGGCCTATTGAAAAAGAATCTCCGCCTTGATGGTATCATGCACACAGGCGACTATATGGCAGCTCTCTGCACGGATGATAAAGAACTTGGGAAAGGATCTGGTCAAGATGGCAGCTGTATACGGAATGATGATGATAAGGTGATGCAGTGACATTCGTGTGGTAGCAGCAATCATTTTAAGGCATGCATGGCGTACAGTCGACGGGCGCTTGTGAAGGAACGCCGTTTGGATTCCTCCCAGGACTCTTTGTGACTCTTCGTAACTACACGTTTCAGTGAATTGCAATGCATTGTCCAGGGGGTGTGGGCTGTGCACATGGAATGGCATTGTTTTGGATAAATCAACAAATGGATGAAAACTGGCACGGTCTATAATTGTGTGTATAACAATTCTATAGCTTCAGTGAGACGACAGGCGCACGTGAGAGCTGTGGAGAGGCGTTAATGTGCACGGTCGTGCGTTGTAAACTGTTATCGAAGCAAATCACACAACATTGATGGAATGCGACTCGGACGTCTTCGTGCGTTGTAATTCTACATCCCTTTGTGCAACGACCGAGACATCACAAGAAACATGGCCGAGGAGGCGTCGCACGACGAACACCCTCTAAATGTCGAAATAGACCCAGATTTCGAGCCCCAGAAGAGGCCACGGTCCTGCACATGGCCCCTGCCTCGTCCAGAGTCTGGTGCGGGAAAGGCTGGAGCCAATGACACTGACGTAATCCCAGAGGAAGAGGATGATGAGAATGGGCTCGCTCAGAAAGACGACGGCACTTCGCCCAGAGATCCAAACACCACCGCCACGCAGCCCGTGGATGTCCAGAGGACCCCCGTTAAAGAGGACTCCGCCGATGGGTCCCCGTCAGCATCCACACAAACCCCTGTCACGGGTCTCGGTGGCTCGGCGTCCCAACAGTTGAGGAAGTCCTCTGCCCGCAGGAATGCCTGGGGCAACTACTCCTATGCAGACCTCATTACCCAAGCCATTGAGAGCTCCCCCGAGAACAGGTTGACACTGTCCCAAATCTATGACTGGATGGTGAAGTCTGTGCCATATTTCAAGGACAAAGGCGACAGCAATAGCTCTGCTGGCTGGAAGGTGAGTGGTGGTGACATGCTTTCTGTTGTCAAAACAAAGACCCATAGTGTAACGCTCACTATGTGTCAGCCTTTTATTAGATCCTTGTACAGTAGAGTAGACAGGGGTTTAGGATGCTCTATTGTTCGCAGTGGCATCTTATCAAATAGGGCTAATCACTAGGATCAACACATTGGATACTTTGCAGAGTGATTATATGGTCTGTACTGTACTGTATGGTTGTAACGTGGACTTTCCTATTGAGTGCATGAGGCTTTGTTCTCCCTGTCCTTGTGTGTAAATATGTACTTTTGTCACTATGTGTATTCGTCAGTATCTGTCTACTGTATCTTCCCCTGGACCAATAGCCTATCACCTGAGACACATTCCTGCACAGCTACAGCACAGTGTTGAATCAAGCAGGTCAGATTCAGATAATGACTGCATGCAAAACTTTTAAAGGGTGACGTTTGGATGCTTCATGGTTTGTCACTATTTGGGTGTCTGTGTGTATGGAGCTTTAGGATCTAGTGTGTGCACTGTTGATAACCACCAGTGACGTGGAAGACATGTTGCAGTCTGATAGACACAGGGAGAGTTGATACAGTAATGCCAAATGACATCTAACCCATTCCAGATCAGTATTGCACAAAGCCTAGCTGAAGGCATTGCTTCAAGTCACCTCAATAGGAAACAGCAAGGACAACCTAGTTAAGAAGACGTATGTCAAATCCAGTCATGGACCTCCAGATGAAGTTTGGGCCGCAACTAAAACCCCACCAATAATACTTAATTTATGTTATGTCGTGTGACACCAAAATGGCAGATCTACAAGGCCTGGAAAACCAATTAATCTGTCATGGAATGGAATCAAGTCTGAGAGTGCTGTGAGCTTTGCAGTATTAAATTAAATAAATAAATAATTCTGCACAAGTTAACTATACAGAAGTGTATGGCTGTTGTGGGAGAAGGTGGGGTAATCTGAACAGGGAAAAAATATATATATATGGTAATGTTCTTCAACCTTGATGAAATGTTCATTAAAAGTAATTATGCTATTTTAGTTATAATATATAATATACAGCACTGCATTGTCTAGTTTGAATAAATCTTGGCTTACAGCTAACAGTATCTGGACATTGAGGTTTGCATCTCTCCTTTGTTGTGAACAAACATACTATTCTGCCTGCATAGTAAAGGGTTAATGTTAGGGTTTCAGAAGTGCTGACATCAGCATTTGCTGGGAGATGCTATTTTAGCAGTGTGTGACATTCAGCAATTATCTTTAGGTTGTCCCATCTTTGCTCTGCTTGGGAGGGACAGCCTGCATCATTTTCCTTTTAGGTTTAAGGGTGTGATCATCTGTAATCATGTTCAGTCTCTTACTGGTGTGTAGTAAATACAGATACCCCCCCCCCCCCCTTCTCCCCCGGGAATGCCATAACAACATACATTCTTCCTCCAGTGATGGCATTTGTGCATTGCAGCAATGTTTGGCAAAATCTTGCAAATTGAAATCAGATTGACACTGAACTGAAACAGATGCATATTACAGATGTTTGCTACAGTACTTGACAGTGTGCGCTCTGGTCTGTGCTCAAGGTCCCAGATTAGAATTCTAATGCTAACATCACAGCCTGGCTAATGCCATTGGCTGCCGCTCTCACCACACCATCTTTCCATGTGGCCCCGGCACCAAGAATCAATCAGCTGACTATAAATTATCTAGGTCAATGTGTAGCAATGTGAGAGAAGCTTGCCGTTTCACTTTGGATGTGGCCTTGGCTAAACTGGCATGGCTCCAGTCCCCTGCCTGCTCAGAATGAGGCTTTGCTCAAAGGGTGCTGCAGCACTGCTGTGGCTGTGTGTGGGGGGAGGGGACAGGCAGGAGTTGGCCCTTTTGTGATTTATCTTTTTAAAATGCTTGCATGTACCTACCAGAAAACACTAAATGGGACATTTCTCAGCAGCTGAACAAATACAATGCGGCATGTCATTTCTACTCGGCTGGCCCCGGTAGATTTAGCTACCACGCACCATTTTCTCTCTCTCCTTTTTACCGGTCAGAAAATGCAGAAATGTTGTCATGTTATTGGTCATATAAGTCTTATACTGTGTATTATAGCAATACTATGGTTTGCAGCAGACGTCACGTCAAGCTAAAACCTTTGGGTACACTGAGATGAAATGTTAAGTTGAAGTAATTACATTTCCTCAAACAATGTTCTTAAAATGAAATCAATGTGAAATATCTGCAATATAGTTCGGTATTTCCTCCGCTTATGCTAAAATGTAATGACAGGTTCATGCCTGTTGACATTCCATGATGCATAATAATCCTTGAAGTGTCCTTTGAAATAAATATTCTCCAATCAATTTAGATACTTGTACATTTTTACCCATTTTAAGGTTTGAGGGAAAACTGCTGTTTACATTACTCTGAGGTCAGCAGCGCTCTGTGAGGTTACTATCCTTGGCTTGACAAAATGGAGTCTTACCTAATAGGTAATACCCAAGTGACTATGACAGCAATCAAAAGTATCCAGGAGATGATTTTTATATAGTGGTTTAGTAAACATCAAATCTTAAAAGGGTAGGTTTGGCAAATTAGTATCTTACATAGTTATATTTCTTTGTAGAGCGCTGTCCTTGTCTAAAGACATTCTAGTTGACTGATAGTCATTGGAATTTGTTAACTAATTGATTAGTTGATTTAATCAACAAATCTGCAAATACTGTTTGCTGTTACAAACAATCATGCAGAGACCAAGCTTTCTACATCAGATTTCACAATACTGTAGCTACTGTCTATTGAAAGTCAGAGACTGGAAGAATTAGAGTTATAAGAGGAAAATGTATGCGTCGCTTCAGTTTATATAGGCATACTGTATTAAAATAGCTAAATGTATGTACCGGTACTCTTTGAATTGGAGGTTTTGACATTTCCTGATCCATTTCTCAGATCATGTGTCAATAATATTTTTGTAGGACATGTGAATCTGGAATTACTAGACGATGAGATGGCATATATTGTCTATTCAGTAGAGAAGACACTAAGAGCAGTGAATCTCAACCTTTTCTGAGCACTGAACCCCTTCTGTCTCAAAGGTTCAACTAAAGTACCCTTAGCTACACTAGAGAAGAGGCCATGGGGTCACAAAATCAGTAGAGTTTAAGTTTATCTTCCTGTGAGCATGAGGGCCCTGGCCAGTTTCATGGCAATACACCCCTTGGGTTATGAGATTTTGTGTGCAACTGGATATTTTGACCTATAGGTGGCGCTACAGAAAAGCCACAGGGTTATCATAATCAGTAGGGGTCATCCTCTGCAGAATATAAAGATGTATAGCAATTCCATGGCAGTCCAGCAAGTAGGGATACATTTTCTGGGAACAAGTGGTGGACAGACAGAGGGACAGTGCAACCTGTCGCTGTCCTTTGAGTAAACAAGGTTAGTGGGGATAAAATAATAATAATAATATAGCGTGTTTTCTTTGTTTAGTCTATGTCAAAAAGCAAATGAAATAATATATTTCACCACAAAAACATTTGCAAGAATCAACTCACCAATAGCACAATTAATGGCACAAATACACATACAGTGGGTTCTCTGCCTCGCCTCACCTACAGTATGGTAGGCTATGCATGCATGAAGGGATACCACCTTGTAAACATACAGCCAACTCTCTGCCAGGCCAGTAGAATCTTATCCAATCAGGATGGACTATGAAAATCTGACAGATCTGTCTTGATGTGTACCGAAGTGTGTACCGAGTAGCGTGATGTTTGGACAAAATCTTTAGGAGCAATAAAATAAAGAATTGGCCTCCTGGTGGTGCTATAACCGGAAAATGTGAAAGGGTGGTATTTCTTCCTCAGCCTTATGGGAAATTGAATGTGTGTGCAGTTTCACAGCAATCAGGGGCTGCGTTCATGATTTGAGGCTTTTTTTTTTCTAAGCGAGCCACTCCTGCACAATTTTGGAAGCCAATCTTTGTCAATCATGATGGAATATGAAAAATCGGACAGATTTGTCTTGGTCACCTAACGAGAGATAATGTGAAATGATGATTAAAAAATGTATTTAGCAGAAATCTGAAAAATGTGGGGCAGAGGTTTTTCCTTTGCCTCTAAGGAGTGTGTGTGCAAAGTTTCACACAAATCAGTCCGATTATAGGTAAAGCGTGAATTGGCCTGTTATATGAGACTGGTTTGAAAAATGTAGATTGGCATAAAAAATGTATTTTGCAAAGATCCTTGTGGTGCTGTAACAGGCCGATGTGAAAAAATGTCACTCCAGGCATTTTCACGCTGATCGGTCCAACTGTGCCGGAGATTAGCTGTCCACAGACAGATGGACAAACAAAACACACACAAGGACGGACGGTCAGGGGCGAAAACATAGGCGGCGTTCAGACAACGCCGTTTCCACGAGGAATCCGCAAAATCAAATGTCAGATATGCCTTCCGTTCAGACGACAATGGCATTTTTGGGGGTTGAAAACGAAAAGCAAAAGCTCTTCCCAGGATGAAAATCTTTGAAATGATCCTCCTTGTGTTTCCATCTGAACGGGCGAGTTAATGGGAAACCGCGAAATGTGTGATGTCATGGCTAACGCTGCAAAGCCGACAGCAGCTGAAACCTGTAGTGATGGCGTAAACAAATTCTGTGACAGGAAGTAGAGCGGACATGATGTCACACACTGCCAGTGTGTCACTGCCACCTAGCGACATGGAGTCCACACTACATCGTTTCAGTCCCTGGTGCGTTTTTCGTATGAACACTGGGGAAAAAAAGTGACAACGCAACGGGGACCTCGCTGTTCTAGCTACAGACCGTTGTCGTCTAAACTGACGGAGACAATGACACACACAATGTACACTGTAAACTGTGTTCATTTAACTTGGCGTGTAAAAATTGAATCAAAAGGACTTGTAAATAAACTGATGAGTTTACTGTGTATGCCTCTAGAAGTCTACAAAGATACAATTATTCCCTCCACATTGAATATGTGTTTGGTACAAGAAATCACCAGGGATTTTGGTAATGTCTAAAAATGTGTTACCATGCATAGTTTAGAGAGAAGTATTACTTTTGTTCCGTGAAGTGGCCAAAGTTAACATTGTACATGAGTTGTGGTTTGAAGATATGCAGTCATTATGCAACAGATAATGATAAGATATTCTTCAAATAAGCCTATCGGGGCAACCACTAAACCAGTCATATGGCTAGGAATCTTACAAGACAAAGTGTTAACGTTTTTAGAATCCAAAGTCTTTGGTTAGATTAAAAGCCAAGCTACCTTAGATCACTCAGTTGATCGGTTCTTTTTGCTTATGAAAACACACTAGAATTTGATTTGTTTGTGGTAGAACCAGTCCATATGTAGTGGACTGTGGAAGCCATCAACCCATAGTTGAAAAATGAGTCAAAGATTGGTTGAGTGAGAAACGGCCAAACTAAATGACAGTTGGTTTATTCTGAGTACCAACAAATCCCATCAACTGTGCCAGCTTACGTAGAAGGAACTACATTTTTTAAAACGGCTTGAAAGTACCTGTGTGTTAGATATAATAGTCACACGCGTTGTCCTAAGTGATGAAAGTGCTCACCAGTTGACTAATCCTATAATTAGCTTTGAGAAAGGGCTTTGCTGGAAGTTTGATGTCAGCAGGCCAGTTCATTGACTCATACATGAGAAGACCATGGCCAGTGATGTACCACCATTAATTAAGCCAGAGAACTTTCATTCCTTACCTTTACAGATTGCCAGCCCTATTTGTTGTTCTGCCCAATTAGCCTTATTCACGGCCCGCCCACCTACTTCCGTTTCTCAGTTTCCCCCGGGTGCTGACTTCAATTTAGAAGGGGAAACTATACTGGACTTAAAGCCAACAAATCGTTATTTCTAACAGTAAAGTAAATTATAGTGCTTTGTGCCGTTTAGTATCTTGTGTTCTTGATCATGCTAGCCGTATTTTATACTTTACTATTCGGAAATTGCATTAAATTTGCGATTTCTGTGCTAACTCCATAGGCTATGGTAGGATTTACCCCTTCAAAACGGGACTTCAGCACCCGCGGGATGCTTAGTGGGCGGGCCGTGAATTAGGCTAATTGCAGACCAGTCTGATTTTGTGTTTCCAATCAGGGCTGCATGGTGATGACTAAAATGGTAATCCTGATTTTGTGGCTAGATATTGTGATCACATATTATTCATGATTAGTCTCAATTATTATTTTGAATATTATAATTGTCCGTTTTCTATAAGAAACAAAGCCTTTAAGTAGTGCCTGTATGATATACATTTGCGATGTACAGCAGCTGGCATAGTTCTCTGTTTTGATCCTTTTTGTGATGCTGTGCTGTGGACCCATTTTAATACAATTTTATATAACTAGAAGCTCGGCCGCCCGTATACTGGACCTCTCCCAGAGTCCTCCTGTAAACTTCAGTCTTGTTTCTGCAGAGATCACTGCAGTTTCTTTTCTGCTGCTGCAGTCTCATTTAGTTGAGACCAAGCGCGCAGGCTCCAGCTGTTTAATTTTGTACAGTGTTGAGAGTGTCTCGAGGGAAATCCTATAGACCTTTCACAGAAGCCAAAAATAGGTCATAGTGTGAGGTGCAGAGAACTCTCTTCTTAAAAGACCAACACTTGACTCAAACTGCAGTGGTTGTATTGTCTCCATAGGCAAGTAGTTCAAATGAAACACAATTCTGTTTCTTTAGTGGTATGAAATGGGACTGCGCCCTTAGATTTAGTCCATTTGTAGTCCTCTGTCGTAGAACACACCGTATACTAGACCTGGATAGTATGAATCACATACTGCATTGTAGGTCTTCCCCATCTTATAACAATATATAGTAGCTGTACAACTAAAAGGTTGCTCACATTGATCCCCAAGGGGAGCCCAAAGAATTGCAAAACAATGGCCTCTCACCATAATTTCCAGATCGGTATGTTATTTTACAAACATTATTGTTTTGCCGTCAAGTTCAGTCTTCTGTTTTGCCATGATTACCCATATATGGTTCAGTGTTAGCAGAAACAATGTTGTGTTTTTATTTACCGTATTTATTTTTCATAAAAGACGGAAAATCTGCTGGTCTCCTTCAGTGTTAATGTAACTCCAAGTGTCTACAAATGGAACCAAATGGATCCTTACAGGTCCATTTGGTTCCAATTGTAGACACTTTACTGTGTTTGACCTATCTACATTATAAAGGGAGGAAAGACATGCACATCCACGTCAAACACAGTAAACTCGAAGTGTCTACAATTGAGGTACACACCTCCATTCCGAAACCCCACCATTCCGAAGATTGACTTCCATTATTCGGAATGGTGGGGTTTCCCATTGTTCTATAAGACCCCACCATTCCGAAAATCAGAAACACCACCATTCCGAATATGCAGTTTCATTTTCACCCACCTCCATCCACCCCCACCAACCTCCACCCACTTTCACCCACCTCCACCCACCCCCACCCACTCTCAACCTCCACCCAATTTCACCCAACTCCACCCACTTCCACCCACCTCTACCCACTTTCACCTACCCCACCCACCCACCTCCATCCACCCCACCAACCTCCACCCCCACCTGTACCCACATCCACCAAGTTTCACCCAGCCCCACCCACCTCCACTAACTTTCACCTACCTCCATCCAGATCCGACCACCCACCCCACCCATCTCCACCTGCTTCCACACACCTCCACCTACTTTCACTCACATCCACCCATTTTCCCCACCTCCAACCATTTTCACCCACATCCAACCAGTTTCAGCCACCCCCACCTACCTCCGCTCAATTTCACCCACCTCCATCCACTCCATCAACCTCCACCTACCTTCACCCAGCTCTATTCACTTTCCCCTAACCTCCACCCACTTTCACCCAGGCCCACCCACTTTTACCCAACTCCACACACTTTCCTGCCCCTTGGAGTCGGGTGAAAGTGGGTGGAGTTGGGGGGGCCAAAGTGGGTGGATGTGGGAGAAAGTGGGTGGAGTTGGGTGAAATTGGGTAGAGGTGGCTGGGTTTAAGTTGGTGGAGGTGGGTGGGTGGTGGTGAGTGAAAGTGGGTGGAGGTGGGAGGAAGTGAGTGGAGGAGGGGGAAAGTGGTTGGAGGGGGGTGAACGTGGGTGAGGTAAAGTGGGTGGAGGTGGGTGAAAGTGGGTGAAGGTTAAAATAATTACAATTTCGGAATGGTGGGGTTTCGGAATGGTGGGGTTTTGGAATGGTGGTGTTTCGGAATGGAGGCCCGTCCCTGCGAAGATTAAAGGAGAAGCCTGCACACCGTGGGCTCCAGTTGTAGAATCTTTGTATTGCACTTGAGTGCTGCTATATGTTTTCTGGCTCTCGCCCTTCCTCAGACAGAAGTGAACACAAAGAGACACCCATAAAATACAAACAACATGATCACACAATGCATTGAAGCTGTTGACATCAGACACAAGGACACACATGACAAATGGCCAATCTGGTATGATTAATGTCCAATGATGTATGATGTTGAATATAATTCCTGTTTATATTTCATGACCTCTCTTCATTCCTATTTGTTTCAGAACTCGATTCGACACAACCTGTCCCTCCATAGTCGTTTTGTCAAGGTCCAGAATGAAGGAACGGGGAAGAGCTCCTGGTGGATGGTCAACCCAGAGGGGGGGAAGGGAGGTAAAGCCCCACGGCGACGGGCCGTTTCCATGGACAATAGCAAATACATAAAGGGCGCTAGGGGGCGTGCCACCAAGAAGAAGGCCTCGTTGCAGGCAGCCCAAGATGGCAGCTCAGAGAGCTCCTCCAGCCTGTCCAAATGGACGGGCAGTCCCACCTCTCGCAGCAGCGACGAGCTGGACGCCTGGACGGACTTCCGCTCTCGCACCAACTCCAACGCCAGCACACTCAGCGGCCGTCTCTCTCCAATCTTGGCCAACCTAGAGCTGGACGAGGTGCCCGATGACGATTCACCCCTTTCCCCCATGCTCTACTCCAGCCCCAGCAGCATGTCACCCTCCACAGGGCCCACGGGGCTTTCGGACCTGGCGGGCACCATGAACCTCAACGACGGACTCTCTGACAACCTGATGGACGACCTCCTGGACAACATCAGCCTGACGGCATCCCAACAGCCTCCTCCTGGTGAGGAAGAGAGCGGCGCCAACGAGCAGGGGAGCTCCGTGTTTACCTTCAGCTGCGCGGGAAGCGGCCTGGGTAGCCCCTCTGGCAGCTATGTCCCCAACACTCTCTTTAGCCCTCCGTCCATCGCGAGCCTCAGGCAGTCGCCCATGCAGACCATACAGGAGAACAAGCAGACCACCTTCTCTTGCGTCTCCCACTTCAGTGAGCACCAGACCTTGCAGGAGCTGCTCAACCTGGAGTCCCAGAGCCCCTCCGATGTCATGCTCACCCAGTCGGATCCCTTGATGTCGCAGGCCAGCACCGCCATTGCCCTGCAGAACTCCCGCCGAAATGCCATGCTACTCCGCAAAGACCCCATGCTGATGAGCCCGGTCAGTGCGAGTCAGGCCCAGGTTCCTTCAGTGCCTGGTTGGCAAGCTGGCTTGTCAACCTCCGCCAATGGAGGCTTGGGGTTAAGAGCTGCTGACGCCAAACAGCATCACATGAAGTCTCCCAGCAAGAATGCCTCTATGCAGCTTGGTTCAGCCATGTTGGCTCAGGACCGCTTCTCTGCCGACCTGGATCTGGATGTATTCAATGGCAGCCTTGAGTGTGAAATGGACTACATTATTCGCAATGAACTGATGGATGCGGACTGCCTGGACCTGAGCTTTGACTCCAATGCCACCTCTTCTCAGAATGCTAACAGGAACGCAGGTAGCTTCTCAGGCTCGAAACAGACCTCACCTCAAAGTTGGGTTCCGAGCTGAAAGGTAAGAGGTCTGAGTCCTAAAAGGTGTGAGGAAGGGAAATGTATATTAGCTTTCATCGTCCTGCATTGTGCAACTAGAGGGAAGAAAGAATATGTGAAGGTGTATTCATGTAGTGTGAACCCCCCTTTTTTTTTCTTTAATGTCACAGGCATTACTTTTGGTACTGTATTTTTGTGTCAAAGACACACTGTGGTGTACTCACAAAAAAGGAAAGGTTTATTTTAAAAAGATTAGTGTCCAGGCAGTATGAACAGCATTACTGACTGGTACGTATGGAAACGAAGGACCTTTTCTTTTTCTTTTTTTTACGCAAAACATCAACTCTTGTTAGTCTCAGGGAACCATTCATATCACAAAGTGATAACACGAAACTGATGACGATGATGATTATGTTTTCACACCCTGCTTCTTCTCCAGTTCCACACCCTTTTCAAACCTGCACCAACAACGTTTTTTGCCAAACCAGCTGTCAGCCAATTGGGGATGACAGCCTGTTTACAGAACAAGCTGCAGAGAATGTTACATGATGTTTCTGTGGAAAACACTTGATCCGTTTGTTTTCTTTCTTTCTTTCTTTCTTTCTTTCTTTCTTTCCTTTGAGAGACATAGCCTAAGAGGACTAAATGTTAAATAAGAATTGTTATTGAATAGCTTTCTTTCATCACTTCACCACATCGTGCACCAAATATCAATCTGTAGAGGTGGGGAAAAAAAGTTTAATCAAGGTGTGACACGATCTACATTGTGTGGTTTTGTATGTAATAATGTTTTGTTCTTATTTTGAGAATTTAACCCTGTGATTTTTAGTGACATTACTGTGAATTCCGTTCCTTTATAAAAGAAAGAAAAGATAATGAGCTGCATACCGGACATCCTGATTATACATTATTCCTGCTGCAGCTCATTTTGCCTGTTTCCTATACCCTCTGCAATACCTAAACTACCCTCTTCCTCCCTCTGCAATACCCAAACTACCGCACAGTTATCAGAGTTTAGATAAGGACACTATTAACAATCTACAAGATCTAAGCTAGTGGATACGAATGCTGGTCCTCAGGGACCCTTGGTACTACTGTTTTTCTATCATATCAGGCAGATGATTGCATTCGCCTGGTGTCCCAGGTCCAAGTATAGGCCCTAAATTAAATGGACACCAGTCGCACTCCTGGTTGTATAGGAAACGAAGGCCTGATTTATGCTTAGTCATGCGCCGGTTGTTGTACATCGACAATACAAGCTCACAATTTGTGAGCTTGTTGATCAAAAAATGTTGATGTGTGGTGCATTGTGCAACCAGATATAAATCGGGCTTAAGTGTCCCTGAGGATTAGGTATGCTAACCGTAAATTTAAGCTATAGTTGCCATCAGTTACATTAGCAGTCACTTCAGATCATTCAGTATGGGAATAAAGACGACCATCACACTCAGAGATTCCAGAGCACTTAAATATAGTATTGTAGTGTCCATAAATATTTTGGGAGAGTACTTGGTGCTATAAATAAGATAGCAGGGTGTGGCTGCATATAGTGCAGCATTCGTAGCCTCCCATTGTTATCAGCACTATAGCAGGTGCTGGACAAATGGTGTTTTTTTGTTTTTTTTGTTGGAAGTTATATGGTAACTTTAAGCATTTTAAGTGGATGAAAGAACAACCACAATATTTTAATTTAATTAAATATTGCCAAATGTTTCTGCATTTTAAATATAAGTGGGAACAGGGAAGGAGGGGGTATCCAGTGTTTAGATCCAGTGCTAAGGGCAAATAATTTACATCAGCACAGTTTTTGTAGGAACAGGAGGATAACGTTTGAGTTTACATGTTTTTTGCCAGCTGAAAATGACTAAAAGGCCTTTTTCAGTGAATTCTTTATTAAATTGAACTTTACCATCAGTGTTTCAGGGAAGACATTTATTGAATGTTATTTTTATTTTATTTTTTACATTTAGATAAAAGCATTTCCATTAAGGATGTGTGTGGTTGTACTATGGTAGGTACTGTGTGTACGCACTTCTGTTTTAACTAGGCCTACATTGTGACCATATATTTTAAGCATTTATTAGCACATACGATACAGACAATAGCAAAGAGTCTGATGAACTGTTAAATATTTCATTTAGCGTTTTTCATTTACAGTTGCTACACTTTTAGGGTTAAGTAACCCTAAAACCAAAGGGTTCATATGTAAATCCAAACATGCCGCATTGAATCAGATATGTTACTGTGGTGTATCAGAAATATTGGATTGATTAATGCCATTGGTCCTAATTTTCCATTTTCAATGATATTTAGCTCTATTGTAGTTTCAAATCTAGACCTTTTGTATTGTCCTGTGGTGTATTTCATCATAAAATGCAACAGCCAAATATTTGTTTTTCAAGGTCACATTCTACAGTATGTTTGAGTAACACTCACTGCCAATGTCCATACTGTTCTTTTCCCTATTGCTCCTACAAAACAGAAAAACTAAAAAGCAAAAGAAAGAACAGACTTTACTGGGTGAATTTCCTATTGCTATCTTGGTTGTATCAGATGGTGCATGTAAATAAAGCTTGAAGAAGCACTGAATTTATGCCTTGAGTTTTTGATGTACATTTTATTTTTATCCTTTCTGAAAGTACCACACAGCTGCAGACATGATTCTGCCACTGAGCAGGTGATTTGCTGTTGCATAATTACATCATGAGCTGAGCACCAATCATAATGCTGTATCCAAGAAGACTGGACATGCAGTAACTAAGTGAAGTGAATTTTCTTATTTTTAGTAATATGAAATGGAAGATTACGGAGATGCTCAACAATCTCAATCGGCATGCGTTTCTATAGTACATTGATTTCCATATATATTTTATCACTGCATAATGTACCACAAAAACCCAATAATATAGTAATATATTATAGGCTGGCATCAAAGGAGGTCTCTGATGCAACTTGAGAGCCATCTACAGATCAAATGGAGTCATGTCTTGCTGATACACAAGCCTCCTCTGGGGGACAGGCAATGGGGAGGAGGGTCTGTTTTAGGCTAGTCTCCATGGATACCCTACAACAGTTCGGTAGTAGCTGCAGAGATTTTGATGGAGCCAAGGGAACACAGGAGCTGAATTAAGAATGTTTGACATTTTGAAGATCAATCTTAGAACATTTTTGAATTTTGCAGATTAATCTTAGAATGTAATGGAATGACGAAGAGATTTATCTTAGAATATTGCAATCTCAATTTCAGGAACTGTTACAGATCCGTTGGAACGGCTAAAACGATTTTGCCATGCCTAATGTGTACAGAGTTTCTTCCACTCCTAAAGTGGAGCAGATGGAAGCTGAGCTGTCTGCTCAGCTTTCAGCACTTAGGACAGAGGTAGAAGAGAATGGGGTTCCCTTGGGAGAGGCACCCTCCAAATCTTACAGGTGTGAGAGCTGTTCTGGGTGAAAGTTAAGGCTTAATTTGGTTGTCATGTAAAATGTTTTGGGTTAAATAGAAGCTGTAAATTCTCAGCAGAGTGTCGGGGCAATTCACATACAGTTCTGGTTATGTTTTCAGTCATACAAAACTATATGAATAGGCTAGTAAATACAAATACAGTTTGATCCATGTTTGGTGATATACAGTATTTTATACACAATGTTCCTTACTAATTTTGAGTTTTGTTTCAGTTCTGTTCCACTCCCTAAGGACTTTTCCTTCTTCCGCACTGAAAGGGAGCAGGCCCTTAGGAGAGGCCTTCAGGTGAGGATGAGAAGATTATTGATAATAATAATAATATACTGCACATACTGTCAGCCTTATATCCACTGTCAATAGTATGTACATCATTCATAGTTAGTTTTAACGTAGTTAGATTGTACATTATACTTACGCCTATATTATATTTAATGATTGTTTATTCATTATGCTAACCCAGTCAGTCTAAGTTCAGATGGTTACACTAGACCTGAAGTTATATATATTAAATGGTTACTCTTATCTCACACAAAAGATATTGGTTCTTTAATGGTACTTTGGGGTGATTAGGGTGCTATGGCACCACTGCCGTACAAATAACCTGTTAAGCCCCTGTATGTACACTTACAGGCATCTCTAGTGATTCTATAAGCCCAATTTGACAAAGGTGTTCTATACCTCTAAATACTGTAGGTGCTATCCCAAACCAGCCAAAGCCAAAGAACCACTTTAGGTGCTACTTGAGAGACAGCAAGTAGTAAAGGTAACATGTGCCACGGCATATATGCCACTTAACTGTTTAGAATATAGTGTTAGATTTGTATCTCTCTACTCTTACCTATATCTGTCTTGTTTTTCATGAGTAGGGCCTACTGCATTTATGGGATGATACCTGTCCTGAATTTCCCTAGGGGGTCAATAGAGGTCTATCTATAGCATTTTTTATTTAGCTGAAGCTCAAATATAGAATAAAATGGAGTCATGATGAACTAAGGATTAGCTGTGGTTTTGTTTTTTTATACCATGGAGCACTCCTTTTCCATATTTTTCCAATCCCTTGGGGATGAAGGTGTCGGAAGCATTGCCGGTGGTGTCTCCAGCCCAGGTCATGCAGACAGAATTGGACAGTTGCCTGAATATGGAGTATACAGCTGAGAGCCTACCTCTTTTACTGCACCAGGTAACCTGCAATTTAACCGTGTACAAATGGTTCACATTTGTACACTTTAGGAATTACAAAGGGATAAATGAACACTTATGATTTGTGTAATGACAGAATACTTTTAGTAAAAGAAAATAAACCACAAAAAACTGTAGGACTGTTGTGTAATCAATGGATCAGTTGGTTTTAGACTTTATTAGTTGATACAGTCATTCTTTGAGTTCATTCATTTGTTGAGTCACAGGATTTGTGGCATAGAACACAAAACAGAATAGAAACATGGGCATCAATTATTGATAAAAAAAAAGAAAAAAAAAAGAATCTTAGTAAAATGGAGTTGCTGTACTTGAACTATTTTTTCCCACCTAGACCAAACATCTTTGCCAAAAATAGCCGAACTACAAGCTTACAACATGTTACATTGTGATGCGCTGTGATGCGTTGTGAGCTTGTAGATCGGCTATTGTTGGCGAATGTTCCCCCCAGCTATAAGCATAGGGATGAAGTGGTTAAGTAAATTCAAAGGTCATTTCAGAAATAATCAGGAAGGATTTGCTGTGTGTTTCCAGTTCTATGCAGACAGATCATACCAGCTGGCTCAGCTCAAACATCAGCTCATGCTGAGATGGACGAGGTTCTGTCGCCACAGCGGTGTCATCGAGAAGATGTATCCACACTACAAGGTGACACTTGCATAATGAAAGGCAACTTAATGCCTCATTTATATGGTGACGGTGTAGCTTGACAAACTGGAAAGCGACACCATCGATTAATATGAAAGCTTCATTGTGTAATATTTCTGAGCACAAGGCCTCAAGTAATAATGCTCTGTGAAGGTTTAATTTGACACACTACTGACCATTATATGCACTTGATGGTCATCCATATATTTTTTCTTTGGTGGTTTAATGTTATAGCAGTAATTCTCAACTTTCTTTATTCCAAGGACCCCCAGTTTGATATATATTGGGCCATTGAAACTCCTTGGACCCCAATCTACACTGTGACATTCTTTAGTGATAATTGAACTCTTGAGTTACAGACCTGTAAGGATCGATTTGTAACAATCAATCATTTAGCTGGGGAGTGGGGACCCCCTGGAACCTCCTCAAGTAACCTGTGGGGTTCCTCATATCAAACTTTGAGAACCAGTGAGTGTTATATTAATTCATCAGATAACATGTTGTTCAATTCATCTTATTTGACATTGGTTATTTTATATACTAGTGTAACAGATAAACAGCCATTTGTGATTATTTATACAGATATATTATAATAACATAATACAGATATAGATCAATTTTCAGTCTTAGAAAACAAGGTCTCATCTGGCCTGCCGAGCCCATGCAGAGCACCTTTTCCACCCCTGTCTTTTTTTTTAATGCCTTTAAATGTCTCAAAGACTCAGTGTACTTGAGTAGGTCAGACAAAAAATGACTGTTTCATAACATGAAGCTTCTATAATGATTGTTTTTCACTGTGTATACAAGCTAGTACTCTCTCTTTCAGCATCAAAAACATAAAACATGTTTCAATCCATTTCAAAAGCTTTGCGTTTCGCAATATACTAGACTGTATATATTCTTCTTCTTTTTTGTTGTCAGGAACAAATGTCATATATGATGAATGAGTATGACGATGCAGTTCAGAGGGCACGTAGGCTGGCCGTATCGAGAGAGAAGATCCTGACAGATCGAGGAAACCCAATCAACGTGGTCACTCAGGACGACGTTGTCATTTACCTGAAATGGCTGGTCTGTCACCTGCACTCAGTGAAGACCATTCATAACTTCCTGCATGTAAGGACCTTAAAGCAAGTTGGTCATTGTTCCGTACAATCCTTAGTGTTCATTTAAGTGTAGAATTTGGAAATGTAGACAAACAAAGCCTACTTTGCGTTTGCTCTAAAGGCTAGTTTGCTTCTTGTTGTTTTATTTTTTTCATTAGATGTTCATAAAACATGCACAACTTATTTATCTTTTTTTCCTCTATTTTTGGTTTACAGGTGCTACACTACATCCCATCATGTGATAGAAAGGATAAAGGAGAATCATCTCGGCAAACCTTCACAAAGGATCCATTAAATGAGCCTCAACGTCTTGATGGTCAGGGACAAATCACCACCAACCTCAATCAAAATCAAAATTATGAAATATAGACCTCCTTAGCTACTGTATAAAGTCAAAGTACAGAGATATTGACTTATTTATTTGTCTCAAAGGTCAAATATCATTGGGGAAGAACAATTACCTCATGAACAGATATACAATTCAGTTAAATAGCCTAGTCTAATGTCACCCTAATGTTTTTCCACTGCAGGACCAGTAGAAGATCTTCCTATGCATACTGTTAAACTGAACGATTTCCGTGCTGAACTGCACTCCTTGGTTTCCCATTTCCACCTGCCTTACGACATTGTAAACCTCAGGACCACTGGCGATGAAATGGAGCTATTCAGCAAGGTAGTACTGTTGTTTGATCCACATATACACTATACTGTATAGCACAATATGACACCACTACAGAGAAATCTCTTGCAATACTCAGTAATTATTCTTGGAACAACTGTGGGCATCTATCTGACATCAAGCACAAACTGTGAATACGGAACTGACATTCAATACCACCACTACTAGACACACGGCTGAGTGTTTGCCATTAGAATAGGTCATCAGAGGTGTTCTTTGCACAGGTGTCAAGGGAGTTCAGAACAATCTTCAGAAGACAGGAGCTGATGAAGACCTTTCCCCCATATGACAGCACAGAAGTCAAAGATAGCCAGTGGGGGAGGAAAAGTCCAAATATGGCTTTGAAGAAAGAGGCAAACTGGATCCCCTTCATTCAGGTCTGGATGAAAAGGCCTCAGAACCCAATACTTTAAACGTTTTTAGATAAAAACAAGACAATATTAAAAGTCTGACTGATATGTTTTCATATTAGGTGATAGCTTTGTGCTGTGCCTGAATACGCCCCCCCCCCCCCCCCCCTCTCCTCTCCTCTCCCCTCCCCTGCTGCTCAGTTTTCACATTACACAAAAAAGTAGTTTCTCAGTAACTATGTCTTCAGGTTTTAAAGGTCATTCCAAATGACATGACATTTCAAGAAAGCAGTTTACTGTGTTTTTATGCAGGTTAGGCCCTTGAAACAGGATCCGTGGCAGAAGAAACTCATCACAAAGCTTAAGGAAAATAATTCTGTTGATGAGTTACTGAAAATGTACTGCAGATTTCTTCAGGTAATGATGGCCGTGACGATTACTCAACCAGATCTGGAACAATAGATTCATGAATAGCCAATGAAACGTGTCTTGTTCTGATTCTTATCTTTTCAGGCCTCAGATCTGCTCCAAGTATGTGAAGCTCTAAGACAACATGCTGCTCATGTTTGTGAAATGCAAGATGGAAGGTCTTCTTCAGTGGCATCACACACAAGCAGACCAAAAGAACAAAATACCTCGCAGATCTGGACCAATATTTATAATGTTGCTGCTATCTCTGAGGCATGTTTCAGTACTGTTATTTATAGTTGTTAAGTTGTTTTGGAAGGGGGAAAGTACTTGCATTCTCTCAAACCCATCTGTGTCAGAGTTCATATTAATCTTATAATTATAATTTAATAATATATAATTACAAGGGATATTTCTCCCCCTCTTAGGACACAAAAATGGTTGGCTCATCTAGACTCGGAACCACGAGAGGCTTGGACAAAAGGGGTTGGAAAAGCAAAGTCACGCCTGTAACCGCGAGAAGTAAAAGGTTTGTACAATCACAATCCTAGAATAGAAATAGAATGTATCATGTTATGTCACTTTTCTAATTACAGTTACAGTGATATGGATGGCGTACAGCTCCTTGGTGTAGATGGCAACCCAGAGGAGGGTACCTCAGACCCCATCATAACCAGGGGAGCATACCTGTCCCTTATTTACTTACGCCATCTCAAGATCCGAGAACTACAGGTGAGCTTCACAGTAAAATGCTGCTGCTGCTGCTGCTGCTGCTGCTGCTGCTGCTGCTACTGATACTACTACTACTACTAACTCTAAGACTGTACAAATTAAAACAGGGTCAGTTTGGTTTCATTTTCACGCCCTCATCGGTATAAATGGATGAATTAACATTGAGGATTTTAATGAAAGGAAAAAAAAGGCACCCCAGCAATTACCAAACAAAACCGCTAAATCTGTGTACACATTTTATACATAAGACTTCTATTTTGGGTGAATATGAAATCGTATCTTCTTTTTTTTTTTTACTTTTTTTTTTTTTTTTTTTTATATAGTAAACAGGTCAACCTGGGCAGCAGAGATACAGAAAATAAAAAATTACAATGCAACAATTTTTAAACACTCATTATGTTACGGTTCATACAGTCCATGGGTGAGAGGTCTTATTCCATCACAACTTCAGTCCGTTATAAAGTCCTCATTCTGATCCTCCAGAAACAACAGATCTGGTGTGCCTGTTAACAGACTTTCCAACGTCACATTCCCCGTCCCAGCAACATGCTGGACAGGTCTCCAGATACAACGGTGGAATAGATAAAAAATAAAACAAAAAAGTTGGGTTGATATGAGATGTACAAGGAAATAAACTAAAAACATGACAGCGGTAGAAATATAACACACTCAAGTACACAGATTGTCTCACAGAATATCCAGAATATCCATTTTCATTTTCAAGTATCCATTTTTGCCAGTATTTATAAAACTTCTCCAAGCACAGCCTTACAGAAAAAGTAAGTCTTTCCATTTCATAAATGCTTCGTACAATGGCTGTCCACTCTTCCCTTGTTGGTGGTTCTTTGATGAAATCGTATCTTCAAATATATTTGGCTGTGCCAATTTTAAACCCTGCTGTTTGCAAGAAATAAAATAAGAAATCTAAAGAAATACCAGATCTACAGGCTCACGCATTATCACACGTTATTTTTCCGACCTTGTTGAATCTTTTGATGATTTAAAAAGAAATAAAACCAACACTAACCAACACATTTTTGAAAAGAACTAACTAAACTAGAAAAATATTGTTCCTTCGAAACAATTGTGGGCTCGCTTCAAGCCGGAAAACAATGGCTATAAAAGTACAAAATGTCAAGATCGCAGGCAGTGCTCTCTTTGACGTTACTGACGTCAAAGATTGGTCCATTTTGTTCCAAAAATGTGTTGTGCAAAAGTTGACCCGCTGGTGGCGCTATAACAGGCCAATGTAAGAAGGGTGGTATCTGTTCCTTGACCTATTGGGAATGTGCTTGCAAGATTTCACGCACATTGCAGGCTGTGTTCATGATTTGAGGTGTTTTTGGCTTTGGACACTTTATCGCTGCTTGCAGCTATATTTATTATTATTATTTTATAATTTTTTTGTGTGCACTTCATAGGCATGTTAGATAAAGGTCCTTAGATTGCGTGTAGAATGTTTCATGCAAATTGCAAAACAAATCCTAGAATAAAAACGGGTTTAAGCGTTTTACAAACTGCTCAAAATTATATAGCGCCCCCCTTTGGCCATTTGGGGTAAGATAGGTTTCAGTGATATTTGAACTAACCCTCTACACTATTTTGTCATGAAAATCTGACTTTGCATGTATGTTTTAGAGGCAGAAGAATAATTTGCATAAAAATGCAATATTGTTTGAATTATTTAAAAAAGCATGTTTCAATGTTAAAGAAATCCGATCTGACAGATCTTTAGATATCGGTCCAAAGTTCACGTAAAAAAGGTTTTGTGCACGTGACGCGAAAATTCCAGAATAAAAGCGGGTTTACGCGTTTTACAAACTGCTCAAAATGGCGGAAAATCAAAGGGCGGAGCTTACTTAACAACGACACAGATGTCTTCCGCTTGAGTCAAAGCACGCGTGTAACAAGTTGCATGTCTTCAAACGAAACGAGTCATGACTTATGCCCGTTTGAAGTTTGAATTTTCAGACGCTTCGTATAGCGCCCCCCTTTGGCCGATTGGAATAAAATTGGTTTCAGTGATACTTTGACTAACCCTCCACATCTTTGCCAAATGCCATGAACGTGTAACTTTGCATGTATGATTTAGAGGCCGAAGAATAATTTGCATAAAACCGCAATATATATTGAATTATTAAAAAATCATTATTTAACGTACAAACTTCTCACCACATAGCCTGTGTAGATATAGGTTCAAAGTTCATGTGAAAAAAGTTTTGTGCACTTGACGCGAAAATCCCAGGAGGAGATAGATTTTTACTGTTTTTCATATAATTCCGAATTGTGGGAGACCTAAAGGTCAGAGGTCAAAAGTTAGAGGGTAAAAGTTGTTCGGCATGAGGAGACGCATAAGTGTATACAGGTTTCATGGCTGTATGTATAACACAGCATGAGCTATACCTGTTCAAAGATCGCACTTTCGAAGGCTTCCTACAGCGCCACCATTTGGCCGATTGCTGTATAAAGTAATAGCACACGTCGCCACTGTAAGCTGAACACATTGATGTTTTTATTTTCATTTTCTCATTAAGTATGTAGGAGTTGAAAGGTGCCAAAGTATTGAGGAGAACTTACTAAACTAGAAATACTGTTCCTTCGAAACAGTGTGGGCTCGCTTCCAACCCAACAAATGGGATACTTTAAGGTACTTTACAGTACCTTACAGTATTGTACTGTACCTTACTATACTGTACTGTACTGTACTGTACTGTACTGTACTGTACTGTACTGTAACTTACTGTACTTTACTGTACTCTACTGTACTGTACCTTACTGTACTTTACTGTACTCTACTGTAACTTACTGTACTTAACTGTACTCTACTGTACTGTACCTTACTGTACTTTACTGTACCTTACTTTACTGTACTGTACTTTACTGTACTGTACCTTACTGTACTATACTATACTGTACTCTACTGTACCGTACTGTACCTTACTGTACTGTACTCTACTGTACCTTACTATACTGTACTTTACTGTACTCTACTGTACTTTACTGTACTCCACTGTACCTTACTGTACTTTACTGTACTTTACTGTACTCTACTGTACTTTACTGTACTCTACTGTACCTTACTGTATTGTTTTGTACTTTACTGTACCTTACTGTACTGTACTCTACTATACCTTACTCTACTGTACCTTTCTGTACCTTACTGTACTTTACTGTACTCTACTGAACCTTACTGTACTTTTACTGTAATCTACTGAGCCTTACTGTACATATTCTATTGTGATATCTCCCTGATAACCAACAACAACCACTAATACGGCTGATTGTCCCTGCGGGTTCTAGGATATATACTGTAAATCCCATTGCCCGGGATCCTAAAACCTTATTCTTTTTAAGTAAAATTTCTAAAACACTACAAAACATGTCTCAAAGACAAATACAAGCAAACGTCTCCACAGTAACACAGTAACAGGTGTGTGTGTGTGTGTGTGTGTGTGTGTGTGTGTGTGTGTGTGTGTGTGTGTGTGTGTGTGTGCGCGTGCGTGTGCACATTGTAGATCAACTTCATAGCAGTATTAAGTGGTCCATCTATGTTTTTTATTAATAATAAAATCTGCAAAGTAACAAGTAACTGAGGCTGTCAAATGCTGTATTTATAGTAGAGTATATGTAACAAAAATGGAAAGTAGAGTAAAAGTACCTCAAAATTGTACTGTAGGTACAAGTACTTGTATATACTTGAGTAAATGTACTTGGTTACTTTGCAGCACCACAGAACAGCCAATGACAGACAGGCCTTTAATCACAGCTGTCTCAATCAGTAGAGTGTAGAGGGACATTTAGAGATATTTGTAGTTTTAACTCATACATCATACATCACACAGCGTAGATATTTGGATCAAATCAGAGAGCAGACCTGTGTGAACGCATTGATATAAATAGCATATCTGAAGTGTGAACACTGCAGCCACAGCGCCTTAACATAAACATGGGTCTATTATCCTTCTCTCCACTCTGTCCCCACTCACCAAACCCATTGGAAATGCATTGGGTGCTTAAAGTTAAACATTTTTTTTTTTTTATATTTATACTACAAAACATTTCAAAACCAAAAATACAAGCACACGTGTCCTCAGTAAGCTGAACACATAAAAAATGTAATGGTGCTGAAAGGTGTAAGCGTTTAAGAGATGAATCGCGCCAAAATATTGAGGAGATACTGACTGACTGACTGACTGACTGATAGATAAATAATGAAGATAACATACGTGTGCTCGCCTTCCAGGCGAGCCCACAATAAACAAATAAATAATGACAATATCTAAAGTGTGCTCGCCTTATAGGCGAGCCCACAACTAGCAAACCTGCTTTACAAAAATAAAAAAAAATAAAAACGCTAAAGCTATATTAACCTTGGTGGGTCTTTCTTAACCACTTAAACCCCAGCATCCGTATTCTGGGGGAAACCTGAACAGAAAATAGCAGATTGGCGTTAAGTGGTTAATCCTTCCTGTCTGTAGCGTGTCTCTCTGGGAATGCTCAACTACCTGCGCTCTGTGGAGAGGACCTTGACGACTGACCTGGCTGGTCTGTGCTCAGGGGGAGAAGAACTGCTCGGCACTGCAGACGAGACAGGCTGGATGAACGCAGCCAGAGGAGGCAGTGGGCTGGCTGGAGGTCTAGGCTCCCTCCACTACAGCCACAATTCTCCTGTCGACTACAAAGTGTGTACTGTGCGAGTGTGCGTCTGCCATTGTGCACACTGTAAGGTCCCCGGTGTTCATTTGACTCTGAGGTGTACAGTTTTACTTAAATCACTTTGTTTTTTAATGTATTATTATTTGTATTGTTATTATTATTTGCAAATTACTTCTATACACACATCTAGTTTGCGTGATTACATTGAAAGGTGTGGACAACATGAATTATGGCCCGGCAGGCAGACCCTCATAAACAATATAGGATTCCTCTACTCAAGGGCTTTCTCAACAATCTACATTGTGTTTTTCTTTTTTTTTCCAGGTGCAGTGCTCTGAGTTCATGGAGTTCCCTGAAGTGGAGAACCTTCATGACTTCTACAGCACAGAGGGCCGTTTCATCCACACCCAAGACCAGAGAGGTCTCTATGTGGTGTACGACGTTGCTTTGCAGGACCTGGAGGAACAGGAGAACCTCCTGGCTATCGTTGCCTCCCGGTTCATCCAAAGGAACAGGAGGGAGCAGGCGCGGAGGTTCGAGAGCTCTGTACCTTCCGCGGCAGCGGATGTTCAGTCGTGGGGTAGGACAGATGTGGACCGTGTGGCGGTGCTCCTCGACTTGTGGACGTGTGAAACAGAGTTCTTGGAGAGCAAAGTGCAGGTGCGGAGTGGTGATGATAATGGGTAGATTCATTTACAGATCTCTTTGTTGGCTTAGCTATTGAACACACATTTTCAGAATGTTAAGAATAATGACTTTGCTGTATTATTTACATGTTGTATTTCTCAGCGGGCATTCTGGCCTATTTAACGGTACTTACTTAAGCTTTATTTATCTGGGGACAGGTTTTTATTGAGGCATGCAGGTTCATTTGCAGCATTGTCCTGCTTTACATTCACACCATTACACACATTCTCACCTGGGAGCTGCATAGTATAACCACTCATGTCTTCTACCGCTATAACCACTGAGCAGCTTCACTGGACACATCACTTCTGCAACTCACTTTCCATTGGCTACAATAGTTCATTTCACAATGTAGCACTGTAACATTCTTGTCTATTTTCAGCTTCTGAACTGTTACTATGAAGCCTACCAGCATGTGTCAGGGTGTGAGGAGAGGTTTGCCATGGCCCAGGTTATCACTGACATCATGCACAGAAGGCCACAACTGGACCTGGGCCATGATCACTTTGTGCAAGCCTACAGGGCAGAGATGGCCTGCCTTCAAAGTCACCACAACCTCATCAGAGCAGTTCTGGACTGTCAGGTAAGTGTTTAATGGGGGGTGAAATTATATTCACCATTGTTTTTATAATAAGCACATTGTTCGAGGAATTTTTCACCTCTATGATTGTTAGTACGGATGTGGAAATCAGCAAAATGTAATGTAAAAGTGTTTAATGTACTGTCATTTGTGAAAGCAACATTGCTTGAAGGACAAAGGCAGATGCCCCCATTTCACAATTTAACCACTTGTGTACATACTTCGTGGTACACATAGAGGTAATATATAAATAGAGAGCGGACAGCCCCACCCCCAGCTATTCATTGCTCAGTGGCGTTTGAAGCCAAATAGGGACGCCAGGTTGAAAGTGGTTAATTATGCCTTGTAGAATCCCTGTGTATGGGACTGATTAAACCACAACATCTTGACCTACAGTACAACTCTGAGTCTCATGTTTCTGCCCTTTGACTTTCTCAACAACAGGGACACTGAAGCTGAAATGGAGCCATTCACCGTAGTAATATTGTCATCCAATCTGCTTCGTATTATACTGCACTGCCACAAATATAATCACGTATTGTGTTCATCGCCAGATTGACCAACAGCGCCAGTACATCCAGCGCATATGGAGAGGCGGTCAGACAGGCTCTGTTAATGAATATGGCCTTCCGCCAAACTATGTGCCCAAACATCTGGTCTCACTTGGTGGCAGCAGGCAAGTGATACACGGATAGCTGAAGTATATTTATGGGGTTTAGTGTTTGAAATGTATTTGATGCTATTGTTTACACACAACGCATTGTATGTTTTTCCTGTCTCAACGCTGTTTACAGCCCTGCACTGAACAACATGTTCCTTCTGGAGGTTCATCCGTCCCTCTGCCTGGCTGCTTCAGTCTATCACACGTTGGCCAAGGCTCACACAGAGCTGTGTCAGCTGCAGGGGGCTGTGGGGCCTGCCCAGAGAGTCAACCTTGAACACAGGCTCTTACAGCAGGCTCTACAGAACTGGAGCACCCTGGCTTCACCTGGAGCCTCCTACAGCTCTCAAACACAAAAGGATGTATGTTTCTCCCTCTGTATTATCATTATACTGTATATGTATCTGTATCTGTTTTGGATTTTTTGAATACTTTGTCTAAATGAAATTACTTGGTCAGTATTTCAAAAACTCAAGATGTGATGTAGGCTTACAGTAGAATTCACAAAAAGATGTACATTTTCCTCTGTATTGTCATATATACTGTATGTATCTGTTTTGGAATTTTCGAATACTTTGACTAAATTAAATTACTTCAGTAGTAGGTCAGTATTTCAAAAACACAAGATATAGGCCTACAGTATTCTCAAAAACACAATAGGTTTTATAATGAAGTAACCAATATTGTGTCTTACTCTGTCAGTTTGCAAGTGTTTTTCCAAATGCTTTTTTTTTATCAAATGTTTTCATGTCTCATGATCATCTGTGCAACATAAAACATCACATCTTTCCTCCCCTCTGCAGTTGTTTTCCGAAGTGTTTTTCGATGACCCCACTCTGGTCCAAGGTGTTGGTCTGTCTTTGATAAGGTCTGCCGAGGAAAGGGACGCGAGACAAGGGAAGGAGAAGCAGTTCCACGCTGTGGAGACTCTGTCCAAGTTGTTGGAGCTGGTGTCCATCCGTCATCGACTGCTGGAATCAGCCTCTGAGACTGCACACCTGTCACAGTTGAGCTAACACTCACACTTTGATTGATTGATTGAAGACTTTATTAGAAGTTTGCATAGGAAAAGGTACAGTTTCATGACGGTACAGTTCACTGGTACAAGGTCTACTAAAAGGAGATCCATGAAAAGACTAAGCTTATTTCCACTGGAAACCATTGAAGTATCTCATATAACATTGAATGACAGACAAATAGAACACAGTACTATGCAGTAGATATGTAAAGAAAAACAAAATAGAAGACAGTAAGTCAAAACAAACAGTATATACAAAGAAGGGGCAGGGGAGGGTAGGGTTGGGCTAGATTCTTTTTTACCAGTTGCGAACGGCTGCTGCCTGTAAGTGGTTTTTCAGGGCAATTTTAAAGGATGCTAGTGATCCACACTCCTTTGTGGCCTTCGGTAAGGCTTTCCACATTTTGGTGGTATAGCAGAAAAAAGAGTTTGACCCTTTGTTGGTTTTGACTCTGGGTTGAAAGTGATCTGTGGCGCTGCCTCTGGTGTTGTAATTATGGACATCCTTAATGTTTATAAAGTATTTTGACAGGTACTTGGGTATCATAGTGGTGTAGTGTATCTTGTACACCAGGCCCATTGCAAGTTGCTGTACTCTGTCAACTACTCTGAGCCACCCCACTCTTAACTGGTGAGTAGCGGTCAAAATAGAATCTTTATCAACATGATTGTTTTATTCTTCCTTGGATGGGGTGGGGGTTGCCATACTGATGAAGTCAGCCTCTGAGACTGCCCATATGGCACATTTGAGTTTCAAAAAATGGGTCAGACGTTTTAACCTGTTCTAGTACAGGATGTGCATGTGTTTTGACCTCCGGGACAGACAAGTTAAAGGGATATTTCACTTTTATTTTTTTTTGTGGTAATTTTATCGTCTAATCAGGCTTTTATGAACACCCTGAACAAATTTTAATTTGCTTGATTCAATATTAAGATATTTGATGTAAATGTTACCAGGCCCTCCAGGCACAGGGCCTCTCCCCATACACACCCATTGTAACTTTAAACTCCATTTTAACCATGATAGATTCATTAAAGATTCATTCGATAACCTTTTTCATTTATTTTTAATATATATATATATATATATATATATATTCTTTTTTTTATTTCCCCAAAGAATTATTAAAAATACATAGAAAAAGTTATTGAAAAAACATGGCCTGCTCACATATTAGGAGGGTAGTATGAGTCACCAAAAAATAATGTCTGTTTTTAATTAATCTATCTTGGTTATGGAGTTTGAAGTTACAATGGGTGTGTATGGGGAGAAGCCCTGGAGGAGGAGGGCCTGGTAACATTTACATCAAATATCTAAATATTGAATCAAGCAAATTAAAAACTGTTCAGGGTGTTCATAAAAGCCTGATTAGACGATAAAATGACCAAAGTTCTTTTTTAAGTGAAATATCCCTTTAGGTTTCAGGTTGCAAAAGTGTTTCCAAGTAATTCTTCTGTTTCTGACTACCACATGGGTGGGGTTTACCAGATGGGACAACACAATAAGTGCCAGGAAGTACACTATAAATGACTTCAGAGTCAGTCTTGTGTACTTTTCTATGATTAAGAGAACATCTGATGCAAGCCTATCCTAATGCTATGAACTCCACCCTTTTGGTGAAAGGGTGGTGTTAAAAAGCGGTTCAAACCAGTGCAACAACAGAAATCATTGCAACCACTATCTGACCCAGGTTTGCTTACAATACACACAGAAAATATACAGCATAATTAATTCAGTACAGTGAGTGTCTCAGTACAGCTGGTTGAAATCAACAATGTTGACAGCTTGAATTTAAAATCTTCCTTCCTGCATGTAAAGACGTACGCTCTGCAACAATGAGTGATTATTTGACCCTCACAGGTTATATGGAAACCTGGCCATAGAGCTTGGCCTTGATGAGTTCCACCTGTATTTGAGGCCTGTGCAGTTTGAGCTGGCCGTTCACAAAGACAAGCTGGAACACGGCCCGGTGTTTATGACAGCCCTGCTGGAAGACAATAGCTGCGTGGACAGGTCAGTATCAGTCATTTCCCTTTTTGTAATTGCATTGATGAAGATCCACCATTAAAGCATTGCACAGAAGGAAGTAATGTTAATCGTCCGTTTTAGGTACACGCCATCAAGTCTGCCTCTGAGCATTCAGGAACTCGATGAGAGCCAAATTGGGAGGTTCAGCTTCAGCTCAGAGGAAGCTGTTGTACATGTATGTTCATATAAACTAGGGGTTTATCAGTGAATAAATGAGTATACATTTTGAATTCCGGATTTATACTTTTACTTAAGTAAAACATTTTAGTACTTTTCCCACCACTGTAAATGAGTGCATAAATCGCTCGCTCGCTCACTCACTCACTCACTCACTCAATCAATCTCTCTGCCTCTCCTTAGCTTATGAGCAGACCGAGCATAGAAAACCTACAGGTGACCTTGGCATGCCAGGTTGCCCAGAAGAATGCCCTGGTCAGTGTGGTGAAGCAGGTTTGTCTTTGCTATTGGGCAGAGACATCAGCAGGTCCAACAGAGGTTTGCACATTATGCTGCATACTGTAGCTTTAGGTTCCAACTGTGTTCAAAGTAGTTGAATATAGAACTCAACATCCAACAATTATTAATTAATTTCAGCCGCATGTAAAGAATATGCTACACATGCTACAGATGATTTAATGTTGCTTTCCTGTTCACGTTTAGGGTCAGAAGAGCATTTCTTCTGACAATGAGGCAAAATCCTCCACAAGTTTTGATTCACAGATTTGCAGGGACAGTGACAGCATAAAGAAAAGGGCTGAATCTGTTCCCTCAAAAGCAGCTAAGAGTTCTGTCATTGGAGATAAGGACAGGTAGGTTTATCTGCTAGATGGGAAATTACATACATGATGATTGGTAGTTGAAATTAAAATGTTATTCCATTGTGGATGTGCACAATTAAGGACTAGAACTCTTCATTTGTTGAACTGTGATTTTCTTTGTTTTTGTTTCATGCAGACTAATGGAAGCCTTTGTGTCCATTCAACTGGAAAAAGTGGGTTTGCGTGATGAGATGCTGAATTCATTCTTCAAGAAGAAACAAGCAATGGGGGGACTTATCAAAACTTCAGTGAGTTGCATTGCAGTATAACTAAAGCTATTCAGGTGGTTGAGCATGAAGATAAATGTGATGAACTACTCACAATGTCTTTGTCTCACTCTCTCTCACCACAGGAGGAAGTTGCCAAGATCAAAAGAAAACTAATCCTGGAGTTCTGTAAAAAGTACGGGTTAAATAATATTATGTGGATGATATCAAACAACCTCATGTTTTATACATATAAGATTTTTTACCGTAGTTCAGTCTACCAGTATCAGCAAAATATGCCTAAAATGTAAAGGTGTTGGCCATTTGTTCTACAGATTCAGCATGCACATGTCTCAGTACTGTGTGAGAGCACAGATTATTGCATATTGCTCCAGCCTGACGTCCCTCTTGCATAACCTTCCCATCATCCGCCAGTCCAACTTCATGATTGGCCAAGCCAGTGAGCAGAAAGCCGGTTCAGAAGTTGACCTTTGTCCTGACCCCAGGTAGAACCAACCTGAAGTAGTGCAGTTTTGTTTTGCCATTACATGTAAATGTACACTTTAACCACTTAAATCTCTCTATTGTTTTTACCGTCTACACAAATCTCTTCTGCAAAAATAAAAGCTGATCTACAAGCTCACATTGTGACGCGTTGCGAGCTTGTACTTACTTTTGCCTGACACACTTACCAGGGTATATATACCGTCGACAAGGGACCTCCAGAGTTCTCGGTCACCGTTCTTTTCTATAATCTGCGACCAGGTGTATCCCAGTCTCTTGGTGTCTGCCTGGAGATCCCGCCGCACAGTGTTTTTGGGCCGGCCCCTGTTTCTCTTCCCTGGTGGTATTTGACACTGGTTTGCGTAGTGTATGCCCGATTATAACATACAAAGAGACAGTAGTACATCTACTGCAGGGAAAATGGGAACTTTCAGGGGAGCACCAAGCTGGGAGGGAGGCTTCAGCCCTTCACAGACACAACTGGGATGTGGGAATTCATTGTCCCATCATATTAACCACTATGTCCTATGTACTTCATTATATGATGGATAGCAAAAAGAATTTGCTATTTTGACATTCTTTTTGTGTAAACAACAGAAGTGGTTTTGTGTAGCCTGTATTGCAAATAGAAATCACACACACTCACACAGCACGCACAATACACACTGCCATGAGATCACAGAGATGCATTGTGTTTATTCAGTGTCACCCAGAGTCTAACCCAACTCTTCCTCTGAACAGGACCTTGCAGCGTCGCCTTCGAAGGTTGCTGTCTGCAGACGGTAAAGCACTCATCAACCTGTGGTTCATCCCCCACTATTCTGAAGTACTACGCATGTTCAAAACCATAGATGCTTCGGTGAGATACAGTACTAAATCCAATCACATGGATATACAAGCATGGATATTCCCCCTTGTAATTTCTCATTTCTAATGTACAGGCATCTGCCAAGGGTCTCCGTCACGCGCTGGAGATAATGTCTTCTCTTCATGACATAGTCCACTATCTGGTCAGCTTTGCCAGACTAGGAAACACGGGAGAGCCCTTCTCCACCCTCTCCTGGAGGAGAAGACCAGAGGAAGCACAGCCGCATCTGTCGGCTGATTGGGGAGGCACTGAGGGCATTGGTAGATAAATCTTACCAATCAACATTCAAAACAGGGGTTTCACAAGGGGGGGGGGACTGAGTTACTAGGGCCCAAAGTGGAGGGGCCTTAATTATTTTATACTTTAGCTATTGAAAAATAGCAGATATACACTGTGAGCTTGTATATCTGCTATTTTTGAAAAGTCGTGAAAATGTGTGCAACTCTTTGAATATATGTATTTTCTAAGCGAACATAACTCAAATTTTGCTTCTGGGGGGTCCCTGGAACTAAATGTTTTGAGATGGGGGTCAGTGGCCAAATACATATCATTTTGGGGTTCCTTCACATGAAAAAGTTTGAGCACCGCTGACATAGAAACATAGCTTTTTCAAAAAACCTTAGTAGAATTTGAAATATTCAAAGACTTTTTTTACGATTTTTCAATAATAGCAGATCTACAAGCTTGTATATCTGCTATTTTTCAATAGTTAAAGCACAACATAATGCGTAATGAAGAACATTCATGGGGGGCCCACAGTGAATCCTTGTACCCAGGGCCCAGAATTTGGTGCGACGCCCCTGATTCAAAACATTTATCACTATTGTACTGATATCTTTGTCCAACCCTGGGTGTTTCATAGGGGCTGAGCTATGGGACATCCAGCGGCAGGTTGACAGTCTGTCTGATCCTGGCAGCCCTGAGGCTGTGGGCCGTCTGTTGCAGCTCCGAAGGCAGGTTCTCTTCCTGCAGTTTGACCACGCTGTAAGACACCTCATCAGGTGAGTGCCAGGCTGGACAAACAGGAACACATTGTTGTGCTGAGATGATCAGTAGACCCACTGTGTGCGGATGACCGGTGTAGCTTTACAATGATGAATGATAATGCTGATCATTTTGATTTGGACTTAAGCTTTGCTTTACAGGCAAAACAATGAATAAACATAAATAAACCTGACCGACATCTTTTTGTGGCTTTGCGGTTGTGTGTTTCATGTTTTTCTTGTCTTTCTTTTCCATCAGGGAGGCATTCCTCTCCTCAGGTGACATGGTATCTTATCAGAGTGTGAGTGACAACATGGTGGGTGCCCTCCCTCTGCTGAGTGACAGTATTAGACCCACCGTCTACAGTTCTCTGCTCTCCATTCCTCAACCTCTAGAGCCTCAAAGTCTACGGGTTTGTGTCTTTCTTACAATACATAGAATTTAACATGAACATCCCTTGTGCTAACATGTACGACTAGGATAAGTGTTAATATGTACTGTACTGTAGAATATCGATTTGTGTCAAAGGAAAAGGGGAAAGCCTACAATATGCATTACATTCACCCATTGACATCAGCTCATCGGGTCCGCAGTTAGTGGTTAAGTGTCTTGCTTGAGGACACATCTTCGACCTGCAGCCAAGAGGAGCCGGGAATCGAAACCAGGAACCTTCTGATTTCTGAGATGGCCACTCTGAGCCACTGCTGCCCCAGTGAGGGTAGCTGTGGTTTTCAAACGGATACATCTCACTGTCAAAATAGTATTTGAATGAGGCCCACACCAACCCCATAGGAGAAGCTTCTGCTGCAGCCAGAACCCAAATAACACAAAGATAACACGCAGATCTGCATATGAAGTGTTCACTGTGTTTGCATTTCTTTCTAGGCTCAAAGAATGTATCCATGGAGATGTTTTCTAGCTTGTCATGGCCTGCATCCTGTGGATATTTGTGATATCCCGCCTATTGAATATTGCATGCAGGTACATGTACCGTGTATACCACACACAATTCTCTGATCCTCTTCATTTTCCAATAGACTACAATTAGTCATCTCCAAATGGGAAAAATGTTGGTATCAAAACAGAAAGGTGGAATAAACCCTTGTAATATAACAAGATAAGGGTAAATGAAGTACACAAAACAATTATATCCGTAAACTAAGGCAGCTACATGTGTGTTGCGTTTGTCTCCAGCTGTGCCTGAGCGGTCTCGGGGATAAAGGCAGAATGCAGGCAAACGCGGCGATGCTCGGAGTGTCTCTCCTTATGGAGGACGTCCTAGGCAGCGGGCTGGAGGCGGAGCCTCTCTGTCTCCATGACAACAAAGATGATGACTTCCACCGTGGAAGATGTGATGAGGTACAAACCAGGCTTGTAAGGTTATTTAAAAAAATCTTATGTAACAGTCCAGGCTGTCTATAGCAGCCTGGGACTACTCATTATTTATCTACGTATTTAGCAAACTATATCAAATCCTTATTGTTAAATTTATCCTTTTGTAACTCTGGGAGTGTAAATGTAAGGGTCTATTTGGTTACATTTTTAAGAGTTAAACTACAGATTTTACTGTGGAGTCGTATCAAAAAAATCAATAATCTGGCCTTCAAGAGAGACCGACTATGAAGTGAAACACAAATGCTGCATAATAAAAATATTAAATGGACACTGTTGCATTGACAGCTTTGTGGCTTAACTGGTTTCCAGGAGGACACGCAGTGTTTGGAAGCTGACAATGAGGAGACACGTGTCCCAGACTCCATGGTTGCTCTTCGGGATCCCATCCAGGTTCAGTCTGTGTTGAAGGGCTTCTTGCTGCTGACAAAACAGCTCCAGGTGTTCAAGGAGAGCTGGGCTCAAACACATTTGTCTGTAAAGAGGATCAGTACGCCCAGTTTCTACGGACAGTTCCTGAAACTTTACAGGTAGTTGAATCTGCAGTTGAAGTAGACTTCTGGGCACAGATGTATAGACTCCACCACCTTTAACCCTGATGTCCCTATTGGGTATATCATCGTAGGCAAAATGTTTAAAAAATGTTCTGAAACTTCAAAAATAGGGTGTGTTTAAGTGTTTGAATCTGATCATTTCTATTTTGTAAAGACAAATAAAGCGTTATTTTTGTTGCACATTTGATACACAGAGACACACCTAAAAACTAAATTCAGCTAAAACGATATGCACCACTAATTTTATTTTTGATCATAAATTGTTTCTGCCCACTTTAAGATCTGAGATCTTCTACCCCAGTATGAGAGCTTTGGCTCAGCACTTGGGAAAAGAGTGTGAATATGAGGCATTGATCTCCAGGAACCAGTCTCTGCTGCCCCCTCCTGGAGCTGCAGAGGTTGATGTGAAGTCGTGGCAGGTTGTTATGATCCTTCTTCTTCAACAATTACACAACAAAACACACCTAACATAATGTGCCTGTTTTTTAATATTACTTATTATAAATAATACTATTTATAAGATGGAATAATATAATAGATAATAAGATGGTATAGCACATAGAGACACTTTAGAACCATGAGTCCCATTCCCAACTCTGGTCATGTGGATCCCTTGTGGTCCTGCTGGCTTTCCATCCAATCAGGTCGAACTAGTCCCTGGTGAAACAACTAGAATCAGACACCTGCACACATAGAAGGGGACTTGAGCCCCTGCCCTTTTATCCCTCTGAAAGTGACCTCTACAGACCATTAATGCAGTTTTTACTGTGGTGAAAGAAAGGCAAATGCCCTCTTTCCATGCCATACCTGAAGGTGGCATTCAAGAGAATTGCCTTGTCCAAACTCTTATCTCTTGAAATTGAAAGAATTGCCCTCTCTGTGTAGAAATCCATGCCACATCTCCAGTATTGACTTGATTATGCTTATCAAGCTCCGAAAATAGACAACCTCCAAGCTCACAACATGTCGCGCTGCGACGCATTGTGAGCTTGGAGGTCTGCTATTCTCTGTATTTTCACCAAAAGGCCCTTTTAGAAATTGTATTAAACTGGGCAGATATATTTTTCTGACAGCTGAACATGCCCTCTCTAATCTTAAAATACTTTTTGTTTTTAAATACTTTTGTTGAAAAGGTTTCTTGGCTGAAATGGCACCGAATACTAGAAATGACCCACCAATGGTCCTGAGAAGCAGGGTTGGTCACAGCGGTATATGGCCCTGAACAACAGGGTTGGGACAAGCATTAGCAGTAGTGCAGAGGACTGGGGTTAGGAAGAACCGCTGCTAATTTAGCTCCTTTGTTGCAGCTGCACAGACTGCTGGAGGTCACTGAGTGTGACATGATCAGTACAGTACAGAAGAGAATCAACAGAGAGCTCACCTTAGTGATCTCTGAGCGAACGCGACAAGACACAGGCCTCCCTACAGGTACCAGCACAATTATATGTGTATAAATAACATTTTGCACAGTAGCATAGCTCCATATGGTCTTATGTTTCATATATATATGAATATAATAATATAAGAAGTACTACAACAAAACTACTGCTTCAGTGAAATAATCTAAACCTAAAAGGAAATTAAAAATCACACGCAATGTGAAGTGAGCGGTGGTCGTGCTTGCATAACATCTTCAGACTAGGATTTAAGTCTAGGATGTACAGGCTATGCTACACATACACGTTTTGCTATGGCAAAACGCTGAGGAAAAAGGCTACAGACATACGACATATGACATCACTAGACAAACATGATGCTACGTACACACATTTTACTATGGCAAAACGCTGAGGAAAAAGGCTACAGACACACACACAGCCACGTATAGGAGCGGTTTGCACTGCTCAAAAAGAAAATTCATTAAAATACATTTAAAATTAAAAGAAAGAATAAACTGATATAATCTGAGCATAATTCAGTCTTCCTATCTATGGTCAGAGCTGTGGATCAAAGCTCCATTGAAGCACAGTCTGTCCCCTGAGGGACCGCAGGTTGTGGAAAGGTTCATCCAACAGTTGATGGAGAACGCTGAAGAGATTGATGGGCAGGTAGGCAGACCAGAATTTATATAGTAGTGATGTTTGATGTCTGACTATACCTCAAACCGTACCGTACGATCATGTCGAAATGCTTAACCGTTGCAGCTCTATGCATTTGAAGCCTCAATTTATTTGTAAAATAACTAATGAACAACAACAAAACATATAATCCCCAGCTCCTCCTGGCTGCATTGCCTTGAGCAAGACACTGACCCCTAACTATTCCTAATGAGCAGATTGGTGTCTTGGATTGTTTCCCCCATGTTGATGTGTGAATGTGTCTGAATTTGTGATTTTGAAATACATTTTAAATGGCTTTTAAGTTTGACCCTTCAAGGTTAGAAGTTATTACCCTAGAAATGCAATGGAAAAGTATGCATTAAATTTGTCTTTTTATACTTTTTTCTTTATTTTTGTGGTACTAAAATCAGGACAGAAAATGCTCTCTTTACTTTGATTGTCTGTTGATGACAGTGGTAATAACAAGTGCTGATTCCAGGTGAGGGTCTCTGAGGCCCACCTACGTGGTGGGCTCACTGAGCTGGGCTGCTCAGTGATGGAACGAGAGCGTCGCAGCTTTCAGCTCTACTCGCAGTTCTACGAGCAAATCCTGCAGCAGCAGACACAGCTGCTGTACCAGAAAGAACAGGTAGCCTACATACAGCACAGTGCTGCAGGGGGTTTCAATGGATTATGAGTATAGTGACAGCACACTATCCATCATAGCTCGTTCCCTTTGGAACTCTCAGCCTTTACATATCAGCAAATATAGCTCATTCGTCTCACTCAGAGAAGCCCTAAAAACCCACTTTTTCAGTCATATTCCGTCTGCAGTCTCCAGTCCCTGCTTTTAGATACTAAATGCCTTGTCTTGTTTGGTTTTCATTCTCTGTTTAATTGTACTTATCACTCATACAAGTACAATTAGTTGTTTTAACAATAACAATATATAGGCTATATATAATAACAAGATAACAGTACTGTGTGTGTGTGTGTGTGTGTGTGTGTGTGTGTGTGTGTGTGTGTGTGTGTGTGTGTGTGTGTGTGTGTGTGTGTGTGTGTGTGTGTGTGTACACACACAGTATATATATTACAACTGTACAGATTTATGAAAAGCCACGTAAGGTTTAATATTTGGTTTACTATAGAATTATCATGTGTTTTACCTTAAAATATTGTGCAATGTTACAAGTAATTCAAATCAAATTAACCTTTATTTATATAGCACATTTACAACCAACCAATCGAAATTGACCAAAGTGCTAGAAGGCATCAACAGAACAACAGAACAATAATAACAATGTGCAACAATATAGTCACAGCCTGACATGCATGAATAGAATCTATGAACCAAAATAGAAGTCATAGACTCAGACAGTCAGCAGCAGCAAAGGCACTTCTGGTTTTTAGTCTAGTTTTGGGAATTAAGTGATCACCTGCTATCAAATACTATGAATATATGTTCTGTATTTACTCTGTATATTTACGGACATATTTGCAGCTATGGTGTCTGTACATTTCATGAGCTTTTATTAATCCTTTATTTGATTATGATTATTATCGTATTACACCCTGTAATGCAAAATGTATCCCTTTCTCATTGTTATTTCATTCTCAGGATATAAAGAATCTTGATAGTGCCCAGTCACGCAACCCTCAGAATGAGGTATGTACGTAACATAATGTACACTTAGGACTGTCATACACAAAACATCTTAGTCTTAATTTATTCATTTGTAACTTAGAGAGTGTACAAATGTAATCAAATGGACCGGTAAGGGTTCATTTGGTTACTTTTGTTCACTGTCTGAGTTAAATCAATACTGTGTATTTAAGTGTATTTGCAATAAGTGGGGCGGGTGTTGCTGATTGGGTAGAGAGGCCAGCTATGCATCAGAGGGTCATTGTTTGACCCTCGGCTCACCCAGTCAAACTGTCAAACTGTCAAAGTGTCCCTGAGGAAGACAATTAAACCTGGTGATGTCATTCTATACATTTTCAAGAGTCTTCAATAAAAAAGGTTTTTCTTTCCATGCAGAAAAAGTAATTTCCCCTCCTCTGGGACGAGTAAATACTCCTTTATAATCCTGTGTTGTGCAGTGTAAATCTTTTGACAGCAGATTTTGATTGATTTTAGTCATAGCCTTTTGAATAAAATTCCATTTAGTTTTAGTCATATTTTAGTCATCTGAAATGTTTTAGTGTTAGACTAGTTTTAAAAGAATGTGTTGACTAAATGTAGTTAATTTAGTTCAGTAATAGGTATTTTGGTGGGCCTTGTTGGCTGAAAGTCACAATCCGTTGTAAGCTTGTAGATCTGCCATTTTCAGAGCGCAACCGCAAGCATAAAATGACTTGTCTTTTAGTTATACTTCTCCACTAGTCCCTCCTTAACCTTTTTATCTAGTTTTTATTTGTTTATGAAATTGTCAATATATTTATTCTTATTCTTAGTCATCACAGCTTGGTTTTTATTTCGTTTTCATCAGTGAAAACTAAATGACCACTGGTGTTGTGTGTAACTTGGGGTTGTGTGCTCACTGCAGGCAGCTGAACTCTGCCGTGGGATGATGTTGGAGATGTGTGCCCTCCAGGCCAGAGTCACTCACCTGGAGGAAGAGAACAGCACTCTAGAGCAGCAGCTCAGTCTTAAATATAAGCAACGGTATGACGCTTGGATCCGCCAGCTTCTCTGCACATGTATTCAACTGAAGGTTTGGCATTTTACCTCATTTGAATGTTAGATCAATATTAACCACTTTCAACCTGGTGATCCCTATTTTAGGCATGGCATTATGGTATTTTCTCTATTTTCAGAAATGGTATCTTATTTTCAAAAATCTTCAAACTATTTCTCAAATTTGGCTTAATTAAGCGGGGTGGGGGGGGGTATATGTGGGAAATTGTGGGGTATGTCTTTATACATTTCTGAAAATCATATAAATAAAGTTATTTAAAAAAGAGGAACTAGAGGAACATATAATAATGTGTATACTACATTGATTACAAAGTGGTGAATGAACAGAATGAAAATCCCATAGGGATGTCGGCGTTTTGTAAAATAATGTTTGTGTCACAACACAGGCTAGGCTTGATGAATACCGCCTACGAATGGAACAAGATGTCTGTCAGCTGGTCAGCAAAGTGAGGGGAGAAGGTGTGGACAGAATTATCAAACTGAGAAAGAAGTACGGCTCTACCCAAGAAGATGACAGTCTTTCCCTCTCACTGATGGAGGTACAGCAGTGTTTCTCAAACCTTTTCAAGGACCTCACACCTTATCGCTGTTTACATGGAAAAATCATGTGGGTCCCGAGATCCACATGATTCGGGAATGGTGTGTCTTCAACGTTGATCTCGAACTTCACGTGACCAGCCTTCACTTATGATAATCAGGGACGTGCTGGCCATTGGGAAAAGCGGGACAACTCCCGAACGACCGGTTCATTCCTGGCCGGTCCAGGCCGGCCATTAGGAAAAAATTAAAAATAAAATGTCGGCCTTCATTCCATTTTGGGGGCTGGGCGGCCAACAAAGTAAATCGTCACTGTCGGGCAGAAACCTCGTATCTCCAAGTTTCAAATGTATACATTTTTTCGCAAAGCAAAGCCCTGCTTCATCATACAAGGCCGTCGCACAAAAGTAGTGAAAACAGCCGATCTACAAGCACACAACGCCTCGCACCGCGAGGCGTTGTGTGCTATCTTTGAGTAGCAGCAGCGCTATAGAGAGAGAGATCTCTCTCTATAGCGCGCAATGAGGGCCTCTCCAACTCTTTTTCCCGGGCTGAATCAGGGGCCCAGCACGTCCCTGATGATAATGATATTGACCTACTTGCGCTCATGCGGGGGAAATTCAGTTTTAGCTCAACCCATGTGATAGAAGTCCACAGAGAGGTGCAGAGCAGTTAGGGGTTAAGTGTCTTGCTCAAGGACACTTCAACCGGTCATTCAACACATTAATGGCCAGGTCTGGAATCAAACCTGGGATAACTGGGGACTCCGGCACCCCAGGCAGGCTCTCTACTACCACTTCTAATTTGGGCATTTTGACTTCCATTATAAAATGATAGTGAATAATCTCAAATACAAAGTTTGGCGCTGATCAGTCCAGTGGTTTGTTCGAGCTCTGGACACACACACACACACACACACACACACACACACACACACACACACACACACACACACACACACACACACACACACACACACGCACACACACGCACACACACACACTAATAAAACTGCCTTGCTTTGCATTTAGTGATTTAGATCGCTAAAGATTATAAGCTATATTTTTCTTAGAATCCTGTATAGTGTAGCTTTAAAACCTTTCAATATATATATATATACTGTATATTGTTTATCTTAATTCTGAAAATATAATATTTGCACATGAGTTTTGTCTGTAAGTACACAGTAAAAGTCTATGATAACATAATTCTATGATTAATTAACCTTGAGGATTTTACTGTGTATTCACCACTCCCATTCCTTTAATGTGTACTGGTCTGTACTCTTTAGAAAGATGACCTCCATGAGTTTAAGATGGAGAACAGCCAGCTGAGCAGCCTGCTGTGTAAAGTGAAGGCCCTGGGCCACTGGAGGCAGGTGCTTCACCAGGGAAAACTACACAGACAACTCCTCCAGAGCCAGCAGGTGTGATGAGAACAGAAAACCAAATGATACAAAACAACATTTGTGAACTTGGTTGATGCATCTCTTTTGTGAATTTCAGCTATTGAAAAATAGCAGATATACAAGCTCACAGTGCCACGCTGCGAGCTTGTAGATCTGCTATTTTTCTAAATCGTGACTTTTTTTGCAAATCTTTGAATATATATTTTTCAAAGCAAACTTTTGTTAACTCAAATCTCTTTTTCTGGGGGTCCCTGGAACAACATATTTTGAGATGGGGTCCGCGGCCAAATACATGTAATGTGGGGGGTCCATGAAAAAGATGAACCACTGACTTAGAAGACATTTACACACATTTTCACGATAAAAAAAGAAGATCTTCAAGCTCGCAGCGTGGCACTTGGTGGAGCTTGTATATCTGCTATTTTTTAATAGCTAATATAATGGTTAAAGTAATAATGCGTAATCGTTCCAGGCCTAAATGGGTATTAATGCCCAACTTCATCATTCTACAGCGTCAGACAAAAGTATCAAAAGTAGAAGATCTTCAAGCTCGAAACATGGTGAAATGATGCGTTTTGAGCTCGCTATTTAATTTGAATCCTAAAAAGAGTAACAGTTTTGTACATATCATGAGGTTTCCACCCAACAGCGACAATGAGCGACAGTATGTTTTTGTCCATGCCTTAGCCCTTATCCCTAAACAGCTTTGCTTTTTTATTTTTACTATTTTGAAATTGAGTTTAGGAATAAGAGGTAAGGCATGGACAAAAATAGTGCCCGATATGTTTATATATGTCACACATTTTATGTTGTATATATTCTCTACCATTTTAAAGAAAAAGATTGATTGGTTTTCTCAGGAATCCTAAAGAAACAAAATCCTAGCAATTGTTATATTCTTCTGTATCACTATATTAGCTTTGTGTCTGGTATTCTATGATATCCTACTGGCTTTAATTGGTTATGAGTTATGACTTTTATCCTTTTTCTCTTAAAAAAATGATCTATTATATTGTTTAACCTTTTTCTCCCAATGTAGTCATTATCTCAATTCCCAATTTCCCTTGAAATTCTTTTGTTATTCTTTTGTTTTGTCTAGAGAGAGGTCATCTGTCGCAGGGAGGCCCTCAGGGTAAAGATGATGTCAGAGGAGGAAGTGGTCATACTCCAGGAAGAACTGGATGCCACCAAGCAGGCCTTAGCTCATTGTCAGACAGAGTACAGCCGCACCAGGATGCTTCTCAGCAGGAAGGTACACTGGCTTGTCATACAGATTCACCTGCTGTCACAAAGAAAGAGATGCTGAGACATTAGTAGGCCTATAAATCACCCGTGAAAGTGAGGTTCAAACCTTGGCAAATTAGGTGTATACAAATAGACCTCTGGATTTTTACTGTATAGTGTGTGGAGGAAAGTTCTAGTTGACTTTACAGATGTCTTGACCCTCAGCTTCAGTGTTAAAAAATGTCAATGTCTCTAGGAGATCAAAAATGATCTCCTAGAGACATTGTGGTGAAATAAAATGGTTTGCACAGTACAGTACTTATTTACCACCTGTTATTCAGTGTGTTTGGCTTTACATGTGATTTACTATAGTATACACAGTAACATCCTCAGTATTAATATACCCATTTGTAGCTCGGAGTGTACAAATGTAACCAAAACAGACCTTTAAGAATGCATTTGATTTGGCGATAGGGCCTTTTTGTGTGGAGTTTGCATGTTCTCCCCGTGTCTCCTAGGGTTGATACCCTCACAAAAACATGCAGTAATCCTGGTCTCAATAATGCCTCCCCCTGGCCAGCCGGGGCGCTTGATGGAGGGGAAAGGAACTGGTTGGAATAACGTGTTCCTTCCACGCGCTACGTCCATCCCGGGGAAATCCCCCCTGTCAGGTGAAAAGAAACATCTTGGACTACTCATGCATTGAAGGAAGCATGAGGTCAGTCCGTTGTCTCCCCAGACGTGGCAGAGGGAGAGCAGAGGCCAGGAATACATAGGCAATTGGCACTGGGTGAAAAATGGGTTGCAAAATCGTGGGATAAAAATTATAGATAAAAAAATAATGCATTTGAACACCGTCTGAGTTAAATGAACACTAAGTATTTTACAGCGTAGCAGCAGTATAGGCTACTTAATTAATTCATTCCTTCTGGATCCCATGTCACTATCTTGGCTTAATTAACATGTGTACTAATTAAGCTCATGGTGTCTGACTCTGCACTGCAGACAGAGGCGCTCCAGGCCGCCAGGCTCCAGTCTGCTCAGGAGGCCCGGGGCAGGCAGGAGATGGAGCGCCACCATGTGCGCAGCCTGGAGCAGATGAGGGCAGACATGGAGGAGAGGGAGAGACGGCTCGGGGAGCTCCGGCAGCGACTGGACAGGGACGGCAGGGGCAGCCAGCTGCAGAGACAGCGCAGTGCCAAGGACATCCAACAGGTTCACCATGAAGGATCCAATGTTGTTACCTGAACACTAGCCATACATTATAACTCCTGTAGAGAACTTTTATTTTGAAGACATTTTCTCTCTACAAGAGAGAAAATTGTAGAGAGAAACTCTTGAGAATAAAAGTGCTCCACAGAATTTATGATTTATTGCTACCTGAACACTGTGCATATTGTCGTTGTCGGGTGGAAAACTTGTAATGTCCAAAACCGTTTTGTATTTAAAAATGATTTAAACTAGTGAAAATAGACGATCTACAGGTAGATCTGCTATTTTCACTAGTTTTGTGTGACAGTCTTGTATGATGAGGGCTTTACTTTACAAAAAAAGAAAAAGAAACTAGAAGCAGTGCTCTTCCGAGCACAGGTCTCCACCAGGCCGTGCGTCCTGGTGGTGCTACTGTATAATAGGCCAATGTAAAAAGGGTGGCATATGTTCTTCACCTTAGATCTTTCATGGCAATCGGACGCTGCATGCATGATTTCAAGCATTGTGTTCCAAAAATGTGTTTTGCTAAAGTCTACCTGCTGGTGGCGCTATAACAGGACAATGTTAAAAAGGTAGCATTTGTTCCTTGACCTAGTGGGAATATGTGTGGCAAATGTCACGGTAATCGCAAGCTGCGTTGATGATTTGAGGCATTTTGTTCAAAAACGGAGCAATCCTGCAAACTTTGGAAGCTAATATTAGCCAATCAGGATGGAATGTGAAATATCAGACGGATCGGACTTGATCACATGACTATAGAGATACTGTGTACCGATTTGCATGATTTTTGGATAAAATCTGAAGGAGTAATATCCAAAAATGTGTTTTACATAAGTCGGCCCAAAGGTGGCGCTATAAAAGGCTGATGTGAAAAATGCAGGGCAAAGGTTTATCCTTAGCCTCTAGGGAGTGTGCTTACAAAGTTTGAAAGTGATCGGTGGAGTTATAGGTAAAACCACAAATCGGGCTGTTATAGCGCCACCATGAGGCTGATTAAAAAAAAATTAAGTGGCATTTCTTCCTCGGCCTAGTGGGAACGTGTGTGCGCGATTTCATGATAATTGCACTTTGCGTTTGTGATTTGAGGCATTTTGTTCAAAATGGCTCAATCCCACAAACTTTGGAAGCCAATCTTAGCCAATCAGGATGGAATATGCAAAATCGGACAGATCCGTGTCGATCACATGACTGTCGAGATATTGCCTACCGATTTGTAGGATTTTTGGACAAAATCTGTAAGAGTAGTGCACAGAAATGTGTTTAGCAAACATCGGCCACTAGTTGGCGCTAGAAAAGGCCCATTTGAAAAATTTAGGGCAGAGGTTCTAGATTGGCATCCAGGGAATGTGTGTGCTCACTTTGGCAGCGACCGGGCCAACGGCGACTGAGATTTGGCGCTCACAAACTGCGAGGACGCACGGACGCACGCACGCACGGACGGACGCACGGACGGACACACGGACGGAGGGGAAAATATACTCTCCCTCAGCCTTCGGCTGGTGGAGACAAAAATGTACAAATTTGAAACCTGGCGATACGAGGTTTCTGCCCGCATGTGATGCTGTCGGGTGGAAAACCTCATGGGTCTAAAAAACGGTTACTTTAGTTCGTTCCATTGGTTCAATATTTATTCCCGACACAACTAACAACTTGTATCTACTATCTACAAGCTTGCAATGTGTCACATCACAATGTACTGTAAGCTTGTAGATGGGGTCTGGAAGAGTCTCTCCCTGATGCTTCCAGGCAAGTAAACTTGGAGGGTTTGTGGTTTTTCATTTGTTCAGATGTCTTTTTTTTTTTCTTCTTTTTTTTTTATATTGTACTTTCTAAGTCATGTTTATCACTTCAATCTAGATGAAGAACCAGCTTCATAAGGAACGCAGCCTCAAACAAGAAGCTTATCAACAGGTGGACAAGCTACAGAACCAGATGAATGACCACGAGTCTCTCTCCAGGTGCACCTCCACACCAGGTAAGCCAATGTAGAATAGTCACAAAACCTTTTATCTCCAGGTTTCTTTTTTATAAATAATAAGTCTTCATTCTCCTCCATATACTGGTATTTTCTTTTGACTCTGTGACTAATAGTTTATGAAAAACTGTTTTCTTAAGTAAAATAAATTGGTATAACAATATAACAATAATACCAGTAAGATGCTCTAAAGGGCGAGGTCGCGCACACATGGGCGCGTGCACATGGGCGCGTGCACATGGGTGCTTTGGCATGTATACCCTTCTGCTGAGCTGGTCGAGTCATCAGAACAGGTCAGCTATATCCATATATGGAGTCTGTGTGGTCAGCTCCATATATGGAGCTGGTCAATACCAGATCTCCATATTATGGAGATCTAGGTGATGATCCAGTATGGATATCCAGGGTTTGATGAGGTCAGTGTCGTGATCTTCATATATGGAGTAGTCAGCAGTCTTGACTCTTAATGTGCAAATGAATTCTGTCTTGGCCATATACATTATGGAGCGTACATATATGGGCATAGCCAAATATGGGCATTAACAGATATGCGTTTAATATTGATGACATATTGGCATAAAAGGGACAAGGACAGAATTAATTCATAAGTGTGACTTGTGTCGCGGAAACCACACTGGTTAGACGGACACAATATGTCCATACTCCATATATGGGCATTTCCAGATATGGGCTTAATATTGATGGGCATAAAAGGGATTCTATTGTGCAATCGCACCCCAAAGGATGCATCCTAGGGGGTGCGATAGGCCTAAGGCCCAGTAGTTGTGTGTGTGTGTGTGAGAGTGAGTGAGTACAGTTGTATTTTGATGTTTATGGTAATTCGTTTTTAACATTATAGTATGCTGTAATGTAATGTACTGTGTTTCCTGTAATGTAATGTATTGTGTTTGCTGGACTCTTGGAAGAGTAGCCGATAGCTAAAAGAGATCCAAATAAAATCAAATCTAATTTTATGGGAACTCCCAGATATGGGCTTAATATTGATGGGCATAAAAGGGATTATATTAGTGTGTTTGCCCTAACAGGACATCATCTGAAAATCAGATGTAGAGGTCAGCTCCATATATGGAGATCTAGGTGATGATCCAGTCATCCCCATGGGTGTAGTGCTACTTAAAGATTTTGTCCAAAGTATGGTCTCATATATTGGCTGTTGTATTTCTATTTCAGGTCGACCAAGGACCAGCCAGCATTCTGGCAATCAAACTAGAGACTCCAGTTTAGTTGACTCTGGAGCAAAACACGGCCACCTGAAAGCTCATACTGCCTGGAGCCGTTGTGAAACAAAGCTAGAGAGACCCAAAGTAGTGAGTATACTTCAGTGTGCTGAGTTTAGTGAGGTTATATTTACTATGAATGTGTAAAAACAATCAAATTAAACACTCCAGAGTATGAATGGGGAAATACAGTAGGCTTATATACTGTTCATGGGGTGTCACAATTCTACTTTCTGTACTGTTTTCTTTTTCAGGATCCATCTTGTCTGAGATCTCTGACTGCTGAGACACTGCTCCCAGAGCTCTTCAAATGACGACTTACTGTAGACTTCAACAGCTGAGGCTCGCCAATTGGTAAAATACTACTTGCTACATGCTAAATTCGATTGCCAAGTTATGAATTTTGGTTTCATACTCTTATGTGCCATGAAATGAATGGTGTTGTCTTTGCAAGTATTTTATACCTACACCCTTTGGGACAATAAATTGCATCCACTGGACCAATAGAAACATCAGAATATTTCATGGATTTTATTTGTAAAATTCTTAGCGTTTTTACAATATATAGTACATTTATCATGCTTTTTAAACACTATGCAACAGCATTTATTCTCAATCTGTTATCAATCTTAAATTGCACTTGTTAAGTAAGATTGATTGGATATGAACCTTTTCCTTTCATTAAAAGAATCAAATCCTGGAAACCATTTTCTCCTTGATTTGATTTTAGGGCTCAACAAGGCATATTGTAGTTTATTTAAATATCAGAACAGCAAGCCAGCAAGGCAATACGTTCATGGGTTTCATGGGTACAATTATTTTGTTATATCTTCAGTGGAAACACTGTATCAAATTGTGATCGGGAAATACCTGGGCCCTGCAGAAACATTATGACAAATGGGACAGGCCAACATTGCAGTGGTAGAACAAATTTGATAGAACAACATTGCGTTCAACAAACATGCAATGAGTTGGTTCCATTTATATAGTACTAATATCATTAGTATCCAAGCTCCAAGGATCACTGCTAAGTGGCTGACCCACATGGAGGATGGCAATGGAAGAGGACATTCACTTTCGGGATCATTCAGTAAGATCCAGTCAGTAAAACCACTCTTTGGTATAAAAATCACACCCAGTGTGAAGTGAGTGACCCTAAACTCAGCTCTCCTGAGGCAGGCTGGTGGTGTAGAGGTAGGAGACAGTGCCTGCCTGGATCTGAAATGTCTGGCCCTGGATGTGATGGTTGGAGATCTGCTCGTTGGTCTGGCTGATGGAGATGGGCTGGGTGCTCTGGCTGTTTATGTGAATGGCCTGCACATGCTGACCCCTGGCCTCCTGTCCCTGTAATGGCCCTGGCTCCTGGGAGATTACAACCTGCTGGATAGGCTGGTTCATCATCTGTTAACGTGGTGATACAAATTGTTAAAAACAAATTAGTAATAATATGCACACATCAGATTGAAAAGAAAAGTGAAATAATTAAGCAAAACCAAAAGTGACTTCTCTTGACTAACACAATCTAAGGGAAAATAGAATTTGTAATGTTTAACTCCATAAAGGAATCAGAAGAAATACAATTAATTATTCAGCCTTTTATAATTAATCTTCTGTAAAATGAACTAATCATTAAAACTCAGTCACCGGTGCATTATTGTAGTTTTACTCTGTATAAAGAGTAAATATTGGTGAATATTTAATGTGTGTGTGTGTGTGTACAGTGTTGTTGTACCTGCTGTAGTGGCCTCTGTGCTATCTGCAGTGGCTGTGGGGGGCCGTGGTGTGCCTGTAGGCACTCCATGGTCTCTTTGCTCAGAGTGATGACCTGCATCTGTTCAGACTGACCACCGTGGCCCACTTGACCGTCCAACACACTAATGGTCTGGACCTGAGCCTGGCTTTGGTCTAGCACTCCTCCCTGGGAGACCAGAGCCACGTTCTGCACGTGTGCAGACTGCTCAGTCATGAGGGTGAGCCTGGAGTGGCTTTGAACTGCCGGCGCGCCCTCGGCACCGATGATGCTGATCTGCTCCTGCCCGGGGACGAAGTCCATGTTACCCACGTCTCCCGTCACCACCAGCTGGATCTCCTGCTCGGAGCTGGACGGTAGCTGGTACTGCTGGAGCTGCAAGATGTCGCGCACCTCCTCGTTCGCCATGGCTGCTCCCGTCTCCGCGGGGCCGTCCTCTGCGTAGGGCTGTCACGATATGACATTTTACACGACGATTAATTGTCACTCAAATAATTGGCGATGAACGATTTAATTGTGTTTTTGTCGTTGATGATTACATTTCTGTTTGGCTTTTAGGCTTTGAAGTTGTACATGGCAGATATGACACATAACCTAAATATACAAAGAAATTACTGACATATTTGACAACTTACTACTTAAAAAATAACTTTGATAATGGAAATAGCCGATCTACAAGCTCACAAATCTGCTATTTCCACTATTTCTGAAAACGTTTGTCAATGTATGAACATGTTTCAACATTCACGATTATGACGATTACGACAAAATAATTGCGATAATGTCAAATAATTACGATTTAGACGATTATGTAATAATTGTGACAGCCCTACCTCTGCGGTGGCGCGCTCCTTGTTGTGAGATTTGGTGTGGGTTTTCAGGTTGTCCAGGCGAGTAAAGGACAGGCTGCAGAGGGAGCACGTGAAGGGCTTTTTCCCCGAGTGGGAGGCGACGTGTCGTCTTCTGGCGCTGGGGTCCGAGAAGGACTTGTCACAGAGGCTGCAGTCATACGGCTTCTCGCCTCTTTAACAAAGAATTAGAATGTACTGTGTAAATGTACTTTGAAGTCATTTGGAGTCAAGTTACAACTTGTCTATTCATGGGTTGCATTTGTAGTCCTAAACCGGCCATATTGAGGACCAACACAGGTGTTCAATTTGTCTGATTGGCATAGAACCAATGTTCTATGTTAATCAAAACACCTGTGTTGGTCCTCAAAATGGCTGGTGAACTACAAATGCGACCCATGAATAGTAAGAAAGTCAGTCCAAGATAAAGCATTGTGGAAATAAACTCATTGCTTAAAGGAGTAGTTCACCCCCAAAATGACTTTTTTTCTATTGATTACTCAAGCCCATGGAGACTTGAGTTCAATAATATATATTTGTCGCATTCCTAAGGCAATAATTAGATTACAATAAATGTGCCCCCATTGATTGCGGATGGGGACCCGAATGCATTTGGGTCCATCAATGGGGGAAAATTTACTATAGTAACATTATTGTTACTATAGTAATACAACTAATAATAAATGTGCCCCCATTGATTGCGGATGGGGACCCGAATGCATTTGGGTCCATCAATGGGGGAAAATTTACTATAGTAACATTATTGTTACTATAGTAATACAACTAACACAAAATACGACAAACACAAAAAAATATTATTGAACTCAAGTCTCTGTGCCTTAGTAAGCAATAGAAAATAAGTCATTTTGGGGGTGAACTACTCCTGTAAGGCTTATGCCCATCACCCATCCCATGTAATGTAAATAAATCGATCTCTCACCTATGAATTCTGATGTGAGTCTGCAGTGTGCTCTTGGCTGTAAAACACTTGCCACAGATCTCACAAGTAAAAGGCTTCTCACCTGTAACAATAACAGCAACATCAAAATCAAACCTCATTAACTGGCACACTTATGAGCATCATGCACTCATATACAGTATGACTGGCTCGAGAAAACTTGTTCATATTTAGTGTTTTTACCTGTGTGTATTCTCAGATGCTTTTTCAGCTGAGCTGTGTCCATAAACTTGTGATTACACAGAGCACATTCTGGCAAAGATTTACCTTGAAAGAACAGAGAATTAGATTAGACCTACACTATTCAGTATAATATAACCAATATCAAGTGGACACCTTCGTAACACTACAACTACAATGACAATCTCGAAACAATTGTGTGCTTTTTGTTTTTGTTTCTGTCTCGTTACATTTTGACAACCCACAAAGCGGTTTGTGGAAATCAGCGAGGAAGAAATTGACCTGCCCAGAACCCTGACCTAGTGAACGGCAAATGTGAGTATTGCGAGGCAGACCTAATAGCCACTGGCTAGTCAAGTTATTCCGAATCCTCACTGATCTCAACAAACTCTTTTTGTATGGGGCATGCTGAAACAAGAAATGGTATATTTATACGACTTGTCCATTTAATACATATTTTCAAATTATACAACTTATCATGTTACTTTCAGTGTTGTAAAGTGATTTGTACCTGTATGAAGCCTATAATGACTTTTAAGTTGCCTCTTCTGAGTGAAGGTCTTTCCACATTTATCACAGCTGAAGGATTTCTGTTCTAAAAGACAGGGACAAGAAGACCATACATTCAAATACCTTTAATGCAGTGGGATCTTTGTCTTTTTTGTCATTACTAGCCCTTACCCGTTCAAAGATATGAGCTCCGAAATGATATGCAGTGTGTGGGTTATGGGATGTGCACTGTGCACACAGTATATGAGGGATGGAAAGTAACTTTAACTGGTGTTTGCATGATAATATGTAGGCGCATCAATGTAAGAAATACCCGTTTCGTTTAATGGCTACAGAGATACTGTGTTCCAACCCCCCCCTCCCCCCACACCCCCCACACCCCCCCCGCCCGCCCACCCGCCTGCACACACACACACACAGAGCTGGTTAAACATGTTGCCTCATGCTAGATGCAGAATTGATTAGCCTCAAGCTAGATGCAGAATAGATAGTAGATACACCATAAAAATGCTAATATACAGCATACGATTTGTGAAAGTGACAAACGGGCTTCACAGTTATGTTAGGTGTGTTCATATGCTAATGGTGATGCGATTTCAGATCAATTGCTCCAGCCACTGAGGAGAAACGCTGTTTCAGACAGACAGACAGACAGACAGACAGACAGACAGACAGACAGACAGACAGACAGACAGACAGACAGACAGACAGACAGACAGACAGTCACTCACTCACTCACTCACTCACTCAGTCAGACATTCGCAAAATTATAGTATAGATGAGTTATAATCACAAATATGCAGTATATTTTAAAAAGAAAGTGGCAATGATACCCTTTAACCATTTTCAACCTGACGTCCCTATTTTGGGCATGTCATTATAGGTGAAAACCTTCCAGAATTTTCAAAATTTGCAAAAATTGCTGATTTACAAGCTCACAAGTTGCAATGCGTTGTGATCTTGTAGAGATCTTTTCCCTATATTTTGTCAATTTGGTTTAACCACTTAAACCCCTGCATCCGTATTGTGGGGGAAATATTTGCTGAAAATGACCTGCCTACTTACAAGTACCAGTAGATCTGCTATTTTCTGCAAAGATATTTATTGTAGAGTGGACACAGAATTATCACTCACTAAAATACCCCTGAGGGTTATGTGTAGGGATGGGACGATATGAAAATGTCATATCACGATTATTGTGACAAAAGAAATCGCGATTTACGATATTATCACGATAATCAAAATCCATTATCCTGGGGCTGAACATTTGCCAAAAAATAGCAGATCTAGTTGTGAGCTTGTAAATCGGCAATTTTTTGGCAAAGACATTTGATGAAAAAAAGACTGTATCGAGTACGTATATTGTAAGTACCTTTTACCAATTATAAAGGGTATAAGTGGTACCGGATATGCAGCTCGGCAAACAAAAGGTGAACTGATCCCAGTGCATGACGGAGGACGATATCACGATAAATGAAATCTCCACGATACGATTATTGTGAGTGTTTTTTTTTATCACGATAAACGATAATATCGCATATCGTCCCATCCCTAGTTATGTGACAGTAGTATGCATGATGAATGCAGTAGTTTGTCATGAGGTCGTACCTGCATGGAGGTTCATATGCTCCAGCAAGGAGTGCTTGGTGGAGAGGGCTTTGGAACAGACAGTACAGATGAAGGGCTTCTCTCCTGTGTGCATGCGCTGGTGAACCACTAGAGTGTGTTTCTGGGTGAAGCCCTTCCCACAAACATGGCACCTAAATGGTTTCTCTCCTTGGGAAGGGAAAATCATTTTGAATGCTATTAGGCAGAGTGGATTATGTGTCGGTATGGCTGTCAGTCTGAAAGATATGGAAAAAGCAGGTGTGAAGGGCATGGTAGAATTTATTGTTGGGACCTCTGGAGCTGTCACAGATATACTGAAAGTAAAATACATTATGTGATAGTTGTCAACTTGACTGTATAATTCTGTTAACATACAGGATAAGGTCGTATGAAATGAGTGTCCGTGGCCTAATGCAAATCAAGCTAGGAGGCCTTGAAATGAAAAAGCTTGAGAATCACTGAAAACCTCACCTGTATGAGTTCTTTGGTGTATCTTCAAAAAGAGGTGGTTTTTGAACACTTTCCCACCACAGTCCTCACATCGTGCCTCTGTGTCAGGGTATTTCCTTCTTCTGCCTCTCTTCCCAGGCTCCCTGTTTCCCACAGAGTCATTGTCCACCCTGTAGCCCTTGTATTTCATTGGTGGCCTGATTTTGCGTCTACTCTGTCGGGGAAGGTCAGCCCTTGGTTCATAGTCTGCGTCGTCCGAGTCTTTATGCTGTGGCACAGTCGGGTATTCGTCTGCCGCGTCACAGTTCGGGGTGCAATTATCGCCAATAGGCTCGTCGTCTGAACTCTCAAGCGGAGCACCTCCATCTGAAATCTCATGTGGATCACCTCCATCTGAAATCTCATGTAGATCACCTCCATCTGAAATCTCGTGCAGATCACCTCCATCATCTTCATCCTCGACTTCAACGACTTTAATAAATATCTCATCATCACGCCTCTCCTCTGTCACGGTCATGATCACATTCTTCCTAGGGCGCCCTCGCTTGCGCTTTGGCAGATTTGAGAACTCTGCGTTGACCTCTGCGGGAGTTGTTGTTGTTGTGGTGGTGGCGAGCTCACCGAGGGCCTTGACGAGGTCACTGACCTCCAGAAGACGAGCCATGGCCAGGAGCTGTTCGGTGCCACTCTCCTCCACAGACACCTGGGCGCGGTAGATGAACTCCAACACCACAGCAAAGTAATCGGATGCCATGCCATCTAGCCTGTAGGTAGGGAGGGACCACATGAAAATTATATATATTATACTGTGGTAAAAAAAAGATTATTGCGATAAACTATATTAACGCGATAATGAAAATATACTTAAACAAGTATGCAATATTCTTGAATGCTGCCTTCAGGTATGGCATGGAAAGAGGGCATTTGCATTTCTTTCACCATAGTAAAACTGCATTCATGGTCTGGAGACTGCACTTTTTACAGACAGGTACTGCACTTTTATGTGTGCACGTGCCTGCTTAAAACTTAAAATTACACTTTTGTCAACCACTTGAACACTCAGCAAAGCTATTCTAGGGGGAACGTTCGCCAAAAATAGCCGAAAAATAGATCCTCTATTTTGGGCGAATGTAGAGTAAAGCAAGAGTGTACTTGTTTTATCAAGTATACAGGGTTTTTAGTGCTTCTGAATTTGCAGCTCAACAAAAGAAGATTCATAGTGTACTAGACCTTACCCGTTTGAAGATATGTGCAGAGTGTGGGTTATGGAGAAATTAACTGTAACTGGTGCGTGTGTGAGAATATGTGGGAGCATCATAATGTAAGGAGCAACCCATGGAGGAGTGTATATTTTTTGATGGATACAAATAATTTAACAGCTAAATTAGGTGAATAGAAGTATGGGGATGGAAGATAAGACACACATCAAATGCACCCGGTGCATTAGTGACCCGTGCATGCAGAGAGAGAGAGAGAGAGAGAGAGAGAGAGAGAGAGAGAGAGAGAGAGAGAGAGAGAGAGAGAGAGAGAGAGAGAGAGAGAGAGAGAGAGAGAGAGAGAGAGAGAGACATTCCTAACTGTGAGATTGGTGTGTGTTAGTCTGATACTTCAGTCCGCACATCACCACCCCCTGTTGGTGGGTGGTAGCATTTACTGACTGACTGACTGACTGACTGACTGACTGACTGGCCTACTGACTGACCTGGATAATTATATGTTAGATGACGGAGGACAATTTCATGATAAATTAAAATCTCCACGATACGATTATTGTGTGTTTTTTATCGTCCCACTCCCACCTGTAGGTAGACTGGTTGATCTGGTCCTCTGCAGTGAACATGAGGGAGAAGTATTCACTGCTTGCGGCCAGCAGGGCCTTGTGTGCCTTGAAGTGTACCTCCTCTACGATCAGCGTTGTGTCGCACAGCAGGTCTCGCTTTCTCAGCCTGTCAAATTTGCTCAAGATGCCGTCCTTGTGTGCTTCTGAGCGAAGGGCCATGAGTGAACCAACTGAGGCTGGAGTTGGCTCTGTCATTTTCTACAGTTCCCGTTTTGTGTCAGTATCACCTGGAACTATAGGAAAGAATTCTGTAAGACAGTGGTTATCAAAGTGGGGTCCGGGGACCCCCAGGAGTCCTTGAGGAGGTTCTGGGTAGGGGGTCCCCAGCTAAATCAGGTAATAGCCTAATAATAAAATCAGTTAAACCACTTTGACCCTATTTTTTCATTATTCAAAAATAGCTGATCTGCAAGCTGGATAAATCTTGAGCAAATTTGATCTACTGCTATGCCACCAAAATGTGGAATGCATGCCCTTCCAACAAACAAAAGGTGTAATTCCATGACCCCCACCGCCCCAACCAACATTTTGAAAGATCTGGAAAATTATTAACAACACCTGGATCCTAACCTGACTTTCGCCAGATAGTTGCAGCAGTGCGTAAAGCAGAGCGTTATATACGCAATGCTGTCACCATCTGGCGAAAGTCAGATTACCTGGATCCCCCTTAGCCATGAATCTTAACTCTTAGTCCTAAAATAAAAGCACTCTACAAGAGTTATGATTTATGGCTAGATCCCCCTGGTACATAGGCCTAATCTTTTCAGATGGGGGTCCGTGGTAGAATATTGAAAACATTAATTTGAAAACTGCTATTAGAGAAAGGACAGCACACTTGGAGTAGCCTATTTATATAGCACCTTTTACAGAGTGCTTTACAGGCACTGAAAGAAAAACAATAAATGCCACGGTGGAGGAGGAATTAAAGGAGCATGCACCTTCTGTACTATTGATGGGAATATCTATTCAAATGTTTTGTTTGTTTTGTAACTTCTTCCTTTAACATTTCTCCTCATTGAATCATAGTTCGGACTAAACCTTTCAGGTAACATAACTATGTAGATTTATGCAGCACTAGTCTGTATCATCATTTTATTAATGTAATGATGCGCCAATAAACAAACAAACAGTAACAGTGGGTTAGCAAACTGTTAGCTACATTGTCTCCAACAATGCTCGCTGTGCTTGGAGATAACTCGCTAGTAGAGGACGAGTAGTCCACGTTTAAAAGCAACTGAAACACGGCCGTAAATATAAATATACGAAATAATATAAATCTTCTGTCCCCAAATTCAATGCAACTGCCTGAAATTCGTAATATCGAGCTTTTAGGACCTTACCTTCTATTTTTATCCACTATGGAGGACGTGAACGGGACTGTCGCGAGAGGTGTGGTTATGATGACGGAAGCAGGGCGCATGTACATGAACTTCAACTGATCTACACATACTCAGGGTAGGACTAACGCACGTTCTACAAGTCTGTGATTCTGAAGCTTTTACTATAGATCAACTAAAGACTTTACTTGACATGGTTGCGCCTGTGCTGTCAATGGTTAAATAGCAAATAGCGATGATTATTTCAACCAGCGTGATCTAATATGACATTGACCGAGTTGTAAAATTATTTATGTGTAAACTTGCATAATTTGCAATGCATTTTTAATTTGTAATCATACTAGTGACGGTGGTGGTTGCGATCCAGCTGTCAGTGAGAAAATGTGCAAGAGAAATGCAAAAGCAGGTCCATGAGAACACTTTTTTAAAAGGTAGGCCTACGTTATGTAACACATTTTTCATTTATTTTGTGCTCGGCCAGTATTGCATGCGTTATGATTTGAAGGAAAGAAGCACACATGATACAATCATGTATCAATGAAGAAAACTATCATGTCCCCTAGATGTCAGTCCCCATGTATACACAAGTCATGCTATGGTGAACAAGTGTCATCCTGACCATAATTATGTCCATGTCATAACGTTCATATTAACATTGATTATTATAAAAGGGTTAGATACACTAATTATCTATTCCCTACAGCCTACACGAAACGATTGTATAATGAGTTAATTTGTTACAAATAAAATTAACTTTAACTCGAGCTAATGTTTACCAGATTAAATACAATAGCTTACTTGGGCCATCTCAGGTCAAGTTGTAAAGTCCCAAATGTGCATGAAGCAGCTATCCATGTTGGCAATACATTTACAAACACACATAGTTCACAGAATGACAATTCAAAGTTTATAAACAAGCTTGATCTTAATAGGCTACTTTATCAGGAGGATGCATTGCAGGCAGAAAGAGAGGCTGGTGGATTGGATTTGGGGTTTATGTTTTTTTGTATTGATGTTCAAGCTGTACACATACTTTTTAGGAACATGCAGGAGATTCAGTATCTCAGATGGGATCATGAGGCCTTCATCTAAATGTCTTTATAGTGATAACTGACTGTCCCTTGATCACACACATACTGTATCTTGGTGCATTAAACAATAAAACCAATGTTGAAATCAGTCTCTAGGCCTATGCATAAATATGAAATGTGATTGAGTTCAGTGCTGATGTATTGGTGTTGTTTCAAGGTGTTCTCTGATTAAATTAAGGGGTATTGTTAAAGTCTTTTAGGGTGTTCTATGATGAAATGATAGCATCTTCTAGGTAGGCCTATTGTTAATTTGTCATGCAGGAACGAGGTGGTCAAGAGATAGACAGGCAGAGGGAGAGAGAGGTAGACCAACAGGTAAAAAGGAGAGACTTATGTTCTTCACTGACCTAAGGAACTTCACAGCATCGGTCACAGTACAGTACCAGTGCAATTATTACATCATCGTCTAAACACAATTATTTGAGATAATCGCATATTTTGCATAATATTTCCTGTATAACAGTATAACATTTTTTAAACTGTATATTTTTAGATATAAAATATATAGCTTATATATTCACATTTCTTTAAAAAAAATGACTAAATATGTCAGTGATTTTAAGACATTTGTCATACCCGAGTTTCTCCATCAGTTTACATTTTGTGATTGTGTTCAATGGCCAAACATAGTCGATGATGTTCTTACAGTATGTTCCAGGGTTAGGAATTGGTGTGGAGGGCAGCAGTTGTGTCATCATCATTGTAGCTGTTTGAGTAGTATGCAAACTGGTTGGTCCATTATGCCGGGAAGCGAATATACTGTTGGCCTACACAGACATTTGCCATTAGCCTGCTCAGAACAATTTCTAGTGCTTGTTCTAAGCAGGCTAATGACAATAAGCCTCTGTAGGTCAACAGTACTGTCTGCCAGTATGACTTATTGCCTTATTAACCCTTGAACTGTCCTGTAGTTGTGGATTAACTTGCAGAGTAACTCATTTACTCTTATACTGTAGGTAATCAAACAATCAAGCTGCTTTTGACACAGCCAGTACTCTGTATTTCAGACACAGTCCGGTCCAAAATGAAAAGCGTGAAGGTGGTTGTGGTGGGAGCAGGTGTGGTTGGACTTTCTACTGCCGTCTGCGTTGCTGAAGCTCTGCCTTTCTGCTCTGTCACGGTTCTGGCTGACAAGTTCTCTCCGAACACCACCAGCGATGTTGCCGCAGGGATTCTGTTTGCTGCACAATATCCAGGTATGGACTAGGGCATTCACCAAATATTCGAATATTCGAATATCAAAGTCACTATTCGACGTTGTTCACCAAAGTCGAATATTCGCTTATTTCTATTTTTTGTATTGTTTTGTCTTTAAAAAAACATATATATATTTCTTCATGGTTTATAAAGCTTGGCTAGATAGGAAGTCATAAGAACCCTGACAAGCACTTGGAATTGTAGATATTACATTTAATGTGACTCGGTTCCGCAGATGAATATTGTGAAAATAGCAGATCTACATGCTGTTGCGAGGCGTTGTGAGCATGTAGATCGGCTATTTTCTATTTTCACAATGTTCGCCTCTTGCTTGACTATTCGAATACTTTGAGGTCGAATAATTCGAGTACTAAAAATCACTATTCGTGAATGCCCTAGTATGGACGGAGTAAATTCCTGTCACAAAAATGGTTTGCCTTTTCTTTCCACACATTTTGCGCACTTGTGCATAATGTGACTGTCAGGTCAAGTTCATTCATAAACGTAATTTTATCAGTCAACGATTTGTATCCATCTAATTTGTGTTTCTTTCATTCAATTCTAGATATTCCTCAAGAACGTCAGAAGCGCTGGTTCAAAGACACCTTTGATCACCTGTTGAAAATAGCAGAATCCCAACAGTCACCAGAAGCTGGTGTAATGCTGAGCTCTGGGTAAGCAGTGATATTCATCCAGCTGTTGAGTGAAAACCATTCCAAAACCAAATATCAAGAAAGAAGCCAGAGCATTATAAGTAGCCTAAAGATATTAGGCTATTAAATTAAATCATTTATAGTGCTTTGCTGAACAAAGAGACAGGTGTTTGAGATTAGAATAATATGGTGTGAAATATTGTCAAATGAAATTAAACATTTTCCAAATAAGGATTCGGTGCCTTGTCTGTCTCAGCAAGAGGTTCAATAGAAGGTACTGTAGCACTACAGCATTTCATTGGATAAGCACGGTAATAGCATTTTTCTGACAAAGTGCACTCAGGAGGTGATCAGTGAGGTGAGGTGACTTCACAACTCTTAACTAAGGCACAAATGGAGACCAAACCAAACTTTCTCTAAAAACAAATGACAAGCACAAAAGCAAGGTAATGCTGTATTATGGACTGCACATTTCTCCCAAATGGAAAAAGTTAGAGATTAATACTGTGAAACATAGTTACAATGAGAACTTGGGACACAGAAACCAAACTTGAGAAAATGACAAGCACAAAAGCAAAGTGGCTGCAGAAAAGAGATTGACGCTGCCTTTCGTCAGTTTTCGTAAAATTAGAAAAACTAGCCCTTACCCGTTCAAAGATATGAGCTCCGAAATGATGTGCAGTGTGTGGGTTATGGGATGTGCACTGTGCACACAGTATATGAGGGATGGAAAGTAACTTTAACTGGTGCTTGCATGATAATATGTAGGATCAATGTAAGAAATACCCGTTTTGTTTAATGGCTACAGAGATACTGTGTACCGATCTGCATGATTTTTGGACAAAATCTGTAACAGGGCCAGACAACCGACCAACCAACCGAGAATAGATATGCCTCAAGCTAGATGCAGAATAGATATAGATACACCATAAAATGCTAATATACAGCATATGATTTGTGAAAGTGACAAACGGGCTTCACAGTTATGTCAGGTGTGTTCATATGCTAATGGTGATGCGATTTCAGATCAATTGCTCCAGCCACTGAGGAGAAACGCTGTGACAGACACTCACTCAGACAGACAGACAGACAGACAGACAGACAGACAGACAGACAGACATTTGGAAAATTATATGTTTGATAAGCTGTGACCTCTGTGAAGCTGTGAAGTCTATGAATGTACTATGGTGTATGATGTATGGAGGTAATCTGCTACTGGTACATTTATCATTAAATAGTTGGAAAAAAAAACAGAAGTGATACCTTAAATAATTTCTTTTTTTTAAGGTGTCAAATTTTCAAGGAGGTTCCTGTTCAGAAGAAGCCCTTCTGGGCAGATTTTGTGTTTGGATTCAGGTTCATGTCTGACCGTGAACTGGAACGGTTTCCAGATCACAAGTTTGGCATGGCTTTCACCAGCATAAAATGTGAATGTTCTTCCTACCTGCCATGGCTAGAGAAAAGGTAAGCTATATTATGTAATACATATTAAAATGAGATAAGAAATCCTTTCAACATACCAACTGGGTCACAACATTATTCTGTGCATAATTAAGGGACATTTTAAATGTAGAACAAAATGCACTTGTTTATTTGGACTATAACCATTGTTTGTCTTAGTATAATAATAATATGAGATATAAAGACATTATGTTTATATCATTTGGAGTTTGCTTTTATCAAGTTAGTTCAGGTCAATCAATCAACCCTAATAAAGTTATGATAACATTCTTCACAATACTCTTATGCCTATGTCATTCATTTGTGAATACTGTCTTCACTGAATTTACATTAATATTAATTATTCACTATGCAAATGGTCTCAAAGCGGCATCATGAATAGAAAATATGTATATAAATATGAAAAATATGTATTATCTTTACCAATTATACACTTATTTGACTATATAGGTGTACTAATTTGCATGCGGTTTGGACACAATCTCTTGAAGTACCTTAATATAACATTTGGCTAAAGTGAAAAATCCTTGTTTCATTTTGTAGCATTATTTCAGGGTGTCCTGTTTTCAGTGGTTACTTCGAGTAGGATTTACTTTGCTCTTGTGTTACTTTTATTTTGTAGGCATTATTGTTCCTAGTGTTCCCTTTCTACCCTTGTTACTGTTACCTGTCTTGTCTTGTCTCACCTCCCCTGCTTGCTAGTTTCCTCCACCTGTGTCCTGTTAGTCTCTTAGCCAATCCCTGTGTTGATTGTCAGTTGTGTTCACCTGTGTCTGGTTAACCCTGTGAGTATTTAAACCCTCAGTTCCTCCAATGTTCCTCTGCAACCACTTGAATGCTTTTACAGTGTGCAGTAGTAGTTATGACTCTCTCTGTATATGCCTAAGGTTATTCTTGTGATCATTTTAGTGATTGTGTGTTTGATGGAATCAACCTTTATGTATTTGCCCTGCTCTGCCTCTTGATGATCTCTTGAGTCACATCCTGATCAAAAGGAGTTTAGTATGTTTATTTAGTCTGCTCATGCATTGACATTGGAATATTCTATGAAAAACGTTATACTCTGAGAAATGCAATATTCATACAATATTGCAGTTAAAAAATGTATGTCATACTTTCTTGTGAGGCTAAATTGTTTGCAGTACAGCTATCATTTGTTTTATTTAAATGATTGGTCTTTGTTGCATTAAATACATGAAATGGAAGTGGTCGTTTTCAATATACATGATTTGTTATTAGAACAGCTCAAAGCAATGCTGTTCAGAAGCTTTCTCGAATAAACTTAATGTAGCTAATCAATGAAGCTGGGGTTATAATACCACAATGAGAAACTAGTTGCAAACATTAATATTTTCCTATTCAACAGTCAAAAGTGAAAACTGCAAATGCACTTGATTTAACAAAACATTGTAACTTTTTAAATTTTTAATCAGTTTTGATCTCCTGAAACTAAGGTTTTCAAGTTTCAACTAATTGTGCTTTTTCAATGATCTGAGTGTTCTAAATTGCAATTGTCGTAATGAACCCTGGTCATAAGAGGGTGTATCTAGTAGATTCAGTCATTCTGTCAGGGGAAGAGGTGTTCGCTGTGGATTTTCATCTATTGACCTGTCAGCTCTCCTTTTCACTATACATATAACCGCCAACCTCTCATTAGTGTGAAAAACCTGGTGGCGCAGTAGTAAAGCAGAGGTCTCACAAGTTGAAGGTTGTGGGTTTGAATCTCACTACTGGAAAGTCTTTATTTTTGGTCTTTTTAAGGCGAAGAGCATGGAAGCAGCCCACCTCCCTCTTTCCGCTCTGGTAGGAGGGGGAGGAGCATTGGAGGCAGCCCAACCTCTTGTTCACACCCACTTTAGCTCCGGTAGGAGAGGGTGGAGCATAGATAAAGCCCGCCTCCAGAGGGGAGGAGTTTAAGAATTTTACAAATTAATAATTTTTTATCCATTTGATTCTTTTGAAGCATTTGTTATTGTTTAATTGTGTTCTTTATTTAACTCCATCGCAAGCTTGACTTCATCCAAGTTATTTTATTGAAGGTTTTGAGATTTTTGTTGTTGTTTTAGATGTTTTATTTTGAGTTTTAGTTTTGTTTGAGCTTTGAACCTGCAACCTTTGGTACATGAACCTTTGATTTATCTTTTGAGCCATGCTGGCACAGAGAAATAATCGGGAATGTTATACTTAACTCACCTTTTAGAATTCAAATGGACCTTGAAAATGTTCACCGTGGGTTTTGAACCTGCAATCTCTGGTACATGAATCTTTGATTTATCTTTTGAGCCATGCTGGCACAGAGAAATAGTGAGGAATGTTATACTTAACCCACCTTTTAGAATTCAAATGGACCGTGAAAATGTTCATCATGGGTTTTGAACTTGTAACCTCTGGTACATGAATCTTCGATTTATCTTTTGAGCCATGCTGGCATAGAGACATAATCGGGAATGTTATACTTAACCCACCTTTTAGAATTCATATGGACCGTGAAAATTTTCATCGTGGGTTTTGAATCTGCAACCTCTGGTACATGAACCTTCGATTTATCTTTTGAGCCATGCTGGCACAGAGAAATAATCGGGAATGTTATACTTAACCCACCTTTTAGAGTTCAAAGGGACCGTGAAAATGTTCAACGTGGGTTTTGAACTTGTAACCTCTGGTACATGAATCTTCAATTTATCTTTTGAGCCATGCTGGCACAGAGAAATAATCGGGAATGTTATACTTAACCCACCTTTTAGAATTCAAATGGACCATGAAAATTTTCATCGTGGGTTTTGAACCTGCAATCTCTGGTACATGAATCTTCGATTTATCTTTTGAGCCATGCTGGCACAGAGAAATAATCGGGAATGTTATACTTAACCCACCTTTTAGAATTCAAATAGACCGTGAAAATGTTCATCATGGGATTTGAACCAGCAACCTTTGGTACATGAACCTTTGATTTATCTTTTGAGCCATGCTGGCACAGAGGAATAATTGGGAATGTTATACTTAACCCAACTTTTAGAATTCAAATGGACCGTGAAAATGTTCATCATGGGTTTGAACTCCAGTCCTTACACATATGAACCCTTGATTTATCTCTTGAGCCACAACAACTTGGAAGAAACGATTGAAACAATACCACAATCCACCTTTTACAATTTGGATGGACTGTGAAAATGTAGCCTGGCGTTGCCAGCCTCTTTCACACATTTCGTTGTGGGGTGGAGTTCAGTCGGGCTGGAACCCAGGCTGCTGACACAGAGAAATAATCGGGAATGTAATACTTAACCCACCTTTTAGAATTCAAATGGACGTGAAAATGTTCATCATGAGTTTTGAACTCCAGATCTTTCAATTATGAACCATTAATTTATCTCTTGAGCCACAACAATATGGAAGAAACATTTGAAACTTAATACTTAATCCACCTTTTAGAATTTGAATGAACAGTGAAAATGTAGCCTGTTGTTGCCAGCCTCTTTCACATGCTTCGTTGTTTGGTGGAGTTCAGTCGGGCTGGAACCCAGGCTTGTGAAAATGTTCCTTTAGGGGATTTGAACACCAAACCTTCGGCTTTCAAACCCCGTAGTTATCTTTTAAGCCACACTGGCTTGCAAGAAAGGATTGACTACTTAATACTACAATACAAATGTATTTTTTAATAATATTTCACATCTGTTTTATTCTTTTGAAGTATTTATTATTATTTAACAGTGTTCTTTACTTAACCCCATTGCAAGCTTGACTACATTCAGGTTATTTTATTGAATCTTTTGAGATTTTTGTTGTTATTAAGTTGTTTCATTTTGAGGTTGATCTTTAGTTTTGTTTGAGCTTTGAACCTAGAACCTTTGATACATGAAGCTTTGATTTCTCTTTTGAGCCATGCTGGCACAGACAAACTATCAGGAACGTAACACTTAATCCACCTTTTCGAATTTGGATGGACAGTGAAAATATAGCCTGGTGTTGCCAGCCTCTTTCACACACTTCATCACAGGGTGGAATTCAATCAGGTTGGAAAGAGCTTCGAACCGCAAACCTTCAGCATACAAACCACATATTTATTTTTTAAGCTACACTGGCCTAGCCTGATACTTCAGTCACATCACCACCCCCTGTTGGTGAACGTAGTGTGAGATGTCTGGCGCTCGCAGTCAGGCAAACACTGGCCTGCAAGATGGAATTGATAACCTAATACTTGACACAGCTTTTAGAATAGGTGGTGAAAAGGTTCTTTTGTGATTGTTGAACCCTTAACCTTTGGTTTATAAACGCCAGAATTATCTCTTAAGCCACATCAATGTGTTCTGAGGTTGTAGATCTGCATGAAGCCCACCTCCAGGGGGGAGGAGTTTATGGAGTCGCAGCCCCAGCCTGAAGCCTCAATAGTCTAGTATCTGCTCTCGTTCCATACCATAGGGATGTCCCTTTGGAGTGATGGTTAAGATATTGGACTTTCACGTAGGAGACCCGGGTCTTATTAATCATAGAAATGTATTCATTTTTAATTTTATTGAGACATTATTTGACATTCAATTGTATTATTGTTCTTTAGCCCATCACGTGTTTGATTTGGTCATTGTTATTTTATTGAGGCTATTTTAGTTGTTTTGTTTTGCTTTATTTTTAGATTTGAACCTACAACTTTGGTATTGTACCTTTGATTTAACTCTTTTTTTCTTTTCTTTAGGTTCAGAAAAGCTGGTGGCGAGGTTCAACAGAGGAAAGTTAACAGTCTTGAGGAGTTAAGCAGAAGCTATGACATCATTGTAAACTGCTCTGGTCTGGGCTCCAAGACCTTGGTAGATGATTCCCAGGTGTACTCAGTCAGGGGCCAGGTCCTCAGCGTCCAGGCCCCCTGGCTGAAGAACTTCGTCAGAGACGGTGACGGGAAGACCTACATCTACCCTGGGATCCACAGCGTCACTATTGGAGGCACAAGGCAGGATGATGATTGGAGGCTGGACGTGGACAAAGGAGACACAGAGAGCATCCTGCAGCGCTGCTGCAAACTGGAGCCATCGCTCAGCAAGGCCAAGATTCTCCATGAGTGGGTCGGTCTGAGGCCAAGCAGGAAGAACCCAAGGGTGGAGAGGGAGGAGGTGCCACTGCAGGGACGCAAGGTGCCTGTGGTCCACAACTATGGTCATGGGGGCTGGGGGGTCACCCTGAGCTGGGGCACTGCCCTGGATGCACTGGGGTTGGTCAGGCAGTGTCTTCATGAAATGCTGCCACAGGCAAGACTTTGAGCAACTGGTACTGCTGAATTATTATGATATTGTGCCAATAACACTTCAATTTTAGAGAGGAAAAAAATAGAGGGGTTTATTTTAACAAAGAAGACTTAGGGGTGCTTGCTGGCCTACTGGTCCAGGAGCCTGGTCCATGGATTCCTGGTGGGGTCACCGGTTCGATTCCCGTGCATCACTCCCCATCTCTCCACCATTTCCTGTCAACCTACTGTCCTATCAAGAAAAAAACAAATCTTTTTTTTTTTTTTTAGATTTGTTTTTTGGGCTTTTTATGCCTTTATTTGATAGGATAGTAGACTGACAGGAAATGGGGAGAGAGAGATGGGGAATGACATGTGGCAAAAGTTGTCTGGATCGGGAATCGAACCGGCAACACCAGCAGGCATCATGTGGTATGCGCCTTGACCACTAGGCCAGCAGGCACCCCACAAAACAAATTTTAAGAAGAATTAAAAAATAACAATACCTACCATTTAAAAAAGGGGGAAAGAAGTTCTAAATAGAACTGCGATTATCTTTTCTTAGTAACTTTAAATTAATCGAATAATCGAGAAGCACATTTTTGATAAATTATTTTATTTCAGTTAATCAATGCAAAACAATTCAAACTGAGTATTGTTTATAATCTATTAGATGTATTACATACCTGCAATACATACATACAGCAGTACATACCTGCTGCTACTGTATGTGGACATACCGAAGTGCTAACACTCTTTTGTGTCTAACTTTATGCACCTTATGTCTAACCTCATGTAGGCCTACCAGCTGGATTAGGCTACATGTATATAATAGAGTATACAGTTTATGTAGCCATATCAAGGCACTGTGGCATAACAACTGTCAGATTGTTTGAGTCTGTAGCCTGTGCTTTATCAACTTGCACTACTATACTGAATGCATTGCACACACAGGACTTCATGTGGTTTAGGACTTCTTTTAATGATGCTGATTTTAAAAAGCGTTTTTCTAAATGTATTCTCCCTTCTTTTACATCCTCATCCTTTAGTTACTCTTTTAAACTGCAAACGTGAAAAAAACTCACTTTTACCGGTAATTGTGTAAAAGTAAAACAAATACATACAGTATACTGGTTTCAGAATTTGTATTTACTACTGAGAATGATTTACACAAAGTGTGAAAATATTTTACATAAACCAACATGATTTACAGTATATTTACTGTAACATTTGTCTTATTGCTACAATGTTGAGGATCCAAAACTCAAGAATTTCAATGGTATACCTGTACAGTATATGGGAAGTAACACTCTTGAAATATTAAAATGATTGTTTGTTGATATGATTGACATTCCCCAGAGTTTATTTTGAGATGACGTCCTGTAGACCATAATACTTAAACGCTTGCATGTATTATTTACAGGCAACATTTGGATGCTTTAAAAAAAAAGTTAAAGGGGAGAACCACCCATTTTCAACATTGAACTATGTCATTAATATACCTTTGAGTTGAAATAAGAAAAAAGTGCCCGCCTTCTGTGTCGCCTAGAACTGGAGGATGGATTTGGGGGTTTGGCTAGCAAAGAAAGTACATTATTATTGAAAATGGGTGGTTCTCCTTGGGCTGTCACAATTATTACATAATCTTCTAATCGCAATTATTTGACATAATTGCGATTATTTTTCATAATCGTTTCCATGTTGAAAAATGTTCATATATTTTTTTTTAAGTAAAAAATAGTAGATCACAAGCAGATCGGCTATTTCTACTATCAATGTTCTTTTTTAAGTATAAAGTTATCAAATATGTGAGTAATCTCTTTGTATATTTAGGTTATGTGTCATATCTACCATGTGCAAATTCAAAGCCTAAAAGCCAAACAGAAATGGAATAGTCGTTAATTGCAATTATTTGAGTGACAATTATATGTCATGTAAAATGTCATAATCGTGACAGCCTTATATTCCCTTTAACCGGAATGCTTTGTGTAGCGATATTGAAATAACGGGTACAATGCAAGCTACTGTAGCCAGGAATTTAAGAAATCATTATGACCAACTTGGAAGTCACTTTTAGTCCATTTACAGTTTACACTTGTAAGCTTCATGCAGGCCATGTCAAAACGCCTACTTCTGGTTTCTACAAACAGGTACATAGATACAGTCCATGCTCATATTCCATTCAGATGAGCATTTGACTCTGGCGTGTGACATGCCTCGGTCAATCCTTTTATTGGGACCTGTAGAAAGGGTGACAGGAGGACAAAGGAAATCAGTTCAATGCAACTTAATAAAATAATATATTTGTTACTGTGCCAGTGTAGTGAAACCCTTATATACTGTAGTAATTGTGTAAAGTAACCAAGTACATCTACTCAAGTACTTTACTTAAGTACAATTGAGGTATTACTATTTTTTACTTTACTGGAGTATTTCCAATTTTCTGTACCTCTACTTCTACCCCACTGCAGCTCAGAGGCAACTATTGTACTTACTCCACTACAGTTGTTTGAGAACTTTAGTTACTAGTTAAATTGTAGATTTGTATTTGAAAATAGCTGTTGTGAGCTTGTAGATGTGCTATTTTCAAAAGATTAGTATACATTTTGAAACCCGTGCAATGGGACATTCTGCATAACGACTACTTTTACTTTTGGTACTTTAAGGGGGAAAAAGTGGGACTGAGTTACTAGGGCCCAAGGTGGAGCAGCCTTAATTATTTTAGCTATTGAAAAATAGCAGATCTACAAGCTTGTAGATCTGCTATTTTTGAAAAGTCGTGAAAATGTGTGCAAATCTTTGAATATATGTATTTTTCAAGCAAACATTTGTAACTCAAATATTGCTTCTGGGGGGTCCCTGGAACGAAATATTTTGAGATGGGGGTCCGTCACACAATATTCAAAGACTTGCACAAATTTTCAAAAATGTTCAGATCTACAAGCTCGCAGCGTTGCACTCGGTGCCGAACTGTGAGCTTGTATATCTGCTATTGTTCAATAGTTAAAGCACAAAATAATGCGTAATAATGCATTCCCAGTCAAAACGGGTTAAACCCTGTCCCCCTATGAAGAACATTCAGTGAATCCTTGTACCCAGGGCCCAGAATTTGGTGCGACACGCCTGCGGCAGATAAAGGGTCACTCACTGCCAGGCGTTGTTGCTTGCGTAGATGCTGAACTCTGAGCTGGTCCATGGCACAGACAGTCTCTCCTATAGGCTGCTTCAGCTCACTGGAAAACATCTCAATCACGGACTGAGGGATCCCATATCGGCCATACTGTCAACAAGATACAGCTGTGTGTGAATTTCTACTGTAGTTGGATTGATGTGGCATCATAAGAGGATGACAAAACACTGTCTATAGTGGTTCCAGATGGATACGTCCATTCAAATAATACATTTTTTTCCTTCTTTTTTTGGGGGGCAACACAAGGATAGCAGATGTTCAAAGATTAGATTACACATAATTATGCATAATTGTATTTATACTATATGACTCCAACCATGGTTTTTACGTCTGCTTAACTTTAAGCAAAGGATAATATCTGTTCCAAATAAAATAAAAATTTGCCTTTGACCACAGCAAGTGTTGATGCAAAAACAATAATTTATTAACTCAATGCCCATTTCATCTTTGCAAGACAGTACCTTGTCAGAGAAGGGTTCCATAGTCAGATCGATACCCTGCTGCTGAAGTCTTTCCTCCAGAAGACATTCGGGGTTCACAGACTTAACAGACATCTTCTTCTGTCTCTTCAGCCTGCGGGCTTCACATTGTGCTGAGATGGAAACATTTCTCTTGCCCTCCAAACCGAAGGTGTCAGAGGTATTTATGCACGGGATGTCATGAGCAAGGCTCATTTTAACTGGCAATGGCTCTCCGCATGGATTTGATAATGGAAGCATAGATACAGGATGACTGGACTGTCCTTTCTGCACTGTGGGAGGTAATTTAAGGTGTGCGCATGGGCTTTTCTCTTCCTGCCCGAGCGTGAGAACAGGCGCCGTTGGTAAATCCACTTCTATTCTTCCAGGCACACCACCACATAATGCGGTTGGTGTTTGCAATCTTTGAAACCTGCCCTCTGAATGTCTCTGAGGATTTAACCTGCGCTGCGTGGACTCCTCAGGCTTATACATACTGAAGTGTGTAATCTTCCAGTCCTTTGGGATAATAAGTAGTTGTCCTCTGTTCTGGACATCTTTCTTTGTGTGTAGGCTTCCCAGGGAGTGGCAAAGCCTTAGCTGCCTAGTCTCTGCTGCGCTAGCACCTCCCAATGCTTCCCAGCTGTGACTCCTGGTTAGGGTTCCACATGGAGGCTGAGTCCAACCCTGGCATATCAGACTTAAGGTGCTCTTAGGGGGTCTTAAGGAGGGTAGGGCACAGGGCAGGTGTCCCGGTGCCCTCTGGAGGACGGTCTTAGTGAGCTGGGTAGAGGTCGGGGTCAGGGTTGAAGTCAAGGGAATGAAAGGTTGTTCTGGGGACGGAAGATGGCTTGATTCAAAACCAGACGAGGACCTGCTCATGGAGGAAGATGTCTTTTTGTCCCTCCCTGAAATAAATAAGTGCAACGTGTGCATATCATGCATATTTCAATGTATTGTAAATGTACATGGTATGTGTTTCACGTGCAAATGGAAGAATATAGCGCTGTTGTGCAGTACTTTGGCAGTGTTGGAAAGAAAATACATCATTGACTGATGTGAAAAGAAATGGGGGAAAATGTGTAATGAATGAATGAATGAAAAATGAAAAACAAAGAAGAAAAAACAAGACAGGAAACAGGCGAGTAGTCCAGTCTGGTAAAGCATTGAGCAATTTATTCCTCATGCTCAACTGTGACAGTAGCACACTTCAGGACCTTTTTGAGACTGAAGAATCTACACCTCAATCAGAAGTGCTAGTGTTACTTGAACTTTTCTCTTATAACGGTTTTATTCATTATATCAGAGCGGTACTTTGTTTTCAAGGTTGTCCTCACTATGCGTTTCAATGCATTTTACAATTATACAAAAAAAAAAGCCACCTTTCAACAAGTATTATACCATTTAGTAAAAGTTTTTTTTATTGGTCTGCTTAATGCAGTTTTCAGGCACATCATAAAATATTGCTTAACATTATATAGTACTGAACTAGAAAAATATACACACAAAACGGCAGAATTTTGAAAGAACTATACAAGAGGGGAAACATAAGCAACTCTGACATCATGCTCTTCCCCACATGCCCTTTTAACATTCACAAGAGCCTTCGATTATATTACGACAGTAAGCATAACCCTTCGTATTTTTTAAAACTTTTTTTTCTCTTCCAAAGACGTAAACCAATGCAAACAACCACAAAAAAATAATGATCAATTAAGCAAGCGTTCACAGTAAATAAGTACTGCAATTACCGTTAGATGTTCGGTTTCTTTTTCTTTTTTTTACTAGTACTTTCATCACGCCTTGGTTCAATAGTCATCACTTTCAGCAAACGTGAAAAACCACCACGCAATTCACAACAGCAGATGTATTTGTGTAAGCAGACCAACAGGCAGCTCTACACAGAAACTGTACAGGTATTCTTAGATGTGAGTAATCTAGAAAAGCGCGCACCACCTCGCCTCCCTTGTGAATTCACTTACGAGAATGAAATTCTTGTACAGAGACAGGCGATAGTATCTCAAATGAATTGAAGCAGATGGGAGGCACAGCTCATAAGACGGCCTTTTCCATCCAATGCTGAGGAAAACAGAACAATTAATGACTAACAGAAAAAGTATTAAGTATGCAAGGAGGTGGGAATAAATGAGAGTTGCATATGCATGAGCGACAGGGAAAGAGCCTTTCCGAAAGAGCATGAAAAACTGAAGTTTGGTTTGGAATGCTCAAGCATGAAGACCATGGTGTCCTTAGTGACGAAGGAGGGCAGAAGCGGAGGACAGTGATCCGGTCACAGGCGACTCAGGCTGTCATTACCGTGCTCCAAATTCTCGCTGCTTTCATAGCAGCCAGAGTCCCTCGGCGAGTCGCCCAGAAGGCCAGGTCTGTCTAGGAGCAGCTTCTCTTGAGAGCCTCCAGACTGGCCGCTTCGCTCCGGGTCACTGCTACCTGCAGGGCACAACAGAAGCACCTCCAAGGTCAACAACACATGCACGTCCTTGTACTGTTGCCTTTTATATTGGATTTAATTTAAACTGCAGTTGTACTTCTGTATTTTACACTGCATCGTGCGGTGCAGTTTTGTTGCCATTTTCTAAATTCTCCCCAAGCCAGTCACCACTGTTGGCCTGGAGATGGTGTAGCCAACCATGTGCCTCCTCCAAAACAGAGTCACCAGCTGCTTCTTATCACCTGACGGTGAGGAGTTTAACCAGGAAATGTATGCAGCACAGAGGTTTACACAATCATTGAGTAGAGGCCCTCACCAACCAATAGGACACAATGTCCTGGTGGATTCTCAACCGCCACCACTGGAAATTGTTGGAATGCCCTGCCCTACCCGGCCATCCCGGAGGCACCACTGCCTCAAAGTAGTGGTGGAGAATACTCAACGCTAATACTTAAGGTATAGATATTCATGGTCAAACAGTACTCAAATAAAAGTGACATTTTCTATGTGAAATGTGTTAATGTACTGGAGTACTTGCTTTTAAAAATACATAAATATTACAAGTACAAATTACAAAGTACATTTTCTTTTTATGATGAGTGCATTGTAGACATTTTCCAGCTGATACGTAATAAAGAAAAATAAAGAAGCAACTGAAAACTCAACTATGTTGCCTACCCATACGTGATTTGTAGCTGTACCTGCAGACTGCAGTGCTTAGCCACCGAAAACCGGATGAAAGAGTTATGAAACGAAACGTTTGTATGTATGTTGTCATCTCAGACCCACCGTCATACTCCTGCAGCAGCTCCACAGCCGTAAGCAGCACAGCTCTGTGCTGAGGGTCTCTGATGTTCAGCTCATCCAGGTCCTCCTCCTCCAGAAGCTTGAAGGTGTCAAGGTCCTCGTAGCCATTGAACAGGAACGTGGGAAGGTGCTCCTGGGGAGGAAAGAGAACACAAAGGTCAAATGGTTAAACCACACAACACTGGCGTCACTATTTCGGGTTCGTTCAAAAATGTTCTAAATGGGTTGGCAGAGGGAGACTAGCGCTGAGGATTACAGCTTAGGCAATTGGTACTGGGAGAAAGATGGGTTACAACATCGTGGGATACGTTGTTTAAAAGAAACCAATGTTCTAAATGTACAAATAAATCCACAACAATTCATCCATTTCAAAATATTCAAACATAGAAGATCTAAATTAAAAAACAATGTTGGAACAACTGGTGGGTTAATAATTCAACAACAACATCCACATGTCTTGAGACAATCTAATGCTGCCAAGTTAAAAACACTATTACTGTGCATTTCTTGCTAATGTGCCATTATAATTTCCTTCCAGGAAAATAAAATCTATTTCTCTCTTTGTTTGACAAATGTATTACTTTGAGATTGATGCGATCAAGGAGCTCCTCGACAGAGGTGGGTTTGGGTTGCCGGGCCTTCCTCCTCCTGCGGGTCTTTTTGGGCTTCGCCACCTCTTCATGCAGGACATCCACATAGATGAATTTGAAGGTGCCGACTTTCCCACTTAGCAGGCCCATCCATGTACCCATTGGTGGCTTGCTGATGATATCAATGACATCTCCAATCTGCAAAACCAGAGGACTTAATTATAGACTGACCGTGCGCAAAGATTAATGGTTGAGTAGTGGGAAATAAATTATAATGGCTGGGAGACAGAAAGGGTTTGTTATGAATGTGTACTGTAGGTGGCATTATTGCCTCTGTTTCCTTAACCAACAGTGGCGCTAAACGCATTACACATGGATGTATTTCAATTGTAAAGTGAAACAAAGGGATAAAGAATAATAAAAAGGAAAGTACTCTAGTTCTTTTTGTCTTTCTCCTTCTTCTCCTTTATCTTTTTCACTTTGATTTTTATTATTATTATTTTCAATAATTACTGTGTTGGAGGGGTCAGCGTACTTTTATTGAAGTGGTCAATGAAGGGTTGCCAGATCTTGTAGAATTTGTCTTCTCTCCCTCTCAATTCGAACTTTATTTTTTCTAATTGTAGATAGTGCATAACATCTTTCATAAGGGCAGTATGCGTCTGTGCATGCACCGGTTTCCAATTTTGCAGTATCAGCCTACAAGCCAGTATAGTCACAAACATCACCATGTTATATTGTGCACTAGTCAGTTTAACATTGGGCCCTCTGACTCCCAGAATAGCCGTCAGTGGATCCGGGTCGAAAGGCTTCTTAATTATGTCTGACAGTGATTTGAATATATTTTGACAATATGGTGTTCATTTTGTACAGTGCCAGAACATTATGAGCCAACGTTGCTGGAGCCTGGCCACATCTGTCACATGCTGGGTTTACATTTGGATACATTGTTAAGTTTTTCCTTTGACAGATGTAGTCTGTGTAAGATTTTAAATTGCAGGAGGCCATGTCTTGCACATATTGATGATGAGTGTACCATTCTTTGGGATGTATTCATTTCTTTTTTTAATGTATTCTTAGCAGCATAAACAAGCTGTAATGCTGTAATCAATGTAACCAATGCTTTATGACCACATACTGTAGCTAAACACTAGTTACCCAGTATAACTTTATATTAATAATACCTGGAATTCATTTTGAATTCAAACCAGGGACCCAGGGACCTGTCCCCAAATTGAACCAATGTAAAAAGACTAATTTATCACAGGTTTCATTTTTTCTTATTGGAACTTCTGAACTGCCTTACCTTGAGTTTGAGGGAGTCTGTGTCATATGGGCTTGGAGTGAAGTCAGTATGGACCAGAGCACGTCCACAGAAAGGTCCTCTGTAAGGCAGTTCATCTTCCTCCCCGTCCTCAGACTTGACGCTCTCCCTGTTGCTGTTGGAGGAGTCAGTGGTCCCCACCGTTTGACCGCCTGCAGACAGCACCAGCCGCATGGCGTTAGGAATATTGACATTGGATGTGCATGTGCTGCACACACAGAGCATGCATACTAATTTGTAGGTCATCTTTTATTGTACCGAAAGGGAAATTTGTATTGCAGGGAGAGAATGCATACACCAGGAGTCATCAATGCTAGTTTCCAAGGGCTCTCTCTTTCTCACACACACACACACACACACACACACACACACACACACACACACACACACACACACACACACACACACACACACACACACACACACACACACACACACACACACACACACACACACACACACACACACACACACACACACACACACACACACACACACACACACACACACACACTTACTCATAGAACTCTGTCCACTGAGTGAGCTCCTAAGACTCTCCACGGACCCTCCTGGCTTCAGTTTGGATTTTCCCAGAGATTCTCGGTCAGTGTGGGGGGATTGGGGGCAGCTAGATATGTGGTCAGGGCTCGACTACAGGGCAGAGAAAGAATGCTTAGTTCTACTTTGCACACCACAGTTCTGCAGACTGTTATGTGTAAACTGAATCGGTTTTCCAGCATGGCACAAAATGTTCTTTCCACATAGGGTCAAATAAAACAGTATAGGCCAGGGGTCTTCAATGTTTTCAGGCCAAGGACCCCTTAGTTGAGAGAGAGATGAAGCAGGGACCCCCACAACCTTTTCATAGATTCCATATAGTTTAATCGTTGGACAGCACAATCGTCAGTGTATTTTGGATTCATGTCAATGTGTGTTTTCAGATATTTAACCACTTGAACCGTCAATACTTAATAAACTTGACCTTTCACTCTGTACTTAGTCTGCTCTTTTTCCCCTCTACACTAAACCCCTTTGCCTAAAATAGCCGATGTACAAGCTCACAACGCCTCGCAGCGTGAGGCGTTGTGAGCTTGTAGATCTGCTATTTTTGGCTAAAGTTCTCAGGGGAAAAAAAAGTTTCTATCACACAAAGATTTGGAGGACCCCCTGTAGAATCTCTAATGACCCCCTACGGCCCGTAGGGGTCCCGGACCCCCTGTTGAAGAAGCATGATGACAGGATTTACCTGTTCAGAAAGAGAGCAGTGGTATCTCTTGGATATGCGTTTCCTCATGGTCTCTCTCACAGACTTGACCTTTTTGCCCAGGGAAATGCGGGACATCGGTGGAGACTTAACGCAGGCTCTTGGGATGCCTACAGTGTTTTTGTTCTGATTTGCAAATGGGAAACAAGAACAATTTACAAAATTAGGCACACACATAATACGGACATAGAGATAAAAGCACTAACCTAAATCCACTCCTTAGCTAACAGATAAATGTTAGCTATCAGCAATACCATAATACCATGAGAATGACTACTTACAGGGCCATCACAATCACAGTTGACTGTGTGCAGCGACCGGCTTGTCAGGTCAAAACCTCCAAAACTGCAGGTTCTCTGTGAAATAAAGAGGATATTCTGGTTGTAAACAATGAATAAACTGGGATGATGAGGTGATTTAAATTATTTGGCATTACTAAGCAACACGTACATATAGTTGAGTCAAACAGGTAGGCTAATTTTTACCAACTCAAAAACCCATACATTTGTTTTTAATTTTATACAGCTTTGATGAATACTTGATTCTGTAGCATTGATTAATGTGCAGACTCAAGGCATTTCGTGGTCAGCTTTTCCCAGATAGCACACCAATGTTATGAGTAATAAATAGACCAGTGTTCTGCCCCCGTTTTACGTTGCTCTGGAAATATCAGTCTTGCATCACCCGGTCATGGTTTATTTTCCAATAATGACCACCTCACTACACATTATCCTCCTCAATCATCTCCTAACTCCTCTCACCCTACTCACCCCATGCTGTGTGAGAGGACTGAGTGCCCTCCGGCGGAGCTCTCCCTCAGTGACAGAGCGGGCCATTTTGGTCTCCTCCTCTACGCCTTCCCCACTGCACCCTGTCTCCGTCTCGGAGAGAGAAGAACCGCTGCCCCCCAACCCCGGCTCCCTGGTCCCCTCTCCAAGGCCTTTCTCCTGGTGGCTGTGGGAGCTGCTGCTGCCAGTAGACTTGCCAAAGGCTCTGAAGATCTTGTGGCTGCTGCAGGTGTCCAGGCTGCTAGAGGAAGGGGAGGTGGTGGAGGTGGTGGTGGTGGTGGTGGTGGTGGTCAGGCTGTCCGAGTCACGGTCAGAGGTCAGCTGATCGCGCAGGGCCGCGGCCAGGGAGTCCACCTGGCAGCACGTCACCTGCCTCTTCTGCACCCCGGAGTAGAAGGAAGCAGCAGCGTCCACCTCAACACTCAATGACTCTGTTGGGGATTGAGGACAGGGTATATTAGATGTAATACCTTAAAGGAGTAGTTCACCCCCAAAATGACTTTTTTTCTATTGATTACTCATGCCATGGAGAGTACAGTTCAATAATATTTTTTGGTTTTTGTCACATTCCTAAGACAAAAATTTGATTCAGTAAATTTACCCCCATTGATTCCGGATGGGGACCCGTTTCGAAACGGGTCCCCATCCGGAACGAATGGGGGTAAATTTATTGTTATCACATTTGTGTCTTAGGAATGTGACAAAAACTAAAAATATTATTGAACTCAAGTCTCCATGGCGTGACTAATCAATAGAAAAAAAGTCATTTTGGGGGTGAACTACTCCTTTAACACAGTGTTTCTCAAACGTACAAGTTCTCCCCTTAACTCTGACCCCCTAAAGGAAGGAGTCCCTGGAATCCACTTTGAGAAACACTGCCCTAACCTGAAGACGGCAGTTGTCTAGTGAAACATTGGTTTCCTCACTCTGCATTCTTAAATAAAATATTGGCACTTTGACTACCAGTGTGTGCGTCCGCAGTCTTTTAAAGACTACCATTTAGAATAGGTGTAATTAGGTGTATATGATGATGATTGATTGATTGATTGATTGATTGATTGATTGATTGATTGCGGATACAGTTCACCATATTCACATGACGACCACTATGCCCTTATGTCATACTTCATGCGTCATCACCGACTACGACGTAAAAGCAAAATGGCTGACATGTGATTACAGTCAATGGCATTAACGACTTTTCTTTTCTATCATGTGACTGATTGCCTATCCATGATAAATGCTATTCCCTCAATATTACATGCAGTGTACTGTACCCTGTGATCCAGGCTTCTTAGACTCATCAATCCTGATTAGCTTCTTCTTGGCCTTGCGGGTGGAGTTGACCAGTTTGTGGAGTCTCTTAAATGTGACAGATTCCTCCTGTTCGTCGTCTGACAGGTCACACGGCTATCACGAAGAACGCACAGAAAAGGTATAGTGAGAAAAATACGAGAGCTGACATTTGAGAGTTATATCAAGCTATATTATTGTTATGAACAATAACACAATACACCTTACTGTACAAGCGTACTGTATGTTTACAGAATGGTGAGCAATAGGGTTTTTTTATTTCATTCGTGACATCAGGAAGTTCACACCGTCTCAAAATTAGGCAGCGAGAAAGATATTTATATTGTACAGTATGCATGCTGCAGAAGCGGCAACTGAAACCACATGTTGCTCGACATAAATGTGATATATGAACCCACAGACTCTGAATGCTATGTGGAGAACCAGTGGTCACCCTCCATGGCTACTGTAATGTTTAAATAGACTTGTGGGAGGGGGGTTCACATGGGTAAACAAATGGTTTGCGTGCTGGAAATCACCTTGTCCAATCCCCCCTGGTAAACCACACAGGTTGAATACAATGCTTCAAATGGTTTGCAAACATGCATGTACCAAGACAGGGAAGTCACTCAGAAACTGTCTGTGGGATTGACACATGCTTTTCACAGTATACCCAGGCCGCAGAAAAACCGGACATTAGACATATGAGCTATTCATAGTGGAACGAGCGTTCCGTGAGACTTTCTGTAAAATGAAAGACTATGTGTGGGAGGAGAGAGAAAAAGATGTAAAAAAAAGAAGAAGAAAAAAAGAGTCACATCTCTTTTACACACAAATTCGCGATATAGAGAGGGCCGGAGAACACACAGCGAGAGGACAGAGAGAGAGAGAGAGAAACACTGAGGCCATCCAGACAAATCTGAAAAATGTGCTCTGAACCTGAGCCCCCTAATCACCCCACCTAAGCATAAAAGAGCTGTGGCGGGCATAACAGGGCTCTGTGCTCAATCCACCCGCTCACCACAGCACAATAGGGGGTTAGCGCTTTGACAGCGATGAATAGGAGCCCGTCCAGTGCCCTGGAGTTGGGAGAAGGCCCTGTGCAACAGGGCTTTAAAGGGGCCCCGGTTCATAGCCAGGACAGAGGGAGAGAGGGAGAGAGGGAGAGAGAGAGAGGGAGAGAGAGAGAGAGAGAGAGAGAGAGAGAGAGAGAGAGAAAGAGAGAGAGAGATGGAGAGGAGAGAGAGAGAGAGATAGTGTCAACAGCTACAGTAAGCAGCAGCCTTGGCACTGGTAAAGCGCTGCCTCTTCACTCACACTCATGTCCGAGGTAGTGATTCAGCATTTGGGCTGTAACTAGGCATGGGATGATATGAAAATGTCATGTCACGATGATCCTACACAAAGTAAATGTGATTTATGATATTATCCCGATAATAATCAGAATTATGCTTAAAACTCTTGAAATTGCACTAAACCCTACTGGAATCACGTTACCTTACATTTTGTTAAGAAAAATAATTTGTATTGCGTCATATGAAAAACAAACAAGGACAGATTCAGACTCCCGTCATCACCCAGCAGGTGATCATAGTGTGTGACTTAAATCTAGTAATAATAATCTAAAACTTGATATCCCAGCATTTACATGGTTCAAATAGTTAAGTGTTATAGAATAGATAAATTATCTTGTTTGTGGTTTCAAATTACACACAGAGAGAGGTAGGGAAAGGACAGCAGAATTCATAAAAAGAATATACATAAAATGAAAGAAATGTAATTTTAAGATCTCACTGCATAAATAAGCGACAAAATTAAAAACAACAATAGCAACACTGTTGTTACTTCTGCTCTTTAAATAAAACAAGGCCACCTCACCTGGTATTGTGGAACAGAGTCAAAGAACTACTTTGAACCGTTTTTGGAATACATACCTAAATGAATAATCTGAAAGACACTTTTCTGTCATCAAACACTACTGCTAGCCTTGTTGCCTAGGGTGTGAGACATGCCAAACCTCTGTCCTTTTCAAGATAGTGAAGTGAGTGCAAAAATGTCAGCATGTTCACTTTTTCTGGCTTTAGTTGTGCTCATAGAGGTGTGACAAAAAGAGCTAAACAGCTTGGAAGAGAAATTTAGATCCGGTGTTAGGGTATGACCACTTGTCTGTCTGAAAGTCATTTGTTTCATCTGAGTAAGTACAGTAGGTGTGCTCTATAAACTCAGAGGTAAACATGATTTTAGCACTTGCGTGGGACATGATAATAACAGATTGGTTAGTAGCGTAGGACATGATAGTTACAGATTGGTTAGTAGCGTAGGACATGACAGTTACAGATTGGTTAGTAGCATAATAATCACAGTAAAAATATAGAGAAAAGCCTTCTGGATAATGCAGCCCTGGATCATTTCAGCATTAAAAAAATGTAGGAGGCTCTTACGACACACTGAAAACAAACTTACATTGCAGTTAAAAGACTCGCTTGTAGGACTGGAAGGATCAGTAGTCCATTCTGTTGGTTCGGGCCTGCAGGTCTGTCTGTTCTGAGATTCAAACTCCTTCAGCTGCAAACAGAATAGCAAGCAAAACAATGAGAGTCTGTGAGCATCTCAGTGAATGATGCAGGTCTACAGTACGGTCCACTTCCTGCGCTGTACCAGCTGGTAGCCTATTGTTCCTTGAACAGCTGATCAATGTACAGTATTTCTGTTCAAATGGATGGTTAAAGAATGATTAAAGAAAAGCTCTTCCAATTTCCTATTAAAACAAAGTTACATTCAGGTCACTCAGGCCTTCGTCACTTTGTTTTAACATTAGCAGCACTTCTTCTCAGGGTTGTTTGAGAACAAACTTTCTACACATTACAGGCTATGTTGTTTTTACTTATTTTTTTAAAGTTTGTCTCGTCCTAGACATAATCGCTGTCATCAGATAAAATAAAATAAAACTCCCAGTAAGACTATCCTATTTTCTGATTGGCAGCCATGGGTATGAAACCGTTTACAAGAGGTATAAAAAGGTACAGTCTGTCAGGTAAACCTTCCATGCCAGGGGCTAAGCCTAATGGCAAGACCTTTGTCCCTTTGCATCAGTAAAGACATTAAATAAAACATGTGGTGATCTGTTCTTTTCAGCTGAATGACACCATCATGTGATGTTAAGAATACATTAAGCTCAACAATGCCACGAAGCAGTGACAGGAGGATCTTAGCGTATTTAATAAAAGGAACAGCACAAATATGGGTTAGGAGATTTTGTACCCGTGCCAAAGCTTCCTCCACAGAGATCATGTTTTCTTTCACCATCATCATCAGCTGGATACGCTCTTCATCACTCATGGTGATCTCACTCGCCACAAAGCCAACATCATCACCTGCTGGGAGGGGGGGAGGCGGGGGTTTACAAATAATACACACCTGTACTTTTAAAGTGTGAGCTAATGGGTGTAAGCACTCAATTTAGATGTTATTAACATTAACCCCCGAAAACATAATTTCTATGCATTTATTTTTTAAATAAGTGTTTTCCTTTTGACTAAACATACCTTTTGAAGTCTGACGCACGACAGCCTTCTGCGACTTGCGGAAGCTCTGCCAAAAAGACTTGTTTTTTTTCTTTCCGTCCCACTTTCCTACACAAACATTTGTTTTAACTTTAGTGCATTCAGTGAAACACTTTCATGGCTACAAAATGTAACTGAAAATATAGAAATTAAGGGTACATAATAATAAGTAAACTTGAAGTAAACATTACTGCCCTCTTTAAACAAGCAACGCAAACCAAAACCAGAGCAAAGATAAATAGGAGTAAAATACAAAACAAAACATTTAGCCTCTTCAAAGGACTGCAGGCCAGAAGGTTTAGCAAAATTCATTCTCTCAGGTAAAATGGAGATACTAGTGTGGGTTAACCAACAGCTGTCTAAACAATTATAATAACATGAAAGCAGCAGAAAAACCTATACTTACCCCCTGATCCATCATCAGAGCTGGATTTGTGTACAGGGAACCTACGAATCAAAGACAATATTTACTTGTTTTGAACTGGAACAGATGAAAGGAAAATCAAAAACACAAGTCAAATTCAAATATGTTGTCCCACCTGTTTTCCAATACTATTTTCTTCATTTTATTTTATTCTATCCTACCATCTCCATCAACATCCTTTTGTAATCTCCCTTCTTCCTTCACATTAAAAAACAAAACAAAATAAGCAGTCACAAAGGTACACTATCTGTCATGACACTAGCTTCATTCTGTTGTTAAAAAAAAGGCAAATCAAAGCATTCAAAACAGAGGAAAAATGCTCTGTGCTCTTGGCTGATGAACAGAGGTCAGTGCACTATAGCCATCACCAGAACAATGGAGTCTTTCTCACGTTCTGCTGGGGTTTTACAGCTCAACTCGCACTAACGTGGCCCCTGCATTCCCTGCATGCCCTCTCTCTCTCTCTCTCTCTCTCTCTCTCTCTCTGTCTGTCTGTCTATCTCTTTCTGTCTAACCCCCTCTATCAATCTTTCTCTGTGCATCTGTCTGTATCCCTCTTGCATTCAGTCCCTGCCTCACTGTGTGTATTTGCAGCTCATTATTTAACTCTTTAACTCTGTCTGTATTTCCCTCTAACTAAACTGTATCTTGGTTTCTCTCTTTGAGTCTGTATCTCTCTCTGTCATCAGCTGACACTTGCTGTAGCTAGTGGGAAGTGGCCTGTCAGCCTCTCCTGGCCTCATTCTGCAGGTGTCCCACAAGGGGGCAGTCCAACACCATCATCTCAGACCATCTGTTTCCATAAACAACCTTTCAAATTATCTGCATGCTCTCTCGCCCGCTCTCTCTCTCTCTCTCTTTCTGTGGCTGTTTGTCTGTCAGTGTTTCTCTCTCCGTGTCCATGTCTCTTTCTCTGCCTCTCTCTTTCTTCCCCCCTCATCCTCTCTCTCTCATCAGGCGTCAGCTGACACTCGCTGAATGCTGATGCCAGTAACCAATAGGAGAGGTCAGTGTAACATGTACTGTAAATGAGCCTCACGTTTTTCATAAACAACTTGTGAAATTACATTTTGAAATGACCGTGTCCCTGAAATGAGCAGGAGGAAAAGAAAACAGTGGATGCTTCATGTTTTGAACTCTGAAAGCTTTAAACACTTTCAAGATTCCGTTTGTCAATGTTTGTCAACGCTTATACAAGTACGCAGTATACAGTAGGCCTACGCAATGAAATTAAGTTCAGTGCACTGGCCCTTTAAGGCATGTAATCAAATCAATATGTGTCTGCGTTATTAGTCATGACCTATATTCCCCCTTTTTCTTAGTCTACTTTCCAATGACAAAAATATGACTAATCTTCGAAATCCATCAAAAGAAACAATAGGGGGAAGGATGTCTGGAAGGGGGGGGGGGTGTTTCCTAAAAGTGACTGTATGGCAGCAGGAAGTTTGAGTAGCACACGTGTCCCCATACTGATGAGCTGATAATAAATGGCAGTGTAATCCTATTTTATCCTCTTAAAAGCCAAGTCAACACTTCTATATACATTATATTGCATATGGGGAAAGAAATGTCAGGAACCCTCAATTATGCCCAGAAATGGTTTTGGTGGTTAAAATTCTCTTCAGCAAAACCACTTGCATCCTCCCGCTAACTTAGACGCTGGCAGAGTCTGCACTCCTGTCTTCCCTTCTGCTTGACTCTGTTTTTCATGCCACTTTAAAAACAAAAAGTGTTAATTCATCCATTTGTAAGTAACTTTGGGCATGTACAAATGGAACCTACTTGACCCTTACACTATACGTTACAGAAATATAAATGCCCAAAATGAATGTGAAGTTGGTGCTGGCTTTAATCCCACCGGAATTTCTCCTCCGTTTCCCTCTCAGCCATTGCAGCCATTGTCTTAATACAGAAACGACTGTAAACTAAGACAGGAGTGGACAGCCTACATCGGATGCAAACCGATATACAGTACAGCACAAGATTCCATAGTGGAGCTCTTAACATTAGTCATTTCTTACAGGATACTGTATGAAATGATACTCTACAGTCCTCTGACTGAAATCCATTAGGGATCCAAACCCAGGCCTCCCACACGGGTGATGAGATTTCTACCACTGAGCTAAGACAGAACTCCTGCTTGGGCAGGGGAGATATTGCTCTTTGAGCTTCATAAGAAGGGAATATCTTCAGAAAAGTGTCATATCCTGGAATAAATATTTATTCACCAATGTATTTGTAAAGGTCTCTAGTAACACATCCCACAAAGACTGAAATTCAGTTCCCCTAGGAGAATCTGTTACAGCTGATGAAAGTTGGAATCCCATTAAATTAACTATAGGCCTACAGGATAAAACACACCAAAATAAATATGCTACAAGTAGCATTTGAGGGGTCAAACTAGGGTTTTTTAATGATTCTGAATCCATTGCAAGCATTTGTTTTGCACAGAAAACATTCCTTGGGGTCAAGGCGGCTCCCACAAAACTTTGAAAAGTGATGACTCATCACTAAACAATAATTGTATGGGGGCTGTTTCTACCCCAAGGAAAGTTTTTTGAGCAAAACAAATGCTTGCAATGGATTCAGAATCATTAAAAACCCCTAGTTTGACCCCTCACATGCTACTTAAAGCATATTTATTTTGGTGTGTTTTATCTTGTATAGTTAATTCAATGGGACTCCAACTTTCATTAGCTTTAACGGATTCTCCTAGGGAAAGTGAATTTCAATCTTTGTGGGATGTGTTACTAGACACCTCTACAAACACATTGGTGAAGAAATGTTTTGGTAAGGAATTTATTCCAGGACTTTTTAAGATATTCCCTTCTTATCAGGAAATACCGCTTGTCAAAAAGTAGGTGTCCTACTTGAACTCTAAATGTAGTTCTATTGTATGTTCTACATACAAATTGGTAAAATATAACAACTTATTCACAAAACAAAGTTCCAGATTTTTTATTAAGTGAAAGCCACGATGGTGCATATCTTACCTTCTGTCCGTCTCTGGAGTGGACATGGTGCTACTGAGACCTAGGGACTCCTGTGAAGGCAGGACCACAGTAATCAGGTCCAGTATGGACACAAACTATCAAAACCTTCTACCAGTCTCATTTATTTGTCTTTTCTCGTCTCCATAACACATCCCACAAGAAGAGTGCTACCGTTTCGTTTTCTTAGAGTGCTACTGTTTAGTTTTCTTGTAATTGTGTTAATGTGGCTTCTTCCTGTTATTGAACTGAATGCTGAATGAAAGTCACACTCTGGATACCAGTGCCAGATACATGCGATGAACACAAGCACAACAGTCCTATTCTTACTTTGAACATTTGGAATTCAGTCATTCAGTCATTCAGCATTTAGCAACAGATGACCACACATTCCACACGTCACGTTCCTCTATCTCGCTCCGAATGTGTGTCATCCAATTTGAGGGGGGACAATCTCAAGGGCACCTTTCTCTCTCACCGGTATCTGAGCTTTCCTGGGGACAAATCATGACTAGGCACTTCCAACTGCCTCTTGTCAGGGTGAATCGTTTTGGGTGAGTCAAGAGAGAGGAAGTAACTTCTCCTGGGGACTAATGCCTCGTGTACAGTGTACTTCAGGCGTCTCGCACCGGAAATAGCAGATCTACAAGCTCACAAGTTGTCGCGCTGTGACACGCAGTGAGCATGTAGATCAGCTATTTCCGGTGCGAGACACACCACGCAACCAAGTACAAATCAAGCCCAAAAGAACACACATGAGACCGGAGCAGGGCTACTCACCTGGATCTGTGAGCGGAGCTGCAGTGATGTGGCCACTGAGTCAACCTTTCCCTGAAACACACACAGGCAGTGGGAAGTGGACGAGTAAATTATAGTGTCATCATAGTGCTGAAATAGACATAATATTTAGATGACCGAAGCCACACTGTGGAATAATACTGGGTATATGTATCGCTGCTGACGTCCGTAGAATTACACACAGTGCTGCTAACAAAAGGTGTTTGGGACACAATGAGTATGAAATGCAAAATGAAGCAGGTTTGATGGTGTATTTGGATTTCCTTCATGTAAATTGATAGCATACAGTGATTCACTTTTTGACTTACCGGTACATTATATTCATCTACAGTATTGAATGATAAAAACACAACAACCCATGCTATTTTACTACAGTCATACTGTAGTCAGACTGCATGTTTTCTACAGTATTGGACTGTGCCTTTGCACTGGACTTGGTCCAGACAAGTCCATGGTGTCCTTGTGTGTCGGTTTATACGGTGAAATTTGGCAAGTTGTCAATGTCTCAATCCCAATATCACAAAGGCAAGGCAAGGTTTATTCAAAGTACTTCACATAAAACGTAAGCTTCAAGACATTACAGAATTAACCACATGAAGCCAAGGACCAGGGGCAACCATTCAGAAAAAATAGATCTACAAGCTCACATTGTGAGAGATTTGGTGTAGAGAGAAATACTAGGTGACCTACAGTAGAATAGAGCCCTGGGGAACACGAGTCAACTAATTATAGAGGGTTTAAGGTTAAGGTTAAGCAAAATAAACACATTATGAAAGGATATTTCAATAAATACATCTGGCTGATTAAACTGTAATCTGTCTGTAAACTGTAACGTCAACAGTGTAAACCAACAATACTTGCCATGTCTACATTTTAACCACTTAAACCCTACAGTATATACTTGGCACAGGGGTCTATAATTGGCCCCCTCATTTTTCCCCCCACTCCAAATCTCCTTGTCAAAAAAATAGCTGATCTGCAAGCTCGCAGCGCTTTTTGAGATTCTACAGTGTAGATAACAATTTATTTCAGATGTGGATGAGTGGCCTAATGCATGTCAAACTGGGGGTTCTTGAAATCTAAAAGAGTGAGACTGCTGGGATAATATAACAGCGTAAACAAAACTTACTTACCGCGTTTGCATCTACCACTTTACGCTTGCGTATCTCCTCCATTCTTGCACACACGTCACTCACTGAGGTGCCGTAGAACTCTGAGTATTCCTGAGCCAGGTCATCGATGTTACCCAACGACCCATCCTGCCAAGAAAAGACAAGAGTTTCGTATGAGTGAACATCTGAGGGGTAAAACACTGGGTTCAACAACGTTGCCAATAAAGGTCTCAAACTAAACAAAGCAAATATCCATATTCCGGTTTCACAAACTTCTGTGTTTATACTGTCAGCAACAACAGCAACACCAGAATTCCCAGCATGCACTAAGATAAACACCAAGAATTATGGCATAAAGAGTTCTACCTAACAAAGCTCAAGCTAAACACCATTATGTGGACATACTATATACCACAATATTTCCAGTTCAATTGGCTCGAACTGGGATGCATATATCGTCATGCGTTTATCTGCATTTACTATCTTGATTCTACAATATGAATAAACAGAAATAAACTCCATTTTCATGATAAAAACCAATAAACCAATATATAGCTAAATCAAATAAGAGGAAAATTCAACAAATGCATAAAGTACAAACACTAATCTTGCTAACTGGTCTAGCTACATACAGTCAACAACAGCACACAAGGAAACACTGAGACGAGAGACATAGAAATGTGTAACTCTGAGTCTACAGACTACAGATACAAATAAAAAAGGACATAACAACCATCTTCAAGATAATCCAACGCTTTTAAGCAACAGGTCCCAGCCTAGGAGGAAACATACTAAGATAGAAATACTGAAACGATCTCTCTGTGCGTCTCTGACGCACTGTGCCTGTCCAACGGACCCCTATTCTTCCTGATCAGTGACCCCTCTCTTTAGGCCCTCTAAAGACGTGACCCTCGGGGACAGGGGAAGTGCTGTGTGACGCAGCCATGGCCCTCTCGCCTCTCGGTCCACTTCAGGAGTCACCAGCAGGGAAGTCAAGAGGCCAGTGGGTTTAGTCTACCGTTCATCACCACAGCACCAGGGACGTGCAGAGAATGTTAGAGAGGCAGGGTCTGAAATTTCTAAAAGGGCCCTTTGGTGGAACTATCGAAAATAGCAGACCTCCAAGCTCACAACGCGTCGCGCTGCGGAGGTCGGCTATTTTCGGTGCTTGATACCACACTGAACTAAGCACAATCAAGTCAATACTGGAGAAGTGAATGCAGTAAAGCATGGATTTCTACACAGAGAGGGCAACTCTTTCAACATAAGATGAGTTCAGGAGAGTTTGGACAAGGCAATTCTCTTGAACGCTGCCTTCAGGTATGGCATGGAAAGAGTGCATTTGCATTTCTTTCACCAGAGTGAAAACTGTATTCATGGTCTGGAGAGGGCACTTTTTTTTACAGACGAATAAAAGGGCAGGTGCTCAAGCCCCCGATGTTACAGTATGTGTGCACGTGCCTGCATAGCACACTGACCATGGGTCAGTCCTCCATAAATCACACATGTGTTGTCCTTTGTCTTGACACCATCTTAAAACGTCCCAGTACCTCTAGAAACTTCTGGGAAGTTTCCTACAATTGTGCTGCTACCTGATGTGTTGTGGCACTTCATGGATGTGTGGGGGAGTCATACGGATACAATATATCATCTTTTTCTGAGAGGAGTTTAGGACCCAGTAACCTTTGCAAAGAGTCCAGAATACTTAATGTAGGCTGCAATATATCGTTGTTGTCGGGTGGAAACCTTTTATGTCCAAGACCTTCCTTTTTTATTATTTTAAAAACGATTTCAAATTGTGAAAATAGACGATCTACAAGCACACAACGCCTCGCATCGCTTGTAGATCGGCTATTTTCACTTCTTTTGTGTGACACTTTTGTATGATGTTATGTTATGTAGGGCCTTTATTTACAAAAATAAAACATCCAAATTTAAAACTTGGAGATACAAGGTTTCTGCCCGACAGTGACGATATCCATTCCACACTTGGCAATACAGTATACTAAACACGAAGATGGGATTAATTTGTTTGGTTGTGTTAGTCTAAATCAACCACATGTAAACAAAAAGGTGACAATATTCTCCAACAAATATACCTTCACATATTATTGTGCAATTAAAATAGCCCAGTAGCTTTCAGATAACCAAATTACATGTGACTGTCACTTCCAAGTGGTCAATATGTTGTCCTTTCAGTGGCATTCTTCAAAACAAAAGTATCTTGGAGCATATTTTCAAGGCCATTTAAACATTTAGCTCAAATTCATTCCACTTCTTTCCCTTTTCATGTGAAGGACTCCACATTTCTGAACACAACACTTTATCTGCAGTTCATCAATGATGGTAATCAGTCAGCTCCAGTACAGTAGATCATTATAGTGTGTAAACCATGCTACAGTATAATACAATGTTTAACAGCTTCTCAAATAGGGGATCAGCTGATTGGGAAAACAGGCAGCATAATGCTATGTCTGTCTCTCTGGTCAGTAATGAGCATGCAGCATGTCCATAAACTGTACCACACAGAATTATTATCATTATGTCTCCCTCATTCCCTGTAGGTATGCAAATGCATCTGCTCAAAACAGTGGTCCGCTGTGAATAGCAATACTGTAGGCTCGCTTGTCTCGTGGTATGATGCTCAGTGACTGGCTCAACAGTCCAGAAAAGAGGGACCATTCATTTGGTAAATGACATGCCCCAGGGTCGAACGCTGCCTGAAAAATCTGGCTGGCTTTTCAGCCAGTCCATAAATGAAGATGATGGAGACAACGGAGAAGCACTTGGCTGTGCCAGGCTGCAGTAACTCTTCGGCTTCAAACTGCCACTGTGCCACATAAACAGCCTATTGTGATTAGACCACATGGCATCGCATTGCCCCGGGTGCTATTAAAGACTAATTTATACTTCCTCATATGATCTTGTTGCTGCTCGCCGAAGAAGACAGATATTGTGAAAAATGTGACATGCTACATGCCGTGTACTGTATATATAATATATACAGTATATACCCAAGTAAAGAGACCCACCCTACATAAATATTGCATAAATCAAATGGTGGTTCTGCGTCATATTGTCACTGATTAACAGGATCTTTGTGATATTAGCACATGGTACACAGTGAAATCATCAGTTAATTTATCAATTTGTAACTTTAAATAAATGGTACTACAGTGTACTGTACATAAAGTGTACTGTACAGTATACTGTACATCCCTGTTCATCTGTGCCACAGTGGCTACATCCACCTCTGATTTATTTACATCACTGGCCTTTGTGGTGTGACACAACCACCCTGGGGTGTCTGTTAGACGTGGCGTGGGTGTTTTTCTGTGCACTATTTATTTGGCCAATTACCCTGTTTAATCTTGCACTTCAAGTCAATCTGGATAAGTGTGTCTGTCTACTTAATTCCTAAATTGTAATTGTACATTGTGCGTATACATTATATAGACAATATACTGTAACCCCATTGCAATCAGCAGTAAAAAGAAACTGCCTTTAATAAAAAAAATAGGCCTCCTACAATGAGAAATATAAAATAAGAAGCTTCCCGAATTCTCACTCTGAAAATGCTCTAAAAAGAAACTTCCCTTTCAAAAACCTCCCCATTCATCAATATACTTTTCTTCTCCAGATTAAAGGTCTCCAAACCAAAAACGGAGGCCTGATCCATCAACCACAGACATATTTGTTCTGCTGCGAGGCTTGAAAAGGAGAGTGTGGGGTCGCATTTCTCTCCTGACAATGATTAGGGTTAGGGTTGAGCAGCATCTCGGAGGCAGACAAAAGATCCACGTGCCCCTGAGGCCAGAAGTCTAATGAGTGTTTTTACAGTTCATCCGTCTTGTCTCCTCTGTTTAGCGAACAAGAATCAAGGGCTAGAGTTTGTAGTTTTCATTTTAACTTGCTTAGAGCAGTGGTTCTCAACCTTTTCAGGCTGCGACCGCCCAAAAAAAACATATTTTAACTGGGCAGCCCCCAACCCTGACAAGCACTAAGAGTTGAGGAATTACATTTTGTTTAATACGGTTTCTATTGTAAAAATAGCAGATCAACGCGAGGTGTTGTGAGCATGTAGATCGGCTATTTTCACAATGTCTGCCTCTTATATTTGACAATTTGGCCAATTTTTAATTTGTCATTTTAAAGGAATTAAAAGGTCCTTACATTTTCACTTTAGAAATGTGCAGATACACTTAAACTTTGTTGGTTTGTTTACTGTTGAGTGAGAACCACTGGCTTAGAGAAGTATATAGGTGGGGTTGTTAGACAAAGTAGCACACCCACATGCCAGGATGTTTAGATACCTTGGAAGCTGATTTAGCACATGCTTCTTTGACTGACAACCTAACTGATGAAATCCTTACTGGCTTTAATGGGATCAAATCCACCCATCTGGTGCAACAAGAATGTTAAAACAAACAGCAAGGATTTTAAACTCTACCCGACTCAGGGCTGCTAGGAATGATACCAGAGGGAATGGCACATCTGGGCTGATGTGGTCGTGATTATTCCAGACAGGGTTAGCTGTATAACACTGCTCAACTGCAACGTCTGCGTGTAATTAAAATTCCCCATATTATATGCAATTCACACAGACATCCTACATCATTGAATGTTAATCAGCCTTATTAAACACATATGTCTCCTTTGGTATAGCCCAGTCATTCATTTGGCGATCCACCCACTAATCTAATTTCAGTGGAATGCGTCAATGTAAGACTCGGATTCAGCAAAGAGAGATGCCAAGTTGACAATATCGTTGGCTTTTCTGTGAATAGGTACTGATGCTACTTTAACAAACACTGTTGACAGGGAGGGGTAAAACAAAACAAGTTGATAACAAACTCTGAACTTTTAATGTCTTCATTAACCCACAACCAACAGCCATCAAGTCTGCTCAACAATAGCCTGTAGTGGACCCTTTATGGCTGTCATTCTAAGTGCTGAATGAAGATGTTTTTTCAATGAGATAAAGCCACAGTAGCAGCAATAAACAGCTGGTTCGTGCCCAGGCAAAACATAAAAATACACTCACCACAAGCTTGCTTCTGGCTAAGATACACAGGCAACGTCTTGTCCTTGTTCCTCAGTTCCAACTCACTGTTGTGAGTGAAAAGCTCTATGTTGAAACTTTACTCAGCTCAGTGAATGGAGAACAATGCACGCCGGAGTCAAGGGGAGGGGAGTCCGGCGTGCATAAATCTGAGAGTTTTTTTTTTTTGCCAGGGGGACAACCACATGTGACGATAGAGCTGTTGGGTGGGGCTCCCACACTCTCTCCAGCTGCAGCCCACAGGGACTGGCTGACTCACAAGTTCAAATAAACCACCACCTCTGCTGAGTTTTAATGTGTGTGTCTTTGTCTATCTGTCTATGTGCACATGTACAGTGTATGTGTGCTGGTGTGGTTGGTTAGTTAGAGAGAGTGTGTGTGTGTGTGTGTGTGTGTGTGTGTGTGTGTGTGTGTGTGTGTGTGTGTGTGTGTGTGTGTGTGTGTGTGTGTGTGTGTGTGTGTGCAATATGGATAATACATAACAAACACACTATTAAAAGGTGCTGGTTCTTGGTTAGGTATGTGTGTGCTTTTAAGAGAGGAAGTGTATATTAATTAATGAATGAATGAGCAAGAGACAAAGAATACAAAGGATACATTGCAATATTTAGCAAGTGTATGTGTGTTCTGTGTGTGTTCTCTGTGTGTGTGTGTGTGTGTGTGTGTGTGTGTGTGTGTGTGTGTGTGTGTGTGTGTGTGTGTGTGTGTGTGTGTGTGTGTGTGTGTGTGTGTGTGTGAGAGAGAGAGAGAGAGAGAGAGGTGGCTGACTGCATAGGATAAATGTATAATAAGAATAGAAAATGTAACAAAGCATACATTAATTGCTGTTTAGTCTTAAGTCTTGTGAACACAAGACTTGGTAAACACACATGCATGTATGAGCAATCGCTCATACATGCATGTGTGTTTACCTTAGGGAATGACAACATGAGAACATCTGAACCAATGCTGTATATTCCCCCTTAGGAATAAATGTGGACCAACATCAAAGTATCATGGTTGCTCAGAGAGCAAAGGCTTATAGGCTACCATGATCTACAGTACCAAAATTGTGGGTTCAAGTCTGACTCATTACCTTTGTTGCATGTTATCCACCATGTCATCCACCCATAATCCTCTCTGTCCCTCCCCATACTTCCTGTCTCTTTCCCCTGTATTTCCTTTAAAAAAGTAGAGTGAATTAAGTTGATAAAACTAGGCCTAGTTCCGAATAAATACACTATGTCTGCCTTTGTTGAAATAACTTTGAATTGGTACTGGGAACAACTTTTTTATTTAGTTATGATCACTTGATGATTCTTAATCCAACAATAACCAGCAGGTGGCAGCAAATAGCAACTCTTTGACAGAATCAATCTTACTGCCCTAATGACACCAAGTGATGAGTGAGAATGGCAAGGCTTAGTGTGTGTGAATAAATGCACATTTGAAGTTACCAAGAATAATCTAAATTAATAATGGCATCTCAAACATCCATCCTTCTCAACCTCTACTGATTAAATAAAAAATGTAGAGCCTAAATAGAGAGCCATATTTACAATCATCTCAAACATAGCTTATGCTACACTGTGTGCAATTATAACATGTTTTAATACCCATTTAGAACGGGTACACATTATTGTGTATCATTATTTCATGCTTTAACTATTGAAAAATAGCAGATCAGAAAAATCATGAAAATTTGAATTTTGACCTGATTCTATAAAGTGTCTTTTGAATCCTTCTAAGGTTTTTTGAAAAACGTATAGGTTCCGAACGGAACCATGTTTATTTAATACCGGAGGACAAGGTCCCCCATTGGGATAACAGCGCCATCTGGCGCTGCAACAGAGTAAAACTCATAAGCTCCCGTACGAGAAATATCATTTGTCGGTAGGGCTGTCAATCACAAACGAGGGCACCGCCCCCGAGTGTATATAAGCCCTGCGGGCTATCATAACTTCCTCTAAAGCCGCACCTCTGCGCCCGCAACTAGCGAACCGAGGGGCTTTATTCTGGGGGACCTTGTCCTCCGGTATTAAATAAACATGGTTCCGTTCGGAACCTATACGTTTATTGTCATACCTCCAGACAAGGTCCCCCATTGGGACTCATACACTCCCCGAGAAGCCATGAACCGACAAGACTGTCGTTCACACCGACCACACCCGAAAGGAGGTCCCGTCAACCGACGTGACCCCTTTCAAGACTGATCCGACCCAGACCCACAGGGCCTGGGCGTGTTTAGACAGAAAAGAGACCCTGACAGACCGAGGCCTGCCATATGCACTAAGGGCAGACACAGGTCCGCCTTATAATACTACAGTAATATAAGGGAAAGACTCAGGGTCCCCCCCCAGGTATCCTAGAGACAGTAGCAAGCTGTCCCAGGAAGGGGAGAGAGCCGCCCCACTACATAGTAGGCGGGGCAGCAGCACCTAGAACCGTATGCGCCATAGCAGAAGGCGCAACGACCAGGTGATAGTAGGTCGCAAAGGTGGACGGCGAAGACCAATTCGCCGCCGCACAAATCTCCTCAATGGAGACACCTTTGGACAAAACCCTAGAGGTAGACACACCCCTAGTACTGTGGGCCTTAAGTGCTTCCGGCACTTCAGACCCAGCCCGGGTGTAAGCCAACCTAACAGCATCCACAATCCATCTCGACAGAGTGGGTTTGGACACCGCTTTTCGCTGACGGGCATTCATGACCACGAAAAGCTGAGAAGTAGACCTGCTGTCCACCGTCTTGTCACAGTAGGCCTTCAGGGCCCTAACTGGACAAAGACAATGAAGACGCCTATCCTCCTCCGATGCAAACGGAGGAGGATGGAAAGCCGTCAAACAACAGGTTCCTTCGGGACCATTCGGTTCTTAGGAATAAAACTCAATTGAGGTTTAAGAAGAACCCTGGAGTCATTATTGAGAAACCTCATACAATCAGGGCTCAAAGAGAGCGCATGAAGGTCGCTCACACGCTTAGCCGCAGACAAGGCAAGCAAAAGAGCTGTCTTGAAACCTAAATGTTTCAAAGAGGTCCTCCCAATCGGTTCACAGGGTGCCTTGCAAAGGCCCTCAAGAACCACTTGTAGATCCCAAGCAGGGAACAAAAATCTAGTCACAGGTCTTAAACGGTCGACACCGTGTATGAACTTGACCACCTCAGGGAATTTAGAAAGGCCCATGCCTGACACCCCCAGGTGACAGGCATCAAAAGCCGCTAAATAACCCCTAAGCGTAGAGAACGCCAGACCAAGGTCCAGGCGGTCCCGCAAGAAAACTAACGCCTTCTGGGCTGGAGCCAAGTGAGCCACCACAGGTGGCTCCTGTAGCTCACACCAGTCCAAGAAAACATTACACCTTCCATCAAATACCACCCTAGTGGAGGGGGCTTTAGCACTCTGAAAAGTAGCTACAACCGCCGTTGAGAAGCCTGCGGCTAGCAGGTTCTCCCTCTCACAGGCCAAAACCACAGGTCTAGGGCCTGGGGGTCGGGATGGAAGATATCGTCCCCCGCCTGGCGCAGCAGGTCCCTATGCAAGGGGAGCTGCCAGGGGGACCGGTAGAGCAGTGGGGTGATCAGAGACCTCCACACTCCCCTGGACGGTGCCAAGAGAAGAACCTCCAGGTTGGAACTCCTGATCCTCTCCAGTGTGGGAAGGATCAGTTCCAGCGGTTGGAACGCATAGAGACGGCCTTCCGGCCACTCGTGTGCGAACGCATCCACCCCCAGAGGCGAAGGTCCCCTCACTGAGAAGTAGAGGGGGCACTTCGCGTTCTCCTGGGAAGCAAAGAGATCGAACCGAGGTTGACCGAACCTGGAGAAGATCTGTCTCACCACCGCATGGTGGAGAGACCAATCCTCGTAGCGAGGCTCCCCCCTGGACAACAGATCGGCGCCACCGTTCTGAAGGCCTGGAACATGGGAGGCTCTAAAGGACCTCAGGCGCGGTACGCACCAGAGAGTCATCTCGCGCGCCAGCTGATCCAGCGTGCGCGAGGAGAGGCCGCCTTGCTTGTTGAGAAAGTACAAGGCTGCCATGTCGATGTCGTCCGTCCTGACCAGGACATGACAACCCCGGAGAAACGGTTCGAAATACTTGAGAGCCAAGTAGATCGCCATTAACTCCAGATAACTGAAGTGGTACTCCAACGTGGCCGGGGTCCACAGACCCCTGGCTGAGCGCCCCTCGTGGGTGGCGTCCCAGCCCGAGCGGCTGGCGTCTGTGGTGATCACCTTGCGTGACACCACCACGCCTATGGAGACTCCACTCATTAACAACGCCTGGTCCCGCCCTGGGACCAGCGCGTCCATGCAGGCCTGGCTGACCACCACTTCCCTGCACCCTTGCAGGGGAGGAATCCTGAGCGTCAGTGTCCACCGCCAGAACGGTCTCATATGAAACCTGCCCAGGCGAAGAAGTTGCACCGCTGAAGCTATCAGCCCTGCCAACTTCATACACTCCTTGTAACTGACCACTTGGTCCAATTTGAAAGGAGCGAAGACACGTCAGGAACCTGTCCACCCCCTCCAGAGAGAGGCGGGTAGACATCGTGGTCGAATCCAGAGGTATCCCCAAGAAGGAGATCTGCTGGGAGGGCGTCAACATACTTTTGCCAAAAAGACGTTGAAAACCCAAGGCCTTCAGGTGGGCCAACACCAAGTTGGTGTGATATCCCTAATCCAGAAGGGATGCAGCCCCCCCCCCCCCCTTTTTCCACGAACCAGGAAAAATTCGAGTCCAGAAACCAAGCTGGTTCAGGTCTCGTAAGAGCTCTACTACAGCACCATTGCATAGTACCGAGCTTATTTCCTCACTCAGAGCCCCTGCTTACAAGCGCGAGCTCGAGTGTAATTACCCCAGCTGGAAGCGGGGGTGGTTCAAGAAATGCAATCTAAGGCCACGTGTTACTGACGTAACACCCATTGCTCGGATTGCACAGTCTCCAATGTTTATCAGAATACCCTCAAGGGTATTAAATAAACAAGGGTTCCGTTCGGAACCTAACCGTTTCACACAACGTGCTAACGTGCTGTGAAACGAGGGAGAAACCGTTAGGTTGCACGGGGGAGAAGGAACGTTGGGGATTAGCACTTCCGTATCCGGGAAGCTCCCCTCCTTATCCGGTGACGGCCGCGCCAACGGACGTGACGTCAACATGTTGAACGGTGGTGGAAAGAGAAACAGAAAGAGCATTCTGCGAAATACGGTTCGTTACGTAAAAACATTTACCCCAGCACGGGGAAGAACGTGTAAACGTTTAAACCAGATCTGAGGCCTTTAATAGTTCCTTGCAGGGAAATTTAGGCCAACTCATAATCCCACACACCGATAGTGAAACACTTCCTGTCCTGCACTAGAATCGACACTACAGTGCCGTTTAGTGTAGGCAGAGGAAAATTGCACATAGGAGAAACCGCACCACTGTGAACCGCAGTTAACATGGGTGGGAACCTCAGCATGTCTGCAACCCATTCTGATTGTAACCTGTCTGCATGACTGCAAGACTGGGAAATCTGTTATCGTGAGTGAGTAGAAAGCCCTGCATGGGCTTCATTACACTGAGCGGTTGCAAGCGATAAGAGGTTGTCCGTGCAATTGTAGGAGTGAGCAGGCCACGCTCGCTCAAAACACTTTTATTTTTATTTTTTATTTTTTTTTAAACTTGGGGACAAGGGAGGCAGTAACCATTTTCATTATCCCTGCATGGAATAAGGAAAATAAATATTAGCGCCTGGGGGAAGGAGGTCCCTGTGTAGTCAGGGACCCCTGTACCCATAGTCCAAGGTCATTTACGCCACCTCATCCCACAGGTTCTGTGGGAGGAGTCCGGCTCGGCGTCCCTGAAGAGTGTTAAGATGCTGTACATAACACTCCATACTCCTGTTCTGAACTGAACTCGGCACGACAGTGCCGCTCAGTGGAGACAGAGGAGAATAGCACAGAAGAGAAGCTTTGTTATTGTGACTAATAGCAAAACAGTGGAGCCCATTGCAAACCAGGGAAAAACCTTTTAATTGTCACCAGTCTGCAGGACTGGGACAATAAGTAATCCATTGAGTGAATAAAGAACCCTGCATGGGTCTCTATACACTGACTGGCTGTAAGCAGAGAGGAGGGTCCTTTGTGCTAGGGACTGAGAGGTAGGTAAACAAAAGTTTTGTTTCGACTACCATACTCTTACTGATGACATGGGAAAAAGCTACTGGGCAACAGAGATTTTCATTCTCCCCTGCGTGGGACAGAACTCAAACGTCTGCATTCGGGGGGAGGAGGACCGTGTGCCGTCACGGAACCCAGACCCCGTGGAGGGCTAGGCCCTCAACCCTATGTCATCTAACACACCCACTTCCCACAAGCCTTGTGGGGAGAGCTGTGTTCAGTGCGCTTGGGCGCAAGTAAGTGGTCTCCTTGAGCCCCACCATGTGGAAAAAACCACAGTCCGGGTGCCGCAGACCCAGGCCCCCTTCCACTGGCACAGTGGAGGGGAGAGCGGGATGTACTGGGGCGCCGCCGACCCATTCCACTCCTTCTGCATGGAGGAGGGGAGAGAGGGGGTAAAGGCGGAGGTGGGCGGAAGGATGCAGGGTCCTCGTGGAACCGAGGACTTGCAAGACTCACTTGTAGGAGGAATACTGGGAGAAGAGCCTTCAACCCAATTCCATCCCTCCTCATCCTCACTCTCAAATTCATCCCCGCTTTTAACAGCGTTGTTCGGAGGCGTGCCACCAGAACATAAGCGTGCCAGGAAGATCCGGGCTCAGCCAGCATGGCCGAGAACGAAAAATCCAAGGGGAAGGAGGAGGAAGTCGCCGTTAGTCACCCCCAGCATGGGGGCAGTCAGGCGGACCAGTAGGTTCTCTCCCCTGAATAAAACGGCGCCAGCCGTACCAGGGAGAGAGGGCGGGAACCGGCGGGGGCGGTGAGCGGCCAGGCGGGGTCCCTCAAGGTTGCAGACGCCAGCCGTAGGGCACCAGCGGCGCGCTGGAGCCCCCAATAGGCGTTGTGGCTGCAGGCGGGAACCGGAGCCGCCGCTAGCCGCCCCCGGCGTGGAAGCGGCCGGGCGGGGTCCCTCGAAGTTGCAGAACGCCAGCCGTAGGGCCCCAGCGGCGCGCTGGAGCCCCCGATAGGCGTAGTGGCTGCAGGTTGCAGCCCGGGGCGGAAAGCAGCGCTGTGGCGTACAGCGCCGCGAGCCCCGGAGGCAGAAACAACGTGGCGTCGTGGCTGCAGGCGGGAAAAAACCACGCCGCTAGCCGCCCCCGGCGTGGGAGCGGCCGGGCGGGCTAGCAGGTTCTCCTCCCTGGGAAGGCGGCCAGCCGAACCGGCGGGAGAGAGGGCGAGAACCAGCAAGTAGTCCCGTGACGTTGCAGCCGTCCGCCGTAGGGCACCAGCGGCGCGCTGGAGCCCCCTATAGGCGTAGTGGCTGCAGGCTGCGGCCCGGGGCGAGAAGCAGCGCTGTGGCGTACAGCGCCGCGAGCCCCGGAGGCAACAGAGTCCGGTGGAGGGAAAACCAGGCAGGCCACAAGGCTAGTGGAGGCTAAGTGAAGGAAGCACAAACAGCGGGCACCGCTGCGTGCCCACAAAACCTGCCAGGAGAGGCCCGTAGCCCTGGTCGGCGAGACCAGGGCGGCGGGGACAACACGAGAAACCACCGGACAAACATTGGAAAGTCCTAGCCAGCTAGAAGTAAAGAAAATAGCGACACCCAGCTAGGGCGCGCTAGCAATCAGTGCCCTGGTGAGGGCCTTCTAGCATGAGGCTATCAAACAAGGAACGAGCAAGCAAGGCACTTGCTAACACTCGAAAGACTCACCACATGAAGCAGCCTGCGGGATCATCGAAGGAAATTCCGCGGGTGGGTGTCCTCACCATCGATAAGTCTCCAGCATCGAGCACACTTCCAGGGGAACAAGGATAGCAGCATGCTAGCCGAGGGCCGTGGAACAACGATAGCTTGAAGCTAGGCTAAGCTACAAGAGGCTATCGGACAATAAGAAGCTCAGAGAAGAAGCTGGAAACTTACAGCGAGAAACAGGTGAGAACGCCGAAACTGTTGGAACTGAAGAATAAAGACGTACAGGAGATATTCTATAAAGGCCGGTGGCCGACTTCCTAGCCGACGCTTAGGCTAAACTTTAAAGAAAATTATACTTATATGGCTGAGTTCGCAACACTCTAGTTGCAGGTAAGCAGAGGTGCGGAAGAGGAAGTTATGATAGCCCGCAGGGCTTATATACACTCGGGGGCGGTGCCCTCGTTTGTGATTGACAGCCCTACCGACAAATGATATTTCTCGTACGGGAGCTTATGAGTTTTACTCTGTTGCAGCGCCAGATGGCGCTGTTATCCCAATGGGGGACCTTGTCTGGAGGTATGACAATAAACCTGTGTTTCTATGTCAGCAATCTGGCCAGCCATCGTCAAAGAAAAGGTCCTTTTCACTTAACTGGAGCTCAGCTAGTCTGTTCTTGAGAGACTACTATGGTCAGTGGTTCTCAAACCTTTTCATGTGAAGGACCCCCAAAATGATATGTATTTGGCATCTCAAAATATTTAGTTCCAGGGACCCCCCAGAAGCAAAATTTGAGTTACAAACGTTCGCTTTGAAAATACATATATTCAATAATTCAATAACATTCAATAATTCTAGGCCTAAAAAATGTATTAACCTTTATTTATACAGGGGAGGGTGGACTGAGCCAGCATGCTAGGGTTGGGATCCGGAACCGTAGGAACAGGATCCAACATCAAGGAGTCTGAGCCGTTTCTGGAACTGGTTTTATCACACTGTCAGAGCTGGTATGTGCAGAACAATTACAATACCAGTGGTTCTCAAACCTTTTTATTTAAAGGACCGCCATAACTCTGAGAATGTACAAATGGAACCAAATTTAGAACCCTCTATACTATAGCATACATGGGCAACAGGCGGCCTGGGGGCCACATGCGGCCCCCACCTTCACTTAATGTGGCCCGCAGGTTAATACCAGAATACTGATATATTATTGATTTCAGCTGTTAAAATTACAACCATGACCTGCTTTAATTCCGTCAGTCTATATTGGTAGCTTAATGACTAGTGTAGTAGTATTAAAATGTATTTTTTTATGTCCATTGTTTTTGTATTTAGGTTCATAAAGTTAACGTGAGTGAGTATATAACTAAATTGAAATTAAATCAAAATGTTACATTTGAGGATTCCATTTAAAAAAATAACAAAAAAATAATTCAGGATTCCAATTCAAAAGATGCGTTTTGAGCTTGTAGATCGGCTATTTTTGCTTCTTTTGTATGAGATACTACACTACAATGACAAAATAGGACGTAGCAATATGCAATGTGGCCCTCTGGAGTGAAGGTGAAAATTTAGTGGCCCTCGCCATCATCAAAGTTGCCCACCCCTGCTCTATAGGAAAACTTAAAATCATAAAATCCTGACACTCCTACACTGGACGATTGGTATAGAGAGGTAATGGGGGTGATACTGCTGGACAGTTCAAGGAAAAAGACTCTGGTGACCTGTAATATGTAATCATGTCAAACCAGTGGTGTGCTTATCGTTTTTTGTCGGTTTTATTTATTTTCATTTTACTGTTGTTGTTTAATGTAATGTCTGTATTTTTTCGGTACTTGCTATTGTCTTTGTGTGCTTTATAATGTTAAAGCAGCTATGCTGCCAAAAATGTGGGGGTTCGACATACATTGTACTAGTATGTAAGCAAACAGAACCTCAATAAACAAATATTGAAAATAAATAAATAAATAAAATCCTAAAGGATCCCAATCCCTGTCCCAAATATTTGTGTCTTTTTGGTGTGGGACTAAATGGGAGTACCTGCGGGCAAAGCCCATGTGAACACTGGGACAACATATAAACTCCACACAGAAACTTCTCACTGTGAGGCAACAATGTTAACCAGTGAGCGAGCCACCATTGAAATAATTGTTCCAGTGAACAACTGTGTGCATTATTACACCAAACAACAGTATCATGCAGTGTTAAACTCCATGGAAACACTGATGGGATTTTCTCCGGCGTGGCTCCTCAGTGCCACCTCCTTGTTTTCTACAAATGCAGCATCTTTACATTGTTCTAACCATTTAAACCCCATATTGTTGGACCAGAGTCCATCAGGGCTCTATACTATTTTCTGTTTTCTGATATTGTGGGGACATTGTGGGGAAAGCCGATCGGCAAGCTTGTGACGCGTTGTGATCTGCTATTTTCTGCAAAAGCCTTCTTCACAATAAGGATGCTGGGGTTTACGTAGTGGTTAATACCTCATTAACCACTACGTAAACCCCAGCATTATGGGTGGTGACCCGGACCCCATCATCTGATAACTCCATGGTAAGTCTGTAAGATTATGGGTGGGAAAATCAATTTCTTCTTTGTCTATTCTTTAATCTTTCACCTTCGGTAAGACTAACCGCTGGCTCCAGATCAGTAGAAGCAACAGTATCAAGAAAAGGAAACAAGACCTGCACCATCACCTCTGTGGAAAAAGACCTAGGGGAGCGAGAAAGAGAGTGAAAGGGAGAGAGATAGAAAGAATGAGAGAGAGAGAGATAGATAGAAAGAGAGAGAGATAGAGGGAGGGGGGGAAGGAAGATGAGCAAAGGAGATGGGTACACTCTGTAAAAGCAGTGCCAGGGGCCAAGAAAGACAGCTAATGCTAGAAAGGGCAGTTTTCCGCCTGGCTACACAACGGTGGGCTGTCCGTCACCTTGGTGCACATGGGGGACCAGGAGATGGATGCCATTGCCCCGTCTGAGAGCCAGCTCACCTCTTATCATGTCTCCAGTTCTCCTGTCTTCTGTGACAAGCTGGTGCATCAGCGTGGTCATCTAAGCTTTGACCCCCAAGCAGAGAGCTTTCAAGGTGTGTGTGTGTGTGTGTGTGTGTGTGTGTGTGTGTGTGTGTGTGTGTGTGTGTGTGTGTGTGTGTGTGTAGGCACGAACGCAACTGACAACTGTGGACCGTCAGAAAACGTTCATTCCACAACTTAAAATCTTTTCTATGTAGCATTTTTTACACGCTTTTCCAAATTAGAAATGTCAACGCAATTTCCCCAGAATACTGTATATTGTGAATAAAACAGACAAACAAACAAAAACAATTTGTATAGCTATCTTAGAAAGGGGTTACAAATGCATCACATCACAGTTGGTTTAATAATAAAAAAAAATCCACTCTAGCAGGAAATCTGAGATTTTACCAAAATATAATGCAACATGTTGAACCAGTAAGACTCCCTAATCGGGAGATAAGTGACCGTCAGGTTGTATACACAAACTTTAGAAGGCAATGGTAACCAATCAGGAGGGAATATGGGAAATGGGACAGATCCATGTTGATGACATGACTTTAGAGATACTGTGTACCGCTTTGCGTGATTTTAGCGCAATATCTGTAGGAGCAGTGTCCAAAAATGTGTTTTGCAAGAATCATGTGAGAATTGAGGGTGGAGGTTGTGGTTTGGCAGCCAAGGAGTGTGTGTGCAAAGTTTGGCATGGATAGGGGCAACGGTGACAGAGATACTGTATGAGTAGGGCAAAAGGTGTGACGTGACGTGACGTGACGTGACGTGACGTGACGTGACGTGACATGACGTGACGGACATACTGACTGACAGCCGGTGGAGGTTTTGATAGTAACTGCAACCTAACAGTCGCAATAAATTCAACAACTTGGAGGACATTATTCAACATCTGAAATCCTCCTCCTGCTGTCTTGATATTCTGCCAACTGGATTTTTCAAAAACTAGACCGGTGGTCATTGGTCTGCGGCCAATACCTGTACCCATTATACCCGTCTTTACTTACTTTGCGTCTATTTTAAGAGCAGACCAAAGTACAGTAACGTTACAAGAGAATACTGAAATAAATTCAAAAGATTACGAGTGGTTGCAGGATTGGTTATATAATAACTATGTTTTAATACCAGTAAGACTCCCTAATCGGGAGATAAGCGACCGTCAGGTCACAGTATACACAAAGAGGCCTGTAAGTGGCATTGGTTCCACCCACAAGTTTGTACGACAAACAGTTGATGAGTAAAGCCAAATAAAGTTTCGGCCAATGAGAGGAGTGGGTGGGGCAAAGTTAAACCAATTAAGGTGAAGGACTGTTAATGAAGTTAATTGACAGCACCCACAAGTGTGTACGACAAACAGTTAATGAGTAAAGCCAAATAAAGTTTGGGCCAATCAGAGAAGGGGGCGGGGCAAAGTAAAACCAATTAAGGTGAAGGACTCTTAATCAAGTCAATTGTCACCACCCACAAGTTTGTACGACAAACGGTTGATGAGTAAAGCCAAAGAAAGTTTCGGCCAATCAGAGGAGGGGGCGGGGCAAAGTTAAAGCAATTAAGGTTAAGGACTCTTAATCAAGCCAATTGACAGCACCCACAAGTTTTTAGGACAAATGGTTGATGAGTAAAGCCAAATAAAGTTTTGGCCAATGAGAGGAGGGGGCGGGGCAAAGTTGGAGGTTTTGATAGTAAATGCGCAATTATGCTTAAAGATGTAAACATACAGGTGAAGGACTTGAATGGTCAGGGGTACTGTAGGTTGTTGTTCCAGCTACACAGTATTGATAGGACACTACAGTAGTCAATAGACTAGACTACTGTAACGGTGTATAACAGGTCTCCCTAAAAAATAAATCAAGCTGTAGTATATAGCTTGCTGCTGCTCAAGTCCTTACTAATGTGCAGCTGTACGAATGTGAAATGTTCCAGCTAGACATCCCAGGCGAGACTAGACAGACTAAATGACAAGAGGAATAGCCTAACCAGCCATGCCCGGGTGCTAAGTGGGGTTTTGACATGTCCCAATGAGGGTTTGATGAGTGGGGTCACACTGTGACATGTGTGCTGTCACTCAGCAACAGACATGTTGCATATAAAATACATGTGATGAATTGCATTACGGAAGCGTTCAGCGGGATCCCAGCCCAGTCCCTTATCTCAACCTCTCAGTTAAAAATGGATAACAAAAAGACCAGCATCAATGTTGACTCATTGTCCAATATCAGATGTGGTAGATAAAATGGATATGATCACATGTGTGTGAAAATCTGAGAATCTAGAATCCTTTAAAAAGAAAATGATACAAAATGATAATAAGTGAACATTATTGCAAACATGGATGAACGATTGACAAAAATAGCAGATCTACAAGCTCACAACAGACAGATTGTGATACTTTGTTATAAATCAAATTGTGATCATTACAACCTCACAAGTATATTGGGTTAAAGTGGTTTAAAAATTACCAAAGAAGATTCTGAGGTTATTGAGAGGGCAGAGGGCAAAGCTTTTGTCCAAAGCACTAAATCTGACAAATCTGATGGGGATTTTAAACATTAACTTAAATTTGTAACAGTTATTTTAACTCCTGTATGGTGTATGCACTCGGGCTGTAACTGTGCACACACAGTTACAGTAGGCTACCCCATTCATAATGCATTTCTCTAAATGTAATGAAGATTCCTTTGGATTGTTTCTAGTCCTTGGGACATGATTAATGCAGAAGTGCTGAAATCAAATACAGAAACATCCACTTTAAAATGTAATAAGATTCATGCATGGAAACATTGTGCCGTTTATACTGTAATGCTGTTGTGGATTATTGTGCGTTTCCTCTTGTAGTGTTGTGGCCTACAGTATGTGAATTATTCCTATCCCTAGAGAACATTCATCAGAATTAATGCACTGAGATACTGTGTATAGTCCCTCGTTACAGTATGTACTGTAGAACACAAGTGGGTTGCACTGTTGCTCTGCGTTTTAAAGTGAAGCGGCCTCTACTGTACATTGTTCCTTTCTTGAAGCATGTTTAATTCATGTAATGGAATCAATTTCTGTGACCTCCCTTTTAAAGTTAAACTGAATTCATGCATATAGTAATATGCTTTAAAGGCAGAATATTATATATGTTTTATATTGTATTCTATGAATATTCTACCCCCCCCCCACCCTCTCCTCGGAACCCTGCCAATCATTCATTTTAAATTGACAGATGAGATGCCAACATATATTTCAGCAACCTCTCCTTTAAAGCGCAATCAAGATTCAACTTCCCTTTAATAAAAATGTCCTCATAAACCGTAGCAGAGAACGCTGGACTGTTTAGCGCTCCTTTACATTGTTCCCATTTCTCTGAGTGTGTAATGTATGTAGTGTATGCATGTGTAATGAAATCAATATTAGATATCACCTAATCCTTCACATTAAAAATGCATCAGAATTCACTCAAACGTCTTTTCAAAACAAAGAACGCTTTCAATTGTCCTGTCAACGTTCTAAAGAATCCTGTGGACTGCTACAGTATATGCTCCGTCTCGTCTTGTCATGAAGCAGCCTGTGGATTCTTCCAATTCCTTGGAGCATGTTTAATTCAGAGGTGCTGAAATCGTTTCATCTGACCCCGACAACCCCCACCCCCAAGTCAGGTAATTACCCTTGTGTGACGGAGACATGGCTGCCAGTTCACACTGTCTCCTGCTGTATTATCAATTCGGCAGCGCACACTCCACAACAAGTCTACAAGATCCTCAAGCCTCCCACGTCCCCTGTGAGATGCAGAGCAGGGGGCAAGGGCGGCTGTCAATCATGCAGTGTGAGATTATGGGGGCCCCTGGAATGAGGTCATTCCATGTGGGGTGAAAACAATAAGAGAAAGTGGATTGGTCCCATAGGAGAGGAAGTGCCCTTTGGACACTGGAATTCTACATGAAAAGCACAAGCAGCAGAGACATTTCTTCATTTGGTTAGTTTGACAATATTAGAGGTGTTGCAGAAAAGACTTAAATAAAAAAAATACTGTCTTACAAAGTGCCTCTTGTAAGAGGTTCATAACCTGCTTTAGAGAGCTGCCATCGTGAAGGATCCATTTCTCAGAAGACTTCATGCCGATGTACAAGCCCTGTTCCTGAGACACCGTTCACCAACTACGCTTGCATCTTTTGACTATCACAGACACAGGCTCACTAATCTCTCAAGAACAGAAACAGAGAGGGTGCCGTTTTTCCCTTTTCTTTGACGATGGCTAGCCAGACTACAGGCTCACCAGCTACACTCGCATCTTTGGACAACCACAGGCTCTGATAGAGACATCCCAACAGAGCAGTCTACCAGACTACCACATCTCTTGTCAAACCTTATTTGTTTCCTCCGCCATACTATCAGAGGCCCCGCCCATCACTACTCCTTTGCCTTTCCAAGGACATCCAACGTATTGCGGCTACGCATCATCCACAAATGGCTCCTAACCGCAACTAGCTGGTAAACATATTCTGACATTACAAGGATTGCATGAGAATCCAGAGTACAGTAGTTCACCTGAAAACTCTTTATCAAATAGCATAACAGCTGGGGCCTTGCTTTCAGTGTTTCCTTCTTGCAATATTGACCTTCTAATACAGGAGCTAACTAACAAATATTAGGACTTGAATTGTTGAAGCTTGAGCATGATGTATAGAAGCATGCAACAATACATGTATTAATTCCACAGCAAATCTGTTTGCTTAATTATGCGTCAATTACATGTTTGCCCTCTAATTATGTGGGATTATGAATAAATGGTTTAAATAAAAAGTTATCTGTTGGCAATATAATACTACATATTCACATTTTGTTTGTAATGACTATTATGTTTATTTACATATATACTTCATTAAATATGTTCACATCAATGCACACGATAAAAATAATGTTACAGACAGCACTCGGATAAAAGTCATTCTTATTTATTGCCTCACTGACCCAATTTTAGAATAAAACCCTTCTACAATGTACAATTCACTTGCACGCAAATTGCATGCTGAAGAAGGGTTTTATCCCTCAACGTCAAATGTGCACCAATGGATAAGAATTATACCTGCGTTTATTTCATTCTGGGGTCATTTTGGGGTCATTTTGGGGATTCAGCTCCTCATATCAAGAAGGTTGAGCATTTTCTTCTCATTATTTCACATCAATGCACAACCAGTTGGGTCACAGAATATTGCCCTCAAAAAAGGTGGCCCTTGAACCCATATAGCGATAAACTGTACATTTCTCTTGAAGTGCACTTACAGGACCTTAGTGACCTTGCTGTAAAAATATCACCAACCTTTAATAATGCAGAATAGTTAAACCATGGCAAGTGAAGCGGTAGAAGTGGAGGATAAAATGTTATTAGAGTCATGCATTATAAACCGTGTGCTTAGTGTAAATTCCACCATATCACACTCTACACACTTTGGCTATTTCTTAGCACCAAAACTAGTACAGAGTCAAAGGTCAGTTAAGTTATGTTTGAACACACATTAACATGAATCCAACACTGATGATAGTGCTGTCAAGCAATTCTATGATGAAAGTTATCTATGAAAGTTTAATATGCATTGCACACACACACTTGTAAATAATCATCTCTCTCTCTCTCAACCAAGAGGTCCTTGCCCTGAAACATGTTGGAGACCCCTGACCTACTGTTAAGCAGCAGCCTAAGCCCAGGCCAGCCTGTATTTGGGTCCCAGACTGGAAATATTGCGGAACTAGAAGGTACTGCAGGGCAGGCTGTCAGAAAATAAATCATTGGAGGAACGGGCGGGAATTGTCAGAATCTCAAAGGGAGAGGGGTGGAAGCTGAACTAAGAAAACTGTCCTGTGCAGGGCTCTAGTTGGGATACTTTGATGAGGAACGATTAGCAAAGCAATTAAACAAGTGGCAATGGCAATGTTCTATGTCCATTGAGAACCTCTGTTCACAGTGCTTCTAGGGAAAGGACATGCTGTTGTTCCCAACGGCACTGAGAGCCAAGCATGTTTTTAGCACTCATTTGTCACTCAGTCCCTAAAACAACAACCAGAGTTTTGCTAAGGTGCCAGTAATACTGGAGGGAAAGAGACACCCACAGGACTGGATCTACATGCTCTTTAAAAACATGTGTGAGTCGCCTTACTCGCCTATAACTGAACTTCATTCTGATTATACGGGAATGTTACAAAATCTTCATTAATACAAAAAGAATGGCTGTGTTGCCAATTTGCTTTGTTCCATCTTACAGGATTTTCTAGTGGGCTCTTAACTGAAATTCACTTCTTTTTGTCTCTGGTTTAACGCTCTTTCAATGTGGGCCCTCTCCCCCCTCAGCACTTTGTGCAGCTTCAGTGGGCCACAGTTGTTTCCTTGATTGAAAGCCTCCTTCTCTAACCTCAACCCAACCCGTTTGTCTTCATGTCCTCTCTTTTTCCCCACATGACTACCATGGCGCTCACTCTTTGTCCTTAGCGCTCTTTTTTGCATAAGCCTCATTTTCCCCACCTTCTTTGTCCTACTTTCCCTCCTTTTTCTTTCCCTCATGTTCGTATCGCTGTCTCCTCTCCTCTTTTCTTTCTTCTCATCCCCTTCCCCTTTCACTGCATCCCCCCCTTGTTCTTATCTCTCTTTAATGCAGTTTTACCATTATTTCTCATGATTTATCACTGAGTCGATCAACCAAATCAGACCAAAGGTTTAATCTATCCATTTGCTTTATGATGCATTAAAAGGAGACCTATGCTATACACTATGAATCTAAATAACAGACATTTAAAATTAAAACGACTTCCTTGGGTATTTTATGGGGATGAAATAGATTACTTACATGATGCATACAGTATAGGCACAATGCAGGGCCTCCTCCATATGTGAAATTGGAGTCATGACTAAACTATGGAGAAATGAGATGCAGTATAAAGGAAGTCATGAGGTGAGGCAGATAAGCTATTTTATGAAAAGGATTAAAAAAAGATGCCAGTTTGTTACTATGCAGATATACATTGTTCACATACTGTATGTGTTTGACATTTAGATTTGTTTTTGCTTGGCCAAAAATGCTTAGATAGCATGTTGCTCAGACACTAGGTTTGATGTTTATCTGGTATTCTAGAGTCATTGAAGCACTAAGGTGGTCGTTTGCACTGTACTTAAATTACTATTTACCCGGCTGTGTGTTTAATAGTGTAAATGCCCAATTCTAATAGTAATACATGGATAATGGACAGCAGTTACAACTGTTGGTCAAAAACGATCACTGTTCCCCATATTGAAAGTCATCAATCAACTACTTTTATTATTTTTTATTTTGATATTATTTTGAGAAACCATTTTCAGTCATGCAATCAGGCAGAAAAGCACATTGTTTTTGAGCTGAGTCAGAGACCAGGGGCAGCTGACTTAGTGATGAGTAATACAGTACCACACGGAAAGGAATTTTATTGGTGGTCTTAAGTGAGTCAACGATTCTGTTTGCCTCTTAAGTTGTCCAATATACTGCTGCCTAACCCTAAATAATTGTTTCTATAAGGCCAGGGTTCACCTCCCAGCAGCAGCACCTCCAGCTGGTGAGCGCTCCAATGGTCCCCACAACAACCAAGTTCACATGTGGGAAGGAGGGGATTGTCTCCTGGTGACTGTATTAGCACCTCCTACTGGATGGTTGTGACTCCTGTTCGGTGAGGGGAACTTGGAAAAATAACATGAACCTCTGCTCACACTCCCGCTGAAACCTCAGCTATGGCAGCAACGAGGACCACAGTACACATGGAAAATGGTATTTGACTTCTTTGGAAGAACATGAAAGATAAAAAGTTGTTCAAAACAATATTGTATAATGTATGTTAAAATGTTTTTCTAATATATTTAGTGTACTATGTAATGTATAAGAGATTAGTTTAATAAAGGGAAATGTGTATGTGAATATTAAAGCATGGCACAATATGTAATGTATAAATATGTGTGTATGTGTAAATACTGTATGTACTTCTATGTAGATATGATTTGTTTAATCTCAGACCACACAGCTACTATAAGCCTTGGTCGGTCTGACCGAGAACTGGTCGCAGCCTATCATGGTAGATGTGCTTCATATACCTTCTCTATATTCTCTGTACAACATTGCTTATTGTAAAAAAAAAAAAAAAAAAAAACGTGGACTGCCCAGAGTGAGAAGGCCTACCAGTGGTTCCCGAACCTTTTTGTGACCCAAAAAGAAATCAAATGACCCAAACTAGTGAAAATAGCAGATCTACAAGCACACAACGCGTCACTTTGCACCATGTTGTGAGCTTGCAGATTGTCTATTTTCACTAGTTTGGGTTCTTCCTAATTATATATACTAGAAGCTGGGGCGGCCCAGCGTCTAGTCGGCGACCTGGCCAACTCGGAACAATGTAAATAGGGAATGAATGCCCCGCCCTTTAATGCTAACCCCATTATACCTGTTTTCATAGGACCCGTTTTGACCATCTGTCTGCCTGTGTCCATTTATGCCCATATATGGAGATATCTGTATCTGTCTGTCTGTCTGTCGGCGTCCATTTTATGTCCATATATGGAGATCACTGCAGTTATAGTTCTGGGTCCATTTTATGCCCATATATGGAGATATGTGTCTATCTGCGTCCATTTTATGCCCATATATGGAGTATCTGTCTGTGCCTCCAACTGTGTTGCAGACACAGTGCCGGTTCCCCCTTTAATGCAAACCTCATTATACCTGTTGTCATAGGACCCATTTTGAACATCTGTTTGCCTGTGTCCATTCATGCCCATATATGGAGATATCTGTATCTGTCTGTCTGCGTCCATTTTATGCCCATATATGGAGATCTTTGACCATCTGTTTGCCTCTGTCCATTTATGTCCATATATGGAGATATCTGTATCTATTTGTCTGCAATCCATTTTATGCCCATATATGGGGGCATTCATTTTATGCCCATATATGGAGAACGCGCGTGCCCGTGGGACGAACGCCCATATATGGAGAACGCGCGTGCCCGTGGGACGAACGGTTCTCGAGATACGCGGATTACATACACACATACACACTCACAGAGATTTTTTGTTGACTCATGTGGCGTACGTGATGTCAGAGCCTTTTATGAAGTGATGTCACAATGAGTCAGAGCTTTCGCCGATTTCCTCCGGAACAGCCTGATGTCAACAATCAACCCCGCATAAGGAGATTCCGAACGTTTCGCGCCGGTTCGGGAAAAACGCGCGTCGGGTCGGGTCGAGACCCGGCACTGCACTCCGTGCCGTGGCGGGGAACGCGCGTGCCGAATCTGAAGCCGGTGGGACGAACGGTTCTCGAGATACGCGGATTACAGACACACAGAGACTTCTCGCATTTATAGATAGATTAATTATATTTTAATTTATGGAATTTGGTAATTTATGAAATTTGGTATAAAATGTATAAAATTCTTCCAATTTTGTTATTTCTTAAAAATATATATACCGTAGATTTTTTGGGGGGAGGGGAAAATCTTTTAAATAATATTTTTCTAGGGAAAGAAAATGGAAATTTTACTCGAGTCGTGACCCATAAAAATTGGGCCCGACCCGCTGTTTGGGAAACAGTGGTGTATACTAAAGACAGGAAGAAACAGAAGGATTTATTCGTGGGGTTTACGCTGCTGGCCTGACTATTACAATACCTGACACACCAGCTTCCTGTCATTCCTCACAAAAATGCACATTCTGCATTTCCTCATGGCCAACACACCTCTATTATCACTGGAACACCCACATCCTCCAGTTTATGCTGAAAATTCAGATTTAAGCAAAAATAATGCTATGTTGGTTTTTTGTGAATTATAAAACACGCAAATATCAGTTGAGCTAGAGCTTTTTGCATATACTGTAGTTTCATCACACACACACACACACACACACACACACACACACACACAAACACACACACACGAATATGGGATATGGGATATAGAGCTTTTTGCATATAGTTTCACCCCACGTTATCATGGTGGGGGTTTAACAAATGCCCTGTTTCAATATAGTGGATTTCCTTCTGAGCTTGGGGCATGGGCACAATGCCAGAAATACAAACGTCTGCCAATATCGCAATTTCAATCTTTTTCTTTCCAATTCATTATAGAGCCCTAATCTCTAGTCCACTCCAGACACAATGGATATAGAGAGCACGCAGCAAAATCCTGAGTGTTAATTTACTCTGAGAGTCGACAAATGGAAGCAAATGTGTTAAATTAACATTGTGGATTTGTACAGTGCAGGTGCTTCAAGGCAACATCTCCCTCCCTGGAAACAAGACATCAAAAGCATGGCAGATGCTCATTGCTCAGATACATCACTCCAATCTGTACAGGTGGCTCCGGATTTCCATGGTTGTTGAAATTCTGTCGGGATGTCATTAACAGATGCCTTCTTCCTCTGCCAACAAAGCTTAAAATAGCCCTGGATTTTACAGTGCATATTCTGCCCTGCCCTGGGCCACATTACCTCGTACATTGGAGGTGAGTGACACAGATGTTTGTCAATCGGACATACATGGCCTGTTGCTATAGGCTACTGCACTGTTGCAGGGGAAATATCTGCACCACCGAATATCTCAGAGAGAACCAAGCATCAGATCACTGAAGATGATGCATCTATAGGGACATCTTGGCAGACAGATCCTACAGTAGGAGCAATGCAGTCCATAATGGGGGATAATGTTATATTCATGACCATAATGTAGAGTAAATCTAATCTAATCAGAGTCACATAAATGTATAGGAATCATCAAGGAACTGTGCATTGAAACACCAAACGGTGTCCAAACCATGTCCTGAGAGAAAGCTTGGTAAAGACAGCTGAATTAGGATTTAGTCCAGTGTTCACAAACTGGAAAATATTGTCAAAACAGCTGAGGCTGAGGTTAACCTTATTTACACTTGTGTGCTAAAAGGGAAATTGGCCAAAAATGTTTTTGACACAAACAAGGAGAGAATACCTTCAGGTAAATACAACAACATGAGGATTCAGTCCAGCGTTCACAAAATGGAACATATTTGTCAGAACAGCTGAGGTTTACCTATTTACACTAACAGGGAAATTGGCCCAAATTGATTCAGACACAAACAAGGGAGAGAATACCTTCAGGACAACTGAGAAATCATCCAGGTGCACTCTGGTGGAAAAGCACTTTGAATCTGATTTAACCACTTAAGCTCTATCTTATTACTAGTCATATATGACGGGATCGGCCTGCAAAAAGCACAATGACATCTCCACAAATTGTAAACAATTAATTTTAAATGATTCATAATATTTTTGTATTAAAAGCGTTTAACATGTTTAAGGTGCCGTGGACCATATTTTTAAGTCATTCCTGGATGGAAGTTGTACTGCAATTGTCCATTCACAAATGTAAATAGATTAATACAGTGAGTAATGATTAAAGATTTGTTCTAGAAGGTTATTATAGTCAGGCACAGTACTACTAAAACACACAGTTCTCTGAAATAGTTATCATCGCAATGTTCTCCTTCAATTGTAAGAAATGAGGTCATCCACCAATCCAAACATCTTCATCCACTTATCTGGAGTTGGGTAGCAGGGGAACAGTTCCAGCAGAGAGTTCCTGGACCACATTAGCCACTTCATACTAGGGGTCCCCCTAGGCTTTCCAAGGCCAGCGTGGCCTCCTCCCAGTCAGTGTCGATTTCGTCGACTAAAACTATGACGAAAAATGTTTGTCGACAGTGTTTTTTTCACTGACGAAAACTAAATAAAAACTAAACAAAAACTAAGCTGTGGTGACTAAAACTAAGACTATATGTTGACAATTTCGTCAAAAAAATAAAAATTAGACTAAAACATTAGGGAGGGACTAGTGGAGAAGAGAGTAATTTTATGTTTGGTTGCTCTCAGGTGTTGCGTGCTGAAAATAGCCGATCTACAAGCTCACAGCGCGACGCGTTGTGAGCTTGTAGATCTGCTATTTTCAGCACACAAACAAGTGTAAAATCAGTCATTACGATGCCATCAAGGCCTGCCAAAATACATTTTAGTCGACTAAATCAACTGTAGATTTAGTCGACTAAAATCTTATATTTAGTCGACTAAAATTAGACTAAAACTAATACTTTTCAGGTGACTAAATTATGACTAAAACTAAAAGACATTTTATTCAAAAGACTATGACTAAAACTAAATCAAAATGTGCTGTCAAAAACAACACTACTCAAAGTGGGATGTGCCCCGAGGACCTCCTCCCAAGGGAGCTGCACTGGGAGCATCCATACTAGATGCCCCAAACACCTTAACTGGCTCCTTTCCACATATAGGAGGAGCGGATCTTTCCTGACCAAACGTCTCACCCTATGCAATGAGGCCAAAAATCATGTTTTTATCCGCTTCTAATAGTAGGTAGCAATTAGCAAAACCAATGGCTATAAAGCCATAAACTGTCCACCGCAAATTAGATCATATGGTACACAACACTATAAACAAAAGAATGAGCAATGGAAAAGAGGGGAGGGAGCCCAGACTAATATATACAGTATGTAATATGGCCATGACTCGCCACCTCACCAAACAGTGACATCTCCACTACTACACATACATGCAGCCACACTGCATAGAACTTCTGCGATAAACTTTATATGTATGTAGGCCTATATACTGAAGAAAAAGAAAATCTGTGATAGCATTGCACAAGTGGTCCAATAGCTTAAGTGTGCTGTCATGAGTTTTGGTAGTTGGCTCGCTGCGTATGTTTTGTAACATTTGCCTTTCGCAATTACATACAGACACTGTTCCTGTAGCTTTGCCCTGTATCTTGACTTCATCTATCAACTGAATGTGATTAGTTTTGTTATTGACTTTTGTCTCCATCCCACTTGATTTCACTTCTCTCATCTACACATCACTGAAAACTTTCAGCTTGTTGTTTTCATGTCATGGAATGCATTTGCTGGTGGGTCTTCCTTTAGTCATCCATTGCTCACCAATCTTATTATATGCCTTAATGAGGTTGGAGGCAATTTCCTTGGGGGGGGGGGGGGGGGGGGCTGCCTTTGCCACGGAGATGCTAATGAGGTCCTGCTTCTCTGCAAACGGGTTGACCAATCCATGTATGTACTCCATGACGTTAACCACTACTGCTGAAACTGCTTCCACATCTTTCTGTATTCTTGGCTGCTGTAGCTCTGCATGACAAAGCACTGATTTGTTGCCTTGCACCATCACCCTTACTTGTCCCAGGAATGCACTGATAGCTTGATAGCTCCAGCATTTAGGCTGAACCACGAGATGCCTCTTGGTGTCTCTGTTAAAACTGCAATCTGTAACTTTTGTCCTACCTGGGATTGGAACCCACATCAACCATGCGAGTGCTGAAATGTCTACCACAAATACAGTGTAGATCTTACTCAGGGGGGGAAATGTGACCTTCAGGCAGTAGTAGTACCACCTGTCAACCAGTAATGGTCCAGTAGAAGAGCAGGGAGACCGTACAATTTGGTCAAAATAAAAATGTATTCACTAAAAATAAGTTACTTCATTCAGTAGCCTGGTCCACAGGGCTGCGCCCAAAGGGTTTGTTACTTGACAGCTGATAAAGTGATTGTCACAGATGGATTTTTGGGAGGTTTGTTATCTGAACAAAGTAGATAGCTATATGACATAATTCAACATATCATAGGCGCGAGCCTCTTTTTTAAAACGCAGTTCCGGTCGCAGTCCTCCAAAACCCTTCTCCCTGTTCCTCTTTCTCAAAAACAAAAGGCACAACAAGCACTTATTTTTTAAATAATAATTAATAGACAACTTCTTAGTGTTTTAGCCGAAGCAATCGTGCATACATTTCAGAAACAAGCTCTCTAATTTTATTATTGCAATATCCATAATTTTCTTCAAAGAGATTCTTATAGAGGCTTGCAGGACTACTGCATATATTACAGCTCTGCATTAAATATCTGCAATATCTATCTTAATATCTAACTATTTATTTTATTTTATTTTTTCCAAAGAGAAGCGCTTGTTGTGTCTTTGTTTTTGATAAAGAGGAACGTGGAGGTGGGGCGCAGGGGACTGCGACAGGAACTGCGTTTGAAAAAAGAGGCTCGCATCATAGGCACCATGGGTTGATCGGATGATGGTTCTTATAGCTTGGAGATGCAATTCCCAGTTAATTTTAATAGAGTACAGAGGGCCAAGAACTACATCCTCTACCATGTCCATGTACAGTATGTAATCCAGAACAGAGAAAATGGTGAGCTCTCCGCTGTTGTTACACAGGTGTTCCATAATGTCTTTCCACAGGTTATCGTCTCCACCACACGACCTTGCTGCAAATAGTTGTCTCCGCCAGGCCAAAAGGCATGGCTGAATGATTTATCATCCTACGCTCTACAATATTATCCTCAACCACAGAGTGACCTCTGCCCATGCAATTGTCATCAGTGCTTCATAGATAGAGGCTACTTCCCTAAAACACCTTGGACAACGCTACACATGCCCTAGACGTTTCTCCCGCCTTGATCCAAAACTGACCGCCAAAACAGACCACCTCTCTCATTGTATCCCTTCTCGTCACCTATTATTTCGATTTGTTTTACTTGACCACAAATATTAAGAATGATATTTAGATAGAATATTATTTGGAAAGATGTTAGTTTCATTGTTTACCTACTATTTTCTTTGAGGCAATTATACATTGTCCTCTCTTCAATCTACAGTATTTACAGTATTTGTTTTTGACTAGGGTTGATGCTTGCTTACTCTGCTTACTCCGATCATGCAAGTGTAACTCGCGTTTGTCTGCTAAATGCCTAAATTGTAAATTGTACTTGTAGACACTGACAGCATGTCTGATGCTGATTTTATCAACATTTCAGAAAAACTTCTGAGGCTCTCAAATAGTCCCACCAATCCTCAAAGAGAGATGGTCAAAAAGAGAGACATCAGTTTGAAAGTTTCAGCCAACAGTGTTTATTGTCACACCTGACATTTTAATTGTGATGATTCAGTGAAAAACTAAATATCTAATCCACAATTAAAACAAACACCAAGAAATGTATGCAACGTAAGTTCAGTAGTGGAGACCACCCTTCGCTCATCCTAGCCACTCACGTTCCTTACCTAATCATACACACCTGATGGCTCTCAGCCAATCCACACGTAATCACCACAGTATAAATACACCCCCATTTCGATCCTCTCACCTGTTTGCTTCCTCTACATGGAAGCCAAAATCCCTCCCCCCTCCCCAATCACCTCATACCTCAATACTAATAATAACGTTTAATTTTCCATTCCGTGTTCTCTACTAACGTTTATTTTTCTCCATCCTCCAGGAGTCCCGAGGTGGGGCAGCGTTGGAGCAGAAGCGACCGACTGCTCCCGAGCTGAGCAAACCGTGGTCGTCAGCTCCCGAGACTGCACCCCCACCCTGAGTCTTGCCCTACCTCGGGCTCCTCATCAACGCACACACATACATCTCACGTTATATAATAAAGTCTGTTTAATAACTCGAGCAGAAGGTGTGGTTTCTTTCTAGTGAATTACTTGTGTGGCCTGTTCAGATAGGGATCTCCATGTAAGGGCATAAAAGATATTGTATGTTGTGATGTCATGGGAACCACTCTAACAGAATCCCTTTTATGCCCATATATGGAGATCCCTGATGTCATAAATTTTAAGCCCATATCTAACAGGACTTCATATGGGAATGCCCATATATGGCGGAAGACAGCCCATATCTGTGTGGCTGGTTCAGAGTGACAGGGATCTCCATGTATGGGCATAAAAGGGAAGTACTATATACAGTACATGGATCTCCATACAATATATCGGTAACTGGTCCGATATACAGTACATCACTGGCCAGATGGCCAAGAATTGACCTCGCCCTTTAGGGTGAGGTCGCATGTCGCCCTGACTCCCCTGAGGCGTCTTACTAGTAACTAACACTGTCCTGTTTGTATCTCTGTATGGTTCAGTCATGTTTCTTGATAGTTCACACTAAGAAGGGCAATCAAAACAAGGTAATGCAATCTCCCCAACAAAGGATTGAAACATTTCAGCTGAAGGGTAAACAGAATGGTCACCCTGTAACCATACCACTACTCACCACCATCCTTTCACTTGCAGCATGAAATACCAAACAAAGCCTCACATAGTTACCAACAGTGACCTAGTCACTTGGTGACATTTAAAAGTACTCCCAGCAAGATGGATTCTGTCAACTTGGATGATTCTCAGCAGCACGCGTGCATTCATGCACACACACACACACACACACACACACACACACACACACACACACACACACACACACACACACACACACACACACACACACACACACACACACACACACACACACACACACACACACACACACACACACACACACACACACACACACACACACACACACACACACACACACACAGTATTGGGTGACATTATGAGGAGCAGGTCAGAGTCAGTGTGCCTGACATTTCAGTGCCATTATGGATGAAATTGTTTTGACATTGTCCAATTTTCTCTAAAACTCACCAAGTTATACAATCCAACAATGCACTTCCGTGTGATGTGTATGCATTTATACTTCTGACAATCATAATTGTACACATCAGAGAGAGATTATTTTCTTTTACATAGTTTGATATGATATTATTGAATAGGAGTGTAACACTATAGTAACTGTATCGAAATATCGTTTTTAACTTTAAAAAATCGAAGTATATCGAAATGAAAACAGCTAAAATGTAATCGTATCGTTTTATTTTGTATCATATCGAATCGGCAGTGCAAAGAATCGATTGTATCGATACTACCTACTTGAGCAATGTATTTAGCATTTTTAAGAAGAAAAAAATACTTTTCCTTTCCATATAGCTACACTGGTCTATCGATAAATGTGTGAAATCTCTGGGTTCATGTCAAGGTGCAGAATTGTCAATATACAATGTCCATGTATTTGGCAGATAATCACTGTGTTTAACACCTTTCACACAGATTTAATTTCTTTGCTAAATAGTTACTATATCGATTTTAAATCATTGAATCAAATCGTATATCGTATCGCCATGAATGAACCAATATCGTCCATGTATCGTATCGTCAACCATGAATCATGATATGTATTGAATCGCTATTAAAATGTATCGTTACACCCCTATTATTGAATTTTCCATGCCATTTCTTTTGCCCAGCCACCTTTCGTTTTTAACTGGTACAGACAGGCTGGTTCCTAATGGACAGTAAAGTGGCTAAATAAATATAATATATACAATCCAACAAACATCCATTATTCCTGTATTGTTGAAATGGAAAAATATAACACACACGCACGCACGCACGCACACACACATGGCATGTAAATACAAATTATTTACATTCAAGCAGAGTTTTGTGTATATTGCGCATGTTTATATTGTCTATTTGTGATATATTGTGCACAATGAGCAGCCCTAATGGACACTAAATTAGATTGGACTCAGGTGGTATTGCCAGGAAGTAGCTCTCAGAAAAAATGCTTTTGTGGCCATAAAATGCACACATTATAGTAATTTAATGGACAAAATAGGGTGGGGAATGGGGATACTTACTCCATATACTCCAGCATAGTATACACGTACAGTAGTTGTTGACGGGAAGAAAATGACTTACAGTAGCTGTATTTGTCATTTCACAACTACAAAAACAACATAACAATCTTTATTCAATCAAAACTGTTCTGCTGTAGGCAACAGTTCAAGTTTGATCAAAGCATGAAAGTGTATTTTACATGAAGTGACACCTGAACAAGGAGATTCATGTAATGTCATGTCGATGTTTTTCAGTCTGGAAGTGGTCAATGATGTCAATGTCATACAAATGTAAATTCGTCAAAACCTCTGGCAACATGGGTCTTAGCCTCTGTCAATTATGGCATGAATAATTAAGATCACTGTTCTACCTACTTAAGCGGGTGTATTTTCATCAATAACTAATGATCTGTGGAGGTGGGAAAACCAGAAGATGTTGCATCTTTAATTTAAGCTACGCATGACAGGTCCAGGTGAGGTTTCAGTTGTTACAACATTTATGAAGCCTCATTATGAAACAAGAAGTTTCATAATTAGGCTTGAAGTGTAGACTTGATTAGTAAGATGCAAATGTTGTAGTGTCATCAAGCTAACACAACATTAACTAACTACATTAATGATCTTATTAAATAGACTAGCCTACAGCCCCTTGGTGTGAAGCAGACAGACGCTTGTTGACGCCCATTTGTGATGTAAATCGCATCACAGGACAAAGCCGCCTACAGGCCAAAATTTGGGGAAATATTTTAAACATTTGGGGATTATGAGAAGTAGAGACACATTTGAAGGTGATAAAGTTGATGTTGGGCAAGGTACATGCGTTATTGATTTTTGTATTATGTTTTTTAGACAATTGAACAACTGCTGAACGTGGAGTTACAGATGGAAACACACACAAACACACAAACACACGGGGCGATTCTAATTAAGGTTGTATATTAAATACATGATGTACGTATAATGATGTCATGCCATCAGCAGCTGATCGAACCCTAAAACCCCACCCGTTCATTCAGATCAGCTAACACAGGGATGCTGACAGAACCCTCGCTAAAAACCCCAGGACAACGATCCACTCGTCCTAGACTCTTTGCCCTCCTGTCCCCCAACTCAAGCTGTGTAATAAACTCGTTACACTTACAACGGCAGACTCACTCCCTAGCTTCCGCCGTGGTCTGAAGACTCACCTCTTCAGGCATCACCTTAGCCCATAGTAGCACTTACCGTAGCACTTGCCTATCCTCAATGACCATACATGTAATTAAGATAGCATTTTCATAGATTTTCTTTATATTTATTTAACTGAATAGGTGCCTGGTCTACTGTACCTACGTTTTTTCTTAGATTACTATTTCTATGCATTTGATGTATTGATGTATTATCTTGCTATTGTAAATCGCTCTGGATTTCCAGTACATCTGCTAAATGCCTAAGGAAAACACTCTTGACTTCTCTCAGTTTTAAAGTGGCATTATCTCATACTGCCTAATTGTTCCCACAGCTATGGACACACCGCTATGTTAACTATTGCTTTTGCATGTTAAGCAAACAAATTCACAGTGGGCCTTGTAAAGGGCATTTGAGTTTATAGGTCAAAGAGCAGCGATATGAATGCTACAAGTCTGTAAATCCTACTAATCCTAATATGCAAACTGTCATTGCAGTAGTGGCAACACAGTGTGAGATGGTTTCTCAACACAGTTCCAGGGTCAACAACATGCTGAAGCACATCTGAAGCAGTTCTTCTGGTAACACACACAGGTTTCAGGCGATAAAAAGCTTCAATTAAAAGAAAGGGAGATACTGCATAAATGAGACTACAGTATAATGATGGATCATGATGTATGAAGGGAATGGCTGGATGTAAACAAGCTTTCATATTTGAGTCACCCAAGCACAAAGACAAGACAACAGATCAAGCGGTTTGTGCATATAGCCTATATACTGTACGACGTCTCACTGAATATATTATGGATGTTTGCATCAGCCACGCTTAGGCCACACATCTGTGCTTGCTGACAGGCTAGCTAAGAACTGTAACAGAGTATGAGTAGTAGTATGCAGACTCCCTTCCATCTTACACCAGCTCCATAAATCCAAAGTGAATGGTTGGGAGAGATCCCAATAGCAGAATGGTGATGGAGCACATGACAGGAGGAGTAAGAGGAAAAAATGCCTTGTCCTCTTTCATTACACTACTGCTGTTCAAATGACAAGATACAGATGTTGCGATTTAACAGCCAGAAGGCAAACAGGAACCATTTTTTTTGTATTAGATTATATATTTATTTGGTATACGGTCCGATTTAAATGGATAGGACAAAGGAGAGAGAGAGGACAGTGAACGTAGAGTAGAGTTGAGGAACAACATGCAACACAGGTCACAGGATCAAACTGAACACCAGTTTTGTGTGTGTGTGTGTGTGTGTGTGTGTGTGTGTGGGGGGGGGGGGGGGGGGGGGGCTTGGGTGCCACATACCATTATTGGGACCTCCCAATAGTCAGACAAACGTCAGGTTACTGTGATGTTAGGATTAGGATTAGTTACTGTATAATGCACGCTGTCCAACAAATGGTACATTGGAACAAGGGACTGTCAGACTAATGGCATGGCAGCCTTACAGTAATATGTGGCCGGCAAATATACTGGTTTAGCAACCAGAAACACCCTATGCTCTGCAGCTTATTCCTGTCTTCCAGCCATGTGTGATCTAGGTTAAGTCTTTCCTCTCATTTATGTACAGTATATCACAAGTGCAGTGACTGCAGGCAATCACTCATGCAGTGTGTAAAATCCATCCAACTGTACATTGTCCTGAACTGACCCATTACTGATCCATTCAGGATCATAACTGCTGCTTTCATGCTGAGCTTATTATTATTATTATTATTATTATCAAGAGCTTATTTCTCCAGATTCTGCAGAAGCAAAATTGTATTTATATTTTTTGTAAATGACTTGAATAGATAGAGAGCACCACACATGTAATGGTCTACAGTCTAGACCACTAATGAGCTACAAGTAAGACTCCGCTACCAGTAAGACTCCCTAATTGGGAGATAAGCGACCGCCAGGTCGCATACACAAACTTTAGAAGGCAATGGTAGAGCCAATGAGGAGAGAATATGGGAAATGGGACAGATCCGTGTTGATGACATGACTTTAGAGATACTGTGTACCGCTTTGTGCGATTATAGCAAAATCTGTAGGAGCAGTGTCCAAAAATGTGTTTTGCAAGAATCGGCCTCATGGTGGTGCTAGAAGGGGGCCATGTGAGAAATCAGAGTTTGGCATGGATAGGGGCAACGGTGGCGGAGATATGAGTAGGGCAAAAGTGTGACGTGACGTGTGACGGACAGACTGACTGACAGACTGCCGGTAGAGGTTTTGATAGTAACTGCGACCTGTCGGTCACAATAAGGGAAATCAGCAGTCTAGACTCAGACTGCTGATTTCCCATACAGCAGACCTGTGGGTATTGTTGTCAGTGACCTTTTTTTGGCCTTCCACATTGTAATCTCTTACATTAACAGTTGACTACCGCCACCACTCCCTGGGAATCAATTTGGAATACAATACAGACTTCTGATTGAGAGATTAAAGCCCTATAAGCATAAAGCCATACACCATGAGTTGTGGTAAGCAGCATGAGTTACATTCACTAAGCTACTGTAAGCCCCATCCTGCACACATTTCATTGTGTATGAGACAAAGTAGAGTAAGACCATAGGCCTTCTAGCACCGGATGTGATCACACTTGAACAAGGAAAAGCCAACCAACATCTCCAGATGTATTCTAAGAGCAATCCCGGCAGAGTACTGGGACAAGAAGGTACTGCAATGATATAAAAAGAATACTGTTCAATATTTCAAGATGTCCATTACATCTGATCCAGAAAAGCATATAGGTGCTCTCACTGTACACAACACTTTTTGTTTGCCCTGATTCTTTCATCTCATAACATAACACCAACCGTAATGGTTTCAGATTGATTCCTACAAAAAGTAGGACTGTCTTGGTCATGTAACTGTCATACGCTGAATCCCCACAAATCTAGCTCCCCAGAAGCTCTTTAAAAGTGGTTGGATCCTACATAAGCCAGAAAGTATATATATTCTTCCGTTGTCAATGTAAAAAGTAAGCATCAATTATCAATGTATTTTCTCAATAAATAAATAAATCTATTGAATATGTCTTACGGTCCAAATTAAGCCGCCAAGCGGCCACTCTACCTCCTGAGCCACTTCTGCAAAACTATGAACCATGAACCATGAATTATATTATACATACATTAACTATGGTTGTTACCATTCCTCCCCTTTCAGTTAATGTAGTCCGCGTGCGCAGACACATTTTGCTAAATTAGAAAACACGCCTATTATATTGTCTTCATGAACATATTTTAGCGCTGAGTGTAATTGCATTTGGCTCTGGGCTGCTGGTTGTTTTTAGAAATTGTTTGTATAGGAAATTGTATCAATTGGCTGCATGCAGCCAGACTTTAGTATCACACGAAATTATAGAAGGTATTAAAATCTGTCTGGGTCAGATTCTTCACACCTTTCTGGAGACTAGAGTACTAGAGTAGTGTTGCTGCATTATTTCGATTCAGTGCAAGAGGTAGTCAGCATGGGAACAGGTTTAATATCATTGCCAGAGACCCATTGCTGTAGACAGTACATTTGATTTGACACACGAACATTGTGTATAAATGCAGGTCAAACACAGATGCTTGATTACATGCATGTGCAGAGACCCATAAGAAAATGGAACAGCTGGGAACAAGTGTGACTTCTGCAGTCAGGCTTTGTATGCAAACACTTCTCAACCCATAATGTAAACACACATTCGTTTTGGATTAAAGTCTGAAATGATGCCAAGACCCTCGGAGTCAATGAAAACACCAATGACATAGTTACCATGTATAGACAATTCTGTGTGAGCGAGCGAGTGTGTGATATTCTTATTTAAAGGACAACTTTGTTTTTTTACAACAAGGGTTCACATTTTAGATAGTCATTATAGAAAAGAAAAGATGAGTGTTAAAATGTTTTCATTTACTTCGTTTTAGTGATTTTAACGATTTTGATTTGCATGCATGCTCCCAGGTTGGGGCAATATACAGATAATACACTGCCTTTATGTGAAAATATATTGAACTTGTGCGAGCAATACATGTTTTAATCATTTAGAGACAGCAGTTTATAGGTTGAAATGAGGCCAGTACAGACAATTATGTCAGAGAATCTGTCATATTAGCCCCATCTTAAAATGTCCCTAAAGATGGTGGGTGCAGGGTTAGAGATTATTAGAGTTTATTATTAAAGATTAAAATGTCCTTTAGTTGAATTTATTAAAATCTCTAGGTCCCCCCTCCACGACATCCAGCTTAATTTGAACAAAATAACATCTACTGTATAAAACCTCAGCTTCTTCAGAATCAGGTTTATTTCTCAAAGGTGTAAATAAGTGGGTGAAATATTTCTTTGCACGGTTCATAATTTCTTGCAATCAGTAAATCACAATTTATTTTTTATTCATTGTTCTGGCCTAGTGTTTGTGGGCCAATCTAACATATAATTCACCAAATGTCTGAGTGAGTGTCTGAGTGAGTGTCTGAAACAGCGTTTCTCCTCAGTGGCTGGAGCAATTGATCTGAAATCGCATCACCATTAGCATATGAACACACCTGGCACAACTGTGAAGCCCTTTTTTCACTTTCACAAATCGTTTAATTGATATTAATTTATTAGTGAATTAATTTTTCCCATTGACTTATAATGGGAATCGCAAAAACTCACATTCAATATTTTTTTTCTCGCAAACCATAGGGGCTACAGTTACAAAACTCTGAGAGGAGATTTATAATGATATCAAGGATTAAATAAAAAATAACTTGTCAGTTGGCCTCATGGTGGCGCTATAACAGTCCACTTTACGTTTCGGCCTGTAACTCTTGAACCGTAGGTCGAAAAATTAAAATTCTTTTTTCCCTGGATTCCTTGGGTCAATACGCATCTCCCCATATAGGCCCCGCCCATTTGCGTCAGGATAGATTTTCCGCCATTTTGAATTTTCTCCAAAACACACTTTTTGCTCCTTTTCCTACATATTTTCTTCAAATGTCACGAGAATGGGTACACATGATCTCTGAACCCATGCAATGAACATAGTCAAGGGATATTTTGATAGTCCATACCGTTCGTTCGTAACGGGCTTCCAAAGTTAGCGGGAGGGGCCCGTTTTGCAAACAATAGCCATAAATCACAAACAAAACGTCGAGTCAACACTGAATTTCTGCCACAGGTTGCGGGTGGCTTACTCAACGAATCCCCAGAAGCATTTCCAATTCCACCCGTAGAGGGCGTCACAAACGCGCAAAACGTAACCGTTTCGTTCCAAAACGCGTTTTTCAGGCGGACCGACCCTCTCAAAAAGAAACACAGACTACTCTGCGGATGGTCTCACGGTCCAAACCGCTGCACGCACACACACACACACACACACACACACACACACACACACACACACACACACACACACACACACACACACACACACACACACACACACACACACACACACACACACACACACACACACACACACACACACACACACACACACACACACACACACAGCCATTAAACGAAACGGGTATTTCTTACATTGATGCTCCTACATATTATCATGCAAGTACCAGTTAAAGTTACTTTCCATCCCTCACATACCGTGTGCACACTGCACATCATTTCGGAGCTCATATCTTTGAACGGGTAAGGACTAGTTTAAACTAATTTTAGAAAAACAATTGATGGAATCCAGTTCATGACCTTTGTTACCCGTCATTCTCTCACTCTCTGCCACCTCCTTCCTAACTCTCTGCATCAGACACATCTAAAGCAGAAACGCTTTAAACATTATCTTAAAAAATGGGTGGGAAATAATCCTTCAACTCCTAGAATGGTGACTGTAATCTCAGAACTATACTGTATCTGTATTGTATATTTTGTACGCTTCCCACATAGCTTTAAGATAAAAGACTTACTGGCTGCACAGCAGGAGGTTCATAAAAGCTTAAGGATTCTCCTGAGTGTTAAAAGAGGGTGCAGGGTGCTCCTAGGGGGAATGGGGAACTGCTCCATCTAATTTGGATTTCTTGGAGTAGACTACAGGTACTTTATACATGTTTACAGATTATAGGCTATATTATACATGTTGACAGATTATAGGCACATCCAAATATTCGAAGAAATAAAAAGCAACAAGGATGAATAAATGAAGTTAATAAAGATCATTCCTAACTCAATTTAATATTGGAGAGAACAAATGCAGTGAACTATTATGATCCATGCAAATGGCGCTACAGTAAGCGTTTGGAAGTGGCTCGGCTTACAGTCTGTTGGCATGAACCACATGCAATAGTGTCAGTAGCCATGTCATATGAAATTCATAAGGGAGGAGGGGTCCTTCTTGGCTGCCTGCCTGTGCTGTAGAAGATGAGGAACTGGGTCATAATCTCTGAGGTGTGGAATGTCCATGCACTGCAGGAGTGACCCTTCGCTTTCTGCCCATCTAATTGCCTGTGAGGTCAGGTGCCTGAGGGTGAGTGCCATGATGTTATGACAGGATGAAAGCTTGACTTGCATCACATCAATGACACGATGCACTGATCCATCTAATACGACATAGGTCAATCCATGTGACTACTCTGCTACCTTACTGGGATTAATCAATGACACGATGCACTGATCCATCTAACACGAAAAAGGTCAATCCATGTGACTACTCTGCTACTGTACCTTACTGGGATTAATCAATGACACAGTACATCGGGATGAAGATGGATAATCCATCGGGACAGGCATACAGCTAAGAGAGACATAAAAAATAATAATGAAAAGGCCAATAAGTTACATTAAATTTGAAAAGCCTGTCAGTGAAAACTGTTTAAAGAAAATATTCCAAAGAACACTGTAAGAAAATATTCCAAAGAACATTAATTCTGCGAACCTAATTTTAGGATTTACAAATCAGAGTTGGATGGCAAAGCTAGAGCCCACACCACCCCACACCTATGGAGCACACATGGCAAAGTGGCAAAAGGATTAACTCTGACCCGGACATGGATGGATAAATGTCATATTATGGCACATTGATTGAACACACTAAAACAGTGGCATGAATCTAATCCATCCCCTTGCCCTAGAGGCCAAGCCACTAATAGTTCATCATATCATGCAGATGGTTTGGAGGCATATGGCTCCTGCACATCCTGAATACCCAGAATACCCATTTCACTGTCACTAGATCTGCAACCAATCACAATTCACATCTGAAATGTATATCTCTAAAGAGGCTAATAAAGTATTAAAGTTTGCAATCTAAACGTAAGTCTTACCTTAACTGAAAAGGCTTGCACACTGACAGAGGCTTAAATATTTTGGAGCACAAGAGATATAAAAGTAAAGACAAAAAGTAGAAGCAAAATGCTGTATAGGAGCATGTGTGTGTGTGTGTGTGTGTGTGTGTGTGTGTGTGTGTGTGTGTGTGTGTGTGTGTGTGTGTGTGTGTGTGTGTGTGTGTGTGTGTGTGGTTACGATTCTATTCAGAATATGTAGTTGAACATCTCCCTGTTAACATAGTCAGTTTTTCTACGAGCTTCAATAAATAAACCCCCACAGATAAGAAAAGTAGTACACCTGTCTGGCAGGCTGTTGCAGAAGCTAAAGAAACTAAAAGCTGACTCCACTGCCGTTATTGAAATCTGGGATTTTTATGTCCTTTTATGCCTTTATGTAAAGAACCTTCAACTGCCTCTGTGTATTAACCTATTTAGACCCAAGGCTGATTGGAAAAACGCCTTCTAAATCCTGACCTGAATAACCAAGTGCGACATGAGTAAAGTCAGTTCTTTCCACAATGGCTGCCTGATAGGAAGATCTGCCCCATTCTGTCTCAATAAAATATCAACAAAAGAACTCTACATGAAGACTGGCTGCCAGGGGCGTCACAAGGGGGGGAAAGTGGGACTGAGTTACTAGGGCCCAAGGTGGAGGGGCCTTAATTATTTCATATTTAGCTATTGAAAAATAGCAGATATACAAGCTCACAGCTGCGAGCTTGTAGATATTTTTTAAAATACATGAAAATGTGTGCAAATCTTTTTGAATATATGTGTTTTTTAACATTTGTAACTCAAATTTTGCTTCTGGGACTACCTGTAACTAAATATTTTGAGATGGGGGTACGTGGCCAAATACATATAATTTCGGGGTCCTTCACATGAAAAAGTTTGAGCACCACCGACATAGAAACATAGATTTTGAAATATTCAAAGACTTGCAAACTTTCACGATTTTTCAATAGTTAAAGCACAAAATAACACGTAATAATGCGTTCCCAGTCTAAATGAGTTAAACCCCCTTCCCTATGAAGAACATTCATGGGTGGCCCGCATGGAATCCTTGTACCCAGGGCCCAGAATTTGGTGTGACACCCCTGCTAGCTGCAGAAGTTAAACACCGTCGTCTATGGCTTGGACACGTACTCCGAATGCCCCCAGAGCAGATCCCCAAAGTGGCCCTCAGATGGATGGAAACCACCAGGGAAAAGGAAACGAGGCCGACCTAAGATCACAGAACTGTCGAGGCTGAGCTGATGGAGGTGGGTCTCCCGTGGGGCACGGCACAACTGGTTGGACCGTGATAGGCAAAATATGAAGGAAGAGAGGAAGATAAAGGCAACTTAAGGTGACTACAACAAATGGAAAAAAATGACAAACAATCAAACTGCAACCTGTAAATCTTGCACTTCTCAAATATTTTCAAGTGAATGAAAGCACTAATTTAGTGAACATTGTATGTGATCTTAAAATGGTAAAAATCTGCAACCTGCAGCTTCTGTTGGGTACCATCTGAAGACCTGTGGTAATGCTTATAAGTGTATCAGTTCAAGGACATAGATGCTTAACAAATCAATACATCCTTTATTTCTAATTGAAAAACACTATCAAATGGAGAATAGTGAGAAAACATTGAGTTCAGTTCTAAGTCACAACTGATAACAACAGATAATCTTGGACAGCTGTAGGCTACAGTAGAGATGACATCATCATCACTAATGAACTGTAACATATGGTGGAGGCATGACCAGGTTAACTATGGCAGTGTGCACCCCGCACTGTATGGCCCTTCAGCATCAGAGATACTGTAGATGTTGTGCTGTCACTGTCACCAGGCCCTTTGCTCATTTGTGAGGGTAGGCGGAAGAGCAGAAAGAGCCTGTCACATCCACTCTCTTTTGTTTTGTAAGATTTTCCCTGATATTCTCATAAAAAAAATCACTAAAATCCGATTTTATCTATGCCCATTTAATTTCATATGCCCATTTTATTCTTGTATTTTATCCCACGTTACTTGTTTTATTGGCAAAAAATCTACTGATTTATGTTGTATTTTATCCCACGCTACTTGTTTTATTGGCAAAAAAATCGACTGATTTATGTTTATAAAAAGAGTGATATTACATCCTCTTTGTAATCACCATGACTCATGCATAACATCAGGGAAATGCGCGTGGTTATTCCAAGGCATATGGCATTAATGCATGTACGTCATTGTCATATGTGCAAGTCTCCATGCATGTACGTCATTGTCATATGTGCAAATCAAATATGACCTATATTTTAAAAATAAATAAATAAACGACTACAGTAGTAAAATATACAGAGTATACTAGATTATCACATGTGCATTAGTTGTTGCCTGAGGTCAACTATCCAAATCTAACCAAATGCCAAACGATAATTAGTTCATCACACACAGAAAAATATCATTTGATCAACACTTTAGTAAAAAAAAAAAAAAAAAGATTAAACCGCTGAACCTTTAATCAGGATGAACTCCTGTGTAGGAATACAACTACAGGTTATTTTCTTAGCGATTATTTGATTCCCTTTTTTTTAATTACTTAAGTAATCAAGAAGCGTGTTTTTTCCTAATAATGTTTTTGTTATATGCTAATTTTGCGCAATCTATGAGCTCAAGTTTGTAGAACTGCTATCTTCCTCATTTTTTCTATTGACATTTTTTATTAATTTCTAAAATACTTTTATTAAAATGTATACTTTTTTATAATTGATTAAATTGATTTATAGTTCATTTAACTGTTGACTCAAAGGCTATACCGCCGAACTGCACCCAAACCCTATTTTAATTAAGTTGAGGACATAATAATTCATAATGCTGGTGTGTGTTTTGCGTTTCCTCTGTTTTATATTTTAACATGATTTCGGCGACTCTGACATCATCGTACAGAATGTCAGTTCTTCCTGGACTACAATGGACTACAGCCCATGTTTCCTGTAGTTCCATTTTTCTTTTTTTTTATAGATTTTGGGGCTTTTCAAGCCTTTACTGATAGTTCAGTAGGTAGAAAGGAAATGGGGAGAGAGAGGGACAAAGGCCATCGGCATGATAGCGAAAGGCAACGGCTTTCTCCCAAACCCCGCCCTACCAGTGTGCGATTGGCTGAACCGCTCCAGCGCAGGGCAGACTCAGTCCCTTTGAGCCGCAGTCGGACGCAGAAGCAGTCCCCTGGTCAATATTTACTATTCTGTCCATAACGGCACATAACTCTGTAACAATGCTGAGTCGGCTCAAGCGACCTTCGCACCACTCGGCCCGGCGACTCGCTCGGCCCGGCGACTCACTCGGCCACACAGGGCTCAAGGTCGCCTGAGACGAGTGAATCTCTCCATTCCGACATGTCTCCTTTCCGACAGACACTAACCCTATCTCTTACCCTAACCTTAACCTCTATGGAAGTGTTGCCACTCCGACAATAAGAAGTCACTGTCGGAGTGGCGACATGTCGGAATGGAGAGCGCCCCCCGCCTGAGACGGCGTGCCTCCATCATGGATAATAATTATACTTCATTGCCACAAAAAAAAGTTGTTTGCATGGTGGCGAAAAAAAAGTGGCAAAAGCGGGATGCAAACCCGGGGTGCATGGATTGGGAGCGCCGTGACTAGTCCACTAAGCCCGGAGCTGGGTGTGGCCATTCGGTCTGTATTAGTAGGGGAGGAGCCTCTTGCGGTTGTCATTCAAAGCGACCCCAACCAATCACAGCATGTCTTTTCCGGGACTAGGGAGAAAGCTGTTGCCTTTCGCTATCATGCAGGCCATCGGGATCAGGACTCGAACCTGCAACACGCTGTCAGGCTACATAGTAGCCTAGGTGCCAGGACCTCTAGGCCAGCGGTATTTGTATTGTGTCTGCAAATATTAATGTTATTAGATCTTGTTTACATAATTAGGCCATATCTTCTAAAGTTATTGAGTGTTATGGTGCCCTTCACTGTGGAGGTGCTGGTAGTCTAGGTAACTGATACCAGCAGTCATCAAGGTTATCAAGGTGGTTGACATCAGCTGGAGGAGAAGGTCTGACTGGAACTGCAGTGCAGAGTGCCATACAATCAATGGGACAATAAACATCAAGCTAGACAAACAACATTTCAATCACTGGACGGAAGAATATGTTATAGAGAACATGTCAAAATACTCTAGTATACTCCTCAGAAGATGGCCTTTCATATTGTACATGTTCACTTCTAATGGAGTTCAAACCCCAGCTCCAATCATGCAAAACATAAAAACACGTATAACATAAATAAATCACTACAAAACAAACATGCCTACGCTAGTGTCGTGGCACGTATGTACCATAGTCCCCTATTGCCTCTGGCAATGGAGGGGGGGGGGGCAATGCAGCTCTAGTGACTGAACATGCTTGTCAACCATAAATGGCCCATCTTGGAACATACAGTAAAAATAGCTTGGCAGAGAGCCTCAGTTAAGGGTGAATTATACTTAGTTGCATGTTGGTATCGTGCACTGAAAACAACAGATCTACAAGCTCACAATGCGTCACACTGCAACATATTGTGAGCTTGTAGGTGGGCTATTTACGGTGTGCGACAAAGTAGCCTATACAAGCCCTTTAGCGAGAAGTGATGGAATGTGGCCAAGGTCAGTGTAGCTTAGCTCAAAGACAAGACCCATGTTCTGATCCACAGCCACAAAGAGAACATGAGAGAGAGAGAGAGAGAGAGAGAGAGAGAGAGAGAGAGAGAGAGGAGGGGCCTAAAGGCTTTTATCTACAAAACCACAACAAATAATTAATGGGAGAGTTGAGATTCATCAAATGGTTTAACCAACATTGATTATTTCCAATGTGTAGTGACATCAAAATCTAAACCCTTCTTAAATTGTGTGTACACACACACACACACACACACACACACACACACACACACACACACACACACACACACACACACACACACACACACACACACACACACACACACACACACACACACACACACACACACACACACACACACACACACACACACACACACACACACACACACACACACACACACACACACACACACACACACTTTATTTTTATAATTGACTAAGACTAAGACTCTTTGTCTGGGAGAACCTTGGCAGATGCACACTATTGTACTAGTCAGAGCCATACAGCCACACCTACATAGAAGCTGCATTTTTTCTAACTTCTGTTTTTCATCAAGCACCAACAGCAGCCAATAAGAGGGAGCGCTCCAACGCATTCCATAGACTTAATACCCCGTGCTTCCGAAGCAGTCTCTTATTGAGCTTCCTCATTCAATTCCATTTCCTCTGAATAGTGTGTCTGCTCCAGTGGTAAAAGAAATCCCCCCCCCCTTGCATTGATTTAAATTCGGGGAGCGCCATGAAGGTTCAAAGACCTGCTCAGCATTGTTACACAAGGAAAAAACAGAGGCCATTGAAGGCAAACGCCTTAAGGGATTGGGTGTTTCAATGGCGGGGAGGGTGGCAAAGGGAAATAAAAAAAAGAAGCACTTTTTAGCAGAAAGAAATCAGAAAACATGCTCGCTTGTGGCTGATATAAAGTCAAGAGGGATGCACAGTCATGAACGCAGACCCTTTCTAGAACCTTGTAAATGTGTGCTAAACCACAAGCTCCTTCCATTGGAGAAATAATCCCCTGCTTCCCTGTTGGTATACAACAGGAATCAGGGAAATGTGTTTCATAACATGTTTATTCACAATCAGCCTAAATAGAACGATATATAAAAAGGGACAATTAGCTAATAGCTACAGCATAAACACCCACTTGTCCTTTAGCCTCCAGTCCGCTGACCCTAGATCATTCTCATCATAAATGCAACAATATAGGTCAATGATTATGCCCCTCTTAACACAGTGTTTACATTATGCATAGCATGGCTTTCACCACGGCAACAAATATTCCCTGAGACCTCGGAGAAGCTCCAGTGCCGGGAAGAGTAGATATGCACTGGTACAATGCCAGCTGTTTTATTGTTCATCTGGTTTAGACATAAAGCATATTGTGAAAGAAGAGAGGAGCAGATCCTCTCTGTATGAATGTAATGTCTGAATGGGGGGGATTGATAACATATCACACTGCAGGCTACAGCTTAGCTTTTGAGTGCTCCATGCAATGCAGTGCTACCCTCCAGGCACCATCAGTGCAATAATCCAGCGATATTCCACTAATGGCTCCATGGTTTGACCAGGTCTGTATTCACATAGATAGATTAAAATGTCCATAAGTAGGCCTGCAGGACATGACAAACAAGGGGACATTTGCTAATGCAAAGGTCACATCAACTGTTCGGACTTAAGTCTAGTGTGCACTACTACAATGTGGCTAGTAGTGGTTATTCTTACTAGAAGCAAAGCATTTAGCCTAGGCCAGCATTGCGGTCAAAATATTGAATGCTATACATCAACTGAAGGTCATATGATAAAAATGTTTCACTGCTATGCCCTATTACAATGCAACCAATCACCATCTGCATATTTTTAGATATGAGACTGATCATTCCCCCCATGAGTCTCAGCATTGATCTCACTCCATGATTATCACTTCTCTCATTCAAATCACATTTACTTTTGTTTTCACATAATGCTCCATTGCTGGTGTTGTAAAACCAACTACACAGCTCCATTCAACCCCCTGTTTTGTGGGGACAAAGACAGAGACAGCTGCCAGCTGCTGCAGTGTCTGTGTGTTTGCCAACCTCCTTTCAGAACGTCTTTTCTTAGAGCAGTTTCTATCAAAAGAGGCCTGCTGTTTTTGCTTGTCCTGGGAACCTCACAGAGGGCAAAACAGGCAAATCTTCTGGGTGATGTGAGATTTGTTCCCCAGATTTTGTGAATTGCTGTGAGAGATTGTATGGCTGTTGCATCCCATTGTTTGGACAACTAAGAAGGGAATCTTACCCAACAGGGTTCCAGCATGACTAGCCTCGCAAGCCAGTCTCTGTTTCACGCTCATTGCATCACTACCAACACGTTGCCATATGCCTCGCTGACAAATGACTCTATTTGACTCTGTCATTTGTCAGCAAGGCATATGGCAATGTGTTGGCCATGCTGCAATGAGAGTAGCAATATTTTCTAAATGTAGAGAAAGAGCCCAATAATTGCAAAACAGACATTCTTATCTTATCTTTGATTAAATAAGAAATAAAATGACGAAATGGTTGTACAAAGTCAAACTTTAAAATACTGTACAAGAGTGTTTTCTTATATAAAACAGCTGTTGAAATTTAAAAAGGAAAATGAACCAATATATTTACACAAACCTTCCAAGTTGACAATATATTTCTCTTTAAAAGTCAAAACTTCAGTAGATGTTTCTACTTTGTTGATGACATCAGACATTATAGTCTTTGTTCTCTTGTATATGGATTTTAGGAGAGAGATGTTGAAATACAGAACCGTTCAAACCAGGGGTCTGGGACCCCTAGGGGGTCCTCAGAGTTACTACAGGGGGGCCGCCAAATCTTTGTGAAATAGGATAGTTTTTTACATTAAGCATTTGAACCCTAGCATCTCTATTCTGAGTGGAACATTAGCCAAACCTAGCAGATCTACGAGCTTACAATGCCTCGCAGTTTTGGCAAAGAGGTTTGTAGACTAAGTATTTGACGGTTCAAGTGGTTAAATGTCAGAAAATACACATTACTCCAACATGACAGTGCCGTCAAATAAGTCTAAGCGGTCTAATCTATGAACATAACACAATTTTATACAATATGTAGTGAGGGTCCCTGCTTCATCTCTCTCTCAGCTAAGGGGTCCCTGACCTGAAAATGTTGAAGACCCCTGGTTTAAACTCTAAAGCGGTCTATACATGGTCACTTTCTTTTTTCCCTCTACACCAAATCTCGCAAATAGGCTAATGGTCGACTACTATGACACGCCCAGAATAAGTAACTTGATTCAAAATTTAGACATTTTATCAGACAGTACTGTAAGTCCATTGAATTTCAAACTCCAGGTTAACCATGTTATACATGTCCCTGCTCCTGGTGACTGATATGCTCCTTCTGAAGAGTGAGTGGACCGTGTTTTTCCAATTACTTTTTTCAATTATTTTATTTCTTCAATTGAAAAAAGATAAGAAAATCCCGAACCGTCACACATTAGAAGTCACCAGAAGCAGTGATTTCGATGAGTCTAACATGGTTAAAATTAAGTTTCAAGTTAATTGGATTTATGATGAAATATATCAACTAGAAAAGTGTACTCCTCGGAGCATAAGTCTCTGCCAGGCCGAGTTGCCTACCCAGGGCCATCAAACTTGAAAACTTGAAGAAAACGCACTATGGCAGAAAATGAAATCTGGCACTAACAGGGCCTATAAGCCGTGTCATGATCCAAGGAAGCCAGGAGGAAAAGATGTTGATTGTATGACCTATGGTTCAAGAGTTTTGTGCCAAAACATGAAGTGAGCTGTTGTAGCGCCACCATGGGGAGATTTGAACATTTTGGGGTAGAGGTTCATCCTTGGTTATCGGGAATGTGTGCGCAAAGTTTCCCATCAATTGGGTGCTGCATTCATGATGTGAGCAGCATTTTGTGCAAAAAGGCCACCCCCACAAACTTTGGAAGCCAATCAGGATAGAATATGAAAAATCTGATAGGTCCATCTTGATCACATGACTACAGAGTTCATGTGTACCGTACGGAGATCATGTGTACCGGATGTTTGGACAAAATCTGTAGGAGCAGAGAACTGCCTCCTGGTGGTGCTATAACATGCCAATGTGAACAATTTTTGGGGCAGAGTGCACATTTTCACGCCAATGAGTGCAATAGTGCCAGAGATTAGCTGTTCACAGACAGACGGACGCACACAAGGACGGACCCAACGGACAGGAGCGAAAACATGGTTTCTGCCACGCCAAATACTAAAATACAAATACCCAGTAGAAGTTCAAATGTTTTCTAAAATAAATAACCCTTTATGGGATTTAGAATTCATAGGAAACTTGAACACAGACCTTACGTACTGAAATCTTCAGTGAAAAGGCACCCGTCCACTAAACACCACTTTTCACAGGTGCTTGTGGTTAGGTCACTTGTGCGACCAGTTTTAATTGTATCAATTGTTTTCTCACTTTAGTCTCCTTACATACATCCACTAATAGACCACCCTGCCCCCATCGTGTGAACTAGTCATGCTGCATGTGCTACAGTAGTCAGGCAGAAATGCACATTAGCTCAGGGAGAACTGATTGCACCACAGAATCTACAGTATACTGAGAGGTTGAGTCACTACGTAATTACAGATCCATTATTTATAGATCCAATTAGGATAACTTCTGAATCACTTGTATTCATTGCGTTGCAAATAAGATGGCTTCTGTTCTGAGTAGTGCTGGGCAATGTGGACAAAATAAAATAACGTATCACAATATTTTTTAACTAATATTTTTAGTTACAAAAACTTGATATTGGGATGATAATATATTGTGACAATATTCTTTTAAATATACAGTAGCAAAAATCTACAAGTTCTCTGTATGTCTCATGAGCTTGAAGATCTGCTATTGTCAGTTTTTGAAAGTATAAAATAAGGCTTACATAAAACCAGGAAAAACAACATTTATATCTCATATCACTATATTACAATATCCAAAATCTCACACAATATCTAGTCTCAAATCAAGATATTGATATCATATAATATATTGCTAAGGCTACTTCCGAGGCCACAAAATAGCCTTCTTTAATGAGTTTAATCTCATCAAGACATAATTATGTCAGGCATATATTAAAGGGGGATTTGAAATAAGCAGAAGTAGCCTATATGGCTTTATTATTCTACAGATAGGGATGGATGTATGATGTCAGATGTCATAGATGTCAAAGGACTTTCACATAACGAATAACTGAGTAAGCATGTTTGGGGTCTCACAGCATATCTCCATATACATGGATCTCCATACTGTATAGGTATCAGGGGTCTGAGGCTCCATATATGGGTAACTGGTCCGATATACATCACTGGCCAGATGGCCAAGACATGGCACGACCTCACCCTTTAGGGCGAGGTCGCTTGTCGCCCTTAGGCGTCTTACTGGTACAGTACCTACAGTATGACTGTTTACCTACAGTACTGTCTGTATAAGAGTATCTGGAATAACTCTGTCCTGACTATAGGACACCATCTTCCTAAACATTAAATGCTATATATGAGAGAGATTGGACCAAAGGTTTCCGAGAACCCAAGAACAACGAATATCTGAATGCACTCTGTATACGGATCTGCGGAGGACACACCACATCTCTGTGTTTTGGAAGGGTGTTCCCCTGGCTGCTGAACACTTCACGTACCATGCACTTCATTTCATTCCTTTCTTTACACCTTCTTTATGTAAGTCATAGAAATTAATGCAACAGGTAATATTTACAGAGAAGAGAAAAAAGGTGATTTCTATCACAACACACATGACAAACAAACACCAAATCCCACCCAAGTATCCACAGCCTATCCTGTTAAATTCAAATTCAACTTCAAATTAGGAATACAAAATATTTTCAATGAATAGAGCTGGCTGGTGGAGCGACAAGTGGAAGCGGGCCCACCATGAAACTGTGAACTGTCACATTTGTGCTTGTCTTATGCACACACCCAACCACCATTAGAGTTGAAATGTGTTGAGCCTTTTTCTATATCTACACGAGGAGCAGAGTGCCAGGTAAGACAAGTGCAAGACTCAAGAGTACGTGAGGAGGAAGGGTTTGTGTGTGATGCAGAATTTTACCCGGAGCCAGTACAGGTGGATAATTATGGGGGTGATATGCTGCCAGGGCTTTTTGTGGGCAAGAACATTGGCAACTGAGTTTTGCACATACTAGAGCCTGTCCAGACCAGGACTCCATTGCGTTAGTAGCAGTAGATACAGTAGGTCTACCGTCTACAGGTGAATGTTAAGCTCTCTGTAAATAAATAGGCACTTGTATGCAGCAAAGATTTCCCACAGGAGGGAATCAAAAGGGAACTAGGATTAGGGGAAAATAAAATACCAGGTCACAAACTGGTTTTCATTTATGTTTCATTTTTGTTCAGAAAAAACATGGTCTCTAGCCTCCAATGATATCCCTGGTGACAAAACATGGCCAATATTTGCCATGGCCTACATATACATTCTGGGTCCAAATTAATCGAGTAAAGCCCTTTGCACACAGGCGCGTTTAACCGCACGGATAAAACGGACAATCTAATTTTTTGAAAAGAAAACAATGATTCTCTATGACCTCATGCACACCGGCTCCGAATTAGCCGTGCGACGAGTGGCTGCCGCCGTGCGTTATTTTCTCGATCGAACCCAGTTCGATTTGTGCGTCTTGTCGCATGCGGTAAAAAACTCATCACTCCTTTTATGACTCCTTTTTGGATCCGCAGCGCCGATTCCGCACAGCCTTGCACACCAAATCCAATGCGTTTTATTCATGCCGCAAACGAAAAAAACGCAACTGTCCTGTGTGCAAAGGGCTTAACTGTGCTGAACCTGAACAGCCAGGCTGCTCTAAAATGCTGGTACCACTGTTCAAATCAGTCTCTGAGCTAGCTGATGTGCTCTTTCTGAAATGGCTTTTCTGTGGTGAAGTGTTTCACATCAAGCAGGGGCTCCAACACACTATAGAGACCGACCAATGGCATATTTTTGGGTCCGATGCTGATCCCAATTTTGAGACTCTTGGAGGATATTTTGTCAATAAGTGCAAAATGTTATAATCAAGCCTAGGAGAATTGCAGTTTAAAATATAAATGTTTCGGTGTGAAAGGTCAATGCAGTCAGACATTAATTTCCACAAAAGGGAGTTGTAATATTTCTGCATTTGTGCGAATGCCTGTAAACAGGAATAATTTACCAGTTGCTTTCTTGTAAAAACATTTGTAGTCTATATTTGTAGTCTACTTTTATGTATCGTGGTGAGAGAATTCATACCCCAGCAAGTTTATGGTAACCAAACATCCCTAGTCTGTGGTTCTATTAAGTCAATATACTGTAAGTGAATAGAAGTGAACTAAAGCTGCATGTGCATGCTTTCATTGCGTTGGAATGAACATAAAATAATCAGAAGTGAGTCACAGAAGTGAGTGCTCTGCTCACTTAACCAGATAATGCATTGACTACGTAAGGAAAATAACTTGGGGTTGATTTCCATCTCAGGGCCCGAGTTGCTGTCATCACCCTTCCTTGATCTCACTGCCCTCTCTCTCTTCAAATGCCAAGTCTCAATAAAGCATAAACCCCTCAAATATAGTCTTAAAAAAGCTGCAAAGTGCCTCTCTGCACTTTGCAGTATGTAGCCTTTTAATCATTCATGAACTTTATACTGTACTGTATGTGGCAGTGACTCTGAGTAGTACAGTATACAGTGCAACCGTCTTAAAGCGCATGCCAGCATGCAAAGTCATTTTAAGTATTATTTTGACAAAATGTAACTTTTGAAGAAGCATACACAAAACCGTTGTATATACTGTAAGTCCGAACTCTTACTGTAAGTGTACTGAACAACCAAGGCACATTTGCTCTATCCCCAAGAGGAAGAGTGCTTGGAAAAAAACTAAACAAAATTAAAGAATCTAAAGATCAATCAAAGCTCCCAAACGCTATAGACTTAATTGCTTTTGGAGCTACTTTGTTGTGAATAGACTTTAATTCCCTTTCCAATTTTTGCATTTCTTTTTGTACAAATGTAATCCTGCCCGACATTTTGGGATGCGACTGTCCTATTGTTAGTGTTTACCAACTAGACAGCCAAGAGACATTTGTCCTTACTATATGCCATTTTTGTTGTAATCCATAATGATTAAGAAATATTGGCTTGCAGTGGTAATGCAGGATGAAGAACTTGGTAACCACTACAGTGACATTGGTTGCCGTTGTAGCTAGCGCCCTGTATGAATAAATAAGGCTACATGATATACTGGATGTGTTAAGACACCGCAGTAAAGTGGACAGTGTCTGGCACCATTGTGTTATGACCCACAAGTCAGCTCAAATCAAACTTTCTGAGCAGACTGTGGGGCCTTCTGGACAGCTGTGTCTGGCTCACCACTTTCTCAGATCACATTCCTTCATTGGTAATGAGGAGTACTTTAAACTCGTATCCGCAGAGACAAGACAAAAATCTAGAACAGTATGAATGCAAGAACAGGTTCCCTGAACTTCCCTCCCAGCTACATAAAGTGCCATCTCCAACAACACGCATTGTGCCTAAGGACTCTTCAAACACAACTTTACTGGGACAGCACCAACAGTGGAATTCAACAGGGATTTATACTAAAGCATTTTCATGGTACGTGTCAAGGCCATTCGCTATCACTTGTGTGTCACATGATGTATTACAGCAACCAGAACTAAACATAGGGATTCAATGTACTGTGGTAGGCCTACAGTACAGTAAAGCATAAAAAACTAAATAATAATAATCAAGCATTCAGTAATTAAGGCAACCCCTTGACTGTGACAGATTGTTGAACCCAATCCAACAAGGTCAATCAACCATTCGTCAGCTGGCCTCTGAGCAAACATAGAATGTGTTATGGACTAAACGAGTTGATGCCAAAGCTGAATTACTGCCCCTCTCGCTGTAATTACATTAAGTAACAGTCTCTAAAGACAGGTCCACACAGCATTAAGTCCAGACAGCAGTTGTGGGAACCCAAGCGGATCCCCAGACAGTAGATGGTGTGCTGTACTGTGCTGTCAGTCTGTGACTGCATTCTCCTGGACTAAACATCTGTCATCAGGATATGGCTGACTGATCTGTGTTCCTGGATCCATTATCCCGCTGAGAAGTAAAGTCTGACTCTGAGCTTTCTTATCTGTCTGGCTCTCTAAAGAGAGACTGCAGTTGTAATTAATTGGATGTATTGCAATTATAGATTACAAGTATTAGAGTATTAATTGGATATTGATACGATATTTCACTTCCTTCAGCCCACATCTTGATATGAATCCTAAATCATACATTGATTGTGATTGCCATGAATATTTAGAAATATAATCCAGATTCAAACTACTACAAATGTGTTTGAAATGACCAAACCTGCCTACCGATAATGTACAATTTACAATTTAAGCATTTAGCAGACGCTTTTAATCCAAAGCGACTTGCAATAAGCAGGCAATACATCATTATATTAAGCAAGATAATATGTCAGTACGTCAACAACAATATAACAAGGCATAGGAATATCAATCTAGAAAAACAATAACATAGGTAGACCACGCACCTAATCAGTAAAGCACTTTTCTAAAACAAAAAAATGCTATCTAGCTTCATGTATGGTCATTGAGGGAAGGGGAGTGTTACAGTAGTGCTATGGGTTTAGGTGGAGTCTGAAGAGGTGAGTCTTCACAGTCCCTGGTCAGATTTGTGAACTGTCCACAGCCCTCCTCTGAGACACAGAGCACATAGAAATTATGCCAGGACTAATTATATCAAGATGGCTGAAGTGGGCCTTTGAGCTTTACTTGTGCATGCAGCATCCCCCTACTCTGTGGCTGGAAATAGGAGTTATCTTTCACTTGTGGATGAGTAGACCTGAGTGGAATGGGTACTGTAAGTCTTTCCTGCAAATGACAGCTAGAATGAATGAGTGGTCCCATGTCTGATTATTGTATACAGTACATACATCTATACGATGTCTCTTCTCCTGCCAACTTAATGTCAGTGGTCAAACATTTACCTGGTAAAATGTGTCTACTTTTAAAGTAGGTCACTGTTACTTGCTGCAGGCTGTTACCAAAATGGGTCGAGGGTTTGATGCACACTGCAACCCACAATGTGCTTAGTTGAGTTAATTTTGTACCCTATTATTTGACTCTACCATTTTATAATATTTTGGCCTGGGTGATTAATTATACATATTCAAATATAATACCTCAATAAGTAAACAAAATACTGTATATTATCACTTCAGATTTTCTGGGACAGAACATCTGCCTATCAAACCCAAGCGAGTTTAAAATTATCCCTTGGCTGCCTGTACAATCAAATACATTTGACACACTACTCATCACAAAGAACACAATGTAAGCCCGTGAAATTGAATGAGGCAGCCTATGATTAGCCAACACTTAACATTAACTCATGGTAAACATAGCCAGCCTACCTTGCAGCTGTAGGGTGCATCACTGAGGTCGATCCCATCTTTTGCAAGTTTATCTCTAATCAATATCTTCAACTTCAACTTGGGATAAGTCACAAAGTCATTGCAATCTGTGAATCTTAGATTGTGGTTTCCAGGACAGGAGTGTTGGTGTCTCTCTGTGCCCCCTGTTCTTGACCTTGACCTCTGGGACTGATTCTCTCTCTCCGAGTGATGCGAGTGGAGACAATCTGAGGGACCCAAAGGCTCCAATGTGAAATAAAAACCGGCAGATTTACGTGTGTCTTCCTCAATCAACTTCTCCACTGCATTGAGCAGCCGTTGTCTGTGGTACTGTGTGATGACGCCTATGGCATCAAGGTCCGGCTCTCCAATTTGTTTACAAACTTCCAAGTCGTCATATCCATTGTCAACAAACGACTCCACGTATTGAGTCAAACTAAGGGTTGACAGCCATTCAAAAACAAGGTTTGTCCCTCCTTGGCTCATCTTGAGACAGGATACATGCAGGGCTTAATCCTTATTCACCAAAAAGACAGTTGGTGGAGGCTGGAGCGTCAGTCATCTCAATTCACACCATTGTGTCGCTCCGGGGCAAACAGGCGCACTGTTCCACGCTCGTTCCCTCTTTTGGTACCAAGTTTAAGTCTCCAAAAAAGAAGCATCTTCTGATTGTAGGCAGAGCACCGAGGACACGATTGATATTCACGATAACCATGCCTGCCTGTTTCTTTGCCGCATCAACCTATGGGTTCTGATTGGCAAACTCTACAGCTAAAAGCCCATTATAGCAATAACAATCCTTTGATCAAGTAGGCTACGCGCAGCAGGATGTGCGGCATGTATTGCTTTTCTTAAAACATACACGTATGTTTTTCCTCGCATGCAACAAACAAGTCATCATTGATTGCGCTTACCAAATTTCTGAAGTTTCTCTAACAAATAAGGGTCTCCCGAAGTTGGCGATCAGACTGGGATTCATCTCTTTTGTTTGATCCAGAGCCGGTGTTAAAACACAGTTGACACTGTGCAGAACAAACAAAACACTGCCACTGCCATGGTGGCATTGAATAAAACGAAAAGGTTGCCTGCAAACAGGATTATTGTCTGTACCTGTTGCGAATGCACTCGTTTCGGCAGTTTACTTTGTGCCCTGCCGTCCCTCCAGACCACCTTCACGATATGAACTTTATTGGCTCTCCTCTCCATCCACCAGTGAGCGTGATGCTCAGATCAGACCAAGCACATTCACAAAGCTTGGATTAGTTCTCCCTATTGGTTGAAAATATTCATTTGACCTCTGGCGCCTCCTGTCGGTGATATTGGGACAGGGGCTACTCTAGAAGTGGCCATGTGGCCATGTGGGCTTCAAGTACAAAAAAAAAGCCTTAACATACAATAAAGCTGACTGACAACATAAATGACAAAACAACCACGATTTATTATACATTTATTTTCCATTGCACAATAATATCTATATATATATAGTATCTACATGTCTAAATTGTTTGTGGCAGCAGATTAAGTCAGACAACCATGTGAAATTTATCTTAATAAAACTGTACAAAAATCGTCTACTATGAGAAAATACTGCAACTCCACAGATATTCATCCCCGAAGACAGATAGATCATGTTAAGTTATGGCGACTGAGAAAACCTGGACCACTCCTGCACAAGTATACTGCAAGTCGAGTGTAGATTTCAATGCTTTGCTATAGTACAAGGTATGCAAGAATTGTGTAACGAATCCAACAGAAAAATAAAAGTACAAACCAACATGAAAATAAATATAATCTCTCACACTTATACAATTGGCATGTTCAAAATCTAAATAATAAAAAATAAACGGTAGAAAATGTCTCGATGTTTTGATGAGAATATAGATTTTGTTCAACTTGGTGGTAGACAAATGCCAGGAACAGTCAATCTCTAAAGGGGATAATACATGGTTGTTTCAAGTCTGTAAACACTTCATATCATGCATCCTCCAATGTGCAATAAGAGACCATTTAGGACATACAATGTTTTGTGAATTCAAGCACTCTTTCAAAGCCTCTAAGCCCCATTCCCAAGGGAGATCACTCCCGAGACTGCAGGAAGCTCCGATCTAAGATGAGCATGTTTAATATATTATCAGAATATGTTTATTTCCATGTTTGGACAATGGATAATTTATACAGAACCACTGTTTAGACTTAAATGTGTTTTCATCTCAAAAGTACATTAAAGGTAGTCATTTTTAATATATAATTGAAATAAAATGTATATATATGTTCTCAAATATATAAATATATCATATCATCATTAAACTGACAGTGAAAACAAATCTGAAAGTGAAGCAATCAGCAGAATTGGCAAATGACATAGATAAGCGTTAGTTCCTTCATATTTTGGTCCTTTTAAAAAACAAGATAAATGTAGAGAAAGCAAAATGTTACAAAATCATACTCGACACGAATTACTCTGGTACAAAAAAATAGTGCAAAACCCCACATCTACTCATTCCAACGCATTCGCTCAGTAGTACACGGCACAGTAAGAATGATGTTTATTTCTGCCAACCAAACAAAATGAAGGGTTTCACTCCAAAAAGCTCCATATCAGTCTTTGATAAAAACATTAATTTGTGTTGATTACTCAGTACTTGGTGTGGTGGATGAATACATTCTCTAAGATGTGACAATGTCTTAATGATCCTACAGTGGGATACCAAACAAAAGATGTTCACTAATACTACATGGGTTTAAGTTTCGTTGCAGCAATTGTTCGTTATGAGTACACAGCACATAAGTGTCTCGCATAAAGGAACTCATTTTGGAATGAACCCCCTCAAATACACTTTTCCTGTCTTCTGAATACATATACAGCAGTATGGGACGGTATGAGTGGATGCTATGGCCTCAAAGGCACCCCCCTCTCTATACACACACACACACACACACACACGTAGACCTCAGGATTTATAACAGTGTTAAAACCAGACTGACTCTTGCCATTTGAGGAGAAAACTAAAACAAGACAACGCTGTGAAAATAAGCAACTCTTTGGTGTCAGAAAAGAACTTGGCCACTAATGTATGTCACGTGGCCTAAAACCTGCACTGTCAGATTTGTGTCCAGTTGTCCTGTTATTTACAACGTTTGGCAGCAATCTGGACTGATACAAGGTCTTTGTCTCTCTATTTTCAAAATAAAAGACAAATGATGCTCCTACATTGACACAAATAGCAGCATATCCTTGCACCTCATAAAAAAGATCCTAACTACAAGAGAAGTCTAGGTAATCACACTGGAAAACACTGTCAAGCAAAAACAAAGAATCTCAAAAGTCCTAATGTAATTAATATACTGTATCTATGTAGTATTATAAATATTGGTGCCCATACACATATTCCTGAATATATGCATGTTCACAAACACACAGATATACACATAGGTAGGGGTTAGTATATATGCATCATGATAGGCAAAGGCAGAAGAGAATATTTTTGTTTTGTTTTTTTCAAGTGGATGGTTTCAGAAACATGACCAATGAAATGTTGTACTGACACTTCGTGGTGCTTGGTCATTCTACTGGCATCTAACAATACAGACAGCAACACCATTTCCATTGTGCTGGAATAGACACATGCATATTTAGGTGGAAAATCTAAACCCTACCAAAGAAAAATCAAAAGAACAGATCAGAATCTTTTATCACAAAAGAAGTGAGAACTGTAACAAAACAATAAACAGTTATGTAATCTAATCATGTTTTAAGGACAAACTGTCTAACCCATGAGTAATTTACGCCCGATTTCTACTTGGTTACACGGCAGTGTCTTGCACCGATAATAGCCGATCTACAAGCTCACAACGCGCCACACTGCAATGTCAGGCTACTGTAGCTGCAGCCACTGACAACTGCAGGGGCTTTCCAGTGTATCAACTCTTCATTTGTCCAATAAATCAATGTAAACTCTCTCAGCCTGGGGTAAACATTTCCTGCACATTCCTGTGCATTTTGTTGATATAGGAGGGGGAAAAAAGGTTTCTTTTTCATTTTTAATGCCCAGCACACGCAATGTCTATTTTTTGCTTGCCTTCTACTAGATCATCCCAATAAATAGGCTAAACCTTTGACTTCCAGAAAACACATTGCATCTACGTCTCACCTAGAACAACCTTGAACCTTCATAGGTAAATGTTTCCGTACAAATGATGGGTGATAATCTAGTGTACTACCAGCCCTTATTTGGCGAGATGCAACAAAGCTCATCATCACCTCTTTGTCAATAAGCTGCTGTTCCGAGTGCTTAACAAATCCTTCATAATAATGTTTAAAAAAAATCTGTTATTCTGTTCTAAGCGCTTGACAAATCCTTGGTATAAAACACAAAATCAAGCTGACATAAGATCAGAGATTAAATCCTCAAAAATAAATTAGAAAGAGTACAAAAACAAAACAGAACAGGCAGAGTCCTTCATTCTTCCAATCGTTGCCATGGATACTAACAGTCAACAAAGCCTCAATCTGACATGAATTCAACAGGGGACGGCTTCTCAGACTTATCTCCTCAGACTTTTCTCCTCATGACAAGTCCTTCACATTTGGCAGACACCAAGTAAAAGAAAAGATAAACCACATTAATCAGGCCACTACGAGCACTTGTTTCATAGAATTGTCTTTCCTCTTTCAGAACAAAACAGCAGTATAGTATATGTAAAGATATATATATATATATATATATATATATATATATATATATATATATATATATATATATATATATTAATGAGGGTGTGGCAGATGGGAGTGAAAAGTTCCTGCTCTCTCTCTTCTTCTGATTCCATCAAAGTGATAGAAAGGAGCACTGTCCCTCTGTGGTGAAACCGAAAGACATGTTTAGAAGACCTCCTTCTTATTTTCTATTCCTCTCCTACCACCCACTCCCTCAGCGGTCCTCTGGTGACTGAGGTAACGCATTATTGTGTGAGACCCCCCAAAAACCTCAAAAGCATCAGGTTTGTTAGAGGCTGGACATCCCCCCCCATGAAGAGAGATGGAGAATAGAAGGAGGGACCTGCATCTCCTCAGAGAGAAAGTGGTGAACGTGATTGTAGAGTCCGAATCGCTCCGCAAGCGGTCCATCAGAGCTGATACCATTTCTTATCTTTGTACTTCAGCATCATCTGGGTGAGAAATAACACAAGAAAGAGAGTAGGTCAACAGAAAGGAACATTATTTTGTAAAAATGTTCGTTACAAACCTTACAGTACATAAGCCTACCCAGTATTGCCCTGACCACTGTTCATGGTGCTGATCCCACCCAGTACCAAAGTAATCATCAGAGTACTGCTGTGTGAGAATGCAACACATGGGGGAATCCAGTGTAATTAACTCTCTGCCAGCCATCATATAGGAGTCACCACCGTTGCCAGCTATACAACTGACAACTTTCAGTTCCCTTTGAAAGAGCTTCTAAAGAAGACAACACCTGTGTCTCCGTTTGCATTGCATCACTATTTTATGATGGTGTTGAAACTGATACCATCGTCATTTTCAAAAACCTCAGGTTACCATATTAATGTTATAAATGCCCAACCCCATCCTTTGCACGTACTGTACTGTGTGTTGTACTTTTGACTGTAAAGCCTAGGTTTAGCTCTGATTCTAAAAGGAAGCTGAGAAAAGGAATTTGGGGTCTTGAAATTAAGGCCATAATTGAAACCTACATCATGGGCGTGTCTGGAGAAATTGTCAGCACTGGACATCATAGCTGCTGTTCGCTCCTCCAGCTCTCCCAGTTTTTGCCCTCTCTCATCCAGAGCTATCCGGGCACGGGCAAGGTCCCCAACCACCCCAGATGCAGCCCCCTTCATGCCCTCCAAGCCCGCTGGGCCAGGGATGTGCTGGGCAAGGCTGCGGGAGGCTTTACCAGCAGATGTCTCACCAACTATCAGATACAAGGAAAAGGTTCAAAGTATGATGGAATACATTTTCATTGAGTAATTTATTTTTATATAGTATAGAAGACAAATGTAAACGTGAAAAAACATTAACACATCTACTGCCTCTTAATCTGAAGGTTGCTTGGTGCCTCGGCGCCACGTCGTTTCCTCCGTCGGCCGCCGCTATTATTTTGAAGGGCCGGAAGGGGGTTGTTTTTGTTTTTTTGGATTATCACTTGACGGCAACGATTACGTCATCTAGTCACATGACAGTGTGCGACAAGAAGATGAAGATGGCTGCGCCCTGCCTTAAGCCTTGTTTACATTTAGATCTGCTGCAAAATGTCTCAAAATGGCTATTTTGTTTAAATGAAGTTTCTTTATGGGCCTCTCCATTGACTTAACATTGAGGAGCTTCACTTCGCGTGCACGCCCAACGTGCGTTGTAAACAAATCGCCGACATTACCGATGCGAGCGGGACCGGAGCGACATTAAGTAAGTAATAATATCTTTACTGTATATACAGTAAGATTCACAGTCCTCACCGTCAACGGCGCCATGGTATTAACCCTTTCAATGACGGTGAGGACTGTCAACGGCGGCGAAAAAGTTAACATTGGTACAACAGGGAAAGTAAACACAATCTTATGGGCAATTGTATGATGTACAAAGCCAATGCATCAACAAGTGACGAGTTTACTTCCTAAATACCATGCATAACTTTTTGCAAACAATACATTATCTAATGTTGTAGTACAGTACCTCTAACATATGGACAATCGAGTCTGTGAAAGTGTTGGCATTCTGTCAGCCAATGACTTCAGCTGCTGGCCTATATTTCTATAAAAAGATCTGCCATTCGTATAATGTTCATAATGTTACATGCCGTTGCACTAGGATCTCTTAATTGGGAATGAGAACAGAACTTGCTGCTGAAGGTAATATGAAACTACAGTAGGTGGTGTACTCACAGAGGTCCTCCCTGTCTAGGGATTGTGCCCCTCCACCAAACAAGCCTTTGAAGAACCCTCTGTTAGGAGCCTCTGGTGTCTCCACTGGGTTAAACAGCTCACTGAGCATCTCCTGGAGAAGAAACCACATGTCAAACGATGTACTGTACAGTAGATACATACTGGACGAATCTGTGCTCCCCTTGTGGGCTGCATGATAGTCCCCCCCCCCCCCCCCCCTCCACTTTTGTCGTTGGGGACAATGAAGTGGTCTCCATCTGTGTGCGTGCTTGCATGTGTCCCTTCCTGATCTCTACCCATGTGTTCGGCAGTAGCTCAGTTGCCAGATCCCAATAATTACATTTCTGCCTCCTCACCTCCTCCAGCATGGTGAAATTGGTGATATGCCTAAATATGTGACCGTGTATAATGCACATTGAGGTCTTGCAATCCGTGAACTAAATACCAACCACTATGTTCTACCAGTAAGACTCCCTAATCGGGAGATAAGTGACCGCCACGTCGCATACACAAACTTTAGAAGGCAGTCGTAGCCAATGAGGAGGGAATATGGGAAATGGGACAGCCATGTTGATGACATGACTCTAGACATACTGTGAACCACTTTGTGTGCTTTTAGGGCAAAATCTGTAGGAGCAGTGTCCAAAAATGTGTTTTGCAAGAATTGGCCTCATGGTGGCGATAGAAGAGGGCCATGTGAGAAATGAGGTGTGGAGGTTGTGGTTTGGCAGCCAAGGAGTGTGTGCGCAAAGTTTGGCACGGATAGGGGCAACGGTGGCGGAGATATGAGTAGGGCAAAAGTGTGACGTGACGGACAGACTGACTGACAGCCAGTGGAGGTTTTGATAGTCTAACTATTTAATAAACAGCAGTGATTTATGTTCAGACATTGACATTATGTCAAAAGTCCACAATTCTTTAACTCGAGCATCTTACAGTGTAAAAAGTTATGATCTGTTTATAATAATAGTTGTTTTCTAAAGCACTTGTCAAACCAGAAGTTCCACAATGTGCTAATAGATGGACAAATCAAGAACAGCGTTTAAATCAGGCCTATAACCAACAAAGTAAAATCCTCAGTCTCAACCAATCCATTTCTGAGCTCTGAGAGTTGTGTATCGGCATGAATTCCCACATAAAACAAAGTGGGGGTGATTTGACAGTATGTTACCTGCAGATTGTCACAGATCTCCTGGCAGTAGGTGATCCTCTGGATCTCCGTGGGGGAGGTGAGGTACAGGGCCTGTCCCAGGTTGGAGAAGCAGAACGTCCTGGCTATCCTCATGTCCGTCAGTGGCAAGTAGTTCACATCCATCAGGGGGCGCAGACTGGGCAAACTGTGGCAGAAAAACAGACACAGCATACAGTCACATCCAGAGTATATACTGCACAATTACTCTCTGATTACATGCCCCATTACAAATGCACCCTACTTAGAGTCAAATGAACACAGAATATTTGACATTGTACGTCTGTCCACAGACACAGTTTAAAGTCCCCTTCCACATACCCATCTCCTGGTGTGGTTTAAATCCAAAGAAAAATCTGCTCTGTTCAATACATGCACATTAATTCAAATTGTATTTGCGCACATAATCACAAGGTTCCCGGTTTGATTCTGGCTAGAGATCTGTGTTGCATGTCATACATCCTATCTCTGCCCTCATTTTCTTGTCTGAGACATATAGTCCTGTCACAAACAGAATATAAATCTACTATAAAATAAAGAATAAATAATTATTATTTTGAAAACAAAAGGTAGACTCTAACATAATAATAAAACAAATTGGTATTAATGACTACAAATGAAGCACGTATAGAAGAGGCTACCTCAAAGTCATGATGTGTCCATTAGCACAGAAGCAGGCGATGCAGTTTGTTCCGGCCATCTGCACCACATCAGCTCTCAGCACGAAGGAGGACTCTGTGATGTTGTGTTTGTAAAGGCGGGTCTGCGAGGGCATGGCCACCACCTTGGCCTGCTTCTCCGAGCACACCACAACATACTGGCTGTCCTGGCCCTCCTGGGGGGCGGCGGGAGGGGAGGCCGGCCTGCGTCTCCTGCTCCGCTCCTTCTCCTTGTCCTCTTCAGAGGCGTTGGGGTCGTACCACGGCTCGTAGGCAGGGGGCAGCAGAGAGCCAGCTGCATCCAGCAGGGCCATGGTCAGGATGCCCCCCTTCAGTTTGACCAAAGTGCCTGTCAAATACACAAAAAGACAAGTTTAACGTACATTATTTATTAGGTTTATTTCTAGAATTATTCAGTTCTATCTGTTCTGTAAAGAACGTTGTAATTCTGATTTGAACAATGTATGTGTTGACCGGTGTCCCCCAGGGGTCTATATTAGGCCCCTGTCCCGAACTTCTTCCCCCTATACAAAATCTCTTTGTTGAAAATAGATAATCTACAAGCTCACAACGCGTTTGCGACGAGTGAGCTTGTAGATCGGCAATAAAAGTTTGTGTGTGTGTGTGTGTGTGTGTGTGTGTGTGTGTGTGTGGATCATGTGTACCGATTTTTGTGACATTTGAAGAAAATATGTAGGAAAAGGAGCAAAAAGTGTGTTTTGGAGAAAATTCAAGATGGCGGACAATCTATCATGGCGCAAATGGGCGTGGCCTATATGGGGAGATGCGTCATGGCCCAAGGAATCCAGGGAAAAAATATTTTTAATTTTCCGACCTACGGTTCAAGAGTTACAGGCCAAAACGTAAAGTGGGGTGTTATGGCGCCACCATGCGGCCAAATGACACAATTATTTTTCATTTAATCCTTGAAATCATTATGAACCTCCTCTCCAACTCTTGAAACTCTAGCCCCTATGGTTTGCGAGAGACAAATAATTGAATGTGAGTTTTTGCGATTCCCATTATAAGTCAATGTGGAAAATTAATTCACTAATAAATTAATATCAATTAAACTATAGAACCTTTCTCTTAGAAAAGTAATAGCCCACGATTCCCGAGTAAGCCGGTCGATTTGACATATGGCGCGAGTGTGTGGTGGCAAAACTGTGGGACTAGTGGCGTGCCGAAGTTTAGGAAGTTCAGGCTACATACACACACACAGACACACAGACACACAGACAGACAGACACACAGACAGACCCACACAGCCACGTATAGGGAGCTGCACACAGCTCCAAAAATAGTTTATTTTACTGTTCATAATCCCGGTAAAAAGAAAAAAAAAACACAAATCAACCCTAAAATAATAAAAGCAGTAGAATTCTTCAAATCTATTCAAAATCTCCCAAAGTCACATTCAGACACCACACACCCACACGGGGCGTTACACCAAATTCTGGGCCCTGGGTACAAGGATTCACTGCGGGCCCCCCCATGAATGTTAACTATTGAGAAATAGCAGATATACAAGCTCACAGCGCGGCACCGAGTGCCGCGCTGCGAGCTTGTAGATCTGCTATTTTTGAAAAATCGTGAAAATGTGTGCAAGAAACTTATGTTTCTATGTCAGTGGTGCTCAAACGTTTTCATGTGAAGGACCCCCAAGATGATATGTATTTGGCCACAGCTAGACCCCCCATCTCAAAATATTTAGTTCCAGGGACCCCTCCCCGGAAGCAAAATTTGAGTTACAAATGTTCGCTTAAAAAATACATATTCAAAGATTTGCGCACATTTTTACGACTTTTCAAAAATAGCAGATCTACAAGCTCGCAGCGCTGTGAGCTTGTATATCTGCTATTTTTCAATAGCTAAAGTTACTATAGGGCCCCCTCCACCTTGGGCCCTGGTAACTCAGTCCCACTTTCCTACCCCTTGTGACGCCCCTGCACCTGCACTCCCTGCAGAGAGGGTGAAAAGCCTACTACTTCTTACCACAGGAGGATATTCCAATGTTCTGGAGCAGTCTCTGGTCCGCGCTGGTCGGCATGCTGAGGGCCATCACCAGCACGGTGCCTACGGTGGTGCCCACCAGCACACTGGGGCTGACCGCCACGTCCGTCTTCCTGGGGAAACTCTCGCAGAAGTGGAAGGAGGAGATGGCCTCACGAGACTCCCTGTCTATGCTGGTCATGCTGGAGCTGCGTGAACGACTGAACGAGTTGTCCTTGGCATCTGGACAGGGAGAGGTAAGATGGGTGGCCCCAAAAATGGAGAGAAGGACATTTTTAATGAGAGAACGGATACATGAAAGAGAGAGGAAGTATGACTAGAACCTCTTCTTATTGCACTAACTGGTAATCACCCATGAACAGTGAACTGTTTGAACCTAAGCAGTTCACCTAACCATAATTTAAAGCAGTGATTCTCAACCTTTTTAATTTCAAGTAACACCAGTTTGATATATCCATTAGGCCACTGACCCCCATTTGTTCCATCTTGTGTACCATTTTGTACACTCTGAGTTATTGACCTGTATTAACTCCTCAAGGACCCCTGGACCCCATATCGAGAACCAGAGCTTTATAGTAAGACTATCACTCGCCCAAAATAATGTTTTAATTGTTTAGGCGAACGATGCTGGCATAGAAGCATAAATCTGGCTTTAGTCAGCAGTCAAGTGTAAAAGGTTGAGAACCACTGCTGTAGCACATGTCATTCTCCATGCTCTAATGCCATGTGGGTAACAACGTTTGTTATTACAGAATAGTTCCAATAGCTCAAAGCTCAAACTCTACATAAACATTTTTTTTAAACCACATGACCCAAATATGCAGTAACTAACAAAGGAAACCCAGCATGTAATGTCCCAAAAGATTGAATATCCTCCAGGATTTTTGACATCTTATTCTGCTCATACAGTATTCCTTAATTTCCAGTTCACCGTTTTCCTAATTCTTGTGGCTAGGGAGCAGCATTCTCAATGTCAAAAATGTTGGCAACACCTATGAGAAAGAGGAAATTCATGTTTTTCTTCTTCTTCTTCTTCTTTTTTTCTTTTTTTAAACATTTTAAATACAAGCTTTTACCCTCTTTGACAAGGCTAATGACTTCAACCCAAGAAGCACCATGTCTTCCATTAAGAACTTAAACACAAAAGGCGAACAAATCACCACTGTGTTTCTTCAGAGGCAAGAGAGTGCAAACAAGAAAAGCCAGATTTCCAACACCGAGTGCAGTCAGAGAGCTGAAACTTCCTCATAAAAAAGGACAAGGAAATAAGTCATGGTGAGAGTATTAGTGACCACACAGGCTTGTCCGACAAGCGAGGAGAGGAAGACCCCAGCAATGGTGCAGGTGGGGTTAGTAAATGTAATAACACTTCAGACCACAGCTGGTCCACTCACTATAGGGTTCAGGGTCTGAGCATATTCTACGGACACGCGCCTTTGTGACAGGGGAGCACGGTTTCTCCTCCTGTTCTTCCACTGTGCCACACGAACGCTTTTTATATGGCAAAGAGCGCTGGCGCCACACCCTCTCCACTGGGTCAAAGTGCAAACAGAGAAATTGGGCACTGTGTCTCAGCTTACAGGATCACAACAAAACAGGAATTTCACATTCATGTTGACACAATCTTGGAAGAAAAAAGGCAGCAAACACAAACACACACACACACACACACACACACACACACACACACACACACACACACACACACACACACACACGCACACACACACACACACACACACACACACACACACACACACACACACACTTCTAAACAGTGGATCTAGGACTAGACAGATGACTTGATTGAAAGGTGATTACGCACGGAGGTCACACCTGTAAGGAAATATGACGGTGCTTCAAAACGGAAAGTCAGGATGGCTTACCCAAGTCTGGCTTTTGCTCAGTAGGCGAGCTAATTTTCCGTGACATCTTTGCTGCAACAGAAACATACATTCCTATTCACAAATGCAAATGGCAATGTTAATTATTCTAATTCTCACAAATCTCAGCTTTCTGAAATGACAATTCTTTTTACTCAACAATCCAGATTCAAAGGAGATGCTGAAATCAGCAGGCACACATTGAGCTACTGCTTCATGCTCAACAAACATTGGATAGTGATACACATGACATCTTTTTTGGCAACGTCCAAGAATAAGACTGGAATTTGTAATGTTGTAGTGCTGGTGCTTATAAAATGGTTGGACTTGTTGACAGCAGTTCTAGGGATGAAAGTGGCAGCTAAATGTAAATAGCCTAATGTAAATGATAATCTAAAATTTTAGTTTCTTTAGTCAGCCCTTGTATGGGTGCATTGCACAAAAAACTGCCAAGTATATCCCACGAAAATGAGCGAGACACTGAGCAGTATCACACAGCCATGGGGCCTGTACTGTCAAACAAAGCAGGAAAAAGTCAAGACGACGCGGCATTAAAATGTCATTATTACAGTTTACTTCAGAGTAGGGCAGTAAGATGAAGCACCACAACGGAAGCAAAGTAGGGTCAACAGAAGAAGCCCTGCAATCAAAAAACATGGCATCAAGGACAGCCTCTACGATTGAGAGAGAGTTCACTCAGTCATGGTTAGACATTAGTATTGTGAGGAAATAAACAATGCAGATTTTCTATGCTTCTGAATGAATAACAAGTCAAAATGTTGTAATGCAAGTGTGGCCTTTTTTTGCCATGGCATGCTCAAGCCATAGAACCAGCAGTGGTGTATCAAGGGCCCATGGTACTGTAATTGGAGGAGCCGTTTGTTTATTTTTAATATGTGATTGTGACTAGACTTTGTATACTTGGGAGGTGCATCAGGATATAGCCAGATAGGGCATACCTGTGGGTTGATGTTTTTTACTTGCAAAGTAAAGGCAACAGGAAAACTCTGCTTTCATTTCTTCTGAAAATAAACATCATCAACCTGAGTTTTATGGACAGTGGACATTATACACATCTTTCATCAGTCTTTTCCATTTTTGTTACATTCAATGTACATTTTTATATTGACAAATAGTTGAGCTACTTTAGTAATTGTGGTTCAAGCTGCATAGAAAATCTGCAACCTGTTGTACAAAAAGATATGCAGTACTTCTATCATTCATGCCTTTGGGAATAATCACTCCTGATCAATTTGATCAATCAAATACAGTACATAAGCCCAACACCTTTTGATTAGTAAACAAAGATCACATTGCTGCAATGCACTTCTTTGTTTCAGTGGCACAAGTTGCACTGCAAGATGCTCTATTAAAGCACAGCATGGTTAGACAACAGTCATTTAAGATAGAGAGAAACCGAGAAATGAGAGCGAGAGAGTACATTCTGAATTTCTGATCATACAGTACCAAAGTCATTGGCAACAGTCTTGGAGAAACGCCTGCTTTTGAACTTCACTGCAAAACGAGTGTGAAAATGACAATAGTACATTTCAGTCATTTGACATATTTCAGCTCACAGAGATTTGTAGGATGCAGATTATTCTTTGGCGAGTACAGTACCCTTTTCAATGAACTTTTGCTGTTTGGGTTCATCGTCAGAATTGCAGGGTGAGGTAGATCCTATGTGGCAGTTAAGTAACAGTGTAAGCGGAATGTACCATACACAACAACAGCTGCCTTGTATAAAGTAAAACTAGAGGCTTACCTGAAGTTGGTGATTTGCATCGCTCCTCTGAGGCGTTGGAGCCGTCATTGGAGTCACTGAATGCTGTGGGAAGGAGGCGCAACGTTTTTTAAGCAAACACTAGCTGTGCCGGAAAATATTCACTACTACTTTTATAGTTCTATGTAGGGATGTATATAGTAAACTCATCTGCAAAAAAAAAAAAAAAGGAGAAGAAAACTCCTTAATCACATCGTTGTTGTCACACACTTTCTTTCAGCCCTTTGCATAATGCTTTATATGGGGTTTGCGAACGTGACCATCGGTTGTAGCCTACTTTTCACGATGCATTGTGGGATAAGTCCACTATTTACGTAGGGTAGGCCTAGTAATTATATTTATATATCACTATACATTTGGTACCACTAAAAATTGTATAATCACTATAGTGCAATGCACTACAGTATAAAGTGAGTATTAAGGAGCGATTTCTGACCATTGTCATTGTCACACAGTTTATACAAAGGGCTGTTCTTACTACATACACTTTCTACAGCTATTGCAGTGAGTCTCTACAGCTTGTGTGGGGAGTAGAATTTGAGTCATTCTTTATGCCAACACAAGTGCAATCAACCACAAAGCAAATACGTTTCCACTTCAGTTAAAACATAAATATCTGTTGACCCAAGGTATCTCAGCTGTTTGTATAGTCAAGAAATTACACAGAAACACTGTATGCAGCAGTCAGAGTTAATATTAGCTTATTAGTAAGCAGGTTGCTGAGAAGTCTTTGCCGGTACTTAGCTAGTTGTTCACATGATTGTGCCCTAAGTCTTCTTTTTTTTTTTTACAGTATATAACATATGAACTGATGCAAGAGAAAAGAGAATAGACAAAAATGGAGGACTTAAAGAATAGATTATGGTATTGAGAGATGAAGGAAAAGAAAGACTCACTTAAGCGAGAAGAACGTAGTTTTTTCACAGACTCAGTACACAAGTTAGAAAGGCTGGACATGCAAGACTTCGCAGTTGGAATGTCTTTACGAAATCATAGAGAGAGACCAACAGTCAAATAAGGTCAAAACAGAACAGGGAAAACGTAAGTGCATACACTAAAATCCAGATTGTTATTTTAAGAGTAAGGATTTCAGGAAGAAGCAGAGGATCTCAGTGGCCAGCAGCTGGAATCCAAACAACTGATTCAGAGAATATTTTTGAAATGTCAGACATTGCCTTTTTCCTTTGTGTAGCTTAATAACTGCTATTCTTTGCAAAAAAGAGTGTTGAATACAGCTCCAGGCAACTGAGTCCAAGATGAATGAACACAAAGACAAAGCGAGAATGTTTGCATGATGAGGCGCTGAGAGAAAAACACAACACACAACATGACATGACATGACATGACATGACATAAAACAACATGGCAAATAAGCAAAACTTTTGAGCTCAATTACATGTTGTTATGACTTGAGAAAGTGACCAAAAGCGGATATTAAAAACATGCACATGTAGAGCCAAATAATCCCAACAAGTACACAGCTCACTAAAGCGGGATTTATACTTAAAAATGGCCGATCTGCAAGCTAACAAGCCATCACAGCATGACACGTTGTGAACTTGTAGATGTGCCCTTAACTAGCATGCTCTGGTGTCTTTTAACTGTCCAAATGAACAGATGGAGAATCTGTCAGTGACGCCCCCTCTTGTGGGGGAGGAGCTACTGCTGGGGGGGTGGAGCTCAAGTTGCAAAAGCCAAGCTGGCTGCCAAGCGTCACACCTGTCTTCTCTAGCTTCACAGAATGCCCGCGACGGACCTAGACAGCTGACACCATTCAGATGACAATATTAATCTCTTACCCAACGTAATGGAAGACTCAATTAATTACAGCTAAATAAAGCAATAAACTCTATGGGAGACTTATTTGACTGTGGCAGCCAGTGCAAGATGGGAGACGTCACGGTCGGAAAGGAGAGGCCTTATGGAAAAGGGAAAAACAAACGACAGTAGTGGAAAAAGTAAGATTGAAATGCTCACCTCCTGAGGGCTGTCGTGATTTGCGCGGCGAACAAGGCCTCTGGTAGGGATCAGAGGGAATGTACAGCTCTGATGTGCCCATGTTCAGCAGCAATGTTTTTTGGAGGTAGTCCACCACAGCAAGACCGTTACTGTTGCCAAACACCACTCTGTAACACAAGAGAGAGGTGGCATTTGTTTGTCTCATTCTGGCCTTGTGTTGTCTCATACACAGTAAAATCCTCTATATTCATTTAACTACTTATAAAATAACATTGAGAATTGTTTCTGTGTACTCTCAAATGCTACTTGAAGTTGTGCTATTTAACTACACTGTGTGGCTACAGTTAGTTTGTCTGGATAAGAAGTTCAGCTACACTCTGCTGCACTGATATAATGATATCAAACAGGATTTCTTCCCAGACAGTATGACTATGGCCTCTGGCTACAAAGAACAGACAGAGAGAAGTGGGGCCAGTGAGGACAGAGACAGAGAGAGAGAGAAAGACGTGTGTATGTGAGAGAGAGAGAGAGAAAGACGGGTGTGCACGTGCGTGAGAGAGCGAGCGAGAGTGTGATTGTGAGTGAGAGAGACTTACAGGCCGTAGGAGGAGTTGATAGCTAGACTGGTGATCTGTTGTGGTGGCTCCCCACTCACCCAGACCAGCTGGATCACTAACTCCACCTGGTAGCCCGGAGACTGCTTCAGCGGGGAGCTCCTCACCCTAAGGAAAAGAAAAACAACATATTGTCCGCAACAATAATGCAAAACTTATGCTGTAAGCTGCTGAAAGTAGTTGTGTTCCTCATCTTATTTCTTTGTGCCTTTATGCTGATTGCTAGTGTTGCCCGATCACGTGATCGGATCGGCCGCCGATATGGTAATTTTTATAAGATCGGAGAAAAAAGTTTTTTCTTTTTTTCCAAAAAAATGTTTTCTGGGAGTAGTGAAAGTTACAGGTAAGGTGAATGCGATATGAAATGTAAGCTTACCATAATCACAGTAATCCTTAATCATTTTCAATCATATTCAAGGGCTTTTGGAGAAATGAGACAGACACAGAGCCCTGCAGAGGGGAGGTGATTGTGTCAGACTCTGTGTCCAGCTGGCAGCTGATGCCAATCAGCTGTAATGGCCCCTTGTTAATGGATCAAAGGAAGGCAATTATGTCTCTCTGCACTGTCAACTAGCTGCTACAGATGCATACTTTTCAAGCAGACTGGTTAATTGGTTCTTAACTTATTTTGTTTCAACTTTAAAAATGGCCAATGTTTTACCAGTTTTTATATAGTTTGTTGATTATTTTTGATGCTGTAATGGTCTATTTTATTTTATTTTTTGAGGTATTAAACAGGTTTTAAAAGTCCTTAAATCGTGACTTCACAGCCAAATTTCAAAGGCCACACCAAAGGTCCGCTGCACAATGCTTGAGAAACACTGCACTAGTAGGCCTATATCACTATACACTACTCATAAGCTTTGTTTTTAATTTGTTGATTCAGTGCTGCACTAAGTGATATAATGAATAGAATATTTTTTTCTTAATGCCTTACCAAAAGATCGGATCGGGAAAGATCGGGATCGAATCGGAAGCAATAATATTTGATCGGTATCGGATCGGGAGCAAAAAAAAACGTGATCGGGGCATCCCTATTGCCTAGAAAAACAAAGCCAATCACTACTCTCACTCCACTTCACTTGGAATAGTGATGAAGGGAATAAATTAGTTACCCACCCTGTGACATTAAGGGCGCGTTCGGAAATGCGCACTCAACGCACTGGTGTGCCATGTTGTCGTTCGTTTATTCGGTGCACTTGGCGGTGTGGTGCGTCAGTGTGGCGTTTTGATTGGTTGGTTTTCATCGCCGTGTCTCGAGCGCTTCTCAGTTGTGAACAATGGAGGAAATGACCACAAATGCAGCATTTACAGCTTTATTGGTCGTTTGGGCTTGATAGTTTCACACGCATCAACATGTAAACTAACAGCAGGTATGCCAATATTATGAATTACATCTCCTTTCAATATCAACGTTACGTTAGCAACTGCTGCTTTTAAGGAAGTTTACCTTCAGAGTTCAGAGTGAAAAAGCACACAGCTGACTCTTAACTGGTCGTTCGTAAATAAGCCACACTGAACGCACTCTCCAACGCCACGCCCACTGCACTCACTACACTGAGCACACACCCGGTGCGGGTTTCCGAACGCACCCTAATAGTTAGCTACCGGTAGTTAAAAACTCTTTAGGACAGAAAGAGCAGTGAGATTCATAAACTGCAGTCCTTAAATTTGACATGTTCTCTGACTAAAAGTTGCGTAATGTGTCCCAGGCATTACACGACCATGAAATGTATTTGAAGAATGGATGGTCCAATAAGATGTCAAACTCCTAACCCCGGCAGTGTCAAAGCCATGCTCTATCCACACAGAACTTACTTTCTTCTTGCTTACTTAATGACTTAATTTAGAAAAGTAAAAACGTTTGTACGTTTTAAAAGTATCAATTATTCAAGATGTGACTACTACTTGTGGAATTCTGTGGAAAAAACAACAACACAGATATTCATCACATTCATCAAGTCTGAAACATTACGCCTTCGTGGCATACTTAAAAAAAGCATGACAGTATAAAAACATCCATACTGAAGGCAAGGCATGTTGTCGCGGGGTCCATCAGAGGTGGTGCTGCCTGTGGAAGGCTGGGCGGGAGGCTCAGTCTCCTGCGGACTGGAGGAGGCTCCTCCTGGGACGGGCAAGGTGGGGGTCTGCTCTCCTGCTGTTGGGTCTGGAGACTCCACATCACTCAGTTCACACTGCATACGCACCTCTAGAAGCTATGAAAGAAGTCCAGAGTTGTACAGTAGATACTCATATAAAGATACAGGCAGAGGATTCAGACACATCTATCTTTAATGCATTACATTGTACACATGTAGATGAACTTGAACCTAAACATTGCAGGGAGAAACAACAACAAACCATGCGTTCTAGGCTAGCTTGCAGGAGCGATTAGCTGTGACCGCAGAACAGCTTGTTTTGGGGGCGTGTGCTGCCGCTGCAGCACAGTGAGCACACGCCGTGATGCGGTGCAGTGATATACTCGACACAAAAAACAGTAGTACCATGTGACAGAGGGGTCAAAGTTGAACGAAAATCGCTCTATATACAGTATGTAGTAGAAATATGTCAACAATAATAATGACAGCAGTTTTGGGGATTTGTTTATTATAACAAATTGGGCTGGCCGAATCAATGGAACTACTTCTTATTCAGCAGATAAATGACGACCACGGGACTCGGGCAACCAATTAATGCCTTTGCAATGACTATATTACTGGCAACTTTTTCATACAGCTTAACTAACACTTTCAGCATCCTGATTGGTTCAGTGACAGTATGGGTACCTGCACAACTTCAGTGGTCACTTCCTGTTTGCTGAACCTGTAGACAATGACGTGGGCAGACACTCCAGCCACACAGAGCATCCTGCTCTCAGGGCACCAGGAGAGAGTCTGGATGGCAAACGGGTCCTCTTCTACTATGTCTGTGCTCGGCTTCTCCTCCTTGCCGCGAGCCTTTTCAAACACCTTGGCAGTCTTCAGCTTGTACAGTACTTGAAGCATTACTGCATGAATACAGAAGTCAGGAAAGTGATCATCACAATATTAAAATGGGACTGGCTACATTAGCGTGGTTTAGTACAGACTTCATTTTAGGCCACATTCTCATAATATAATTCGGTTTAGTCGTGCGAATGGGAGGGGTGAAGTTGCCACATTCTTGCATATTTAATTGATACGTTTGCGCTCGCACAGCACTTTGTCATCCGAAACAAGGAATCGTCCACGTCTGTCCAGGGACATGTATGTATCCAAGCTGCATAATAATGCCTCCTCCATCTCCCTGTGTTTATTAATTCTTCAAGTTCAACTCACAATGTAACCGCAGGACCCCCGCAAGCGCCGCATTAGCCTATTTATCTGCGGTCGACGGTCGTAAACGGGCGATCACAAAATAAAACCAGCGGCGGCGGGAGGGACTCGCAAAATCTACCAGCAATAAACCAGACAGAAAATACTTTAGCAAGATATGAAGAGTAGAGCGTCAACGTCTCTCTCTCTCTCTCTCTCTCTCTCTCTCTCTCTCAGTCTCTCTCTCTCTCTCTCTCTGACCCTCGTCTTTCCCTCCGCTGGCTCCCTCTTTGCGCTCCGCGCATGAAGCGTCTCGCCGTCTCCATCTGGACACGATTTGGCACAGAGAGCCGCGCGCGCGAGCAAGACCCACACATCGGCCTATATTATATGATATACAGCTATACAAGTGACTCCTGTGCAGTGGCACTTTCCTTTTATTTAACTGTGAGCAACAACTCCTCACAAATAATACACCATGTGCGATCGAGGGAGCGGTGATCAGAAATCAACTGAGGGGAGGAGGCGGCCAGAATCGTCAGAAATCTAATGAGAACAGACGGGGGGATTTAACCTTTTATAAATAGCTATGGATTTAACCCGCACATGGCTCTATATAGCCTACCACAATGTTCCATTGCATGTATTTGAGACGGATGGATTCACACCAACAGGGAAGCGTTTGCGGTAGCGCATCGAAACCACCGTTTTTTTGTGGATTTGCATTCGTTTCTTTTATTCGAAAAAGAATACGGATGCGTCTTCACACATGCCCAACCGTTGTGTATTTTCCAACAATACGTTATAGGATTCGTTTTAATCGTCATAAAACGTGCCTGTGTGAATGTCGCCTTACACACCAAGCATCGTGCAAATAAATGAAACAAAATCGCAATGAATACTGAGTGAAACACTTTGTCTAATTTCAAAATTGACAGATTATTGATCTCCATCTGATTAAGTTAGTAGGGGTGATATTACTCGCAACCAAGCCAGATGTTTGGCGGGACACACAGGGGAAAACAGTAACCAGCCTGTAGCCGCCTATCTAGTTGCCATCGCAAAACACAATATCTAATCCCTTCATACTATTGCTTATTTTGGTCATTGTGTACATGTCGCAGTCAAAATGTAAATGATCTCAATCAATATGCAAGGCTGCATTGACTAGATACAGGTTTGATAAATAAATATGACGTGCAATAAAAAGCAGTTTATTTAAACTACGTGGGCGATATTGACAATGGACAATGACAATGTAGTAACACTGGTATGGTCTCTTAATATAGATACTCACATGCAGAAGCGTCCCAAAATTTGATTGACCCATCAGCATGTCTATGGTAAATGAGAAAAGAAAAGGAAAACTCCTGGTTAGCATACAAGATAGATTCCATGTACTGTGTATACAATAAGACGTGCTTTCCCAAGCTTTAGGTCGAACTCACCCTGTGATGATGATCTCTGGGTAACTCAGTGTGCCTTGACCCCAGTTTCCTCCACTCATAGGCCATTCCTATGGACAGCAGAATGCAACACAACAGGTTTTATGCTACAGAGTTACACTGAATTCACACCAGGTATGCCACTACACGTTCTGAGAAAGCGGAGAGGTTCAATGCATGCTTCTACCACTTTTTCGAGTCACGTGTTCAAATACTGGATTCTGATTGGCTAAATTCCGGAGGTTATGAGAGGACAACTGCCGCAAAGTTGTGTGTCCGAGATCAATGCGCCTCAGTGTACATCCGGGGACTTCAGGAGGTAGTCGGAACACCTTTCCCCCAACCAACAAATGACGGTGGCAACGGTCCTATGTTTACTAACGTGCATGCTATAGTCGCCGATTTATTTGGATCCAATGCAATCCGCCAACTTTAAAGCCCCTTTTCTCTGAACCTATGCCTTTCTGGAAGCGAACAGCCTCTATTTACGGCCGGAACGGTACTTCTAACTGACGTTAGCTTAGCTGTAAGCTAGACGCATGGATTAGTATGGAGTTGGCGCCATCTGTTGGTGAGTAGAAGATGTTGTTTGTGGAACTATCTGCTGTCTCGCGGAAGTTTTATAGGCAATAATGATTGTAACTTAAGATCCTTGCAAGTTACAACTATGTGTTTTCTTTCATGTATACGGGAAAAAGTGGTAGAAAAGCTATTTACCACTCGGGGTCGGACATTATGCTCTCATAATGTCCTGAGTGAGGGTGTTATCGGACTCGGCTGCGCCTCGTCCGATAACACCCTCACTGCGGACATTATGAGAGCATAATGTCCTCTCACTCGGGGTAAATTGCTTACGTCTATGGCAAGGATTGACCACAGCTTTCACATAATTTGTTTTTAAACAGCAGTTGTTAAAGATTGAGCAACTGCATGGCCTAGTTCTTAGCTAAAAGAGTACAGTATAGATTGTTCATAAACAAGCTACCACAGATGGGCACCAAGTGTCTGTACTTCTCCCTGCCTGTGAGCTTGGGCACACCTGTTCTGCCTGGAGCAGTGGAGCTCTCACTGGACCACAACTCACTTATTTACAAGGCTGTCACTCATACCTCGGGCACGCCCATTTAGCAAAATCCTGCCCCACGGAAATTCGCTCACCACTGCTGGTGTGAATTCAGCATTAGGCAGCACTTCAAATGTAAATACAACATTGATGGGGAGTTGAAAAAGGAACATAATGCAACTTGTGATTATAATTAGGGATGGAGATCTTGTAGATCTTTTCACAGATAAGAGGTTGCTTTATTTTTGAGCGGTGCTCTTGGAAGGAGCTACTGTAAGCTCCAACATCTGGCTTTGTCCATATGTACCAAGCTTCACGGGACGCTTACTGAAACGAGCTCATAAATAGCCCTGCTCACTTCACACTGGGTGTGATCTTTGTGCTTTGAAAGACCTAAAAAGCCCCGAAGTACTACATCATTTATAAAGAGTTCCATCCTTATCATGGGCCTACCTTCTTACTGTAACCTTGTCTCTTTTGCCGGCAGCCGACAGAGTAAAGTGCAGGAATCAGTTCCGCGGGGCAGTCAGCAAAGTATTCACAGCAGGTTACTGGTGATTCATGGATGGTTAGAGGATATGGATTCTCAAATATTGGGTACCTGTCAATGCAACAATGGCATTACAATCAAGCTGGCAATGTTATGAATAAGGTTTCAAGTTTCAACAATAAACATATGTTTTCAATACTAGACTAGTCTTCTATCTATTAATCAATCTGGCTAAGGTTTACTCAGGTGGACAACAACAGCAAATCTTTATACAAAAACTGCAAAATAATCGTAGGACCAAATATTCACCCAATCTGTCCGAGATCGATTACAACTAAATCCTTGTCAAGCAGGACCACGACTGCATAAGGCTCCTGGAAGTCTGTTAAATCAGCAGAAAACACAATATATTAAAAAGGATCTTACATAAGTCCCCTAATACACACCCAAAGAACAAATCTGCCTAGAGCCATGCGTGGGAACGTACCATTGGGATATGGGGTTTCACACAGTGTTAGGAAGTCGACAATGGGGAAGTCCATCTCCAGTACTGCAGTACTCTTCCCATGCATCACTGTCAGACAGGATCTCCTGCCCACCGTGTCGTAAGACAGACCCCCAGACAGGACCATGAAGGCGTCCCTGGAGACAAGAAACACAAATAGACACACATGTAGAGCAGGGGTCTTCAACGTTTTCAGGCCAAGGAACCCTTGGCAGAGAGAGGGATGAAGCAGAGACCCCCACTACATATTGTATAAATGTGTGATGGAGATTCTCATCGATTTCATAGATAGATTCATAGACTTGTTTGACACTTGACCACTTAAAATTATAAATCGTCGATACTTAGTAAACTTGACCTTTCACCCTGTACTTGGTCTGCTCTTTTTTACCTATACACCAAACCTAAAAAATAGCCGATCTACAAGCTCTCAACGCCTCGCGCTGCGAGCTTGTAGATCTGCTATTTTTGGCTGAAGTTCTCCTCAGAGTATAGGGATGTGAGGGTTCAATTGTTCATTTAAAATAATTATCCTATCACACAAGGATTTGGTGGACCCCTGCAGTAACTCTGAGGACCCCTTAGGGGTCCCGGACCCCCTGTTGAAGAGCCCTGATGTAGAGGGATCAAACATGTACAATACAAAAGGCCCGGACACGTGCACACACTGTCACACACACACACACACACACACACACACACACACACACACACACACACACACACACACACACACACACACACACACACACACACACACACACACACACACACACACACACACACACACACACACACAGTTTCAGTTATTTCTGTTTGTTGTGATGTTGTAAAGGAAGTGTAGATCTAATGTCAGCACTAAGTGGATATAGAAGGACAGCCACTACTCTACGTTTTACTGTTGCCGCTTCTGGGGGGTGGCATGGGCCTATTTAAAAAATATAAATATGTACATCTTCCCTGTTGTATCGCATTGGTTAAAGTTCCTCCTAAATAATGCAATAAAACATGTAATAGTTAAATGTTAGCTATGGATTCATCCATAAATTGAAAATTCCATTCCAGTTCCTCTCAGCATACAGTAAGTAAATGCATCTGTAGCTACCTGTTCTGGTTGCACACATATACACACACGGTTTTTAAATTACTATTATGGGATATTATTGTTAATAATTAAGCCATCATCAACATCAAATTATTTTAGTGATAGATCAAATCGAGCACAGAAATAATGTGAACAAATAAATACAAGCTGGCAAGCTAAATAAAACATTGTATGTATGCAGTTAAGAGTGGGGTGGCTCAGAGTAGATGACAGAGTACAGCAACTTGCAATGGGCCTGGTGTACAAGATACACTACACCACTAAGATACCCATGTACCTGGCAAAATACTTTAAAAACGTTGAGGATGTCTACAATTACAACACCAGAGGCAGCGCCACAGATCACGTTCAACCCAGAGTCAACTCAAAGAAAGGGTCAAACTCGTTATTCTGCTATACCACAAAAATGTGGAATGCCTTACTGAAGGTCTTAAAGGAGTGTGGATCACTAGCATCCTTTAAAATCGCCCTGAAAAACCAGGCAGCAGCCGTTTGCAACTGGTAAAAACAAACCTAGCCCAGCCCAGCCCTACCCTCCCCTGCCCCTTCAAACAAACCTAGCCCAGCCCTACCCTCCCCTGCCCCTTCTTTATATATACTTACTGTTTGTATTTACTTACTGTATTTTGTTCTTTCATTTTTTTTTTTTTTTACTAACTATATCTACTGCATAGTACTGTGTTCTATTCATCTGTCATTCAATGTTATATGAGATACTTAAATGGTTTCCTGTGGAAATAAGCTTAGTCTTTTCTAGGATCTCCTTTTAGTAGACCTTGTACCAGTGAACTGTACCGTCATGAAACTGTACCTTTTCCTATGCAAACTTCTAATAAAGTCTTCAATCAATCAATCAATCAATGTACTAGTGTACAGCACATGCATGCTATGTTGACAAAACAACCGGAAAAGCTACTTTTGGTGCAGGACATGGAGAGTGTGTAACCAAAATGGTAACATTTGTTAAATCTCAGAGTTAAATTAACACTGAGGATTTTATTGTGTACAGGCCGTTTTGACACAGGAAGGGTGGGAACTCACAACATGTCAGCTATTTACAGTAGGCTACACTTAAAAATAAGAAGTCTCCCTTCCTCAGGTTACCCTGAGGAAGATCACTGGTTGTGTTGTATTTATTCTGAGCAGTAGCTGCCTGCCTTCTTTTATTCTTATATGAACATTTTCTGTCCTGCACCAGCGACCAACATGGATGTGCCTAATAATTCTGTTTGAATCAGCTCTGTACACTTACCCAGCCCTGGTGGTTTTATACTCCACTTTGAGGATAGGCTTGCATGGTTCTGGCTTCTTTCCATCCTTGGGTTGCTTTCCTGGTTGAAGTAACACAGTATATTAGATACTCAAATTAAGACAAAGATACAGTATATTGCATAGAAGTACACAAGGACATTGAAATACAGATTCAATAGCTTATCGCAGTGGTTCAGAACATTGTTCTGCAAACAAACCTGTGAACCTTTGGTCCAAAGAGTAAAATTAACGGTCCCATCCTCTTTTACAGTACACTTTAAGACATAATAAGACAGAATAAAGCCATAATAAGAAATAATGTGTTGGTAATTAGAGCTAATATATTTTATTAGACAGAAACAAAGACAGAATAGTAGAAAGAGCGAATACATTCTTTGGCACCGTCACCTGCCGCCTACCAAAACTGCAGCGGCAGACACTGCCGCACAGAACTAGCGGTCGTGCGGCAGTGTCTGCCGCTGCAGTTCCGCGGTAGGTGACGGTGCCAGAGAATGTATTCGCTCTTTCTACTATTCTGTCTTTGTTTCTGTCTAATAAAATATATTAGCTCTAATTACCAACACATTATTTCTTATTATGGCTTTATTCTGTCTTATTATGTCTTAAAGTGTACTGTAAAAGAGGATGGGACCAAATTAACATATTGGTCCTCTATTAGAAGAAAATGAGCTGACCCTATTTTAGATCCTGACCCACAAGTTGAGAAGCATTAAGTCAACCAAGCTTTCTAAACATTTGCTTCTGTGTGTTTGTGAAAAACACAAGAGAGGACATTAGGTACACAGCCTATCCAGTCCCCAATACAGTAATAAATGACAAACAGACGGACAATGTAACCCACATTAATCCTGGCATCCTTCCATCCCTATTTTGAGGACATACAAATAAAAAAAAATCCTGATCTACAAGCTCAGGTTATAATTGGCTATTTCTACTGATTGATGTGCGACAAAGTGTATACTGTAGTAGGGCTTAAGTTATTATTAATAAGGCCAATTACAGAAGACCTACAGTACATGAGAACATGTGTACAACATGAGTAGTTAACTCAGGAAAACTGCTAAACACATTTTATTTTAAATTATATTAATTCAAAATATGATATATATCTCTCCCAGTAAAATTAATGAATTGCTACATATAAATAACAAAATGTACACAAACACGAAGCGGACCCATATGGTACAGTATGCTGTCCATATGTCACACACATGGCTATATCATCTGACCAATGTGCATGTTTGCCAATGTGATGACTCATGTCTGTTGTCTTCACAAGCACATTTAAATGAGTAAAATATATTGTATACTGCAGATATTGGATTCATGGATTCATGTAGATCATAATTATGTACTAAAGAGGGGAAAGCACTGTTATTATCGGGTGTAAAACATTGCTTCCCCAAATTAATAATAATGATCACTCACAACATTTGGCCAATTAATTGGGATAAATATTGTAGCCAAAACTGTGCAGTCCCAGTGTGTAGGCCAGTGTGTACATACAGTAGGTGTGAGATGCATGCACACAATAGATCTTACCATGTGGTGTGATGGTCTGTGCAGGCTTGGCAGGGGCTCGTATATTCCATGTGGTCAGAGTGCCATCAGAGTGGCTGCACGTAAATTGCTTACCCTCATGATGCCAGGCTACGGAGTGGATTGCCTGATAAAAACATGGACAAACAAATGCTTGAGATAACAGGAATACACTTTCATTTCTCTCCCCAATTTTGCTTTTTGCCAATCACCCCATACTAAATGCCAACCCCTTCGGTTGGTAGGGGTAGGGTGTAAAACATTGGTTCCCAAACGTTTCAGGTCGAGACCCGAGAAGCGCGATTAGATGTTTGCCCCGGACCCAAACTAGTGAAAATAGCAGATCTACTAGCAATCTACAAGGGAAACAGTGGTGTAAACCAGTGGTTCTTAATCTTTTCAGGCTGCGACCCCCAAAATAATCATATTTTAACTGGGGACCCCTCCACCCTGACGAGCACTAAGAGTTGAGGCATTACATTTTGTACAGAACGGTTCTATTGTGAAAACAGCAGATCTACATGTTCACAACAGCAGATCTACTGTACAACAGCAGATCTACATACTCACAACGCGAGGCGTTGTGAGCATGTAGATCGGCTATTTTCACAATTTCTGCCTTTAATATTTGACAATATGTCCAAAGTTTAATTTTATTATTTTAGAGGTATTAAAAGGGTCTTAAAAGTCCTTAAATTGTCACTTTAGAAAATTGTCTGTAGAGTATGTTGGTTTGTTTAGTGTTGAGTGAGAAAACAATGTTTCACGTTAATCTAATCATCTGGGGACACCCCAAAATAATTTGGGGACCCCCTTGGGGGTCCCGACCCACAGGTTGAGAACCACTGGTGTAAACAACCACATGTCTCCTCTGATACACACATGGAGTCGCCAGCTGGTTCCGTTCACCTGAGGAGTTTCACCTGGAGGGTGTAAAGCATGTGGATGAACACACCAACTCTTGCAATTCTGCTCCGCAGGGAACAGGCAACCCAGCCAAACCGTGGGAGTGGCTAGAGCAGCGACAGAGTAGCGACTGCCAGCTTCCCACCCACAAACAAACGGACAATTGAGTTTGCGAAGGACTCAGACCTTTGTCTCCACCGGTGGTGGGCAGGAACTTTACCCTTGTGACATCCGGATGCCCATGATTAGAATATTATTATTCAATAATTGTTTCCTATAATTGTATCCTTATCCCAACTACTACAAGGTAACTACAAGAGGCTGATTCTTTTTATTTACGCGCTCAGAAATTCGCTCCTATATTCGGCCGAAAGAACGCAGAAGTGTGCAACGACCTTTAGTCCTACTGATGTCATCAGGGATCACTGACCTGCAAGCAGCTCCCACTCTCAAGAATGGCACCAGAATGGTGGTAATATAAATGATGGACAAAGTCATTGAGTGTGAGACTGCAATAGGCATAAACAGGGGTAAAACTATCTTCCTCCCAAGAATACCTCACAATGACAGAGGTGATAAGCTTGCCTTCACCTTCATTAGACGACAGTTCCTTATCTGCTTATCTTAGCTTACCATCAATAAGGGTCAGGGCCAAGATAATGAATGAGTTGGCATCTACTACCTCAACCTGTGTCAATCTCATTTTCATCAACAACTTCCCATATGCATTTATACCCAATTGTCCACATGCATCATTCATACTCATTGCTCAAACCAACACCTTCCTTACTCACTACATGTACACAACTACGCAGTACAACATAACTGTGAGGGCCAGAACTCTAGATGTGAGGGGCAAGAATCAGCCCCAACTTCTAGAAACTTAAATTGGGAAGATACAGTGTAAAAATAGCATCCACATTGCCGAGATAACAATGAGAAAACCCCCTGACGACCTGGAGTCCCAATATGACCTGAAAGCAAAGGAAATATGCCTTACCTCATCATAATTGTAGCGGTAGTCAGCCTTTTTACACTTCAAGTCCCACAACACCACTATCCCGCACTCAAATCCAATCAGGATCTGGAATATCAAGCAGAGTGGGTGGAGCTCCAATGAATGCCATACAGACTGCTTACTGCGCATAGTATCGTCGCTGTCAGGCAGAAACCTTGTATCTTCATATTTAAACTTTTTCATTTTTTATATCGCCGTTGTCCAGTGGAAACCTTGTATGTCCAAAACCGTTCATCTAGTATTATCATTTATCATCATTATAAAAGTATTTAAACTATTGAAAATAGCCGATCTACAAGTGGTGCAAGGCGTTGTGTGCTTGTATTTCTGCTATTTTCAATGGTTTTGTGTGACAGTCTTGTGATGAAGCAGGTCTTTTACAACAAATTTTGAAAATTTAAATTTGGAGATACAAGGTTTCTGGACAGTGTGTTTCTAGATTACTAACTGATGTCACTACTTGAATGTTTTACAACAACACACAAGTGAAAATGCAGCCCATTTGGTGTACTGCTGTGAGGTACCTTTCCCTCATCCATGGGGTTATCACTGATGTGAACGACAGGCCCAGGGTGTGTCTTGGTGGATCTGTGAGGTTTTACACAGGAAGGGGACAGAGAGAGAGGGGTGCAATCAATGAATCAAACTAATCGATTTAATCAATTAGAAACATAAGATATAATCAATTTGAATAAAATACCGGTAGTCAAAATTCAGAAGTGCATATGGACAGTTAATCAGACTAATTGATTTAGTTGATTATTACAAAATCAATAACTTTTCACACCTCAGTTCAAAATGCATGTCTTGGTTATTTGATTAATTGAAAAAATACTCGATAGAATAATCACAAAACAATCAACAGTTGCAGGTCTAGAATGAAATAAAATCTAGTCTATTGCTCAGTAAATTCGAGGTACAGTAAAAAATAAAAATAAAACATATAGAAAAGAACACAGCAGCTAAAAGCAAAGAGCAAAAGAGTTAAGAGAGAGAAATAGTGCACAGTAAAATCCTCAGTGATAATGTATCCATTTGTAACATAGAGAGTGTACAATGTAGCCATATGGTAAATATTGACAAATAAGTTTCTGTTTGTACACTTGAGAGTTTAATTCAAACTTTTCTATATGAGAGAAAAGGGAGATGACATGTGATGAACGGCAGGAGATTCAGAGGCGGTCAAACAGATTGAGAAAGAGGGTCGAACGAGGGTCTCTGCGAGATTACAGCAGCGGCGGCGGCGTGTGGAGAGACAGTGTTGCCGTGACAACAGAGAGCGAGAAGGGGCACCGGGGGGAGGTCTAGTCTAACTGCAGTGTCACCACTGAATGTGGCCTGGCTCCAGTAAGATAGTGATCTCATTATTACTGCTGCAGATGAGTCAATATGGTCTAATCAAAAATGATGTAGTGAATTGTTGGGTAAATGTTGAGGTCCAGTTGCTGATGACCACAGAGTCTGATCACCACAGTGACTAACCACCGCCCAGTATGACCAGTATAATATGATCAATATCTTCTCTTACAAGAATTATGTGAAATTGTATAAAACATATAATATTTGATTTTGATACCAATCACATCTCACGGGGGAACTTCAGTTTTCAGCTTAGGGTCAAGTGTCTTGCTAAACAAATTATGCATCAAATAGCACACAAAAATAAGTACAAAGTAAAATCCATAGTGTTAAACCATTTGTAACTCGTACGAATAAAACTAAAATTAACCTGTAAGCAAATGAATGAATGTATAACAAATGTAGCTAAATGGACCCTTATGGCAGTGGATCTCTAACTTTTTCAACGACCCCCAAATGTACAACGGACCCCCATCCAAAATATTGCCAGGGACTGCCCATACATTTCTTTTCTTAAAATATTTCAGAAACATTACACATTTACTCACTTTTTCAAGGTTCTGTTTTTTCTTCAGATCTACAAGCTCACAATGCGTGAGCAAAGCAACAAAGCAACGCCGCTTCTTCTGCTTGTCTCCACTTTAGGACACGCCTAGACCGGATCAAATGGCCCGTTGTAAACGAATACCAGGCTTTCCTCCGAGGTGGAAAGACGCGAGGTTACATTTGTACACTCTCTGCGTTAAATTAACACTCAGGATTCTACACTTTCGCTTTTTCTACAACAGTCCACAATTTACATCCCTGCAATATCAGACAGGGAAAAGCATTTCTCATCTCCAGCGTCTCCATCTGAAGCATTAATCTGAGTTGGCACCGTACTTCAGCGCCATGACACTGCCAAGCCTAAGATCTAAGACAGCAATTTATCACATGCCAGACGCAACCTCACCTCGAGGCAATGGTATTTTACAGTATTTCCAATTTTAGCTCCTAGTATTATGTTTTACTATTACACAGCATCTGATGAAATAATCCCTTGTATTATTTAAGGCTATTGAACCGGTCCTGGACACCAAGGGGGTTGAATGGTATATAACATTTTTACCTTAAGACCCAAAAGAGAAGTTGGACGTCTCCCTTGGCCACAAACTAGAGATCTGCTATTTTCACTATTTCTTAAAACTTCTAAACAAAATGAATAATTTTTAATGTATTAAGTTATTTTGAAAAGTTATTTTATATATTTTTTTTAAAGTAAGTTTAAGTTCCAACTCATAAAAAATGTGTCCCGAGGACTCCCGACCCATTGTTTGTGAACCACTGGTGTAGAGCATGTCATTGGGTATTATCAAGCACATCCTCCAACCTCCAAAAGTACATTCTGGTGTCACAGAACCAACCATCGCCACATGCACAATGGGAATTTAATTATATGTATTCATCTCTGTTAACCGGACACTGATGACATTATATAGGCCAAAGCTCACATTAGGAGCAGAAGGCACAGGATTGCACATTCCTTTGTCCTTCACAACTTCCTGGTTTATTTTCCGGTTTACCCACTTCAACCACATGAGCATAGAGCTGTAGACATTGGTGAGCGAAAGAGACTCAGAGGGGAAATAAGAAATACAATAAAAAAAGTGGGAGAGACTCACAGTTCGATGGCTTTGTTCCACATGATGACGTAGCCTGAGAGAGTGAAGGACTCCACGTTGACAATGTGGATGTTTCCTCGTTCTGTGCCAATGTAAAGCCATTTGCTCTGGAATGGCAGATGGAGGCACGTGATCCTGCAAAGACCAGAGATCAGTGTCCGTCACAACAAGCCAGTCTTGTCATTAGCTCATGATCTAATCATTCCTGTCCCTGATCATCACAAACTGTGAGTGACTATGGTTTTCTAAAACAAAATCCCTGCTTTAGGTCTACTAGCTGAGCAGGCCAGTAGAGTGGAATACAGTAGTCATAAACACAACATATGCCATTTGGTGAATGCTTTTATCCAAAGCGCATTAGAGCGCCATGAGTGAATATTATTTTTAGCACGGTGCTCCCAGTGGGAGACAAACCCCCGACAATGAAAGAGCAGCAATGTTTCTACACATTGAGCTCTGCAGGACCACAAAGCCTCCAATTGACCATATTCACACCAAGGCCATTTCATGGGTGGAAAACTCACATTAGGGGTCAGCTGTGACAGGGACTAGATGGGAATTGGCATAATAACTAAATTGGGGCTGGGAGACATTTTTAAATCGAGAAACACTATTTTTGCTCTGGCGACTTTTCTTTGAGCAGTCTTCTCACCTGCCTTATACACTAACCTCCATTAACACTGCCATTATTTTGTGAATTATTTGGCTGTAGAGTGCCGCAAAGCCCTGGAAGCCAGAAATCTTGTCCATGTTGTGGAAATTGACGATTTTAAAATGGACGTAAATTTGTTTACTTTCAGTCGCGAAACTAAAATCCTATCTGCGGCCGACCGTCGAGGCACAGTGTAGCCGTGAAAAAGAGATTCCGAGATAAAGCCGTTTCTTTGCAGCAGCAATGAATAGGAGCCTATGGAATATGGATATTTGTATGCTTCCTGAGTTGTGGCCGAGTTGCATCATGGGATATGTAGGGTTTTCGCTCACCAGCGGCCGCAGCAGTGACTGTTTACCTGGTAACCATGGTAACCAGTTAACTCGTCTCTGGACGAGATAACAGGCCGTGGCGAGCCAACCCCCCACCCCCTTATCACGTTCCTGGACGAGATTGGCTTAAAGTGTTAAAGATTAAACAGACTGTCAACCAAAATGTGGGTAGCCAACTTAACCAGGTTAATGTTGGTGTTGAGGAAAATGTTCTGCCAGTCTTGAGGATAGAGGCCATTCCCATCTGGCAAAGCAGTGTCAGATATTATCACTTGACGCTGCAGTAAACAGAGATGATCTCTGTATGTTTGGCTTTTAATATGTTTGGCTTTTAAAAGTTTCCACAATTCTAGATGTACTTTTGCAATTTTTATTGATACATTAATATTCAGACATGAACTGTACTTATACATTTTTATTAATTTACTGTTATTGTAAAATGTTGAAGAGTTCCTACTGAGTTGTCAGCTAATGGGAATTCTTAAATAAACAAATGGTATCTTTTATGAACGCTTCTTACCTCTCCCTGTTGAACTTCAGAGAATGCAAGATGGCTGGAAGCTTTTGCCTCAGGTTCCACAGGTGGATACTGTCATCAGTTAAGGCACTCACCAATGCCCCCTGGGGGTATGATAAAAAAAAAAGGGAAATAATTTCATCCAGTTGTACTGCATAAATGAAACATGCCATGGCATGACTTTGGGGTTTTGCGTTATGCAAGAAGAACATGAACACGAACCTAAGAGACCATTACAGAGACTCCAGGTCACAAAAATAACATTACTGTTTAATCAATCTGTTCACTAAAAGCACATTTCACACAGCAAAAGCAGATTCATGGCCTATAAACATCGAAGAAGCACTACACTGCTAAGTAGTGGTAATGCTGCCTACTGGCAAGAAAACAGGACATGGATGGATGGCTGGGTGGATGACTGGATAGATGGAAGGAAGGAAAGATGGAAGTACAGAAGGAAATAACAAAGGAAGAAAGGAAAGAATATTAAGGAAGAAAAGAAGGAAGGACAGAAATACCGAAGGAGAAAATGGTGGGTTGTTGAAAGAATGGATGATGGGCAGATGGGTACACTGGACAGAGGGACGAGTGGTTGGTGTGAATGGATGGACAAACGAAGAATGTGTTTGCAGGCAGAATGGGGCTGCATGGGAATGAGGCATGCGCCCCCAATGACAAACAGAGGATGACACCAAACCTCGTTAATGAGGAACTGGAGCTGGATGACAGCAGCACCACTCTCATGCTGGCAGTAGCACTCCACACCGGCACGGCCAAAGCTGAAGTTCACCACAGTCAAGGAACAGAGGAGTTGAATGCGGCAATAAATCTGAATCCGGTGATACACAAGGCATCAAAAATACAAGATGTACAAGGTAATAACATCATTATGTGTAACATTGCAATATTTGAAATATTCTGGTTGTACATTGTTGTTGGATCATCATATTAAACGAAATCTAGGCCTATTCAAATTATAAAATAACTTTTTCAGCCTGCGACTGCATGGAAGCAAACATTTGGTCGCAGCTTTCAAAGAACTTGTCCAAAAGATTTTGGGCGGGTTGCAGAGATATTAATATCTCTGCATCAACCTGTATGGCAAGTAGGCCTGGGGCGGTATCAACATTTTGTTACCGCGATTACCGTCTTCCCATTTACCGCCGGTACTGCGGTAATTACCGCACCCCCGTATCTATTAATTAAGGTTCGGCGATAAGCCAAAATATTGCAATCATCTTCCCTAAAGTCGCCTCACAGCCTGACTGCCCGAGTTATACTTCTCCGTACAGCACAGCGGGTATGGCTTTGAAAGGAGCAGATCTACAAGCTCACAACACATCGCATCCGGGACGCATTCTGAGCTTTTAGATCTGCACTGTCGGGTTACCATAGTAACGTAGGCTAGCTACTTAGCTTTTCAGACACAAACAGCTGTGTGAACAAACCAGAAGAGGACGGGTAGTCAGATCGTGTACAGTGATTCTGTAAACTCACGTCACGTCTCAACTCTCAAATCGCAGTGATTGAGTGCTGCTATATACAGGTTTTAGTTACAAGAAAAGGTTATAAAATCGCCGACGCGCCGCCGGACGGGGCAAAACGTGCGATGCGGTGGAAAAAGTAAAATAGTTTCATTTTCGGTTTTAGTCCACGCGTCCCGCGCTCCGCCAGTAATCCGTATGAATAAAAAAAGATATGCCACAACACAAGGTATGTACATAACATCCTTGTGTCGTGTGGATTACAGAGAAAGTTTACGCTGCTCTGTACTCCTCTCGCAGCTGCTGTGGTGCCCTGGCCTGACTCTGTGTCTCTGAGAGTGAGAGTGACGTATGTGGCTTCCAACATGTGGTACACGGCCCAGAGCAGAGCGGCATGGAGCGCATGCGGTCCTCGCTTCTCCCCTGTTTTAAAACTCGCTTGTTTTCCAATAAAAAATAGACTTTTTTTTTGTCTTTTTTTACCGCGGTAAGCACACTGACACCGCGGTAGACCTCGGTTTACCGCGGTACGGCGGTTACCGTGTCCAACCCTAATGGCAAGTAACCTGTATGTCAGATTAGTTGTCTCTTGCCACGTATAGTTGTGTCTCTTGCCAAAGCCCATATCTAGAGTATCCATTCATCCATTTGAGACTGAAGTACAGGTCAGAGGGTTACTGCCTGTTAAATTTGTCTGTGCAAAAACAATCAGGCCAATCATTAGGGCTACGGTCTACTCTACAGTGAAGAACACCACATATAAATAATGCACAGAGGCTAACGTTAACTAGGTAGATAGTGCCATCTTCATCATGCTTGGAATAAACGCTACTTCATAACCAGTAAGTGGGAGAAGCTATAGAAAATAACCAAAACGAGTACCATTCAGCTCAGACTTCGATCTCCTTCGATCCTACCCGACTGAAATGGTTAAAACCAGGGCTCCAAACCGGTTCGATGAACAAAAATGTAAACGGAAACAAACTGTATTTCACCAGGAGCAGTACAAAAGCCTGTATTCAGATCTCTAATGAAATAGAGAGAGATAAGTAGGCCAAGTCATGCATGGTAAACAAAGGCATCAGGAAGGGAACATAAAAAACTGCTGAACAGAATTCCCCAGCCTTGGGAATGTCCAGTCGTCTCCAGTGTCATGTTACAGCTGAATCTAATGTAATAACATGTCTGAAAACAGGATTAATAAAAGATATGTACAAACCGGATTAACAAACATATCTCTTAACAGGATTACCAAAGCTACAATCAAACAATCCCTCAGTGCCTTAAACAAACTAAGGTGGGGTCTTTCAGGACAGGCTCATGATTGAGCATCCTTCTATGGAAGGACAGAGGTAAACATACACAGACATACTGTAAGGACCTAAACACTGGCGCCAGCCACAGGCCATTGGCAACTGAACTCACTTTCACCCCTGACCTTTACTACAGTACCTAGCTTGAGCTTCTGGCTCTGTCAAGTTCTGCTGCTGCGCAATAGCAGTGATGCAGGGATTCATTTGTGTTGTTAATAAGACGTCTTAAGGAATAGAGGAACAGTCTAATGGGGAAAACGTGTAATGTGTCAAGTAGCTGTCCAGTGGTTTGTTTGTGCTGTTTAAGCCCGATTCATACACATAGTTCATTTGTGTGCCGGTGTCGCACACGTAAAATAGCGATCACAGTGGACATTACAGTAACATTTTCATTTAGATTATTTAACAACGGTTAAAATAGACATGCACAACAGAATATACAATAAAATGAGAAATGCCATTCAAGGGGAGAATCAAAACCCTGTGAGATTCCCAGAACAGGAAAAAAGTAAAAGAAAAAGTAATTATGTCATAAATTAATGAAAAGGTTAATTATGTGGTAATTGACTATGAGAACTACCGGTACGTTGTCTGTTTAGATTTTATTGACACAAGTTAATGTCTATTTACTCTGCTGTATTTATGTTACTGTACAGTACTGTATGTACACCAACCAGACACCAACTCACTAAGATAAATTCCTATGAACAGTAAATGTTTCCTGCTTTCCTGGTGATGTCTCTACCATAATGTACTGTAGGTATGCTAAGGGTTTTGTTTGTCTGGCTGCTTTAGGCTATCAGAGAAGCCGAAAGATAAACCAACCCAAGATTGCATCACTGTGGCAAAATATATCCTCTTCCTTGTGCACTGCGCTGACTGAGTGATAATGATTAGCATCAGTGTGAACAAGTGAGCTGAATTCACTACACAGGCAACAGCTCCATTAAAACCACATCATAACACATGACAAGACAAACTGTTCACATGTGCTGCACCTCACTTCTCAAACAAACTCAAAAGTCAATCTCAAAATAGAATCTTAGCCAACAGTCATAACTGCCTCTTGCCTAAGCCCACAACATCATCTTGGTGCAAATAAGTTAAACACCTTATCTAATATGGCAAAAGTTGAGTGGTTGGCATAAATGATCTATAAGCCCAAATGTATTTTGTCTCAGCCGTTTTTATTTCATTAGGGGTTCAAACCTGAAAGGCTGAACTTTATTGTCTTTGTGCAAATATTTCTCCTGCCAACTGTCAGTTTTGAAAAGATCTGTGATATGGTAAATGGCTGAGAAAGGAAAATGTCACCAGTGATTGGACGTTGTGTCCATTAATCATGACCCAAGGGGTGTAGTTTTTTTTAAGTCAGGTATTTGGTACTCTAAAGCAGGCATACAGTACAGAATAAATAATGTTAAGTTTGACAGCCAGTCACAAATTATTTGTCATGTTTCTCAAAAAAAAAAAGTTTGTCATTGATCGGTCCAGCAGTTTGTGAGATTACATGGACAGAAGCAGAAACATAATCTTCCGTCCCCAGCCTAGCGGAAATAAAAATACATCAATAGAACACCACCGTCTTCTAGATGAATACTTCCTCATTTAGGTACACCAGCACAGTTCACCAAGTGACATTTCAACAGCTCAGTTTTTCACTTAGAGCCAACTGATTATCATCAGGACAGGAACTTGTGTAACACTAGCTCAGAGGTAAAGAAGTTCTATTAAGCAACCTTGTAAAAAGCCATATTGATTGTTCGTAAATTAATACAGTCTGAGTAGCAGTGCCATAACCTCACCTACTAGCACCTAAAAATACCAGAAAGAAAATCTGTCGATAGTAGCATTGTGAAATACAGTATGTGACGTATGCATGTATGTGACGTTCAATCATCAGAACTTTGAATGCTTCATTTTGCTTTGGCTCCATCAACAACCCAAAAATACAGAACAGTTTATGTTTTTTTAATGGCTAAGAGGAGCTAAAGATAAACCGATTATGTGAAATCGGGGAAATGTCGCAATTATGTACTGATTAAAACAATGTACTAAAAGACAGATCTTGTAAAAGTAGACATTTATTGCTTGTAGACATCTCATTGAGTTTATGTCTACTACTGAGCTGTGGCGGCGTTTCCAAACTCCAGGGGCAATGAGGTGGATCGATACAGCCTGTCTTTTGATAAATGGACCAATTGCCTGAATGACAGTAATCCCATCAGTTCCAACGTGCACATTAGGACAACATGGAAGCAGTGTGTGTTCTTTGGGAGTTGCCTCTGTAAACACAATGCTCTCTTAATCTCAAGGCTGGATAAAGGCAAGGACAGGATCCACCTATAACAATAATCTACATAAGACAGGATGTAAAAAATAAACCCATCTGAAATCCTCCATAAATAACAAAAATCACACCCAATGTGAAGTGAGCGGTGGTCGTGCTTGCATAACGTCTTCAGACAAGGATTTGAGTCTAGGATGTACAGGCTATGCTACACACACACGTTTTACTATGGCAAAACGCTGAGGAAAAAGGCTACAGACATACAACATTATGACATCACTAGACAAACATGATGCTACATACACACATTTTGCTATGGCAAAACGCTGAGGAAAAAGGCTACAGACACACGCACAGCCACGTATAGGAGCGGTTTACCACCGCTCAAAAATCCAAAAGTTAAGTAACCAGAAATACCTCCTCCAGGCATTAAGCAAAGCATGATACACAGTAAAAAAAATACTCATGTTCATTTTTCTTAAATTAACCCTTAGTGATTCCCCTTGGAGTACTGTAGGCAGTGTTGCCGTTTTAACTCATGCAAGTTTCTTAATCAGTGCAGATTTAGTGCAGATAAGAAGCAGATTTGTATGTGCAAATACCAAATACAAACACAAATCAAAAACCGGCTTCCCAACTGCCTGAGGACCTTCCAGCATGGCAGCAGCTTGATTGTATACACGTTGAGCATGGGCCTGACATTCGCACACAGCAAGACCAGTGATGTTTACAGCACATATGAAGAGGCATTCTGGCATGGGCTGGGCAGCACAGTTGATGAGGTTGGCTCCTCAGCATATGGCAGAGGAGCTGTTCATGCTACTGCAGAGATGCTGCTAATGAGCCTCTGCCCTACCAGAGGAGGCGGCTGCTACTGTGGCTGCACAGAAAACACATGCTAGCTCTGCCTGCCACTGTGGCCAGCACTTTCCCTCACCCCCAAGTTTGTTTTTTGTTCGCTTCTTCTAATGCCAGCTGACAGGAGTTGGAAAAAAGGTCACGTGCTATATCCTCTGATGATAAACATGTTTATGGGGCCAGCTTGATTATACAATGTTTGCAGCCTAACTAATGTGGAACATGAGGAGTCGAGGCTTGGGTTTGTGCTGCACATGTGTGTGTGCTTGTGCGTATGTGTGCGTATGTGTGTGTGTGTGTGTGTGTGTGTGTGTGTGTGTGTGTGTGTGTGTGTGTGTGTGTGTGTGTGTGTGTGAGAGAGAGAGTGTTTGTCTAAGGTTGGAGGGATAGAGGAGTCTCATTATGCAGAATTTACATGATAGAAATGTATTGCTTGTCCTCTGTTTTTCTTTATTTGCCCTTAGATCAATGGTTCTCAACCTGTGGGTCGGGACCCCCAGGGGGGTCCCCAAATGATTTTGGGGGGCCGCGGCCTGAAAACGTTGAAGACCCCTGCCTTAGATTAAAAAATCAAACCTCGGTTCGAAGTGGAGCGGTGAATTTGAGCAGTTCCAGGTAAATATATATATATATATAATTGAACTCAAGTGTCCATGGCATGAGTAATCAATTTGAAAAAAGTCAACTCAATCTGAGTTCCCAGAGGTAATTTCTTCCGCCACTAGGTGGCGAAAACAGTTCAAACTCAACCAGATAGTTGTGGGACACTGGACACACATTGTTGTGGGACACTGGACACACATTGCTGCTCATAGCGGAGCTGTGCTTCACACCGCTCCAAAAAAGGATACAGCCTCAAAGCTCCACTCTGTGTCCCGATGGCCAGTATTTTCTGCACAGGGTCAAAAGCCATTGATGACGGTTGATGTGGGAAGCCATGACGCACAGTCTGTTAGGGAAAGAGCACAATTTATATTAGAACTAGACTAATCCATCATCTGCCACTACACAGTGGAACATTTTATTTATTACTTTTTGGTGACGCAAAGCTGCCACAACTGGAGGAAGAAATTTTTAAATTGATATTAACATAACTTGAATCAGAGCAATCCATCAATGGGGAATTGTCCCAAACCTCATTCAAAGCTAAATGTAATCAAATGAAATGGTCAGGGGCCAGGGCAATACAAGAATGGAAACCTCATCTACTATTTAAAGAGGCAGTGCCATGATCTCCCCCCCCCCCCCCCCCCCCCTCCTCCTCAAAAAAAACAAAACAACATGATGATCAGGTATTGGGAGAGTATTTTTTGCAGGTCGTTCAGTCCGAGTGTATGAAAGGGTGCGTTCGGAAATACGCACCGGGTGTGGTTAGGGTTAGGTTTAGGCATAGTTTTACTGAGGTTAGGGTTAGGCATAGTTTAACTGAGGTTAGGGTTAGGCATAGTTTTACTGAGGTTAGGATTAGGGTTAGGTTTAGGCACTCACTACACTGAGCACACACCCGGTGCGCATTTCCGAACGCACCCTTTGATACACTCGGACTGAACAACCTGCAAAAAACACTCTCCCATCAGGTATTATGATTATACTAGGAGGAAGATGTTTTCAAAAAAGTGTACAGAAAGTGTTAAAAGTGTTTTTTTTTTTTTATGTGGCCACACCCACAAATCCATTAGTAGGCCTGGTTGTCTGGTGGCCCAGCTGAGGTTAGCCACACCCACAGTATTGGGCGAATGGTAAAAGCGGAGGGGATGAGTTTATGGTGTCATTTAATCTGTGTTTTTCAGCTTTCAGCAGTAACCAAAAATACACAGGGAAGACAAATCTGCACATTATAAGAGTAATGTCAAGAGTAATGTCAAGTCCATAGACACTAACAAAACTATGGCACCAACTATCGCACATTTGTAGAGAGAATATGCCTTCAAACTGTTAATAATTTCAAGACACACTTTCCCCATTTTAATACTTACATTATGTTTGCATATATAATGTACTGTACATACACATGATGTATCTGATTACAGTGGACATATTAAAATGTCACACTCAGCAATTCAATACCGCTTTAAAAACAGCACGAAATGTCAAAACCCTCATGCATCCATGGACCATGACTAGGTTGTTTAGGATTGACACAACCTTGCCCAGCCCTCCATGTTGGCTCATCCAAACACAGCTCGCCGTCAGGTTATGTAATACCTAATGCCCTGCCCTTGTGACCTGGGGGACCTGACCTACTCTGATCTCATCTAGAGCCAGCAATGGTGGGGACCCTCAGGGATGTACATGTAACATTTTCATCACAGTTCAATTGCAAGTGAATGCCCAAGAAAGACAGCCAATAAACAGGATTGGGGAGAAAGTATGCTTGCAGCATCATCACTACCATTATTATCATGTTGTTATTATTTTTGGGTCATGTCAAAAACAAGCGACCACATAGGGGTTAAGGATAACTTGGGATGGTGTGAGATTTCCTGCTTTCAGCAAGCTGCATTGTTTCTGGTTAGACTAGCTGGCCAAGTCAATGGCTCGAACTAAGCACATATCCAATGTAAAGCAAACATCTATGGTGGTGGTAATATGACAGGCTGCCTACTGTCTGTGCCTAGCTAGTGGCTACAACCATGGTAAATAGCAGCAGCCGTGCATGGGTGACCACCACCAGTCAGCTGATTAAAAGCCAGTCCTTGAGGGAGTCTCTGAACACCAATAATAACGACATATGCCTAAAAATAAACCAAAATACATTCACAATGCATTATATTAGTGCAGCAGCGTGGATGTATTAAAGCCGTTCTCTTTCCCCAATAAACCAAAGGTGACAGATTAGGACAACGTTGGTATTGGTCACGCGCTGTCATCTGACTGTGGTGGTCGGTCGTTCGGCAGCAGTTTGTTGGCTGCTGTAAACGGAAAGCCCACCAGTGGTGTAAAGTAGCTTAGTACATTTACTCCAAGTAGTTAATTACAATTTTGAGGTATTTGTACTTTACTAGAGTATTTCCAATTTTCTATACTTTAACTTCTACTCCACTACATCTCAGAGGCAAATATTTTACTTTTTACTCCACTACAATTATTTGAAAAACTTAGTTACTACTTACTTTGTAGATTTGGATTATTACAAAACATAGGCTACATTAACCACTTCAACATACATTAAACACTACATTTCGTCCATTTGAAAACAGCCTATCTACATGCTCACAATTTTCAAAAGATTTTTTTTATACCTTTAAAAACTCGAAATGGGACATTCTGCACAACGACGAGTACTTTTACATTTGGTACTTTAAGTACATTTCGATGCCAAGTTAACAGAGTATTTCTACATTGCAGTGTATATTGATATTTTTACTCGAGTAAAAAATGTGAGTACTTATATCACCACTGGGAAAGCCCACCTTGCTGAGCTGAAAATGCTCGGATTGTAGGGTCTCCTGGATAACATCATTCTCCCTGCTGGTACCCGGAGGCTGTGGAGCTGCAGAGGACGAGGAAGCCGCTGTCAAGCCGTCCAGCACCTTCCTGATGTTAAACTTCTTCATTTTCCCTCGGCACGGACGACAATTTAACAGGAAAAACAACAGATCAACTGAGCTACCATAAATTGACAGGAGGGTAGCCGCCGCCGCTTAGCTAGCCAGCTAAAGACGCACAGTTAATATCTTGCTCTGTTTTAATCTCTCACATGTTACGGAGGTTGTTGTTGCCAACGCACTGTCCAAAAGCACCCACGCTATGCCCATATACATTGAGTCATGAAGTATTTTCCGATATTGGTGTTAATCCGCCATTTGTGTGGCCAGTTTTGGCGTTTATATTCGATCGGATTCGGAATGGTTTCCGTGCTGTGCGCTGCTGTGTTTCCCAGGGCTCAGCTGGTAGCAAACTGTGGCTACGGAAACGCAGTGAAACTGCAGCGTATATGTTGAGTCTGCGCTGAGTGCGCTCCGCACGGGCACCCGGATGACATGGCTGTAGCGTCTAGAATCCATAGCCTGGAGGGACGGTGGCGCTGTGATTGGCTGGTTGCTTGGTTGTTAAGGCAACCTTTCTGGCAAGGAGGAAACTTGTATAGATTATAAATACATTTTTAGAATTTCTACAATAAGGAGAAATGCAATACTGATAGAACATTTATTTTTCATTTATGATATATAGGTTACCACTGGAAAACGATGTTCATTCTAAAATAATAAACAGGACTTAATGTAATGAATTCTTATACATAACATTTTATATTTTTGTTGCCATTATCCTCCGTGAGTCTGTAATTTCAAGTGTTCAATAAAGCTCTGGAAAAAAAACTCCCATACCCAGGGCTGGATTAACCATTGGGCCAGTGGGGCCGTTGCCAGGGGCCCTTGGCTCTCAGGGGCCTTTGGGGGACTCTGGGCCCTCGCGGGGGTTAATCCGTCCATGCCCATACCTACGTGCGTGTGTGAGGGTGAGTGTTCCTAGCCTGAACAACAGCGAACCCTCCCTTAACGTGTGTGTGTGTGTGTGTGTGTGTGTGTGTGTGTGTGTGTGTGTGTGTGTGTGTGTGTGTGTGTGTGTGTGTGTGTGTGTGTGTGTGTGTGTGTGTGTGTGTGTGTGTGGTCAGAAGAGGTATTGCAGAATACATACATTTTGCAGACTACATACAGCTACACATACATGCAGACATGCATACACCACTGCTCAAAAAATGGCTTTGGACTCAATTGGTTAGGAAATTGGTATCCCGGATAATCCCACCTGAAAATGTATTTTCTATTTACTAAAGAGCTGGAGAGATGGGGAGAACCCTGCTTTAATTATGACCATCTTGATCCAAGGCTATATAGTAGGCAAGGGTCTTCAACAGGGGGTCTGGGACCCCTAGGGGGTCCTCAGAGTTACTACAGAGGGTCATCCAAATCTTCCAATCCTGTTTTTGAACCCTATAGTGTCCATATTCTGAGAACTGTAGCCAAAAATAGCAGATCTGCAAGCTCGGCTTGTAGATCGGCTATTTTCGGCAAAGTGGTTTGGTGTGGAGGGCGAAAAGAGCAGACTAAAAATGGTCAAGTTTATTAGGTAATGACGGCTCAAGTGGTTAGATATCTGAAAACACAAATTGACATGAATCCAAAATACACTGAAGATTGTGCTGTCAAACGATGAAACTATATGGAATCTATGAAAAAGTTGTGGGGGGTCCCTGCTTCATCTCTCTCTCAACTAAGGGGTCGTTGGCCTGCAAACGTTGAAGACCCCTGCTAAGGAGAACCCTAATAAACCAATAAATTATTATCGGAATAAACGTAAACAACCCTAAAACCCAATTTAAACTACAATAGCAGCAGCCAGTCCACTTTATTTTCTCTGTGAGATTTTTATAATGAGTAGGCCTAGGCCCACCCATGTATCTTCCTGACCTTCCAGATCAAACTTCAACGTTGTGACTATAGCTTTTTTCAAATAAATAACATTCAGGCCTATGGTTGAAAAAATATATTTTGATGCTATATTAACACATTTCCCCTCAAGTACCCTTGGGGGTCCCCGGACCCCACTTTGAAAACCACTGATCAACTCTAACTTCTCCATCGTCTTTCATGTCTGTCAGGCAATGTTGCCTGACAACCAATTGGCCAATCACAGTGCAACCTTCCTTCCGGATTATGGGATTTAGAACTAGAGAGGCACAGTAGCTGCTGCTATAGTTTATAATAGGCTATGAAGGCTATATCTTTTCTATGAATTAGGCCTACTATGTCATGTAACTGGCGAATTACATTTGTTTATTTATTTCATTATTATTATTATTATTTTATTTTTTGTAGGCCTACTAAATATTCCACAGCAAGGGCCATCCTCCAAAAAGGCCCCATGCCGAAATTTGATACAAGCAAACAATAGTCGCTTTATTCCCTATGGGAAATCTATGTTTTTGTTCTATTGTGTGTTTATGGAAAATGGGTCATTTCCCCAGCCTACAAGCAGCACCACCTGGCTATTTATTGACATACTATGTGTGAGTCACAAAAAAATAAAATAACCCTAACCTAAAATTAGAATAAATGTACAGGTATACATTTTGATAATTATCCCTTCTGTAATTGAGAAGTGCATTTAGTGTGTGTGTGTGTGTGTGTGTGTGTGTGTGTGTGTGTGTGTGTGTGCGTGCGTGCATGTGTGCGTGTGTGCGTGTGTGCGTGTGTGTGTGTGTGTGCGTGCGTGCGTGCGTGCGTGCGTGCGTGCGTGCGTGTGTGTGTGTGTGTGTGTGTGTGTGTTTGCGTGTGCATGCGTGTGGTTTCAGTCACATATACCACTCTGCAAGTACAAGCTTTGCACACTAGATGGTGGAATGTACCAACATTGTCAGAGTAAGCAGCTTGCACATTGGTATGGTGTTGGATGATGACAGCCAGAATTCAGCAACATATCGTGGACAGTAACACGTGTGTCTGCTGGTTTGAATAGGTTGGGGACAAATATAATTTTGATAGTCTCTGATATTTTACAGTTTAAATTGTAATATATTTCCAGGATATTTCGTAATTTCCATACAAAGGAAAGCTGTCACGCTCTGACATCACTGTGATGTCAGGGGAACCACACTAACAGAATCCCTTTTATTCCCATTTATGGAGATCCCTGATGTCATCAATATTAAGCCCATATCTGACAGGACTTCATATGGGAATGCCCATATATGGAGGCCACATTGGCCACATACCACACTAACAGAATCCATATGGCCAAGACAGATGGCCAAGATAGCCCATATCTGTGTGGCTGGTTCTACAAACAGGGATCTCCATATATGGGCAATTGAGCATAAAAGGGATTGTATGTATGATGTCAGATGTAGACGTCATAGGACTTTCACATAACGAATAACTGAGTAAGCATGTTTGGGGTCTCACAGCATATCTCCCTATACAGAACATGGATCTCCATATAGGGGTACCAGGGGTCTCCATATATTGGTAACTGGTCCGATATATCACTGGCCATATGGCCAACTTGGGCCAAGACATGGTGCGAGTCGCCCTTAGGCGTCTTACTGGTTTACTGTCTAATCGTCAACCTCACAATTTTGAACATTTAATACAATGCAATAATGTAGAGTCTACCAATTTCAATTCATACTGGAAGCCAGAGAAAATAGGCTAATATCAATAATGCACAAGTAGTCTATAGGATCTGCTACAGAAACCAGGACGATAATTCAGAGCATCACATTTATGAACAACAACAAATAAATATTAGTTATTTACCTGATCCTTTTGTGTCCAATGTGAGATGTATTGGGGCCAGCATCCCTGTTTGACTCCGGAATCTAGGTCTCTAGTATCTGGGACATATATCCATAATTAGAAGTTGTGTGTTGCTTCTCAGTCACTTTCCCTGAGGGCACACTTTCCACACAAGGTAAACTATGTGTCTTGCTGTTATGCTGCAGTTCACCTGAGCATTATTAGCAACCTGCATAAATGCTACAGTATATAGCCAAGTAATGTGGTTTTATTCAAGGTTAAATACATATTTTTTTGGGGGGGAAAGAAAGAAGACTCACAGTTTGTGTGTGTGTGTGTGTGTGTGTGTGTGTGTGGGGGGGGGGGTTCTGGACTTCTGGTGCCTTTTAAGTCCTTGGATTTTTAATTTACAGAATGGATTCAACAGGTAGTTTAAAGGGGAAGACCACCCATTTTCTTTTTTAAAGTTTTGTTTATGGGCTTTTTATGCCTTTATTTGATAGGATAGTAGACTGACAGGATATGGGGAATGACATGTGGCAAAGGTCCTCCAGATCGGGAATCGAACCGGCGACACCAGCAGGTATCATCATAGCCTAGTATGTGGTATGTGCCTTGACCACTAGGCCAGCGGGCGCCCCCGACCACCCATTTTCAATATTGTAATATTCAATACAAACCCCAAAATCAATCCTCCAATTCTAGGCAACACAGAAGGGGGGGAACTTTTTTTTATTTCCACACAACTCCTCTAAGGTATATTAATGACATAGTTCAATATTGAAAATGGGTGGTCTTCCCCTTTAAATATATTGCATGATGGATTTTGAAGCGCTTTATTTATTTATCTCAAATTCTCAAACTGGCGACACAGTATAATACTCTTTAAAAAAACACACATTCAAGAGTCCCTGACATCTTGTCATGCAGGGAGTGACGTGCAGAGAATGTTAGAGAGGCAGGGGCTGACATTTCTAAAAAGGCCTTTTGGTGAAAATATTGAAAATAGCAGACCTCCAAGCTTACAACGCGTCGTGAGCTTGGAGGTCGGCTATTTTCAGTACTTGATACCACACTAAACTAAGCATAAAAAAGGCAATACTGGAGATGTGGCATACGGCATGGATTTTTACACAGTGAGGGCAATTCTTTCAACATAAGATGCTGCATTCAAGTTCAGGAGAGTTTGGACAAGGCAATTCTCTTGAATGCTGCCTTCAGGTATGGCATATGGCATTTGCATTTCTTTCACCATAGTAAAAACTGCATTTATGGTCAGGAAAGGGCACTTTTTACAGATGGTGTCTATGTATGCACGTGCCTGACGGGGCCCAAATATGGACAAGAGCTATTGAGTAGCTATAGGTACTGTACCTAGCAGCCTGGATGTAGAGCAGATCCCAAGACGCACAGCAAGGACACTGCAAAGTAAAACTACAGGACAGCAAAGAACAAATGGCTGTGTAAAAATATCCCCTATAATATACATCATGTCAGTGGACATAAAGGACAAGGTCTCTGTCTCAAAAAAGTTCATAAAATATAATCTCCAACAGTCCGACACTCCGACTTAATCAAATTCTTGAATAATTAATTGTATTAATGCTTTATTTCTCGCTGCAAGACTGCAATGACTTTGACTCTCCCATACATTCATGAACATTTTCATTTCAATTCAAGGTAAAATAGGATATTGCTAGAAGTGGTGAAAATGTGTCTCACTGTAGTGTAACTGAGATTAAAGCTGCAATCCATAACTTTTATATCCTACCCAGAACTCATTTCCAGGGTAAAAATGTCTCCATGAAATAGTAGGGAATCCAACCACTGCTAGTTATTGTATTAACATACAGATTGATTAAAATAACATTGTATTCATTAGAAAATGTTACGGATTGCAGCATTGACACAAAACTCCCTTGTTGTGAACACAGGCAGTGCCAAATACAAATTCTACACATCCAAGTAATAATTGTAAATAAATGTCTTTATTGATACGTCCCTGCAGGATAAATATCAGTTAAATATCACAAAAGAATATTATGACAGTGTCACAAAGCAACATGCAGTGTTGAATACAATACAGGCCATTCTTTAAAAAGTATAGCACAAGCATTTATAATACATATTAAATCATTTTACAGGTACTTCTTACTGCATGGTTGCTGACTGCTGTACAACAGTTACACCTACGTGTGTTGCACCACCGATTGGAACAGAAAAACAGTTCATCTGTTGGATGTCACAACAAATGTGTGTTGAGTAATAGTATTTCTGAGTGTTGTGTTACAATACAGGATGTGTTCTATTTCATACAGTCTCTCCCCCCACACCCTCTCTCTCTCTCTCTCTGTCTGTCATTCTCTATTCTCTCTGCATAAACCGGACATTTTTATTGTATCCCTTTCTGTACACCTTATAGCACACTCCAAACACAGTCCCCACTGGAGGGTGAGGCAGTGTTGCATTTTCAAATCCCCCCCCCCTCCTAAAACCAGGTCAAGCTGGAATGTTTTTCTCTCTATTGGTCATATCAGGACTGGCTGCAGTGCCAGTGTATGATAATCGCCTGGTCTTGGCTCCCCACACAGCAAAGTGATTTGGAGATAATGATATGCATGGTATGTACACTGTAACACACAAGTAATGCTATTGTAAAGATGGAGTGGGTCCTCAATTATGCAGTACTTGCCAGTTTAGAAATACAGTAAATACAAAATCTTAGAATCAAATATATGTTTTTCTTTCTTGTTCACCTATTGTTTTATATAGGATCACATTATAGGCCACATTGTAGCAGGTCATCAATGACCACGTCCTGCGTACACAGGGAGTGTCAAACAGACCTTTCTCAGCAGGCTGTGTGTCATGCTGATCTGTTTATGAGGACAGCTGACTGTATCAGTGGATTATCAGAGAAATTAGCTCCATCGTTTCAACAGAGGTGTTTATGAGACAGCCCACACAGTTCAGTGAGTTCACACACCATGGAAGAAACAAGCTACATACAGTACAGTATATGACACGTAAACGGCAAAGATAGCTCTAATGGTGCCAGTTTGCTGTAATGCTCAGCACACCAGCACTGTGAAACACTACAATAGATGTGAATTTTATTCTCCGTGTCAGAAAACTTGTCTTGCATGTCTTTTATGCCCGCGTATGTGCGTATGTTTCGTGCTGGTTCCGGAAAACCGCATATTGGGTCGAGGAACAAGTGTGCCGAATTTGAGGCCGGTGGGACGAACGGTCCCATTTAATGGGACCTGTTGTCATAGGACCCGTTTTGACCATCTGTTTGCCTGTGACCATTTATGCCCATATATGGAGATATCTGTATCTGTCTGTCTGCATCCATTTTATGCCCATATATGGAGATCTCTGTATCTGTCTGTCTGTATCCCTTTTATGCTCGTATATGGAGATCTCTGTATCTGTCTGTCTGTGTCCCTTTATGCCCATTATGGAGATCTCTGTATCTGTCTGTGCCTCTGACTGTGTTGCAGACACAGTGCCGGTTCCGGAAAACCTTGATGTGAGACATCAGCTCTGTATACAGAGATTCCAAAACCTTCGCGCCGGTTCCGGAAAACCACGTATCCGGTCGGTCGAGGCTGGGCACTGCACTCCCCGCTGCGGCGGGGAACGCGTGTGCCGGTTACGGAAAACCGTGTATCGGGTCGGGTCAGAGCCTTTTGTGCCAGTTCCGGAACACCCTGATGTCAGACATCAGCTCCACATACTTGACCTAGAGTGCAAAGTGAAAGTGTGGAAGAATCGTCTATTTGCACAGGAGTGATGTCAGAATGAGTCAGCAGAAGTAATGTCACAATGAGTCAACGCTTGTGCCGGTTTCCGGAACAACCTGATGTCAGACATCAGCTCCGCATACGGAGATTCCGAACCTTTCGCGCCGGTTCCGGAAAACCATGTATCGGGTCGGGTCGAGGCCTAGCTAAGAACGTAGGCAAAGATCTGAGCTATCTGCGTGCGAAGGTTGGAGTCTGTAGAATCAACCATGTGCTGTGAGGCCTCTTTCATGCGATTCGGGCCAATTCTGCCTCTGCTTCAATTAGTACTCAGGAAGGATGATGGCAATATCTTGCATCATCAGTGACAATATGAAATCAGAAAATGTATAGATATTGCCACCATATAGACTGAAATCAATCCATGGTTCCAAACAACTGTCCCAAAGATGAAAAACAGCTCTGAAAACGTGTAACACTCAGAACAACACAATTCTGAAATACCATATATACTGTGTATAATCCTGAAAAAAAACTTTAGCTGAGTACTTTTATCATTGTGCCATGTCAAACAATCGGTCTGGGAGGAGCATTTAACCAATAAAAACATTTGTGTGTCTCTCTGCCTCAGAACCTTTGTCCCCAACAGCATGCCAGTTTACTCCCAGGTGCCTTCACTTTGACGCTGTCCCCATGGGTTTCTTCTTTGGACAGGTCTTTGTCACACCGCAGTATGTTCTCAACAAGGAAGGCACCAGCCTCATCAATATTTATATTGTCCTATGAATAAAAATTTGGATTTCAGTACATGGTTTATGCCTTTGTTAATTCAAAGTGTTTTGCAATGTGCAGTGTGACAGCTTCCACTTCCAATATTATATCTCTAAAGGTAAAGGTCAAAGATCTAAAGCATGACTTCCATGATTTATGTTAATGTTTGCACACATTTTATGAGTTTATCTTATAACCAGGATTAAAAGAAAAGAAAAAGCATATGCCTTGTACCAGGAACTTATGCCGTGATTACACAGATGCAGACATTTCTCTGGTCACTAATGAAGATTAATATAAATATTACACACACCTTTGCTGAGGTTTCAAACCATCCTAGGAAGTTGTTCTCTTTACAGAACTGGTCAAGAGTGGTGGCTAGTTGTTCTCTGTCTCCTTCTGCTGTGTCACATTTGTTGGCCAGGAGAACAGCAGGGATTGGGCTTCCACTGTCCAAGACTACTTTGCTATCTAGGCCCTGCTTCCACTCCAAGGCAGACTCAAGAGTTGACATTTTGGCTATATCAAAAACAACTAATGCTCCCATTGCCTCCTTGTAGTACACCCTGGATAGATTCTTACATCGTTCTTGGCCTTGAAGAAATGGGACATGAATATAACACAACAAATGACAATTTCGTCCTAAAATGTACTATTTACAGTATTATGTTACATCTTTAATGGGCCATTATTTTAGGACACAGATCTTCAAGAAAGAAATGGACATATTTTTAAGCGGAGCGAACATAAACTTAAAAGACTACAAATGTTCCCAATAGCTTTCTTCTAATGTGAATAATTTTAGTAGCCAGACAATGTAACCTTTTAGTATAGTTTGCATGTACAAATGCATTGTAGGCTACAGAGTGAGCATGAAGGAAAATAGAATCACAGCATGTTTCCATGGACACTGAACAAGAGTAAAATTAGATCTGAGAAAAACTATTGCTGGTGTTACTTATAGGAAGTAACATACATTAACCACTACATTTCGGCCATTTGAAAATAGCCTCAATCTATCGCAGTGCATTGTGAATTTAACTAGCTGCTATTTTCAAAATACATTTGAAAAATGTGAGTAGCTTTTTCCAAAACTGGAACTTCTGGAAGTAACCATGCGTCTGAAAAACGCAGCACAGTGGGCTACAATGTAGTAAACCTATAATCATTGTATGAAACATCGAACATTGAAACAATAATGCCAGAGCCATGTAATAAGAAGGCTATAGACTCAATGGCCTATTTTTTACTGTTAGCCAAGCTGCTTACAAAAAGTTAACCTGAATATAGCCTAAGTTATTCATAGCCTCTATACATGTATGAACTTTGTTCTCTATTATTAGTCTATTATACACACAGCCTCATTGCTCTCACCTGCAATATCCCACAGCTGCAGCCGCACCACTGTCTTCCTGTCCCACTCAATTGTTTTGAGAGCAAAGTCAACACCAATAGATGTTTTATATCTTTTGTTAAAACGTCCATGGACATAACGAAGGATCACACTACTCTTTCCAACTCCCACGTCTCCAATAACTACAACTTTGAACAACTTCTCTGTCACTCGACCCGAGGCCATAGTATCTATCTATCAATATGCCCCGCTCACAGGTGTAGAAAACAGTGACGCTCGCTCTCCTCTATATGGAGCAACACAACACATTTTTACAAGTAAAAGTAAAAGTGAACCTGCTTAGCGTTTAAGAAAGGGTCAAAGAAGCTCCAAATTCACTAAACTATGTTTGTAGTGCTCAGGAATTTTGCAAACATTTAGCTCAACTTATACATAATAGTTTACAGCTGTTTTTGTTTTAATTCCTAAATATTTTAAGTTGGATTTAGTAAATTTATTGCAATAGGTAGCCTAGGTCAAGCACACATACCAGGCCAAAATATGATTTTTACTCTGTAATTGCCTGCCATGAAAGACAAAACACAAAAGCATAAAAAATATTTAATTTACTCCCATTAAACAAGTTTCCTTCAAATGCTCTACTGTAAATATGCGTTTAATCTTGGCTAATATTGTAATGGATAGTATATGTCATTTATATATAGGCTATTTAAGGCTGCAACTTAGCAAATACCTAATTATAAATATCACTAATACTACATTAACAGCAATACCTCATCACATTATAGAGCTAAGCCTAATGGGCTATAAAGTCTATAAGACATGTCATTGACCTGCCAAGACATACAACAGAAGCATACATAGTTAATGAATTATAGCTATTAGTGTCATCTGAATACCAAAATATGATTCACAATTTGTTACATTCACAAATACAGCATTTTTAGTAGTCTTATACAATCATCTATACAGTTATGAATTCAGATGGCTATTTATAAAAGATACAAACTTGCAATCTCGCGTAACTTTTCAAGACAGTAAAAATGAATTACATGTACAAAAGGGAAGAAATCAAGTCTCAATGGCAAGACAAATGTGGCACTTGAACATATCCTCTGCTACATTCATGATACGGTGCACCTTCAGGCTGTTCTGTATCAACAGAAAAATCAACTGAAAAAATTGATTTATACTTTTATAATCGTATCAAGATTTGAATGTTTAACTGCCCCCCCCAAAAAATAAATAAATAAATAAATAAAATAATAATAATAGAATATGCAATTACTCATGAGGAATACTCCACTCTAAAGCAAATATTTCCATTAAATATTGAAGATGATTTTGAATTTATTATTGACGAATTTGATTGTTCGACATTACAAACATACCATTCACTACCCTCTTTAAAATGGACATCTCAGTTGCTTTTATTGATCAAATAAATGCTCTATTAACTATTTCTGTGCTGTGAATATGACATTTGTTCATGTACATACATACAGTAGAGTAGAGAATTAGTTGTTTGTCTAATAAGCACAATGTTTTTAGAGGAATAAGTTAAAAGCTTATGTTAGAATAGAAACACCTGTCTGTAATGGGTATATGTTTTCACTACTTTAGGCATCATCTATAACAGCTTTTTCTACGTTGTAGGGCTTCATAGCCCTCCCTTTCCCTGTAAAATCTATAAAGCTGTAGTGAACGGATTCACATACACCTTAGACATTCTCTATATTCACATGTAAAACATTAGCAAAATAAACAAGAAACACATGTTATAATGAACTACAAAACATGTTTTAGAACACCTGGTAATATATCTGCTTTGCACCATTACAGAGTTGAGGAACTTTGTCTGAAGTCTTTCAGAATGACAGAGGCATATGACAATGACATGTTCGGAGGAGTGCACAAAACAGACTCAGATACCGGGGAGGTGGGGAAGGGGTTAACCGACGGGCCCAAGCAATCTCGAAATGGTGACGGAGGAGGCATTAGAGACATAGTATCCTCCATCGGCAGTTTAACCTGAACCAGCTCCTCCTCATCATCATGAATCTGGGCGTTGTCGTATATGTAACCGTGGAGGAGGCCGAATTGCTCGTTCTCCATCTCGTCCTCCTCGTCCAGGGGGGAGGAGGTGGGCTCATCGTCAAACAGGTCCATCTGCATGGGCAGCACAGCATGCTGCTGGATGAGGTGGGCCTGGTGGTAGACGGGCATGCCTCCGCTCACCACCTCGGGCATGCTAATCACGCCACGGAAATCGGGGACGTCGCGGTCAAATTTATCCACCACCGCGACCACCTCCTCCTCCTCCTCCTCCTGAAGGTGATCCATCATATCATGCTGGGGGAGAGCGCTATTCTGCGGAGGTGGAGGCTCAGGGCTGTAAAGCTCCACCTCCTCCACATCCACCTCTTTCATGACCCCAGTGGCGGGCATTTGCCCGTGGGCCATCATGATGGGGGGGGTGGCGGGAGGGTTGTATCTGACGGGGTCACACTCCTCCTCCTCGGCCACGTTGTATAGAGTCTTAGTGCTGAGGTCTGAGAACTCCAGGTTTGTGTTATTGAAGGTATTAGTTAAGGGTTTGATGACAGCCATCTGATTGGAACCCGCTTCCTGTCCCTTCACATGTACTGACAGTCTGTGCCACATGTGATCCCCTTTTGGAGGATGTCTTGCACCTGGTTCAGACCATGACACAGACTTGCCATTAGAACTATGAACAAAATAAAGACGTCTGTTATTTCACAGGAACCCAGAAAAGTGGAGACAGCAGCAGCATTTCTGGTTCATGTAAAAAGACTATCATGTGATGATATAATTTGATTTGCTTGAAATGACTATACAATACTGCATTTAAGGTGGAATGTTATTTTAAAAAGCAGATAATATGAAGGTTATGTTCATATGCCAAATTGTAATTACATTATTATCATTAAAACAAATGAACAGTAACAAGGTTTTCTGTATTCAATATTCTGCCATATTTCATCTGTGGTCCTGTGTCTGATCCCACAGCATGCAGGGATGCTTGTTTTAATTAATAACGACAGTTCAAAGGTTAGAATAACTGCGTGAATCGAGTACTGACCTACATCTCTCACACCATACAACAGGTGCACCTATGAGAGTGAATACAGTAAGACAACAGGTTAGACCTTTGAGAGTCAATTACAGTTAGACAGCGCCAGCATCCCTGAGGTGCCACATCAGCAAGGACTCACAGACTCAATTACTCAACGAACCCACCTGCCATTTCCAGCATTCTTCTTCCTCTTAAACATGTTGAGGAAGCTGTTGCTCCGGCAAGCGATCTTGCCATCACCGACATGCATGCGCACGACGTCAGAGGTGGTGAACGCACTGCGCACGTTTCTCTCCGGCTTGGCAAGTATGATGTACATCTTTGGCGTGAACATACAGCCTAGGGCCACAGTCACACTGAGGCTCACTGAGAAGGAGGTGGTGATGATCTTATAGTTGCTGCCAAAGTAAATAGGCACAAAAGCCAGCCAGATGATGCATGTGGTGTACATGGTGAAGGCGATGTACTTTGCCTCGTTGAAGTTGGCAGGGACGTTGCGTGTCTTGAAGGCATAGTAGGTGCAGCTCAAGATGAGCAGCCCGTTGTAACCCAGGGGGGCCACTACTCCGATGTTGCTGGTGTTGCAGATGAGGTAGACCTCTCTGATGCTGGGATAGGACTTGACGGGCTCAGGGGGCTCCATGATGATGAGGGTGACCTCCAAGATGATCTGGGCGCTGATCAGGATGGAGGCGATGACCACCTGAGCCCAGGCGCTCATGAACCTGGGCTTTCGGGTGCAGATTTTCTTCTTGCTGCCCGCCAGGATCCGGGCGATGCGGTTGGTCTTAGTGACCAGGGCAGAGTAGCACATGGCAGCAGAGGTTCCAACTAGGAGCCTCTGGAGGTAGCAGGAGGCCACAGTGGGGCGTGCGATGAGGGTGAAGGGGCAGATGTAGCCGAGGAAGATGCCTGCCAATATGATGTAGCACAACTCACGGCTGGAGGACTTCACCACAGGCGTGTCGCGGTACAGCACAAAGATGAAGGCCACAAAGGAGGTGATAAGGATGCCCACGCAGGAGAAAACCACTTGGACAATGGATTCTGGATTGCTCCATTCAAGGTACCGCAGGATGATCCTCTCACAACCTGAAAGAGAAGAGAAAAGAGAAGCACAGGGATGAATATCATGATTCGACAAAGGATGTGCAGAACATAAAAGTTCATAATTACAGAGATGCAAGAACATAAATAAATAAATTAAAGAATTGTAATTGTAAATCCAATGCCTACAACCCCAAGCAGACCCTGTTTTCACAAGGTCGAATATCTGATTCTAGTTTGAAAACCCGCTAAGTCTTAAAGTAGGTTTTCAGCTCAACTATAAATAAACTCCCTTTCAAGTCATGGAGGGCCAGGCTGGGCTACAGAGAGTAGCCAGAGGAGAGTGAGGCCATTGCAGCAGGACAAATTAAATCACTGTGGTTTACAAAAAGGATCACTTCTCTTGCTACATTTTGTCTATGCTTTAATATCCGCAAGAGAGATGTGTTTTTGCATTTGCTTTTATTAACTTTCAAATAACAACTTTTGGTTCTTTAAATTGAGATAGGAAATTAATATTAATATTAATATTTAGTATTTCTGCCAGGAGATTTTTTTGTTTGTCAGATAGACATGTTTTCTTGCATACAACTATAGGCTGATTAGCATCATATTTATTGTGCACAATTCACGAATATTCTACTAGTAAGGGCGACATGTGACCAAGGGCAAGGTCGCGCCATGTCTTGGCCGTCTGTCCAGTGATGTATATCGGACCAGTTACCCATATATGGAGATCCATGTACTGTATATGGAGATATGCTGAGCCTGTGAGACCCCAAACATGCTTACTCGAGTTATTCGTTATGTGAAAATCCTTTCATGCCCATACATGGAGATCCCTGTCTGAACCAGCCACACAGATATGGGCTGTCTTCCTCCATATATGGCAATTCCCATATGAAGTCCTGTTAGATATGGGCTTAATATTGATGATATCAGCTAGGGATCTCCATATATATGGGCATAAAAGGGATTCTGTTAGTGGTTCCCATGACATCACAACATACAATACATTTTATGTCCTTACATAGAGATCCCCTGTCTGAACCAGCCACACCACTGTGATGTCACCTGTTTATGCCCATATATGGAGATCCCTGCTCTGAGTATCTGACTGTGATGTCACCTGTGATGTCACAGTGATGTGTCAGGGGAACCACAATATCAGGTGTTATCCCTGCTCTGAGCCTGTGATGTCACAGTGATGTGTCAGGGGAACCATATATAGGCATAAAAGGGATCCTGTTAGAGTGGTTCCCAATGACATCACAACATACAATACATTTTATGCCCATACATGGAGATCCCTGCCTGAACAAGCCACACCACTGTGATGTCACCTGTTTATGCCCACATATGTAGATCCCTGCTCTGAGTATCTGACTGTGATGTCACCTGTGATGTCACAGTGATGTGTCAGTTGAACCACAGTATCAGGCGTTATCCCTGCTCTGAGCCTGTGATGTCACATCACTGTGACATACAGAGACAGACAGACAAGCGGTCGCCCACAACAACGTCCTCCAGGCGGAGCCGCTCGATTGTCCACGACATTGCAAGCGGCGCGAAGGCCAGCGGACCTTGGTCCTGCTCTTCGCCCCCGAGCGCCGCAGGCGCGAGTGGCCGCGAAGAGCGGGCCAGGGCCGCGCGGCCGGCGGAGCGCCGCGCTAGTTACGAAGCCGTGGTGAATGCAATCGTTATATTTATGCCCAGGCCGTAAGGCCTGGGCAAGCCCACGATAAACGCTCATAGTAAGCTAATGGCTAAGCTAATGGCTAAACACCGCCCAGCTAGGCTAGTAAATAAAGAAAGAGAGTCGCAAACGAGTGACGTCAGCGCCTGCACTAGTGAATGGCTGTCTATGGGCTGTCGTCGCCATCTGGTGGTGATTAGTGTGTGGTGAACGACAAAACAAGCGCTCTTACTCTTACCGTCCTGAGTTACCCAAACATACTGTAACATATACATTAATTAACATGACAACATACCCCAAAATCCACAAATCACAAGTCTGTCCTTGCACATTCTAACTCAGTCTGTCTACAGTATGAAAGTCTGTAGCCCCTTTCACACAAATTAGAGTGCTGAGGTGCTGACATTTGCCAATGAAAAACTAAAAGCCTACCACAGCGCTTACTCTCAATTACTCTCCCCATCGAGACTTGAGTTCAATAATATATATTTTTTTCTCAACCCATACACATATAGTCCACTTGCCAGAATCTGAACCCTGGCATATTGAGTACAATAAGGTTTTATGTTAGAAATGTTGAGTATGGGTTCCCAGCATTAAGAAACTGCCGGATGCTAACTTGCATTTGTTGAGCAATTTTCATAATTTGCATAATTCCATTTATTTACCATAATCCCCCATAATAATGGATAATATGTCAAAAACTGATTGGCTGATTTGAACAATATTGGAGTGGTTTTGGGGGTTATTGAGAATGCTGAATCCATTTCTGTCATTTTCTAAATTCAAAATGGCCGTTTTAAACCGGAAATGGCCATATACAACATAAAAAAGTATCAAAATCACCCCACTTTAAGTTGGTATAAGGCCATTTCCGGTTTAAAACGGCCATTTTGAATTTAGAAAATGGATTCAGCATCCTCAATAACCCCCAAAACCACTCCAATATTGTTCAAATCGGCCAATCAGTTTTTGACATATTATCCATTATTATGGGGGATTATGCTAAATAAATCGAATTATGCAAATTATGAAAATTGCTCAACATATGCAAGTTAGCATCCGGCAGTTTCTACATGCTGGGGACCCTTGTCCCTTACTCAACATTTATAACATAAAACCCTGGTGTACTCAATATGTCCGGGTTCACAATGGGACTCTATGGGCTGGCAAGTAGACTAATACAGATATAGTGGTGTACATGTCAACCTATTTGCCATTACGGTAGTTTTCATGTATTGAGCTAACCTCCTCACAGGTCCTCACAGGACACAGTAAGGGCGATCTCTATTCGCGTCCCCGTCCCCGCACATAGAGGATGCAGGTTAGCATTTCACCAGATTAACTTTCACCAGCGTCGGCAGGTTAGCCTCTAGAAGCATTGGGGCAGCAAAAAGCTGACACTTACATTTCAAATCAGCTTTGATTGATTAGTGATACTAACATAATTTACTCAATTTAACAATCTCATTTAGCAGATTACATACAGTAGTAGACCATTGAATGGCTGTATTAAAGAATTATATGGGCAGGATTGTAATAATATTGGAACTGGGACACACACATTGCAACGTATTAGGCCAGTGGTTCCTGAACTTTTTATAGCTCAAGACCCAAAAGAGATATTAGACGTTTGCCCAGGACCCAAACTAGTGAAAATGGCATCATATCCCTTCCCCCTTTGCCCAATAGGCCTTTTCATTCTTGTGTACAATTCCATAACATTGCCATCACATGCCGCAGACAGAGAGCGGTAGGGCATGCCTTCTGGCAGAGATTTACACTCTATACTGAGCACCTTTCCAGTTGAATATATGAATATGAGAGTAACCTGTATTGAGCATGCTCTCTTTTCAGTGCATTTCAAAAGCTCTTAATATAAAAGATGAACCGATAAGGAAACAGGAAAATCCTATTAAGAAAGTGTCTTGTCTTTGAACAATGCAGAAGGCCTTTGAAAGTGGGCCAGAGAAGTGCTAAGTGAAGTAGGGCTGCTGTCGGAAAAGTGGCGAAGATGATGAATGCTTCTCAGGTGCCATGGGAAAGCTTTGAAAATAGGACAGCACAGGTTTGTGAAATAGCACTGCAAAAATCACGACAGCTTAAAGTGTGTTGAGCAGTGGGTGGTGGAGGGCAAGGGAAGCTAAACTAAACTTTCTGCATTGCAATGAATGACACCAATATACAGTAGCTTCAGTTATCTCTGAAATAACTGTATTTGAAATGACAGCATGTTATCTTTGTTGTACTAAATCAAATAGTGCTGATTGATCATCTGCAAAATGTTTGTCTATTTTTGCCTTTTGTGACACATTAGGGACACTGGGGTTCATTGGATTAATGAAGAAATCCAAATACGCGTAAATCTTCTTTTCCACCATCCAGTATCTGCTTTATGCAATCATTGCGACCATAGGTCGCAAGTTTACTATGAAAACGGTCACAGCTTGTCTGCGTGTATCTCTGTCACGCCTGACACTGTGGTTCTATGGGTTTGTCTCTCTGACATCATGCTCTGATGTCACTGTGATGTCAGGGGAAGCACTCTTAACAGAATGGGTTTGCCACCCTGACATCACGCTCTGGCTTGATGTCCCTTTTATGCCCATACTGTATATGGAGGTCGCTGATGTCATCACGAGTCACACTTGCAAATTAATTACGTCCTTGTCCATTTTATGCCCATATATGGAGATCCCTGTCCCGGTGTCATCAATATTAAGAGCATATCTTGGAATGCCCATATTTGGTAATGCCCATATATGGGCATGTTCTGACATCACATTGTTGACTATCATGCAGGGGTCTGGTGCAACTGGTCCGATATACATCACTGGCCAGATGGCCAAGAATTGGCGCGACCTCGCATGTCGCCCTGAGGCGTCTTACTAGTATAGTTACTGAGAGGACATGTCTATTATTCATTGGTGATCTCTCCAGTTCTACTAAGGTAGTGCTCATGTTTTTGTATGGATTTGTTGCGAAATGCACTATTGCTACACAGAAACAAAAGTTCCATGGGGAATTCTGGCAAAGTGCTCTGCTCAGCCAGCACAGCAGCCACAGCTTAAACACTTAAACCTTCAATATTTAGTAAAGTTGACCTTTGATTCAGTACTCGGTCTGCTTTTTCCCCCTCTACAGTCTACTGTACACCAAAGCTCTTCTTCGACAATAGCCAATCTACAAGCTCACAACATGTTGTGAGATTGTAGATCTGCTATGTTCGGCAATGTTCCCCGCAGAATAGGGATGCAACGATTTGATTGTATGACCTAGGGTTAAATTGTGAGGTGACCTGTAGTAGCTCCACGATGAGGCCTATGTAAAGAAATTGGGGTGTTGGTTCTTCCTTGGCATAAAGGGAATGCTAAACAGGGCACTACCGCAAACTACTCCAAATCTATAGGAGTAGTAGCAAAAAGTTTCTTTGGAAGATAACACAAAATGGCCAAAACATGAAGTTTGGGCAGAGGTTACTTCTATCTGGCCCGGTCAGTATCATGGCCACTGTCCATGGTCCTGAACTGTTTTCTTGTTTCTATACCCATATAATATACTGTGCAGGCCTGTGTGTGTGTGTGTGTGTGTGTGTGTGTGTGTGTGTGTGTGTGTGTGTGTGTGTGTGTGCGCGCGTGCGTGCGTGCGTGCGTGCGTGCGTGCGTGCGTGCGTGCGTGCGTGCGTGCGTGCGTGTGTGTGTGTGCGCACGCCACTGTGCGCACGTGCGCGTGCATGAGTGCGTGGTGTGTGTGTGAGAGACATCTCTGGAGGAAGGCAGCTGTACGGCAATGTATAAACTGGGTTTAATATGTTTATGTTTATTAAAGGATCTGCATTAGAGACACACGAAAGAGCCTATAGTATTGCGGGGTCCTGAACAAAGCAAATACAATACAGATGTACAACTAAAATTACAAATTAAAGTAAAACATTTAATAAAATAAAGACAAATTTACATTATAAAATATAATCCAACAGTCCAGTCACATTGTTTAATTTGCACAAATAACATAGTTATGTTATTCGGCAAGATTTCTCTATATATGTTTTTTGAAAGTAATTTTATTATGGATTGTAGATATAGATGTTTTTGGGCAGAGCATTCCAGAGTTCTATTGACCTATATACAGTGAGTTTGAGAAAAATGTTGGTGCTATTTTTGTCCCCATGTTACCAGACCCTGCTCCTCTGATGTTGTACCCAATGTGCTCAGAAGTCATTTGTAACTGTTGAGCCAAGCTAGACGGCTTATTGGTGCTAATAATGTTACGCAGTAGCATTAAAAGACTCACTGATAATTTCTGTTCAACCATTAGCCATGCCAGATGTTCATGCTTAGCTAATACTTGTCCTGTATGAACATCCTAGTGCCAGACCAGCCGCTTTATTCTGAGCAACCTGTAACTTTTTCAAATCCGATTTTGTAGCTGACGACCAGATTACAGGGAGGTATTCTAAATTAGACAGAACCAAAGAATGAATAACTGATTTCATTATGGAGGAAAAATTTCCTAGTCATACAGATTCCTCTTCCCATTTTCACGACAATAGGTACTGCCAGAAGTTTTATTGTGTTTGCTTCTTCAATTTGTGTGGTGCCAATTGGCAGTTTTAACTGAGGATTCTTGCCCAAAATGTGTCTAGATCCAAGCACAATGGCCTTTGTCTTAGAAATATTTAATACCAACTCGTTGCACTCAATCCATTCATAAATGTCTGTTAAGGCACTGCTTAAAGTGTCAGTTACAGCTTGCTCAGATGTAGCGGCACTATATAATGTTGTGTCATCACCTCATCAGCATACAAAACTGTTTTAAAAAAAATTACACACAACAGTAAATTATAGAAGACTCTCTCTGTTGTCTCCCTGAGAATTAATGAAACATATGCATTGGAGGTGAAACCATAACACTGTAACTTATCTACAAGCAATCTATCAGTTTCTCTATCAATCTGATTAAAGTTAAAGAGACAGTTTTTGAGCGCTCCACCGTTTGACTGAGTGTGTAGGTAGGTATGTCCGTCCGTATGAATACGGTGTATGTCTGTATGTATGAGGACGGCCTCAACAGCGGCTATACCACCGGGTGACCACATGGCGCTGTTGAGCAACCTTGAAATTAATGGACAACACAATAATTCATTTATAGAGCTTAATGAAATGAACTACTCAAAGACATTATCTCTTCATTTCATTATCTCTTTCTTTATTAGTGTGTGTGTGTGTGTGTGTGTGTGTGTGTGTGTGTGTGTGTGTGTGTGTGTGTGTGTGTGTGTGTGTGTGTGTGTGTGTGTGTGTGTGTGTGTGCGCGCGTGATAGTGAACCATCACTACTTTGTTGACTTAATTTATGACTTTAATTTATCAACTGTATAAAAAAAACATGAATAATTGAAGTAGTTTGCAATATCGTAAGGTTTTGTTATGAATATCCCTTTAGATAGTATATGAATGAAATGGATGTATTTGATTTCCTGTCCATTATTTTGTTCAGTGTTGACCATAGTTTTTCCCCGTCATTTTCTTTTCACTAATCCTATGTTTAGGATTGAAACACACCTTCTAGTTCCTCGTCAGGCCACCAGCCTAGGTCACAGGCCTTGCATGTGAACTCATCCTGGACTATCTCGTTGTCCTTGCAGGCTGTGCAGATCCAACAGCAGCTCACCTCCCCTTTCCTGATCACCTGAATCACAACCATAATTTATAATGTTAGCTTCTACCACCTTTTGTGGTCACATGTTCAGATACTGGATTCTGATTGGCTTAAAACAGTGGTAAATCAGTCAACAACCTTGAGTTGGCTCATGGACCCCGCCCACTGTTGTGTTGCAGTTGTAACATTTCCAAGATCAATGCGCCTCCCAAACAACCAGATTTGGAACACCTTTACCGACCCCGCCCACTATAAGCGTATATCAGCCAGACTCCAACACACCAGCAACAGCAGCAACACCACCAAAACGGTCTTCTCTGGAAAACCATTTCAATAACTGCACCTTTTCAGGAAGTGTGTCAATAACTGTGAATCGACATCATGACAAGTAGCCTAGGTTATGATTTCTTTTTTGTTTTGTTTTGTTTGTTTTTGGCCAGTGAATGTGGCTGCAATCATTGTTGTTTATGGGACTATATGCTGTGGCAGAAGTATATGTGTATTCTGAAACAATTAATGATTGTAACTAAATAACCTTGCAAGTTACAACTGTGTTTTCTTTCATTTATATGATAGAAGTGGTAGAAAAGCAATTTACCATTCGAGTGTTGTGCCACAACCCTGAAACAGTGGTAAATCAGCCAACAACCCACTCCCTCTCATGGTAAATGGCTTACATTTAGCAGACACTCTTACCCAGAGTGACTTACAATAAGCACTGTAATATCACATACTGTACATAGAATGCAAAGAGACAGTGTAGTGTGCCTCAAGAAAGTAGGATCACAGAAAAAGAACCTATCGATCTAAACACTACAGTATACTAGCAAATAAATATAATCTGTACGAATATAGGATACCAGGTAAAATAAATAACCTAAGATCTGTTTAAATGACATGCAATCTAAATTACTTTAACATAATATATACTGTATATATACTATTACGGTGCTGTACTATATTATAACTTTACATTTAATAAAGACAAATAATTGTACTTTTGACTCCATTACATTTCTAGTAAGGGGTACATTATGAATAAATAAGGTCTATTTCAAATAAAGTAAAGATAATGGGGTAATAGCTCAGTGCCACGCAGTACTGAAATAAAATGCACAGTATGTATGCACAGTACATAGCAACCAAGTATAAAGGTGTCTACAGCATAAAGGTGCTCAACCTAAATAGCACAAGGAGTTTTACAGTAAATTGTTGCTGTTGGGTATAGAAACCTTGTACGTCCAAGTATGTATGTTTTGGATGTTTTTATTATTATAAATACCCTCATACAAGCTCACAACTCACAGCTTGTAGATCCGGTATTGTCACTACTTTTGTGCAACTCTCTTGTATAATGAAACTAGGCCACCAAAGTAGAATAAGTGATATTTTAAATACAAACGTGATATGTTAAAACAAAAATATATTAGCCCAATTAAACAGGGAAAGCATCTATGTCATTTTAGACTATTAGCCCTATTCACGACCCGCCCACTCAGCATCCCCCGGGTGCTGAAGTCCCGTTTTGAAGGGGTAAATCCTACCATAGCCTATAGAGTTAGCACAGAAATCGCAAATTTAATGCAATTTCTGAATAGTAAAGTATAAAATACGGCTAGCATGATCAAGAACACAAGATAGTAAACGGCACAAAGCATTATAATTTACTTTACCGTTAGAAATAACGATTTGTTGGCTTTAAGTCCAGTATAGTTTCCCCTTCTAAATTGAAGTCAGCACCCGGGGAAAACTGAGAAACAGAAGTAGGTGGGCGGGCCGTGAATAGGGCTAATTGCATTGGCTATTCAAAAATAGCAGATATACAAGCTCATAGCACTGCAAGCTTATAATAGATCTGCTATTTTTGAAGATTTTTGAAATATCTTGAAAGTGTGAGAACTACTGGTTTAGAGCAGTGGTTCTCAACCTGGGGGGTCCCCACATTATTTTGGGGGATCCCCAGATGATTAGCAGCAACATTGTTTTGTCACTCCACAGTAAACAAACCAACATAAAGTTTAAGTGTATATTCTGTATATAGAGGTATGCACATTTCTAAAGTGACAATTTAAGCACGTTTAATACCTCTAAAATGACAAATTAGACATTGGCCAAATAGTAAAATATTAGAGGCAGAAATTGTGAAAATAGCCGATCTACATGCTCACAACACCTTGCAACATGTAGATCTGCTATTTTCACAATAGAACCGTGTTATACAAAATGTAATGCCTAACTAAGTGCTCGTCGGGGTGGGGGGTGGGGGGTGGGGGGTGGGGGGGTCCCCAGTTAAAATATGATTATTCTGGGGGTTGCGGCCTGAAAAGGTTGAGAACCACTGGTCTAGAAGACATTTGTAGAATCGGATGGATGGATTGAATAAAGTTTTCCTGCACCTTGATCTCTCCTTTGGAGCAAGGCTCGCTGCAGACTGAGCGCACCATCTCACTGCGGTTCATCTGGATCATGTAGTCATCGATAATGAGCATGCCCTTGTGCCAAGAGCCCACGTTGATGTAGTCGTACACACCAGGCTCCACATGCTGCAGGTTCATAATCTCATACCTGATGGTGGACAAAAGCCCTTGGGTTTTAAGAAGTGTGAACAGTACCCAGCATCATCTAAAATGTTATCTAAAATGTAGCTATATCTACACATTTGCGATTATATGTATTATTGTTTATTGTGTTATTTTTGTATGCTGGTGAATATGTTGGTGATTTGAATATGACTACAATGGAAACAAGTCCCCAGGACCTTTTTGGGGTTATCCTTTTAGCCTTGATGTCTGATTTACCTTGTGCTGTTTACATTTCTTAATCAATCTAAATTAGGGAGCAATTAATTAATTCTTTGTTGCTTGCAGTGCACTTTTACATTCCGTTAACCAGCATTATGCGTCAACAGAGAAGGTTTGACATACCTGCCAGGCGAGTCACCATTTTCATCAAACCCTATGTTCTCTCCGGACACGCCTTCAAAGGTAGTCGAAAGCAGGGAGTCCAGCAGCTGGCTGCCATCAATGGGGTCCATGGCTTCACACATGCCTGGACCTGGACATACACGGGTGTGCAGATCATGCAGGCCGTGGGCCATAGCCAAGATGGCATTGATGACGAATCCCATCTTGCTATCTTGAACGTAGTTGTCCTCCAGACTTTCATAGCCTGTCAATGCATGAGAACATGATAAAGAGAATGGACTGCTTTCCCTTTGACAAACCTGTGAAGGATCAAATTGCAGTATGTGCAGTATTTACTTCAATGCTGCAAGCATTAGCGTGTTACGTGTTGTGTGGCTATAATATTCCAGTATGACTGTGAAATAGAGGCTGTTAACTGCAGGTTTATTTTGTGTGTTGCATGTGGTGCAAAACTGTCGCAATATTACAAAGGAGTGATAGGGTGTCCAGAGTTTAATTTAAATATACTTAGGATTTGGAAACAGGATTACACACTTCTTTGCTTCGGCGGGAGAGGGAATCAAAGAGCTGGGATCATTTGAATATGGCTTCAAAGGAGCCTTGTTACCATGGCATGACTATCCATTTCTGTTTTTATGATTCAGGTTTCAGTTCTTCTTGAAACAATAAAACCACTGATGTTACATGTATAATCAAGCAATGGAAATAAAGCAATTGACTAATTAATTCACACCTTTCACTGTTTATATTAACTTCCTCCTGGACAATCATGGGTGAAGGAGACCAGCATGATTCATATTTTGAGAGTATGATGTCAAACACACCCTATCAGTTCAATGTAATGCAAGCTAAAAGCTTTATATTAGTCATCATAATCATTAAAATCTTGGTACAGTACATTTTGGTACAGCAATGGATGATATACACAGAGTTGACAATTCCCTTATTTGAAGAATATAACATATTTTCGTATTATTGTGAGCACGGCTGCATTCAATACCTGGCAAGCTGCCTGCAAGAGCGTAGGATACTTTGGCACCAAACTGTACATTTTGTATACACAGAAGCACTGCCAAAAGTATCACTTATCACATACTATACACTATGTAGAGCATGCTTGCTTTTGGTAGCTACTGTAGCCTACTACTAAAAAGAGAAGAAAGAAAGAAAGAAAGAAAGAAAGAAAGAAAGAAAGAAAGAAAGAAAGAAAGAAAGAAAGAAAGAAAGAAAGAAAGAAAGAAAGAAAGAAAGAAAGAATGAAAGAAAGAAAGAAAGAAAGAAAGAAAACAAGCAGTTTAAAGATCATTTGTTTAGCTTTACTGATGGTTAGCCACAACACAAGACATTGGACATTGCCACAGTCATCTAATTTGAATACAAATTTTGAAATACAATAATTTTAGTCTACTTGCTCAATAGCACTATTTGATAACACAGCCCATGTTAATGCTGAAATTTAGATCACATCTTCACTTTATTTGCCACCTGATTCTCAAACACCTAGTCCGATGGAAACAGGGCACATTTACTTTTAAGTAGAGTCGGGTTAGCCTCCCAACCAAAACGTACTGGGAGGGGTAACTTACACCAGGGGTTCCCAAACTTTTTTGTCTCAGGGCACCCCATAAATATTTTTTTTAATCCGAAGCACCCTGACATTATAATTTTCACTCCCAGCACCTTATATTTATAGCGTTGTTGGGTGGAAACCTTGTATGTCCAAACTGCTCGTTTTGTATTTATCATCTAAAAATCAAACCTTGGTTCGAAGTGGAGCGGTGAATTTGAGCAGTTCCAGGTCTATGTTTTTGATTCTATGTGTTCTAAATCTATGAATTCTGTCCTAGATCTATAATGCAGTGATGTTGCTAGCTTTTTAATGTGTCATGCTGTTGTGTGTGTGTGTGTGTGTGTGTGTGTGTGGGGGGGGGGGGGGTTAGTGTTGGTGCGTGCGCGTGTGTGTGTGTGTGTGTGTGTGCGTTTGTGTAGTGAGTGTGGGTGGGGGGGTGTGTGTGTGTGTGTGTGTCATGCTGTTGTGTGTGTGTGTGGGGGGGGGGGGGGGGTGAGTGTTGCTGCGTGAGTGTGGGTGGGGGGGGGGGTGTCATGATGTTGTGTGTGTGTGTGTGGGGGGGGGGGGGGGGGGTGAGTGTTGCTGCGTGCGCGTGTGTGTGTGTGTGTGTGTGCGTGCGTGCGTGCGTGCGTGCGTGCGTGTGTGTGTGTGGGGGGGGGGGGGGGGGGGGGGGGGGGGGGGGGTGAGTGTTGCTGCATGTGTGTGTGTGTGTACAACAGCGCCCCTCCTTTAACTTGTGTGGCCACTCAAGGTATTGCCAGGCTACAGACATAGCCACCCAGAGACATAGAGACATAGCCACCCACGGACATACCTGTCTATTGGGAGCGCTTTCACCGCTCCAAAAATGTACTAAACTAGTGAAAACAGCAGATCTACAAGCACAATCGGCTGTTTTCACTAGTTTTGTGCGACAGTCTTGTATGATGAAGCAAGGCTTTGCTTTACCAAAAGACGTACATATTTGAAACTTGGAGATATGAGGTTTCTGCCCGACAGTGACGATATTTTAGCGATTATGTCATAAGGAAAAGGTTGAGATAATAGCCATTTTGGTTAGAACTGACTGAAAATAACTTTGTAGCCTACTTCACGTGTCCAAATCAATTCCAAATGTTATCAAATTATCTCACGTGCCCCGTCACCCACTTTGAAAACCCCTGACTTACACAAAGGAGGGCAGGTTTGACATCATCCATTGCTGACGTGCTTATTGCTCTAGCATGTTAAGTCAAGTCATGGCAGCTAAAAGGAATCTGAAACTAATGATGCAAGGACATACAGTACAAACTAATCAGATTGGAGGAGTAGCAGCAGGGGAAAGCATCAGACAAGGACCACCAGTGATGACCTTTGACCTAGTTCAACAGCTCCTTCAGATTGACCACCGCCTTGCCTCTCACTCCCTGACTGTAATGATTTTCTGCATGCAAAAAGATGACCAGCGTCACCGAATCAGATTTGTCAACTGGCAAACTGACTGTTGACTTCTTTTTAATCCACGCTCAAGGAGAGACTTTGCGTAATTCCAAAACGTAATTTCACATGAATTGGTTGTGTGTCTAAAAAAATAAAAAGTGTGTTATTATACAGTGGCTATGCTGTGCCAACATGCAACTTCAGCCAGACCAACCAGTGTTGGAAACTCACTTAAATGTTATTGGGCTGTTTTAATACATCTATCTAAAAAACTAAAACAGGTATGAGACCACAGTGCAGACCAGACCAATTGCTGTGCCCTCACTCCTGTGCATTAAAATAATAATAAAAAAAACATCCCAATAGCTTCATATAGTAGAGGTCAACCGAAGTTGGTGGTCTACTGAAATTCACAGTGAGACATCCAATTGACAAAATTCACGTGAACGACATTTTGCTTATTTTATATATCCACCACCCAAGTATGAAGTAAAAGCAAAAGTGGCCACAGTGTGAATAAGGTCAATGGACTATTTAAATCAGATGTGAAGAAGTCAACCTCTATGTATATTGTCAAAGTGAAGAGCATTATGGGTCCAGAGCGATAGACTCACCATCTTGGAGTTCTACACCAAAACAACACATAAACAACACATAAACAATAGATGTGACAGAACAGCAAACAATAACTGTATCTCTCACAACAAACATATGAATTACTGTTGTAACTTTACTAAAAAACATAAAGTGGACTGCAATAATGAGTGAAAGCTTGACGTTTTTGCTGAATAATGAATGCAAGCTCTGTTTTTGTAAATACTGAAATAAGGTTAGAGATGATAATGTCTAGAAGGGAGATGAAATGGAGAAAGAAAATGTGGGAGAATTTATTTGAAACTCCAAAAATGATTTACAGTTGTTGCATGCAGAATCTTATATTTACGTTTATCAATACACTTGCTGTATTTATTTTGTATTTCTTTGTTTATTTGTGGTTATGTGGGACATTTAAATAAGCAATAGTAACAAATGATACATTTGGTTTGAAAACGTAAATATACTGCAGGCTAATAGCATAGGGTTTAAAAAAAGTGTAAAATTAATTTGTGAAAAAATGTCAAATATTTTTTGAAACATGCTTGTTGAGCATTGTTTCAAGTTATCAAGAGCTTATGCTTATGCTTGCTTTCACCCTTTCTAAAGTGCTGAAGTGAAAAGCATTCAATTACCTAGTCCTAGATCATCCTCTGTTGATTCGAATGTCACAAAAATGAACAATATGAAAGAATATGGATTATTAAGTTGATTATATAGAGAATATTCCCTGTTGCAAAACCAATTCAAAATTAAATAAACTGTTACAGCCTTACTTTAGGCATTTCTTGACATGTTACAGAACACATCGACTGAGCAGCTAGAATAGATAAAGTGATGTTCAGATTGGCATACAGTTTAAAAACAGAAACAGAAAATCCACAAGACAGGTTGGAGTGTCTTGTGGAATGATGGAGTCCATCATCAGAGCAAGTCGCCTGAGTAACCGAACTGTTAATATCTACCTGTGCAGTTCCTTGCAAAATTCGTGTTCTCCAGTGGGTGTCCGAAGAGGCGGCATTGAAAGCGGTACTGCCAGAACTCTGGGAACCAGGGGTTGCGGGTGTTGGTGCTAAGCTTGAGTTTCAGGAAGTAGTCATCGAAGGAGGTGACCTCTTCTGACTGCAGTTTTACAGTGATGCCGCCCACAGCTTCTTCTTCATATCCCTCCACAACTTCATCTCTGTCTGCCCACCCATCACTGAATAGGAGAGGAGCACACAGCAACCATGTTACAATAGCATTTTGACAAAAGAATGAAACATCTAGTGAATTTAATCGCTGAATCGTATTTCTTTCTTTAGATAGAAATGGCAAAAGAAAAACTGCCTCAAAACCTGTGTTTTGTGTTATTTCTTCTTCTGTCTCGTCTGTGCCGCAATAACATGTAAATGCCTTGAATTAATTTGACATCCATCATGACAACTGATCATTTTAGGCATCACCTTTTCCAAATAGGGGCTAATAAATACATCTCTAAATGAATCATCTTATAGGACCTTGTTTATAAAGAGTGAGGATACTATCAAAGTGTATATGTGTATGACATGCTGGATACAGTTGGTAAGTAAGTAATTTAGGTCGAAGTGGCTTGTTGATGGTACTAGAAGCTGGGCCGCCCTTCGGGCGGCCCAGCGTCTAGTCGGCGACCTGGCCAACTCGGAACAACGTAAATAGGGAATGAATGCCCCGCCCTTTAATGCAAACCCCATTATACCTGTTGTCATAGGACCCGTTTTGACCATCTGTTTGCCTGTGTCCATTTATGCCCATATATGGAGATATCTGTTATCTGTCTGTCTGTCAGCGTCCATTTTATGTCCATATATGGAGATCACTGCAGATATAGTTCTGGGTCCATTTTATGCCCATATATGCCCATATATGGAGATATCTGTCTATTTGCGTCCATTTCACGCCCATATATGGAGATCTCTGAATCTGTCTGTCTGTGTCCCTTTATGCCCGTATATGGAGATCTTTGTGATTCTGCGTAAATTTTATGCCCATATATGCCATTTGCGTCCATTTTATGCCCATTTATGGAGATCTCTGTATCCGTCTGTCTGTGTGTCTGTCTGTGTCCCTTTATGCCGTATGAGATCTCTGAATCTGTCTGTCTGTGTCCCTTTATCCATTTTATGCCCATATATGGGGGCATTCATTTTATGCCCATATATGGAGAACGCGCGTGCCCGTGGGACGAACGGTTCTCGAGATACGCGGATTACCTACATACATACACACTCACAGAGATTTTTTGTTGACTCATGTGGCGTACGTCTGCCCATATATGCCCATATATGGAGATATCTGTCTATTTGCGTCCATTTCACGCCCATATATGGAGATCTCTGAATCTGTCTGTCTGTGTCCCTTTATCCATTTTATGCCCATATATGGGGGCATTCATTTTATGCCCATATATGGAGAACGCGCGTGCCCGTGGGACGGAACGCGCGTGCCCGTGGGACGAACGGTTCTCGGAGATCTCTGAATCTGTCTGTCTGTGTCCCTTTATCCATTTTATGCCCATATATGGGGGCATTCATTTTATGCCCATATATGGAGAACGCGCGTGCCCGTGGGACGGAACGCGCGTGCCCGTGGGACGAACGGTTCTCATATGGGGGCATTCATTTTATGCCCATATGGAGAACGCGCGTGCCCGTGGGACGAACGGTTCTCGAGATACGTGGATTACCTACATACATACACACTCACAGAGATTTTTTGTTGACTCATGTGGCGTACGTGATGTCAGAGCCTTTTTTGAAGTGATGTCACAATGAGTCAGAGCTTTCGCCGATTTCCTCAGAAACAGCCTGATGTCAACAATCAACCCCGCATAAGGAGATTCCGAACGTTTCACGCGGGAAAACCGCGCGTCGGGTCGGGTCGAGACCCGGCACTGCACTCCGTGCCGTGGCCATATATGGGGGCATTCATTTTATGCCCATATATGGAGAACGCGCGTGCCCGTGGGACGAACGGTTCTCGGAGATCTCTGAATCTGTCTGTCTGTGTCCCTTTATCCATTTTATGCCCATATATGGGGGCATTCATTTTATGCCCATATATGGAGAACGCGCGTGCCCGTGGGACGGAACGCGCGTGCCCGTGGGACGAACGGTTCTCATATGGGGGCATTCATTTTATGCCCATATGGAGAACGCGCGTGCCCGTGGGACGAACGGTTCTCGAGATACGCGGATTACCTACATACATACACACTCACAGATATTTTTTGTTGACTCATGTGGCGTACGTGATGTCAGAGCCTTTTATGAAGTGATGTCACAATGAGTCAGAGCTTTCGCCGATTTCCTCAGAAACAGCCTGATGTCAACAATCAACCCCGCATAAGGAGATTCCGAACGTTTCGCGCCGGTTCGGGAAAACCGCGCGTCGGGTCGGGTCGAGACCCGGCACTGCACTCCGTGCCGCGGCGGGGAACGCGCGTGCCGAATCTGAAGCCGGTGGGACGAACGGTTCTCGAGATACGCGGATTACAAACACACACACACACACGCACGCAGAGACTTCTCGCATTTATAGATAGATTAGCTGAGCAATGAGGGCATCCATCCTCCTTAAGGCGCTAGACCAGGGAGATGGATTGCTTAGGTACAGCGCCACATCTACCATCTGCAACCAGTACTTAGCCATGTTATTCATATACTCAGCATGCATGCATCTATACACCTGTTCCCACTTTTCTCATCAGCCTGCAGTTTCCTAACCCACTCCCCCCACACTCACTTGTTTCCACTTTCCCTCATCATCCCTGCAGATATTAACCACTTTAACCATGGTGTCCCTGTTTTAGCCCAAATTGCTAAAATAGCATACAATCTCACAACATGAGCTTGTGGAGACTACAGTATTTGGCATATAACAAAATAATATAGCGCTAGGGATTAATTGAACCATTCCCATCTTTCCCTTTGCCCGAACTATCACATGAACTCATCTCCTGCAAACCTATACCCGAACCTGTATCTGTATTCCTGAACTGCATTTGAACCTTTGGCTGATAATTGGATTTTGGATTCTTGTGAGCTCCTTTTGGATTGCCTCTGTTGGCTGCTTCTCTGGTTTTGACCCTTGCCTGTCTCATATCCCGTAAGCCTTTGTACCTCAGATGTGTGTACTGAATCATTGAACTGCACTAGATCTGCCTTAGTCCTCTGCGTCTGTGTCCTCCTTACACTGCATTCCTGTTATCCTGTTACCCCCAGTCGTGACAGTGTTTCACAGCATTTTCCAAATGCTGTGAACATTTTCAGAACAGATTTCTACATCATGCAGTGTTGTATCACTATTAATGAGTGCGGAATGATGGAGGTAAACAAGGGATAAAAAGTATTGTTAAAGGAGTAGTTCACCCAAAAAATACACGCTCCGATACACCACTGTTCTATTTCCAGGCGTTGCTGTGTGGTGAAAAATGTGCGCAGCCAGTCCGCAGACGGTGTGTTCCCCTATATTGTTCACAACTGAATACATTCCAGGAAAAACACACTTAGCTATGTTAATAAGTTTAAAGTCCAGTACTGTCATGATCCAACAAGACAATACTTCATTACTGATCCTCCAACATTGTGGGAAAACAACGAAGACTTTATTACTGTAACTTAAGCGTCCTCTGCCAGCTGTATTACTGTGTACATTTTGTTGAAGTAGCATTTTAACTACGAATGGACAAAGGCCGTCATCTATGACAGCAGACACCAGAGATATCAACCTAGCCATCTGTTTCCCAGCATCATACTCTCCATTCCAGCATACGGTCTGCCAAGAACCAGTATCTCTGACGTCAGCTCACTCAAATAAAAAGTAGTAGTACAAGCCGCTCCATGCAAATCTTTGACAATATTGTGAAGCCCAATCAAAGTATATAATTTGACTTCAGAGCAATATGTGAATGAGAAAATTGTAACTGAGAAAATTGTAACTGTTCTCCTCTGAGATCAAGTTTCTATTATTGATTGATTCTTGATTACTTAATGTACTTGAAATCAGTATTTAGACTGCAGGAGATGAGCACTGTTTTTGTAATGTGAGTGGTACTGGCCATTTGCCTGGCCATGGTAACAGCCATTTGCCTTAAGAGCCGAGGATGGATGGCTGGTGACCAGCACCTCAGGCATTCTGATTGGCCCATTGCACAGGCCTGCATGTGTTCAGTTACTGCATTGCTCTAAAAAAGCCTTTTCCCTTTTCAGTAGTCTCCTTGACCCAGAAAAAACCTACAGCCGCACCAAATTCATGTCCTCCTTCTCCTTTATGGAGCCTAAGCAGGCAGTGTAAATCAACTGGAAGAAGTAAGACGGACGTTACACTTTATTCAAGAATTCAAGTATGATTCTCATCAGGACCACTTTTACTCCGTGCCCTAGTTCTCATCAGCGTTTGTGAATAAAATCACTAATTTGTTAATGCACCACTCTCTGTATAGTGTATTAACCAACAACAACCCTATTCCCATTTCAGTAAGCTTTCTCTGACAACTCGTGACAGGATTGGAGGTGAGCTGAGATTCGGCAGAGCAAAACGTCTAGTATAAGTGCTGATGTGAGCTTTGATGCTTGCTAGTCCTCGATCTGCAGCTTACGCTGGAGGTGCTGTCCCATATTAGCCCAGCTTGCCTGTGATCTGACAGTGAGAGGGAGGGCTCACTGAGTGAATGCATTATTTATGACTGAGCCTGACTCAAAGCATCTTTTGCTTTCAGAGGAACTCTACTCCTGGGTACAAGTGTAGAGGGGAAAAAAAAAACGATCTCAGTTCTATCTGAATTCTGCATAACCTATGCTGGGTCTTGAATATTGTAACAGGTGATTTAGTGTAATGGCAGTACTGCTCTGATTTAGTTATGATCTTACAGCAAGAACATTAACCCAAGTTACAATCAGGTGAGATAACGATGTGTGACCTGTGTGACACAGTGTACAGGACACTTGCAAGGATGTGGTGTTTGGGGTTTGGGGTTGGTTGGCTTGGGGTTTGGGGTTGGTTGGCTGTGGTAACACACTGTGTCCTGCCAGTGTAGAAGTGAAACTTAGGCACATGCAAATCACAACCGTCGCAACAGGAATAAAACATGTGGATGTGGAAATGCACTTTTGCTGTTAGCTGTCATGGAAATGCACTTTCAGGGCTTTTTCATTTATAATTTCTTAATTGCATTTTTGTCTTTTCAAATGTCATGCCCCTGAAATATATATGTATACAGTATATTTTTTGCAGATATGACTCTCTCTGTATATGACAGTGTTAGCTCTAAGGATGGATATTGATCGGTTGGTCAGTCTATCCACTACTTTAGTTCCAAAGATGATCTTGAAAACTATACTGGCTGTGGATTGCCATGGAATTTTCTGTGCAACTTTATGTTTCCCAGTGGATGATCCCTATTGGTTTGGGCAACCCGTGCCACCCTTAGGTCAAAGTCTCCACTTGCACACAATACTCAATACAAAATCTAATGAACAGATTGCCTTGAAACTTGCTGAGCGTATTAATGCTCACCAGAGGATGGTGACCCTGTGGTTTTTGAGTGGTGTTTTGTGTGTGGTTTTTGAGTGTTTGCAGTATGGCCTGCAATAGACTGTTTTCCTGAGCACTCTGTAGAGAGTGCAGCCGCCATTGCCGCGGTGTAAACAGCAGCCAGTGGTGGAGTAGAAGTAAAATGATTGAAAATGGGAAATTCTCAAGTACAAATACTCAAGTACAAATACTCAAAATTGTACTTAAGTACAGTACGTAAGCCTACATTTTGTAGGCTACTAGTTACTTTACACTACTGTTTACTCCAAGGCAATGGTGGCGGCACCCTCTACAGGGGAGCGCTCTGCAGGAAAACAGCTGGGTGACCTACCTTCAAGTGGCACTGTTGAACAGCCTAAAGGCCAAGGGCCATTCACACTGAGCACTAGAACTATAACCAGTGTTGTATTGGTACGGTCGTTGTCCCACAGTCACAAGCAGTTACACGCGCACAGACATGCATCAATGTAAAACATCCATTTAGTTCAAACCTCAACAGCGTTTACAAAAGCTGTAGTGTCATACCAGGTGTTTTAACATAAGCATGAACCTGAATGCATATCAATACCCTTTGATCAGGTCAGACCATTGTCTGACCTGCTAACTCCTGTAGAGGAGGTGTTAAGCGATGTGCGCGTGACATCATTAAAAGCGTCCCCCCAAACAATGAATCACCAATAAAACACTGACTATATCAAGTGGCCACCAAAAGTACCTCTGAACCGCTCACTTCACACTGGGTGTGATTTTTCCTTTAGCATGTCCATTAGGCCAAAATATCCACTTTGACCATACAGCAATTGACCAGATATGGCCCAGATTTTGCAGGTTTCTTACTAAATTACAACATTTGCTCAGGTAACTCTTTCCACAGTTTAGGGGCCCTGATGGGAAAATAAAGTTAACCTTTGGCCTTTAATCTAGACTTGAGAACAGGAAAGAGCATTTAGTCTGAGAATATAAGACTCAACGCTTTTGTATAAGGTGACAGTGTTTTGCCTATTTAACCTTGGTTTAAAACATTTATAGCTTTAAAAGTAATCAGTTAGGGGCACCCGCTGGCCTACTGGTCCAGGCGCATACCACATAGGATTTCCGCATAGGCATTGATGCCTGACGGAGTCGCCGGTTGGATTCCCGATCCGGACGACCTTTGCTGCATGTCACTCCCCATCTCTCCCCAATTTCCTGTTAGTCTACTGTCCTTTCAATAAAGGCATAAAAAACAAATATTTAAAAGTAATCAGCTAAATCTTTCTGAAACAGGAAGCCAGTGTAGGGTAACCAGGGAAAGTGGAATAAAATGTCATCTGAAACAAACCTGCCAATTAGGAGGAACTCCCCAGCAACGCCGAGACGTCTCATAGCCATGAGTATACCTCGAACTGTCATGCCTTCGCAGAAGCAAACGACCACTCTAGCTTTGGGCAGGCGTTCACGCAGCTTCCTCAGCAGCCTGTCATAGTGCCTCTCCCCAGCATTGCTGTAAATCTTGTCAGAATGGGCAATGCACAGGCCTTCTTGAGCTGCAAGCTCTTTGAAGGCTTCCATTCCACTTTCTCCATAGTTACCTGTGGAGAAAAGATGCAGCAAGATAATTTAAGTGTATCATCATGACAAGTTTGGAGAAAAAGAAAACAGGTAGATAGATTTTCATTTAACAGGCAATATGTTTGGTGTTCCACATACAAATATGAGACTATCTAAGTAAGCGTTGACACAGTAAAGTCTATTGTTTTTGTTTTATCCAGGGAAGATTTGCTTCACACCAAGGACTTTCCCTGCACAACCAATTGGTAGATGTTGACAGATGAGGGATTGTTACATTATTTTTCCCTGCCCAGATTTCTTCCTACAACTACCTACTGTTTCAAAGGCATTTTATTTTAGAGGAGCATTTCTTATCATGATTGATTCAAGTGATTTATAAAATCCATAGTCAGGAGGTAATTTGTAAGGAGCCAAATGAATACCAAAGATGTTTCATCAAAATATCCCTTTGTGCTCACTTTCAACCAACAGCAAAAACATCAGTGACTTTGAGTATGCCTATGAGGAATTGTGACGTTGTTCATAGGGAGATTATTATAATCCAGTAGCTAACAGTTTAGGGCCTTACACTCTTAAATTGGTGTAATTTGCATTACAAAAATGTGTTTCACAGTGTCAAAATGTGTCATTATCAACACATAAATAATATGAAAAATGACATTGAATTCCAAATCAGAGATGATGAAAATTATCTGTCCTTTGTTTTTGAGTGTGCAGAGTTCTGTGCTGGAAACTATGCAGCTTTAAAGCCCAGAATAAAATACCACTATTTGATAATTGGTCCAAAATCTCTTTGAAAAGGTCTGCTACAGGGGCCAAATGGTAGTGCTAGTGGCTGATGCAAGCAACTAAACAAGATTACATATTGTCTTAGAAAGGCTAATGATTCCTTGAGATTGCATCACCCAAATGATTATTCTTTTGTAGTATTTTGCCTTATTTGCTGCTAACTTTGGTGGTATACTCTCTCTATCTCTCTCTCTCTCTGTATTGATTTCAAATAAAAAATAAACTTTCACATAAGTGAAGTTAGACCCCTGTTTTAGGATCACTATTGAGTGAATGAATGCAAAACAAGTAATAATCATATTATTGCTACTTAATGTGACAATACTGCCTGTAGAATATTTATATGTGTATTACTAAGTGATAATGCACTGGTTAAGATCACTGGAACTACAGCACAGACAAGGACCAGTGGCCAGAAGGCTTCCAGAAGCTTCCTGCCTGCCTCCTTCTTATGCTGTTTCTCACTCTCAGCCCACTTACTGTTTGCACAAGAAGAAAGATGACAAGGGGAGTGCACTGCCCCTGTCTCCTTAAAAAAAATCACAGCAAGCATATCAACTGTCAGGAACAAAATGTGCCTTACCCTCAGTATGCACTGCTGACACATAGGTCCAGTTGTAGCGTTTGACAATGTCTAAGATGGCTCTGGCTTGAAGAGTATCAGAGGGCACAACCCTAAGGAAGTACTTGAACAAGGTTTTGTCACTGAGATCAATACTGGTTGCAGAGTATGCAATCTGGGGGATGTTGAAAAGCTGAAGGAGGTTCTGGACCTGAATTGCGACCGAGCTGGAGCCAGGCCCAATGACCCCTACAATGGGCTTTTTGGTGGGTGGTGGCTGATAGGTAGGACCTCCTTCAATGCACCACTTTGAGCCTCCATCCTTCTCTTCCCGTATGGAGATGAGTGAGTCTCTGATGAATTCGATGCTCTGCTCTAAAGCCACAGAGGCATGCCAACAGGAGTCCCTGATTTCACAGCCCAGAGTAATGTTGGGTAACAGGTTTGGGTCCGAGTTGATGCGATCTAATGTATGGAACATTGCCTCTACCCTTTGGATCCCATATTGTTCCCGGACCTCGCCACATTTCCTCTCGGCGACCAGATCTGCAGAGGGCTGGTGGTGGACGGAGAACAGCGCACCGATGATAATATCCCCATCCATTCTAGCCACCAAACGCGAGGCCGCCCTGGGTGGCGGAGACCTCTCATATCTGTTATTGGCTGACACAAAGGCCTCAAACAGTAAAACTGAGAAACATAAAATGCTTATTGTCGACAGGTAGATCATATTCCACATTGTGTCACAGATGTTGATTGTAGAATCTTGTCCACTTGGTCATAATATAGATCCATATATCCTCTTCCTTATGAAGGAACCATCAACTCCGCCATTTCTCCCTCAATGATGTCCTCCTGCAAGATGAAGAATATTTAACACACGTTTTTATCTATAATTTACAGCATTGTTGTTACCAGTGACCCCCACCCCTACCCTGAAATAAATAAATCAATCAATTAATTAATAATATAACACACAAGAGACAATGCCAATGTCCCATGCCCATAACATTATACCTGAAAGCAGAGGTGACATAACTCAAAAACAGGAATCAAAAACATTAAGACCACTGCTAAAGGATAAAGATAGAAATAGGCCTACATAGGCTAAACAAAATTCACAATCAAAAGATGTAAGATTGGAGACACTTTATTAAAGCTTTGTCAGCGGCCGGAGTAAAAGTTATTTTTGTGTTGAATCACTGTTGATATGTTGATGTGTATAAGCTACTTATTAGTTTCAGCACCATGGACAGCGCTGCCTCGTCCAGCTACACTCATTCCTTGAAGTTGATCAATTTCATCAGCGCCAGACTATTTAAACTCTTTACAAATTACAATCAATCCGATTATGGACTGAATAGGCTATATTGCTCATATTATTATTACCGTTTGACTGACATCTGAATGAATCTCAAAGTTTTATAATATAGGCATGCAGCCTGCAAATGCACTCTAATTAAAGGGTCATCTTAGTTGATGACGCCAACTGAATCTTTAACCAATGTTATTATTAACATTATATATATTTTTTTATTTTTTTTTTACATCTAAATTGCTGACATGGTATGGGTAACAATTTAGATTTCTTAAAAAAGCCAACTGAATCTTTAACTCATGTTTTTTTTTAAATATAGGCTATATTTTAATTGAAAAAATATATATAATAATAAAAATGAATAAACATAGACAGTCTATACATACCTTCACCAGGCAGTTCAGGACATAGCATAGCTGTGAGTATCCCAGGCTCGTCTGAAGCACACAGACTGAAAACACTGGGCTCTTTCCCCTCCCAGTGCTGCTGATCATATGGTGCCCCCTTCTCCTCTTCATCACTGCGTTTTGAAAGCAGGTCACAGCGACTGCAGTACGTGCTCCAAGACAGCCTAATTCATAAACGCCGACGGTTCACGGTTATATCGAAGCAATCCTATAATTCTAATCCTATATCCTGTAAATACACACAATGATTCGTCATTATTTTAAGCAAACTATAAGAGCGCAATTGAGGAATAACATTTTGGCTAGTAGCCTACCTATTTTGGGGAGTTGTGAAAAGCTGGTTGAAAAAAAGAAAAAAGAAAGAAAGGGAAAAAAGGAAGGAAATAAGCTGCCACATAAAAGCAAATGCCAGGGAAGGGGGGTGGTATATATACTGGAAATTAGAACTCTATGGGGAACCATTAAAACTTCAAACATTAGTCATACTGGGAGTCTACAGGATTTGATGCAGGTGCCGTGCAACTTTGCAAGTCAACGGTGAGGCGTAAATAGATTGACATAACTTTGCTGCCACCTAGTGCATCCCACCGGTGCTGCACGCCAATGTCTCTTGGAACTATTCTCTTACCTCACTTCCTGTATTTAAAAATGGTGGACAGCAACATTGCACATTTGTAATACACAATAACAGCAAATGCGTTAATGCTGCAATTTAAGAATGCATTCCTGTGATCCTTAAGTAGGGGATCGTTCGATATTGTGATCGGAGCCGAAGCGTCTGTGTGAGAGCGACTAAAAGTAAACGTTTTTTGCATTTTCTTCTTGTTAGTGAATGGAGAGGGCAGGCATTACATACACATCAAAGCATCACAGTCTGTTATAACATGTGTATTTATGCAATATATAATATAGCGCACTTGTCCTGATGTGCTGAGAGAGAAGATAATTTTGCGTTTTGTTAAACAAACACACATCTTGCGGTCCGATTGACTCGTTTAGTTTGTTCTCACTGTCAACTGTTATTTTTGTATTACTAAACTTGATAGCTATAGTATGAAAGTTTCATTTTCAGTCCACCACCATTCATCCTTCCACAATACAACATCCACACTTCCACAGTGTGTATCCCACGCACATTCGCGTAACAGAATTTTGCTTAAAAAGGACAAATACTTTAGATTACTTTACTCATGAAATACGTTAGAATTGTGTGGTGGCGGTCAATTTTCACTCTGCTTCTCTTGTAGCATTTTTCATCATGAGTAGCCGGAGAAAGAGGGCCCCACCGGTCAAGGTGGATGAAGAGGCCAAAAAGAGGATGAACTGGAACATGCTGGAGGACAGGAAGAGGGAAGTAATTGAGGAAGATGATGGACAGACTCCCACCTGCTCCCTCCTCCCTGCTGACCCCACTCCCGTCCACTCAACTGTCCAGGAGAATGCGGAGGCCAGCTGTTCCATCCCAGTATCCTTTTCAGAACAAGGCGAGGAGCTCCCTAGCACATCACTGGATGCACCCCCCTCCTCAGCACCCCTGGCACTCTCCGTGGTGCCCGTTTCTAACTTGGATCACCTCTGGAAGGCACTGATAGGGGAGTTCAGCGTCCGGCCTGCCTGGGTCCCCTCTGACTGTGAACAGAGGGCTTTCACCCTCCACCGGATGGGAGAACAGCTATGCATCACGTTCTCCAGCCAAAGCCAAGAGGATCAGAGCTTGGAAGCAATGGAAGCAAAATCTGTCGATGAGACGTGCACAGCAGAGTGTAGCCTCAGTAGAATCCTGGTGGAGGATCTAGACTGGTTACAGAAGAGGAGGGTTGTGCAGTTGTGCCACCAGGCAAAAGAAGACTCTGTCAAGGCATGTATGATAGAGAATATCATGTACAATGCTCCTTTTGAAAGGTATTCTATTTGCTTGACAATGGATGCTGGATTACGTTTCTGATAGTTTGATTGTCTTTGTTTACTTAGTTGACTACTGACTCTGGTTGTGAGCAGTTTTACTAACAATGGGATGCAGTAGTGAACTCGGTCACATCGTTTCCTTCGTTGCAGGTGGGGATACACCTGCTGGAACCTGGACTCGGAAAACCGGAGTTCCTAAGTGAAGGAAACGCTCGGCTAAAGAAGGCAAACCAAGTGATGCAGAAGTTAATGGAGTATTTCTATGACTTCATTATTCCTGGTAAGTGTCTTCTTGACCAATCCACCCATTTAAATACAGAACTATGTTAACAACCTGTCATGACAGCATTTATGTCCCCTCCATTAGCAACTACTTTTGAGGTCCCATTAATGCCATTGTGATCCTCAATACAAAATACTTAAATAAACTTGCGTTGGATAAACACAAGATGAAAATAAAACCGGAATTATTTTGTGCTGTATTGTTTCCCTGTAGAGGTGGTAGAGAGTGAGGAAGAGGTGTGTGACACCGATCTTGAGAGGCAGAATGTTGAGGAGCTCTACGATTACGTTCGACACCTGCGTCAGCGAGACTTTCAGGGGGTGACTTATGACGTCCAGCACAAGGCTCTGATACCAGTCCTCAGGCCCTATCAGAGCCAGGCTGTGAACTGGATGTTGAGGAGAGAGAAACTCAAGAACACCTCTCCTAAAGGTGTGTCTCTCCTGATCTCACAGACAATGTGACAAATCTTAAGCCCTATATACTTTGTTGTATGACGAATAGTGAAAATAGCCAATCTATGAGCTTTTAGATCTTTTTGAGAAAGAAAATGTAACCAGTGACATTGTAATTACTGGTTGCGGAAGGTAAAAAGCAGAGACCTGTAAGCTGACTATATGTACTACTAACTATATAATGCACAATTACTGTAGACGAATAACAAACATTTTATTTACAGAGCAATCATTGCATTTCTTGTGGCGTGAGTTGATCACCTTATGTGGAAAGAAGCTGTTTTACAACCCGTTTACTGGCTGGTAAGACATCTAGTGTATTTCACCTTGTTCAGATGTAATAATAATATTTTGTTAATGCATGTTTATCTTTATTTATTTTGTTTGTATCCACTGTATTTTTCTTAAAAAAAAGAATATATATATATATATATATATATATATATATATATATATATACACACACACACACACACACACACACACACACACACACACACACACACACACAGTATATGTATATATATATATATATATATATATATATATATATATATATATATATATATATATATATATATATATATATATACACACACACACAGTATATATATATCTTCCACCGGCTGTCAGTCAGTCTGTCTGTCACGTCACACTTTTGCCCTACTCTTATCTCCGGCATCGTTGCCCCTATCCATGCCAAACTCTGCACACACACTCCTTGGCTGCCAAACCTCAACCTCCACCCTCATTTCTCACAAGGCCCTCTTCTAGAGCCACCATCAGGCAGATTTTTGAAAAACACATTTTTGGACACTGCTCCTACAGATTTTGGCCTAAGATCACACAATGCGGTACACAGTATCTCTAAAGTCATGTCATCAACATGGATCTGTCCCATTTCCCATATTCCCCCCTGATTGGCTATGTGGTGTATGCGACGTGACAGTCGCTTATCTTCCGATTAGGGAGTCTTACTGGTTTACTGTGCTGACGTGTCTTTCAGCCTGATACGGGAGTTTCCCCTAGCAGGTGTGGAGTGGCCTGGGGGGATACTGGCCGATGAGATGGGACTGGGAAAGACAGTGGAAGTGCTGGCACTCATCCTGTTTAATACTCGCCAGGGCCTGGAGCAGGAGGCCCTCACCTTACCTGAGGTGAGAACATCACAAAATAATGCGTAATAATGCGTTCCCAGTCTAAACGGGTAAAACCCCCTCCCCCAATGAAGAACATTCATGGGGGGCCCGCAGTGAATCCTTGTACCCAGGGCACAGAATTTGGTGCGACGCCCCTGGGTGAGAACCTAAGAACTGTTGAGAAGTAGACTTGAAGTCTGTGTTGAAAAATCAGTAGAGCTCTTTCTTCACTCAACAATTTCAGGCAAGGTGCCAGGCAGATTGTTTGTTTTTATTGATCTCTGTGGCTTCAGTAGAACTAATTAGTTTAGTGGCCAAAAGCAGTACACCTTTATGAGAACCCAAGTGTGACTGTGAATATGTGCAAATGAATGCTTGGTGGAAAAAGGACACTGAAATGTAATGTAATGTCGAAATGTAAGAAGAAATATACTCTTTTGATATTTGCTCAGCAACATTAATTTATTGATGAACTAATACATGTGTTTGCCTCTCATCGTTTCACAGGGACAGTCTGTGAATTATTTTATACCCCCTCCATTAGAAAAAGATGAATTTATCCACTGCCGGTCAGAAGCTCAGCCTAAAGTGAAGATTTCTTACCCTAGTAAGTCACTTATTTTTTGGTGTGTAGAACTAGCTTTTAAAGCCTGTCGTCTGTTAAAATTCCACATAACAGTTTTATAACTCTTCATTGTAGCTGTCCGTGTTATGCTGCTCACTGCAATAAAGGAGATGAGAACAGGCAAAGGAGCCTCTATGAACGCCATCTTTACCTACATCCGAACCACTTACCACTATGACCTCCTAAAGAACCGCAATCACATCAGGAAGACCATGGCAAAGCTGATAGATGAAGGTGTTGTGGATCGCGTTAAAGGTCGCGGTTTAGCCGGCTCATTCAAGCTTGGAAAGAACTACAAAGAAACAAAGAAGATGTTGGCAGGGGCAGCCAAGTCGGTAAGAATAGAAATCCTTAGTTCGATAGATGATGTGTTTTGCTGATCATCTTGCTTTAAAGGGAATTCTTGTTGTCATGTTTTGTTTTTGTGTCAGAACTCCAAAAACAAAGCGAGCACGCCCAGGAGGACGTCACGGAGAAAGGTAAAGGAGAATATGGATGTGGCGTCACAGACACCTTCTGCAGAAAACCTGCAGAGCTCCCCTCTCGCTGAACGCCCTGCAGACGAGGAAATCAGCAAGCTGTGTGACCAGGACAAGACATTTGAAGAGAGCGCAGATCAAACAGATGACTGTTTGAGTCAGGATGTTTCCCCTGCTTATACAACTGACCCTGCAGGTGAAGACATCAAACAGACTTTAAAGGCATCGCAGGATATAACCAAATCTGAAAACGCTGATACAGAGACAACGGGTGACCTATCCGAGGAAAAGGAACACGTTCCGCTATTCGACGTGAGAGAGGAGATGTCACCCCCCACCAGGTCATCCATGGTCCCCTTCAACACCCCAGACTACCGCTTTGAGTGCATCTGTGGTGAGCTGGGCATTATTGACTGCAAGGCCCGCGTCCAGTGTATGAACTGTCAGTTGTGGCAGCATGCCGACTGCGTCAACTACAAAGAGGAGAGCTTGGAAACCACCCCGTTTTACTGTCCCCATTGCCTGGTTGCCATGAAGCCGGTTTCCACGGGCGCCACTCTCATCATTTCTCCCAGCTCCATCTGCCACCAGTGGGTGGAGGAGATCAACAGACACATCAGCTCCTCCTCACTTCGAGTGCTAGTAAGTAGCTTGATGTGTAGATGTTAACAATTTAGTTTCGTTTTTGTGTTCATTGTTGATTATAAAGACCTATAGCTCCTCACTAGTCAGTTGTTTGTTCATTATTCATACAGACTCCCGATTCATACTGAAGTATTTGTGTCCTTTGGCTCTTTGAAAATTACCTTATGATTTATTTATTTTTATTGAAAGTTATGTCATGAATCCATTTACCTGACTTATCTCAGGTTTACCAAGGTGTGAAGAAGCATGGTTTCATCCAGCCTCACATGCTGGCTGAGCAGGATGTGGTCATCACCACCTATGATGTGCTTCGCTCGGAGCTCAACTATGTCGACATCCCACACTGCAACAGTGAGGATGGACGCCGATTCCGCAACCAGAAGCGTTACATGGCAGTGCCGAGCCCCCTGGTGGCCGTGGAGTGGTGGCGGATCTGTCTCGATGAAGCGCAGATGGTGGAATGCACCACTGCAAAGGTGAGAGGGACAGAAAGCTGCTGTTCCTGATTAAGCCTAATTTATACTTTGTTTTGTAACACCATTAGATTGCCTCAGCTTCAAAATAAAATAATAGAACATTTTCTTTTGTTATTTTGGTCATACAACGAAGTATAAATGATTGCCTGCTGGACTGTGCTGGTACTGTAAACGTCTTGTAAAAGTGTTTATTTCAGATGAATTGGTAACTAAATGTCATTGTAACTGCTCTTAAAATGGTCTAAACTGTATTAAATTTAACTTGGCCAGAATATTCAGTCATCCTGACACATTTAACTGATTTATTCTATTCTGTAGTTTTCTTTCTTTCTGTAAGTTTATGCTCTTTTTCTTATCCCCCTTCCACCTCCACAATCAGGCAGCAGAAATGGCTCTGCGCCTGGCGTCTGTTAATCGATGGTGTGTCAGTGGTACTCCAGTCCAGAGAGGATTGGAAGGTGAGCATTATGAGGCTGGACATGTGCTTTTATACGTGTTGTTACAATTGTTGTTTAGACAATAACATTTTCTTGTGAACATGTAATATGACAAGATTTACATTGCATATTTACATTGTAAACATCTTTGTTACTGTATATGGTAATGGTGCATTTATATAACGCCTTTATCCAAAGCGCTTCACAATGTGCATTACGTTCACACATTCATTCACACCGACGGCAGAGGAAAGAAACCATGTAAGGCACCAACCTGCTCATCGGGAGCTGTTTAGGGCAGGGCTCTTCAACAGGGGGTCCGGGACAGAGTTACTACAGGGGGTCCTCCAAATCTTTATGTGATAGAAACCTCTTTTTTTATATTAACCACTTCCCAAAAATAGCTCACAACGCCTCAATTAGGTGCCTCACACACCTGCACCTGTCTGTGTGCTGACTGCTGAGGCACCCTGGGAGATGTAGTTTTTATTACGGCAGCCATTTTGTGAGTGGGAATATAGCACCCATCTACCACCCGTCCCCTTGTGATGCCACAATAGGTGTTTGGAGGTATTGAGGTATGACATCATTCTATCGCACAGCCCCATAAAGTAAAGAAATAAGTGTTAAATTGAGCGGTAATTAAAATCTTACCTATCATCTTATAATGGACGATTTACTTTTAGGGCAAGTGGACATGACCTTTGGCAAAGTAGAACATGACCTGTACTTGCCCGACGGGCAAGTGCCTCTGAGACCTTAATGTCAACCCCTGGGCCCTGGTTTAAGGGTTCAGTGTCTTACTCAAGGACACTTCGACACTAATCCTCGGGAACAAACCGGGAACCTTCCCATTCCCAAGTGGCCACTCTACCTCCTGAGCCACTGCCACCCGAGTCATAAGTGAATGTTACACCTAAACCTTACTGCTGACATCAATGCAAACATAATCCCATAGTCCAGTTTTTGACAAAAAACAAGTTCTCTTATTGAAGCCTTTTATATGAAGATGGATGGAGGATGAGAATTATAGTTCTGAAATGTTCCCCCCTAAACAGATTTTTGTTTTGTTTCATGTAGACCTGTATGGCCTTGTGTTGTTCCTGGGGGTTGATCCATACTGGGTGAAACACTGGTGGGACCAGCTGCTGTACCGTCCCTATCGCCGTGGAGACACGGAGCCTCTGTACAACCTCATTGGTCAGTTGCTTTGGCGATCGGCAAAGAAAGATGTCATTGATCAGGTAGGATGCATGCAAGAATGCATTCCGTGATATAATGTATTATTTTATACAAATCTTTGATGGATTATGGTTGGCTTATTGTGTCCATCTACGGTGTCCTGATGTTGCGTGATTATTTCCTAACACATATTTGCTGTAAAAACATACATTCTTTTTTATACACATCGGCCATTTTGATGTCATACTCCTCATGCATACAACTTAAGAGCGAAATGTGCAAGTGTCTACAGTAAATATGTTCACTACAGTTGTGCATTTGCTTATTTGGGTTTAGTTTTTTGCATATGTACTAAACCAGTGGTTCCCAATCCCATCCCTTTTTGGTCAAGACCCTAATGAGAAATGAGACGTTTGCCCGGGACCCAAACTAGTGAAAACTATTTTCACTACTTCTTAAACATTTGTTTTCTAATTCATGGAATGTCATGTTGTTGTTCTTTCCCAGATCCAGATCCCTCCTCAGACAGAGGAGGTGCACTGGCTGCACTTCTCCCCTGTGGAGGGCCACTTCTACCACCGCCAGCACGAGGTCTGCTCCCAGGACGCTCTGGTCAAGCTCAGGAAGATCTCTGACTGGAGCTTGAAGCTGGGCAGCCTGGACAGACGTACGGTCAGCACCATCCTGTACCCGCTGCTGAGACTGCGCCAGGCCTGCTGCCACCCACAGGCCGTCAGGGGGGAGTTCCTACCTCTGCAGAAAAGGTAGACATATACAGTCAAGAGACTGTCCTATAAACCAGTGGTTCTCAACCTTTTCAGGCCGGAACATAATCATATTTAACTGGGGACACCAGTTAAGGCATTACATTTTGTATAACACGGTTCTATTGTGAAAATAGCAGATCTACATGCTCACAATGCCTTGCGTTGCGAGGCGTTGTGAGCATGTAGATCGGCTATTTTAACAATTTCTGCCTCTAATATTTGACCATTTGGCCAATGTTTAATTTGTCATTTTAGAGGTGTTAAAAAGTCCTTAAATTGCCACAGGCTGAAAACCACTGCTATAAACCAGTGGTTCTCAAAATGGGGTCCAGGGACTCCTAAGGTTACTTGAGAGAGTTCCAAATAGAGTCATGGGCTTTGTTTAAATTAAATAGTTTGAGAACCATTGCTAATTTGCTACAGTGTAAACATTAATGCAGTTGAAACTCATCAAGTTGTCCATCCTGCTAAAGTATCTTATCTGCTCACTTCATGTATGTCATTCTGAATATTTATATAAATTAAACTAATACAAATTCAAATGCAGCTAAGCCACTCAAATAAAAACCTTTATGTTAGCTGTGTCGGATAATTAGCAATTATATCTAGTCTGAATAGAGTATCACAGGATTATCAACAATAATAGACCACAAAAGCCTGTGGCAAATAACCGCCTCCTATGGCAAAAAAAAGGGGAGGGTCATCTTATTTAAAGATTAGTCTCCCTGTCCCCTGTCCTCTGTCCCCCATCCCCAGTCCCCCCTCTCACACACACACACACACACACACACACACACACACACACACACACACACACACACACACACACACTCACTCTTTCCCATGTAATTTGGGTGGATGGGTTGCTAAGTGGGTTTTGTCTGTCTTCCTTACCCCCCCCCCCAGCACCATGACGATGGAAGAACTCCTGAAGTCCTTGCAGAAGAAATGTCGAGTAGAGTGCGAAGAAGCCCACAGACAATTGGTGTGCGCTCTCAATGGCCTGGCCGGAATCCACATTATCAGAAGTACGAAACCCCTTTTGCTTTCTCTAAATAGTGTCCCACCCCACTTGGTGTTTCCCATGGGAAATGGGAAACACAGAATGCATGATCTCATCACTTGCTTTTAGCGCCTTTTTTGTACTGGGATGTATCGCATGACTAACTCTGTTTACATGTTTTGTCACTGAGTGGTACTGGGCTGTTTGTATAGGGGAGATCCCATTAGGTTTATATGTGTAATGTGTTTGTATAGGGGAGATGCCATTAGGTTTATATGTGTAATGTGTTTGTATAGGGGAGATCCCATTAGTTTTATATGTGTAATGTCATTGAATGTTGCTAATAATGTCATTGAATGTTGCTAATGATGCTTATTGGCCTTTGACACCTGTAGATGAGTTTGCAGAGGCGGTGGAGAAGTACAGAGACGTGCTCCGCTCATCAGAGGAACACAAAGGCCGGCTGAAAACGGATTCCTTGCAGGTATCCCCGTTATGTGTTTTCTTGTCTTATTTCTTGAGAGGAGCTAACCACTCCTACATCTGGCTTTGTGTGTCAGAGTCATGGGGTTTGTTGAAATTAAATAGTTTGAAAACCATTGCTAATTTGCTACAGTGTAAACATTAATGTGGTTGAAGCTCGTCAAGTTGTCCATCCTGCTAAAGTATAAGTATGCCCGTCCCGCAGAGCTTTGATTGATTGATTGATTGAAGACTTTATTAGAGTTTGCATAGAAAATAAGCTTGTTTCTGTCATTTATTTATTTATTTAGAGAAGCCAATTTTTTTTGAACCCCCTTCTCCCTAATTTAGTCATTATGCTAATGGATTCCTCCCCACCTACACTTCTTGTTGTCACTGCTGTCGTTGCCTACTGACTCACCTGCTAGAGAGAGTAGCCCCCACCGGGAGGACGTACTGTAGGGCCTTTCGTCCTTCTCCTCCCGCCTATTCGCCTAACACCTCCAGCTTCCGGTTCCATTTGTACACTCTTCAGAGTTAAATGACCACTGAGGATTTTACTGTGTGTTTGACCTGACATGGAAGGCTCTGTCATTGCTGTCTTTGTTAAACAGAGGCTACATGCCACGCACAATTTGATGGAACTGCTGAACGCAAAGCACCCTGGGATACCTCCTACTCTGAGAGACGACCGGCTGAGTGAGGAGGTGATGTCTTTGATCAGTCAAAGCTTATATACTTTGCCGGTCATTTTATCTAATGACATAACATACCACATTCTTAGCACAAATGCATACATTTTAAACACAGATGGCCTAATTTGTTTGTGTGTATGTATGAATATGTTTCACATTTTGTTAAGGGTCCTAGATCATTCCCAGCCATATTTGACATCATCATCATGACTTCAGGGATCCACAGGGAAGCCACACCATTATTAGACCCTGTCTTTTTTGTTACTAGTTACTAGTTATTTTCAGTGCGCAATGTCTTTAGAAGAGCCTATAAATGAGGCTTTATGCTTGAGCCATTGAGCTAAGCAGAAACAGAACCCCTCATCCTTACAGTATATCCCTATGTTTTACTATTGGCTGGTAGTATACAGTATATTACATTGTGTTATATATTCATATATTGGTATACTTCATTACAATATGAATGCCCATTGCCCACTGTGATTGAATCGTCCATCGCTGTATTTTGCAGGCAGAGCAGCTACGGCAGCACTACATGACCAAATACAACTCTGAGGTGGCTGATGCTTACCAGGGTCTCCAACCTGTGCTGCAGAACATCAGAGAGCTGAAACGCAAAGTAATAGAATGCCTTTATATTACACTTTGTACAGTTAGTGTCTGCAGTGGCATGCTATTTGCACTTTAGCCAATTTTATAAAGTTTTTTTATACTGTTGAGGAGTAATGAATAAAATAATCAAGCTGTTATTGATGTGTTTCCTTCCAAAGCACCCTATATGAATTTAATTGTTACCTGAAATGTTGAACTTAATGTTTGAAAAATCGATGGTTCCATCAACAGCAGTGTTATAAATGAATTACATAAATACAATATGTTTTGCTGTCACCTAAAATATACATACACAAATGATTTTTGTCATTTAACATCAGCCCATTTCATCTGGCAGGTAAATCTACACTCTCCCTGGTGGTTGGACGTTCTAGAAAAAGCCATCCGGTCCTCCATAGATGACGATCTGGTTTCCCGCATCCACAACGAACTGACATCAAGCTACAAACAACAAGGCCACAAGCTCTCCATGGCTGACAAGTAATGAATTTCTTTTACAGAAATTGTGAATTCATTGCATTTTTTGTTATTTGCTGTGTTTTGCCTTTGTTTATTGTACTCATTTCGAACTTTGAGATTGTTTTACAATGAAAAGCTTATTATAGACGAAATGTATCATTCTTTTTTTTATATTAGGTCACACTAAGGTCAGGTCACCACACCATCACATCGTGACATCATTGTTCAGAATGATGTCCAAACAAAGATGGCTAATAGGTTGGGTTGTCTGATCCTTTTGTACACTGTACTGTAGGTTCCGTGATGGGCGCGGTCTGCAGTTTTTACTCACCACTCAAATGGGGGATCTGATGAAGTCCCAGAAGACTGTGCAGGATGCAGTGAAGAGGCTTGAAGGACCTTCTTCAAAACAAGTAATTGAGGAGGCCACCATTTGTCACCTGAGGCCTGTGCGTCTGCCACTCAACAAGTATGACGGACATATTTTGGAACTCAATGTGTCCTTGTTTAGTTATTTTTATTTTACATAAAAATGTAGTTCAAATTGCAAATATGAATTATTTTGAATGTGTAATTTAGATCTTTAGCTTTTTTTATGCCAATGTCATAGTTAATGTTTCAACTTGTTTCACAATGTTTGTTCTCACTCTTTTTACACATTTTAGTTGTGTTTTCTGCAAAGCAGATGAGCTTTTCACAGACTACGAATCCAAGCTGTTTTCTCACACGTAAGTTGAAAAATACCTCCAGGTTCATCTGAAACACACAAATATTCACCATAGTTTCTCTCCTGTTGGTTCCATCTGCTTGCAAAATGCACATGTCTCCTTATTTCACCTTGGCTCTTTGCACATTTTGTAACTAACCTGCTGTTGCATTTCTCAGCTATTATTTCTCATTATCGCTATCTTTATTGCTATCATTAATATTGCTATCTTTATATAGTATACAGTAGATTTATATGGTCTTGTGCTGCTTGTGATTGTTACAATTCATGCTTCTATGACACATCACAATAAATACCCTGGGGATGAATAAAGAACTCTGTATCTCTGTCTCTCTTGCAGGGTTAAAGGTCAAACAGCCATCTTTGAGGAGATGATTGAGGACGAGGAGGGGCTGGTGGATGACCGTCTCCCAACAACCAGCCGTGGTCTGTGGGCGGCCAGCGAGACTGAGCGGACCCTGAAGGCCATCTTGTCTTTTGCTAAAGCTAAACGCATGGACCCCGACCTGGTGGAGGAGGGCAACACTTTCATGGAGCTGTTTGAGAACTGGAAGAAAGAGTACAAGGTATTGTAGGCACTTAAAAAAGAGAGAATTCTTAGCCCGTGTTGTTCAGCCCCTTTTTCTTGTTTTAAAAAGGAAAGTGAGACAGGAAAGTAGGAGCAGAGAGGAGGGAGGATGAACAGTGAAGGTGTCCACATAGAATTGAACTTGGGATATGGGAACTATGTGGTTGATGCTGGTTAGCTACCATTGCTTCCATTTGGTTATTTTCTGATAGAACAGTGGAGAACTGATATGCGGTACAGGTCCCATAGCCAGATGACATCATGATTACACTGTCTACACACTCATGAAACTCCAATGACACACCCTTCATGCACACCCACACCAGTGAGCCCATAAACAGTATAAAAAATCCAACAAATCCTTGTAATCCCTCCACACATGTACAAGCGCACTCTCTCACACACACACACACACACACACACACGCACACGCACACACACACACACACACACACACACACACACACACACACACACACACACACACACTGATTGATTGAAATTAGTTTTATCAGTGAAATCAATAAGGGATTGCAGCTTTATCATGTTTCTTTGGTTAGTCTGTCACATTGAAAGATCAGATATTAGTGCACTCACTGCAAATATCTTGTATGGTTCTAGAAATAGACGGTTTCCAGATTATAATGAATTCTATGTCCCTCCTCAGGTGCTACATGAATACTGGATGGTGCTACGGAACCACGTGTCGGCTATAGATGAGCTGGGAATGGCTACAGAGCGGCTACGTGTGCGCCTACCTGATGAGCCCAAACCCAAAGTGCTGCACATCATAGAGACTCACGAGGTGAACAAGAGATTTTAAATGTTATGTAGGCTGTTCTACACATGCTCTATATATTATATTTATCTGTTTTATGTAGAGATGTTTAGTTTCTCATGTTGAATAGCTTATTTTGGAAAAAATATCTCTCATGTCTAGACCACAAACCAGTGGTTCATGGTCCAAACGTACGTCATGGGACAGTTCTGAATGCTTTGTGTGGCAATAGTAAAGATCCCGCCAGATGAATGGTTTTGGTGGGTGACAAACTGTGAATCACTGCCTAATAAGTGCTAATGCCAAACCACTTGAGAACCACTAGTCTGGAGTCTGGACTTCAGTATGTTGATAAAGCAATTACAGGCCAGGGTGACACTCACCTCATTATTTAGAACAGGCGATGTCCGTTTCTTGCACATTGTTTTTCACAAACATATTTCCACACATATTCCATTGTTTTTGTGTCCTCTTTTCTGTGATTGTTCAACTTTCAGGTTGAGCAGAACAGAGTGAAACTCTTAAACGACCAGGCAGTGGCAAAGTCTCAACTCCAGAAGAAACTTGGCCAGTTTCTCTATCTCACGAATCTTGAGAAGGTAACGCCAGCTCATTTTCAGGCTGATGCCCATATCGTTGTTGTTGGGTGGAAAACTCTTATCTCCAAGTTTCAAATGTGTATGTTGTTCATAAAGTGAAGTCCTGCTTCATCATACAAGACTGTCAAGCTACTGTTCACTATTTGGCCCAAGTAATCATTATTAATTAAGGCATTGTTTTTTAATTATATTTTTATAGCCCAGAAAGGGACACTATACTTTTGAAACAGAAGTTAACAGTAGTCCTTATCATTGGAACTGAGTGTATTTCCAGCCAAATTCGACCTGCTCAAATTTCATTTTATTCAATGCCTCACCTCAAACATATATAATGAAGGTCATAATACTAAAATGTTGAACATCTTTTGAATAGTTTTAATTGCAATTAAGAGCTTGTCTCTAAGTTTTTTCACACTGAAAATACAGGTGAAATTCTCTTGTTTCAGTCCCAGGACAAAGCCACTGGAGGACAGAACCCAGAACCTTGTCCCATCTGTGCTCGCCCTCTAGGACAAGGGGTGAGTAAACACTATTTACATGAAGAGCTTGACTTTGACATTTAAAAAATAATCATTTGAATTTGACATTTTAATATCAACTCATTTGAATTCATTTTGTAAAATATTTGAACAGATTATTGACAAAATAATACTTTTTTTTGTAACTAAAGGTATATTTACAAAAAAGAAGTATTAGCGGTATTCTTTTTTATTAAATAAACCGCACATATTATACTGTTCTGCTGATTAAAACACATTTTTGGACACTGCTCCCACAGATTTTGGCCTAAAATCAAGCAAAGCGGCACACAGTATCTCTAAAGTCATGTCATCAACACGGATATATCCCATTTCCCATATTCCCTCCTGATTGGCTACCATTGCCTTCTAAAGTTTGTGTATGTGACCTGACGGTCGCTTATCTCCCGATTTAGGGAGTCTTACTGGTACTTTGTGGTGGTGGTTTTGAGTAATCATTCTGCCTCTCTTTCGCCAGTGGGCAGTGTTGACTTGCGGCCACTGCTTCTGTAATGAGTGCATCGCCATCATCGTGGAGCAATACAGCGTGGGCTCGAGGCGTCGTGCCATCAAGTGTGCCATCTGTCGGCAGACCACGTCACACACTGAGATTTCTTATGTGTTCACCGCTCAGTCCTCAAGCCAGGACCAAGACATCCCAGTCAAGGTCAGTCAAGAACGGCACTCTTTCATTATGCTCTTGATTGTCAGCTGAGCTTGTAAGTTATAGATAGATGCACCGATCTATAGAGAATAAATCTTATAGAAAAATATAATGTTTAATAACATAAATAATTGTCACATGATTGATAACCTATGTCAGATGTCCTTCTCACATTAGAAAGATAGGATTAAAGTTTTATCTAATCTAATCTTGTTTTCCTATCCTACTCTGCCACACAGTTCCTTGCTGAAAATGGCTAATATCACAATTGCTCAAATCACAATGCATTGTGTTTTTGTTGTAATGAGTTTTATTCTGCGAAAGGAACAGCCGTGTAACAGAGTATAACTTACAGTAAATATGCCAGTGTTGTGTGCTGCAAATAGCTGATCTATAAGCCGGCGCATGACAAATTATAACTCAGGCTTTAGGATAACAACCTTGCTTGTATCTACTCTATCAGGGAAGCCACTCTACCAAAGTGGAAGCGGTTGTGAGAACTCTGAAGAAGATTCAAGTAACTGACCCTGGGGCCAAGTGCCTCGTCTTCTCCACGGTAACAGTAAACCCTTCTTCAATCTGTTATGGAAGAGATCTTGATGATAACAGGCGCAGACCATTTTAACTCATTGTTTTCTGTGTTGTTTTGTTTCTACAGTGGCAGAGTGTCTTAGACATTATCGCTAAGGCTTTGTTTGACAACAACTTGGAATTCTCACAAATTAACGGGATTCATAAATTCCAGGTTTGTATTTGCTCTCAGATAGCTGCTCTCAACTTTTAACACTTTAGAGGAGATTAAGATCGAAAACACAACTCAAGATCATAATTTACAAAATATACAATAATATAAAGTATTAATGTCAAACTGTGCTGAAAGACAATAATGATAATATATTTTATTATGCCCCTGGCCCCCTGCAGGCCAACAAGACTATTGTACTTGACGGCTTTATACCATCTATCCTTTACATCTGAAGCAAATCTCAATGTGCCCTCTCCTCCCCTCTTTAATAAGGCAGCAGCATTAGTCTGCTGTATTTTAAATGATGCATCATTAATCTTAATGTCCACAGGAGAATCTGAGCTCATTCAAATACGAGGAGAAGATCAACATTCTGCTCCTTCCACTCCACACGGGTTCCAATGGGCTCAACATCATTGAGGCCACTCACGTGTTACTGGTGGAGCCAATTCTCAACCCAGCCCACGAGCTCCAGGCCATAGGCCGTGTGCACCGCATCGGCCAGACCAAGTAAGAACCAGGAACTACATTATTTTAATGGACAGCGTGGAAATGCCTCTGAAGCTAATCTTATGACTGATTTATATGAATCTACAATCTCACAATGCGTCGCAACTTGTCGCTTGTAGATCTGCTAATTTCGTCACAGAATACCATCTTAAAGTGGAGAATGCATGACGCTTTACTTCCATCCATCTAGCTATCTAAATAATTCTCCCATCTTGAGTAATCCATAATAAACCTTCAATGGACCTTATGGTTGTCCTGGTGGCATAGAAGTAAAACACTGGCCCACCACTACCAGTAGTGCTTTGGAGGCTGGTCGTACCACCACCATGGCGTCCGGTCAATAATTTTCCCACATGCACTCGCAGGAACGGCACGGAACAGTGCTTGCGCATGTGTATGCTAGAACGCGTCCCTATAGATTCGAGTGACGACGCGCCATATAGCCTATCTAATCAAATGGCTATTTCCATAACAAGTTTACCAGGTTTACTTACCAGTGAGTGGTGTGCAGCGCAAGCCCAATTCCCATATTCATATGGATACTTTAACACCTACTGTAGGTTTCCAGTAGTGACTGCATGTGCATGTGTGTGTCCTCATACATGGCTCCATTACTGTGGCATGTAGGCTACTGTTTGAGATTCGTTCAAAGCAAACTTTGTTTCTCTACTGCAGCATTCTATTTTCTAATTGAATTAATTAAACTAGAAAATAAAATTAACAATGCAAATGTAATTAAGACTAGAAAACATTGTTTTAGTTTTTCCACCATTAGATCTGCTGACAGCCTGACATCAGTTCTTTCTAAATAGCCTCTAGAGCATGCGCGTGCACGTCAATAAATGACCGTCCTCCCTGAAAAGAATACGAAAGCACCACTGACCACTACAGATGTCCGTCCGGGTTTGATTCCTGGAAGAAGTGTCCGGTTTGGCCAGGTGTGCTAATGAACATATTTGGCAGAGAGTCAGCAAAAGATTGTGTCCTTGTTATTGCATTAGCAACTGCTACTGGTTGGTCAGGGCACCTGATCAACAGAAAGGGGATCTTGGACGATAGCGTGAGCCTCCTTGTGCGTCACGCTGTCCTGGTCAATCTCCTCACTGTCAGGTGAAAAGAAGCGGCAGTGTCCCTGTGTATCGGGTCACGGGTGGGGCATGTGGTTTTCTACTCTACACCCTCCCTAAACTAACAGTGGCACAGCAGGAATTGGCAACAACCAAATTGGGAGAAAATAGAATGATAAGAAAAAGTTGTTTGTTTAGGTGGCCAGGCACTTTCTCTTGGCAGGTTTCCCTAACCCAATTTATCAATGCAAGTAGAGCATTTATTCCATTGATAGTGACGTACATTTTAGCCTTTTGAAACATGGTAACTAGTCCAGTGCTCTAATTCGCATTTTCTCCACTGCCCTAGACCAACCTTTGTTCACAGATTCCTCATCAAATCCACTATTGAAGAGAGAATGCAGGCAATGCTAAAGACGGCAGAGAAGAGGTAAGGACCACATCAATACTGTATTCCAATATTGTATCTAATATAGTAGCGGTATGTAAAAAGTTAATTTAAACAGAGGCGAATAAAGCTAAAGAAGTAGATTTAAGATATTGCATGGCATTTGAGCATGTGTAAATGTTTTTGCCCGCCAGCCACAGCACCACTGCTATGAAACACTCTGAGGCTGCGGTCCTGACAGTGGCTGACCTCGCCGACCTGTTCACAGAAGACAGCGAGCCTTTGGAGTGAATCTATCCACTGTACTCCACATAGGCAAACAAAGACAGCTCACTTGACAGACAGATAGGGTCGATAATACATGTTCTGTATCCTTTTGCACATTCCACTTTTTATATACAGTACATGCATTCCAAATTTCAAAAAAATGCACTTCCAAACGAAGTTGTGCAAACCAGTGTCCACATAATACTGTTAGTTATTTCTCGAATGTCTTTTAGAATAATAAAACCTCTTTGCAGTAGCCCATGGATATATTTGCTGAAAACCTGTCTAGCTAGCTCAATAAGAACTTCAACTCTGAATGTTTTTGTCGTTGCTTTTACTCAATTGCACTGAATTACTGTTTGTCTTAATCTCATTAATATGTCAGAAAATGATGGTGGAAAACACACCAAATGCTTGGATCACAGAATAAAAGTCTGCCCATGGCAGCGTTTACACGTCTGTTTCAACCTGCTTCTTTTGTTTGACATTTCTCCCGTTTGCAGCCATTATGGTTTATTTCCATGTTGTAAACAGGGGAGCAGGAAGGAAACCAGTGACCTTCTCTAACAAGTTAGAGAAGATTACATTTTAGGGCTGTCTTCCTCCAGTGGATCGCTTTATGCCAGTTGTCTGGTGAGACAATACAGCACAACCCTGTCTTAACAATTCAGCTTGTATTATTTGCAAGACAAGTCAAATACAAGATTCTGTTTCATTCAAAATCATCTTGTAAAATAATCTCATAAATGTGGAAAACTGTGGAGACTAAAGATTTGTGTTATTCAAATCATTGTCCTTTGTGATATTACTCATGGTTTATTTGGGAATCAATATCCACGGGCTGATAGTAGCTATACATGGTTTTCATGGCGTTACTGTTTACAGATGTTTTGTAATAATGAATTCAAAAGTGTTTATTTTCTTTGCATTAATCTTGATGTATTTTATTGCCTCTTACCCCCCATACACACACACACCCGCTTGCACACGCACACACACACACACTCTTATGCACACACGCATGTGCACGCACGCACACACATCAACAACAATCTCAGGCGTTTGGCAGTGTCAGTGAACTGCCCTTGACTCATAATGGCCTTCCGTCTGACTGACTGGGATTCCCGCACTAGTAAAGATTTTTCCGTGCCCTTTAAAATCACACAGACAAAAGATGTAGACAACAAAAGGGAACCATCCCCAGTTGTTCCTCTTTGCATGGTTACCAGACTTCTTGTTGCTCCCCATAGTAAGAAAAAGTTGTAAGATGTTTACTAAAGGGGGCATCACCGCAATAGGCGAGTTGGATGCGTGTTACCTTGGACTCCCCTCGGATCCCCCTATTCATGTGCGGAATCTCATTGTTGGTCAGGGACATCATTCAGGCTGGTGTTTTAAGGCTGGAGGGAGGCTCCCCAGTCCATTCGAACAGTTTTTCGAGGGCTGGAGTAAGAGGAGAGGGGGTGTACTACGTCTCGCCGTAGTGACAGCTAGTTGTGGCGAAGAAGTCCCAGAAGATTCACACATTCAGGGGGGAAAGGGCCAAAACGGGTGCAGAGTGAGTTAAGTGTTTGCGCTGAAGAGACGCCAAATAGAGACTCCTTGGAAGATGGCACCTGTGAGATTGGTGTTTGTCTGGTTCCTGCTCGCCGTGAGGATGGGCGCGTCTGCTGTCTATCTGGAGTCTGAGGAGCAGGGTAAGCTCTTGGTTGGGAAACGGCTTGTGCTGCACATCTGTCAAGAGGTCAAATATGTCCTTGTGTTGGCCCTGAGGTATGTTTCATAAAGAATGTGTTGATAGTCCATTGACCTTACATGTGTCACAGTTGTGTCTATAAGGAATTTATGAAATTCTGTAGCGAAAACATTATAGTTATATGCCACATATACAGAGAAATTCAGATTGTTAATTTTAATATGCAACTGTAAAAAGTAACTTGTAAAGGTCAATTTCTTCACTTTCAGAGTTAAATTATTATTCATCATTTAGCATTTGAGTGACTGTTAATGGTGCTGATGTTATATGAATCGATCTAACATAAACAAACCTGCCCATCTGGTAAAGAAAACAGTGTAACAAACAAAAAGAAAAGTGTTACATTTATTTTTTATATATGAGATAAACGGAATATTGTGCTGTAAGTGAGGTATGAAACTGTTCTTTTTCTGTTCTTCTAGAGCTCAATGACACTGTTATTTGTACTAACGATCTTATGGAGGTCGTAATTCCTAGTAGCTTTTTCCTCAACAAAGTGCCTCCAGTTCATGTAAGTGAGCACCAATACAACCCTATTCAACACTGTTTACCAAGTACTTTGCGTAATCATGTCTGTCATATCTAGGCCGAATATGTGTTTATTGTTTTCTCCCTAGGTTTGGGACTTGCATTTAAATGATCCAGAGTGCCGTGGTGTTGAGAGAGGGGATGATTACATTTTCAGCATTAAGACGAACCTCTCTGACTGTGGAACCATCATGGTATGTCTTCAACACTTTACCTAGACGTTTCTTTGTGTATTTCTTTGAAGATTGAAGATTTAAGCCATACTTCAGAGCATGAATTAGGCATTGCAGACTAATACTAATCAAAGTGTGCAGGTGTTCTTGTCACATTTGACAAAAGTAAAATGTGTCAGCATTTCATAATATGAGGGCAAATTACAGTTGATACGCCCATTATTGACAAAATAAAATAGTCATCATAATAAATTATCTATTTTATGATGTCCACGGTTGTTATGGGAACTGGCCACCCGTCTGGACCTTTGTAGTGGTAAAAAAGGAGCTAATTGGGTGAGGTAATTGCTCTTTACATAACACTAAAAATAACCTTAGACCAGAAAAGAGACTTCTCCCCCCTTTTATGACGCAAGTGCAGACTGTGGGCCCCTGTGTCCAGATTGCTACTTTGGAATTAGCTCATACCAGGCATAATAAGGTGGACAGAGAAAGGCACAAACTCTGAGAGAAAGGAAGGCGAAAAGGAGGGGGAAAGTGGCATATGTTTATACAGAGAAGGGTAGCGTTGTTCCTTTCCCCCATAACAGACCAGAATGTCACTCAGAGCAACAAGTGGTAGCTGAAAGGGCTCTGCAGCTCTAAATTGTCAGGATTTATATGGAAATGATGACCGTGTGTTTAGGTTGGTGAATAGAGGGGCCATAATTCTCTGACCATCCTTGCAGTCTTGCCTTATTATTTCCCTCCAAACACTCACACAGAATGGCTGCACACTGCAGCGAGGACAATTCTAACATTGGCAAGGTATAAATCCGCACTTCAGGACACGAGTGCCATTGAAGGCCTCGCTGAGAAAGCATATAAGGGGCATGTTCTTGTTAAGCGAGTAAAAGGTTAACACAGCTTTGAAGTGGTAGGATCCCGCCCCCGCCTTCTCCATAGCCACACACACACACACACACACACACACACACACACACACACACACACACACACACACACACACACACACACACACACACACACACACACACACACACAGTTTTATAAGACTTTTTGCATAGCGGTTGAAGGAAGTAAGCCTGCTTTGTATTAGATGCTGTTGTTAAAGAGAGGAATGCCATAGCTGCCAATCCCCTTTTCACCTTGAACTTAAAAGCTTTTAAACCCAGTCTCGGAAAAATAGATTACGGATAACTGTGGTTTACAGGTCATCCATATCCTAATAAATGTGACATTGTTCTTCGCTCATGTCCCCTCTGATGTTTTTGCATCCGTGAAACATCTTGGCTCGGTGTTATCTTGTAATAATTGAAAGTGTCAGAGGGGTTCTCTTGAGGAGTAATGCAGACGTGTCCTTTGGCTGTAGAAAACCAGTCTATAGTGGTCATAGTGGGGGGTTGCATATTTACCAAGAGGTAGTAAAAGGTGTCTGGACCGTTAGGGGCACGGTGGGGGCAATTCATCCTGCCCAGTGACCACGGGGCCCATACTCCATTTCAGCTCAACAGGGGCCCAGACACAACTTGGACGCAACCTTTTCAACCAGTCTGCATTTTATGGCTTCAACTACGTCACTGCCCTGCAACTGAGCATTGAAACTGTATCATTCACATTTACAGTGTGTGAGGGGATTATTACTGTTAAAGTTATGGCTTGGGAAAGAGCATTGACACATTTTCTGTGTTTTAATTGAAGCTTGAAGAAGCATGAGTGTACCACTGACCACTCATGGTTATCTGCAGGTGCCATGACATTTCTCCTGTTATTTTTAATTTTTTTGACTGGGGCTGAAAGATGCTGCATGTCGTGTTATGTGTGTCCATTTGCCTTCCTAGTTCCTACGACACTTTATACCACCTCACTGCAGCAATATTATATGCCTTGGTCCTTTAAAGTGCATAGTTGAATATTGCATGTACTGTACATAATGTGAGAGTAATATATAGTCTACTCTATCATATGTCTTGCACTTTTTGCAGTGCTTGCACTGCATGTGAAGTACTTCTGTCTTTATACTTTCTCTTTGCTTTGCTTTATGTTTGTTCAGTATAGTGAGACTGAAAATGGTCAATGCCCCAGCTTCATGTCAAAAAGAACAAATCTTGCTGTTTAAAACATAGACGGATGGATCAACATTATGACTAATTGTAAAACTAAACATCTGCTTCTTTTGTTCTCTTCAGACCTCAGACGACACACACATCATGTTCATAAACACCATACGCAATAATGATACAGACATTGTTACCAGAAACTACATCAACATCACTTTTGTGTGCCGCTATCCAATCAACTACATGGTCCAACAGCCTAATGGAGAGAATATGATTCGAGTGGATGTCAGGTAAGCAAAGTAGTAAACATTCTTCTATGGTTCTATTATCTGTGTCTAGATCAGGGATCCCAACCTTTTCCAGTTTGAGACCCTCAAACTTAGATCCCAAAAGATCCCAAACTTACAAAAATACATTATGAATGAATCACTTAAGCCCTCTTTCAAGAATAGAAGATCTATACCCTCACAACTTTTAAAGAAAATAAATTGTATCAAAGGTGAAAATGAAAATGGGATATTTCCACGACCAATAGAAATATATTTCCACCACGACCAATAGAAATGGGTCCATGACCCGAAAGCGGTCGTAACCCTATGTTTGGGAAAGACTGGTTTAATGGTTCGATATTGGTTTAAATTTGTACTTTAAAATGTGAATCTTTCTTTCTGCAGAACAATCACTTTGAACACAGAAGATGGGAACTTCTCAGTATCAATGTTGCTGTTCAAAGATGAGAACTTTGAGGATAGATGGACTACCGTTCCCTCACTTACCCTGGACGACAACATCTTTGTGAACGTTTTTATGGTAAATAGTATGAACTGAAAAGGGGTCTGTCCTCTCTGGGAAGCTGAAGGTCAGTGGTTCTCAAACTTTTTAATTTCAAGGACCCCATAAATCTGACAGTTACAGACCTGTAAGGGTCCATTTGGAAACCTTTCAAGAAACCCTGAGGGTTCCTGGACCCAATTTGAGAACCACTGCTCAATGTGAAAACTATGTGGAAATATTACTGTGGCATTTTGCTGCTGAAGCCAATTCATTTGAATCTAGCTTACAGTATCTAACTCTTTCCCTCTCTTTCTAGACAGCAGTAACAAAGAATTGCCGTTGGAAATAACCTTTTTTGAACCAATATTTTGTTACTGTTAACATTTATTTGGGATTGTTAAACTTAACTGTGTGCAGGAATGTAAGACTAGATAGAGTGCAACAAATATACAGGAACTTTGAGTAGACTCAAGATCTACTGATATTTCCTAAATATTATGGTATATGGCGTAGTTCATTTAACATTTTCTCCTAATAACAAATATGCAGTAAATAATACTTAACTAATGTGTGTAATGACCAAAAAAGAAATGTTATAGAGAATAGTACAATACAATTTACGTTTATTTTATGTACAATGGTTGAAATGCATTACATTGCAATACATTAATTCCATGAATACTCCATTGTACAACACATGGCAAAAATAGTTTACAAAGCGTTGCTTCATAAATCTTTGGAATTCTTTTCACATTTTTCAAATTTTTCGAAAGATTTCACTTGTAATGACATTCCCAAAATAGTGACGCCAGATTGAAAGTGGTTAAACATCAGTTGGAAAAATCATTAGATGATTTTATCTTTTTGACAGCTATTTCTGGACTAGGCTAGGCATGTTGCTGCTAGTCTATGTTAAGCAATGTGTGGTGTTGTAAGAGGTTTCAGGCCCAGCTAGAAATGAAACTCTGTAGTCAATGACCAGGCAGTAATTTGAGTGCTGGTCCACAGCTCGACGTTGTTATCAATCAGAGATTTATTGGTCTCGTGCTCATGCTCTTTGAACAGGCCCTTGCTTCCAAAACAGTTCCTGGCACTGCCTCTGTGTTTCTTCACATCACTCTTGCTTCCCTCCCCTCCAGCCAGTGTCGCACCAAATTCTGAGCCCTGGGTACAAGGATCCACTCACATTTTGTGCTTTAACTATTGAAAAAAATCGTGAAAATTAGTGCAAGTCTTGGAATATTTCAAATCCTACTAAGGTTCTTTGAAAAACCTATGTTTCTATGTCAGTGGTGCTCAAACCTTTTCATGTGAAGGACCCCCAAAATGATATGTATTTGGCCACAGACCCCAATCTCAAAATATTTAGTTCCAGGGACCCCCCCAGAAGCTAAATTTGAGTTACATATGTTCACTAAAAAATACATATAATCAACGATTTGCACACATTGTCACGACTTTTCAAAAATAGCAGATCTACCGCAGCACGGCACCCAGTGCAGTGCTGAGAGCTTGTAGATCTGCTATTTTTCAATAGCTATAACATAATTAAGGCCCCTCCACCTTGGGCCCTAGTAACCCGGTCCCACTTTTCCCCCCCTTGTGACGCCCCTGCCTCCAGCAAACATTTTAAGCCTGTTATGATCCCAAATGTGCCACAGCAGATACCAAGAACCCCCCGCCCTCCATGCATCTGTTGTTTACTGGCTGTGAATGTGTGTTGTTGACCCACTATGGAAAAACATTTACCTTGTGTGACTTGAATGACTGGATGGATGAATGAATGATTGCATCAAGATATATTCCTGACTCCCTGGCTGTCTCTGTGGCTTTAGATTCCGGCCCATTTGACGCTGCGTATGGAAAGATGTTGGGCGACGCCAACCAGTGATCCATACAGCAACATCCAGTACACCTTCATCAGGGACAGGTCTATCCTAAGACAGCTTGAATAAAACCAGCTGTATTTATCTTTACTTTTTATTTCATTTATTTTTTGCTTTATTACAAGCAGAATTCAGAAGTCATGCCACATAAACCCAATGTTCAAATGATATAATTGAAACATGTTTTATTGTATTCTCACAAGAGAGAAGAAAAACTGGAAAGCCATCAGTAACCACATCCTTATTTTACCGCTGGTATCAATCACAGCTGATAAAATCAGGACTCAAGTGTTGACTCTTGACCAAACAAGTGTTACAAGTTACAGTATACTTGAAATACTTGAAAGATGCCTGTGCTTGTATCAACATGCTCTGGCTTCCTGTTAAATCAAAATACTTGCAAGCTGGCATTAATGCCTGATTTACGTGTGGTGTAGGCTACCAAAAATAGCAGATCTACAAGCCACAATGTGTTACGCTGGGACACATTGTTAGCTTGTACAGTAGATTGGCTATTTTTGGACACCTTATTAAAAATTACCCTTTACTCCACCTAGGAAAACACTGTTGAAATCTGAAATAAGAGAATTAGTTGCTTAGAGAACAGTCCAGACAACAACTCTTGGGGCCAGGTCATATGACCCCGCCCCCTCCCCGTTTGAGTCCATATGCGTTTCTGTTCAACAGCTGTGCATGCCCTTGACAACCAGGCAGTATATTCTACTGTTAACAACAGCAAGGCAATGAAATGCAAAAAGGATTTCACAATGCCATGTAATGGGGGTGATCCTCAAAGCGATTTGTCTTATGCTGTCTCGGTCACACTTAAAATAATGTTTACATTGTTTTGTTAGCTTTGCAGTGAATCAGAGTGAAGGGATGCAATGCTTATAATGAAAATACGACATTTTCCCTTTCAATTTGCACCCTTTGAAAATATGTACTTACTGTTCCTCATGATATTCTGTCTCCTGTACTGCCTTTCTGATCGATTTATCTCTGTCTGTCTGTCTGTCTGTCTGTCTGTCTGTCTGTCTGTCTGTCTGTCTGTCTGGACTTTCTGTACTTTCTGCCTGTACTTTCTGTCTGTCTCCCACAGCTGCCCTGTGCTGTCAAGTGAACAGACACTGACAGTGTTGAGGAACGGCCAGGGTCCAGAGGCCATGTTCAGGATACAAATGTTTAAGTTTGTGGGAAGCTCTTATACTGATGTCTTCCTCCACTGCAATGTCCAAATCTGCCACAATACACCAGGATTCTGCCAGCCTGTGAGTTGAGTTCATGTTGTGCCCATTCCTCAGACAGGTAGTCAGAGGCCAGTTCAGACAAGTTAGCCTATATACAGCTGATGTCTTAAAATAGACCAAGGAGTCAAGAATTGTTTCCCAGCTGTATCCTAGTGTGGCACCCGACCCAAGTTGACTTGATTCTAAGCACGAATGGACAATGTTTCCTCTCGTTCTTGATGAATAAACAAAAGTCTGACACACCATTTGACAATGAGGCTGTGTTGATATCTTGAAACATGACAATGAAGCCGTTGATGCCCCTGTGTTTCTGCCTGACAACACAACTATTTTCCCACAACAGAACTGCTCTGGTGAAGATCCCTTGGGGAGGACACGGAGAGACATCCCTTTGTCCCACACAGTGTCTTATGGACCCATTAGACGGCTTATGCCAGAAATGGACCAACCCGGTCTGAGTATGTTTCCAACAATGGCAGTGTCTTGTCTTTTTTTCTCTTTAATTTGGACAGGCTGCGTGATCACAAACACGTAATAGTAAGACACAGTGTTTATTTTGTAATTAGCATTTTTATATAAATAACTATGAACTGAACTGCATACACTTCTGTAAGGTAATCCATATACAGGACAATACAATACAATTTCTCATGACTTTGTATAGGCTAACTTTATTTATTTGATTTTATTTAGTTATTTCTAAGATTTCATTTCATTTTCCAATAAAACTTTGATCCTCACTAATCTGATCTTCTTTTCTATATTAATATATTTGTTTCATACTTTCACAGCTTTTAAATGTGATACGGTACTGTAATTCAGTGGTTCTCAAATGTGGTTCCTTTAGGTTAGGGGGTTCTAAATTGACCTGTACAAGTCTGTAACTCTGGCAATGTACAAATGCCAAATTTGTACAGAGTTAATGGGGAGAGTTAAGGGGAGACCTTGACATTTGAACGTTTGAGAAACACTGCTGTAATTCATATGAAGAACGCGCTACAACTATCTCCTTTTTCTTGGCAGACGCCGGAGCTGTGCCCCCGGTGGAGACCTTTGTTCTGGGAGGGCTCCTGGTTGTGCTGCTGCTGGTCACAGGGGTGTTCGGGAGGCTATGGCTTCGCTCCAGACGCTCCTACCCCGCGCAGGAAGCACAACTCACGCTGTCCAACATCCACCACATCTCAGAGGTGGTGGCCTCGTGAACTGGTAGCCCCAGTGAACTAGCAAACGAACAGTCGACCGCACGCACGCACGCACGCACGCACACACACACACACACACACACACACACACACACACACACACACTACTGACACAGTTTTCCTCTTCTCTTTACCTCCCCCATCACACATATAGCCACACACACACACACACACACACACACACACACACACACACACACACACACACACACACACACACACACACACACAGGCACGCACACACGCAGAGATTAGCTAGGGTGTACGTACAACCTCAGTATATGGAAATACTTGAAGGATTTTTTGAAAGATGTGCTATTTTGAAGAAAAAAAAATCCCTTTCTGTCATTTTCATGTTTTGTAAGAAAGCAAAAAAACTTAATAAAGATCAATTGCTGTCCCTGAGTTTGATCATTCTGTAAAATACACATGATTTTTAAATGCTTTATTGGATTTCTATTTTCATGTTTTGTAAGAAAGCAAAAAAACGTAATAAAGATCTTTGCTGTCCCTGAGTTTTGTCATTTTGTAAAATACACATGATTTTTAAATGCTTTATTGGATTTTGAATAAATTGCATGTAGCTTATTATTAGTATGATGACATACCAGTGGTGTAAAGTAACTAAGGGGGACTGCCCATAAGTCAGAAAGCTCATTAGTCAGAAAGCTCATTAGTCAAAATTCATTTTCTTTTACTGCGACATTGTGAGCTTGTAGAGCTACTAATTTCAAAAGATTTTTGTACATTTGAAAACTTGAAATAGGACATTCTGCATGACTACTTTTACTTTTGGTACTTTAAGAACAATTTGATGCCAACACTTTCGTACTTTTACTCAAGTAGGCCTACATTTTGAATTCAGGACTTTTACTTGTAACAGAGTATTTCTAGGTTGCAGTATTGATACTTTTGATATACTAAAATACATGTGCACCCTTATGTGAGTACTTTTTCCACCACTGAAATATATTGAGGCGGGTATTCCCCAGACTTGTCTATTTACGGTGCGCTCATAGGTCCCATGTCGCGGGGCCAAACCTTACTGGTTCTCTTGCCTGGTGACGTACTACTCTAGCGCCCCACACTTGTAGCAGCAGGCAACAGCAACACACACAAACGGCCGGGATCAGTAAAGGTCTAACTTAGCCAATAGATAGCCGCTTGTAGCCCGCATAAAATAACACTAGAACACATTATTACCGCAGATCATCTTCTTAACAGCTAAACATTTTACATTATAGTCGAGGAGTATATTGGCATAACGTGGAGACAAAAGAAAAAACGCGTTGGAGCGCGGCTTCATTCGGGTAAGCACATTTCTAAGAAGCTACGGGAGAGAACTTAGCCGAAGTAGCTGCTATCCAGCGTTAGCCTGCTGCTGGCCATGTTGATGTTGTTGTGCTCTGTGTAACAAAAGTTTTTTTCTGCATCATCAGCTAGCTTATTTAGTAACGCGACTGAACTGTAAAGTAACGTGTAGATGTTAAACCGACCACGTTACATTAATAAGACATAGAAGTGTTGTAGATGCTCAGAAGCGCTGGCTGGTGTTTTTGTTTATAGTAGTTGAGTTTGCCAGCCAGCCTTGCGTAATTAGCTGCTAGACTGTTCTGTTGGCAGTCACTTGGAACAATGGCTGTGCTCGCTGTGTTTACTGTGGTGTGTTGTTGTTGTTGTGACTTGCAACACTGCTGTGGGTATTTAAGGTTAATACTTCATGTCATCATACTAATCAGACATAAGCGTTCAGTAACTGTATGTAGCTCAGTAAAAACAAAAACAGAATTCTTTCTCCTCTTGCCATAGTCGTTGACCATTATAGTCTGCATAGCTTGTTCACATTCTTTAGGTTTTGTTGTCAGACTTGTCACCAAACGCCATGAATGGACAGCTCCTGCTCTGAGCCAAAGGTGAGGGGGGTCAAGTGTACCCTGAGGTCTTTGGAGAACTGTTGTGACCATGTAACTCAAGAGGGGTCTTGTGAAATGTCATGGGACATTTAAAAATTGGTAAACATATACGCTCAGAGACGAGAAGTTCTGGAGCTACATTACAGAATGATTTGTTTTCACGTGTATAACTTGTGAATACATGACCTATTCCATCTCTGTGTCTGTCTGCTGCTTTGACTTACAGCATTAATATGCTGGTTATTGACAAGGTCTCGAGTGTCATTTCCGAATCTATGTGAAACAAGTGTTTTGTTTTGTTTCAGGGTTTGACAACCTCGCCCCTTCCTATAAACAAGGCACCTCTTTGCTTTGGAGTAGCCACATGACAATGGAGGACCTACACACTCACTGCCTCAAGTGCATCAATAGAAGATGCATGGTCAGACCAGAGTTGGGTGTATCCTGTGACCTCATCGGCTGCCACCTTGTTTGTGGGGCTGTTTTTCACTCTTGCAAAACAGAAGAACATCGTCTGCTGTGTCCATATGAAAGGGTGCCTTGCCTAAACACTGGTTTTGGGTGCCCGTTTACCATCGCTCGCATCAAGATGGCAGAGCACCTTGAAATATGCCCAGCGAGCGTGGTGTGTTGCACAATGGAGTGGAACCGCTGGCCCGTGAGCTATGCTGACCGCAAGTCCTACGAGAACTTGAGCAAAGACTTTGATGAAGTTGAGCAGCTTGATATGGCATTGGCCTTGCAGGACCAGAGGATGCTACTGGAATCCCTGAAAGTGATAACAAATGTTTCCAAGAACGGTGAGAAAAAAGATGGTGAAAGTGACAAACTGTCTGTAGCGTCAAGTATAGCATCAGAGACGATACTTGGGAACGGAACAGTGGACATGGAAGAGGAACCCTACAATGAGCTATACAAGGCATCAGTAGAGAGTAGAAGCCTGGCCGCTGCCTTAGACATCCTCACCAATTCCAGGGATGTTGATGCAATCATTGGAAACTTGAATGGTGAAAGGACTGATAAGAATGGGGCGCTTCACAATGGAGAAAATGGGCACAGTGATTACGCTGTTGAGGATTTGAAAAACGTAGACATGAAGGAGAGTGACTCAGATTCAGACTGTGAGGTTGGGGCTGTAGGTGGGGTGGGTTGTGTGGTTGGGGAAGAAAATGACATTGGCTGGGTAGAAGAGAGTGATTTTGTTGAGTTGTATGTTGAAGAGCCGGATGACAACGAGTCAATCGATGACAATGACTCAATTGATGACAACTCCTATGTCAGGCCAGAGGTGCCTTATCATTCCATGCCTGCAGTGGCACTGGAGCCCCACGGGCCCCAACCAGCGCCTCTCCCACCTCAGATACCGTTCTTGATGCCTGATCTTCGTGTGTTTCAACACCTGCCTATGCCTATTGAATACAGGTGCTTGGAACGTAAGCTGCATAATGTTGATGTGCTAAGAGGAATGGGCGTGTTTACATTCAATGGCAGACGAGCACTAGATGGTTACCTGTTTCGGGCAAAGATGGAGGACAAGTCAGTAGACACTTCTGATTTGGAGGTTGCAGACGACCCAATGGGGCTCCACGGTATTGATCTCATCACTGCAGCCTTGCTGTTTTGCCTGGGGGACTCTCCGGGTGGCCGAGGAATCTCAGACAGCAGGTTTGTAGATGGTTACCACATTGACTTTGGTACTCAGACATTCTCTTTTCCCTCTGCCATTCTCGCAACCAACACCATGGTTGGAGACATCGCCTCAGCCTCAGCCTGTGATCATGCCAGCCCGCAGCTTTCCAACCCAAGCCCCTTCCACACGCTCAGGTTGGATCTGGTCCTTGAGTGTGTGGCCCGATACCAAACCAAGCAGCGTTCCATGTTCACCTTTGTGTGTGGCCAGCTGTTCCGGCGGGATGAGTTCTCCTCTCATTTCAAAAATGTCCATGGGGATATCCATGCTGGGCTGAACGGCTGGATGGAGCACCGCTGCCCCCTGGCTTACTACGGCTGCACCTACTCCCAAAGACGATTCTGCCCTTCTGTGCAGGGTTCAAGAATCATCCACGACAGGCACCTTGGTTCGTTCGGAGTGCAGCCCAATCTGCCCTTGAAAAATGGGGACAGTTTTCCAAGAAACACCTGCCGCTTTGGCTCCCAGTGTGACCACCTCACCAGTCTTCCGTTTGAGTTGTTGCAACATGTAGCAAGCTTCCTGGATGGCTTTAGCCTGTGCCAACTGTCTAGAGTGTCCCGATCCATGAGAGACGTGTGTGCCAGCCTATTACAGATGCGTGGCATGGTTGTCCTGCTCTGGGAGAAGAAACGATGCGCTGATGGATCACATTCTTGGCAGAATAAAGACAAGGTTAGTAATTTAGTTTAGTCATAGTTCATGTGTTTACGGTTTACCAGACATTTTGCAAAGGGTTTATTTGTTCATTTGGATTCATAGTTCTACATTTTGACCGACACACCATTGTTTAGAGTGCATGTCTCATGTCTGTTCCTTCAAATAAATGCATTGTCTTTTTAAATGGTGCAAGCGAGAAGTAATGCATTTGTTCTTCTGTTTGCCAATCAGGTGTGGCGATTCAGCACAGCCTTTGGTACCGTGAACGAGTGGAAGTTTGCCAACATTGCCAGCATGGCTGACCACCTCAAGAAGTGCAAGTTCAACACAATCTCACGTCGGGAGGAGGCTATCCCTTTGCCTTGCATGTGTTTCACCAGAGAGCTCACTAAAGAGGGAAGATGTTTACGCTCAGTCCTCAAGCCAGTAGCTTGAACAGATAAAAGATTATCTTTCTTTTTTGAACCATCTTAACTCACCCATAACTCCAAATACTATGATTTTACTCCACTGTTTACAATTAATACATATTTACAGCCTCACAATTAATGTACGAGTTGTTTGTTGTCATACACTATCACTCCTTCAGACAGTTGATATTGGAGTGAAGAAGATATCATTTCAAATATGTCATGGAAATTATGTATCACTGTGTTTGGAAGTCCTGCAGGACAAATGGTGCCGTTCAGGACTTTAAAGAGCCAATTCAAGTGTAAGCCTGGTATCTTCCACTCAAAGAGAGAGCTTGATTAGATTCAATGTGATTTGATTTGAAACTAATCCCAATGTACTGAAGATTTTAATTTAGCATATGCCAGTGATATGTATATAACAAGATGTTTCAATGTAGAATTTTTATTTTTATATTAAGAAGTTAGTATTGGCAATGAGAGTAGAGCCTTAACGTATGATGAACACTTGATTTCTAGTCATGAGGAGGTTCTGAATATCTCAGTGAGATTTCTAAACTGCTTCCTGCTGGAACAAATACTGCTATCTTATCTTGCACGGTTTTATATCTTATCTTGACACCTAGAGTGTGACCAGCGTTACTTTGCTTGGACCTCATAGTTCTCACTAATCATCATTTTTAGATATTGACCAAACATCAAATGTGCACAGGGCATGCCATTTTAAACAGCTGAACAATGTAGCAGATAATCTAACCAGCATGTCATCATGTTTGCTATTTGGGTATTGAGAAGCTTTGTGATCTAGCAGTTGACTCTGAATTCATTGTTTTGTGTGATCATTGTGATTTAGCTGAAGGGTCTTCTTCCTTAGCTGTGTTCTAATTTCTGACAAATGTGCTGGCACATGGGTCAGATGAGATATCACCCCAGCCATTAGCCAAATGCTGGTAAATTTTGGCCGTGGTTGTTGTGAGTTTGCCCACTCAACCTACCACTCTGGCAGCTAACCAGCCATTATTATTAGTTTCTTTTTTATTCGGCTGTTTGGCAAAATAGCTAAAGTGCCAGATGAAGTTTGCCACAGATTTGTCCCCTGCCCTAATGTAATAATTCATAAAATCCTGCAGGCCAGGTGTGAAGAAATATAAGGGGTACAGGCTTCGCTCTGATAAGGATTATTACTTTTCAGTTATTTCTCATGGTCATTCTCTTGGCACTACAAAACCACATAACCAATGTGCAATGTTCTTGGTGTCTCAGGGTTGTAGTGTGAAGCTGCATCACAAAGTGTTGGCCTTTGGCCTGTAGCCTTAAGCCTGTGTATAAATGTAACATTATAGAATCACTGAGGCCTACACAATGAAGACACCAGCTACTGACTGGCATACCACTCAGTATTATAGCCTAATTGTGTGTATTGCAGTGTTGGATTAACAATGACTTCCACATCTGGAAGAGATGATGTTTATTCATCATAGTCCCCATTTACAGAGTAATGGAGCCCACCTACCAACTAAACTGTTAACTTGAACGTGTTGTGAAAGTAAACTGTCTTGGTCTCAGTCAACACTAAGTTTAGCAGTTTACTGTTAAACCATTATTTGCTATGTTGGAAAAATAAGGTCTAAGAAATGTGCATTTTATTTTTCTTCTCCCCTTTTATGTGAAGAATAGTTCTGATATACTGTATGGAAAGTAAGTTAAAATGGCACTGAAAAATAGCCAATAGTTAACGAGGAAACGTGTGTTTTCATATTTTGAAGGAGTTTGCTATACAGCCTAAACACTATTGTTAAAACCCAATTCTCATTTGTTTGCTTTACATTTTTAGTTTTACTGGTACTTTTATTTGGATTGACATCATGCCTGTGTATGTAATGTCTAGGCTGTAGAATTTCAGATTTATTTTGCACATGTTATGTACTGTAAGAAATGTAGTGAGGGGTATTTTTGCTCAAGTAGCAGGGATGTTTCTCCCTTATTTTGTTGCATGTGAGTGAGAAATTGCATATATATATTTTTTTTCGTCAGCCTTAATTCACAGGGTTGGTACGTTGACATTTGTCACCTTTTTTTCTACTAGTACTATAGTGTCCCATTCGCATATATGTCCAGTTCATTATTATCAATGTACACTGTCCTACAAAGGCAAACATTTATATTTTTGGCATTTTGAATGACAAATGTAAATTGTATGTATTGCACATGACAAAATGCCAGTAAACGTGAATAGACGGCATACTAATGCACCAACATTTGACAGAAAAGGAGATCACTGCTCCTTCAGTTGTTGCTATTTGAATTTTTAGGGCAGTAGGTCTAACTTTTTTTTTTTTTTACTTTGATGTGTTTTTAATGTCTACCTAATCAGGAAAGAATATCTGAGTGTGTTTGGTGTCACAAGAAAACTACATCAAACAGTTATGTTTTTCAGCTGTAAAACCTTGTTTCATGGATTGTGTTTACAGGCTCCTCAAGTGTATGATAATTTCCTTGAGCATTAAACGTTTTGTTTTTCTTTATTTTTATTTTTTTAATGACACGACCTTGGTACTGCTGTCCAAAGTATTTTCATTTAGACTGCTCATCACTTGCCGAGTTGAACGTAAAAGAGGTAGCCAACATATTCTCTTTCCCCACTAGATGGCGTCAAAGGGCCATAATACATTGTATGCATGCTGTCTACACTAGGCTATCTGAGTTAACACTCAAATTCCAGGGCAGAAACAGCATGTATTACATTATGTACGAATGGCGCCATAACACAATTACATAACGATAGTAATTTAATTTAGCAATTAGCAACAAATTGACTTGCCCCTAGCCACTTCCGCTGACCGCTGGCAACACCACTAGCCTTTGACGGGAGAGTGTTTTCTGCTGGTGTTTCAGTCCGAGTGTATCAAAGGGTGCGTTCGGAAATGCGCAGCGGTTTTGGTTAGGGTTAGTTTTAGGCATAGTTTTACTGAGGTTAGGGTTGGGTTTAGGCATAATTTTACTTAGCTCTGGTCCATAGCGTTAGTAACGCTATGGACCAGAGCTAAATTTTACTGAGGTTAGGGTTACGTTTAGGCACTCACTACACTGCATTTCCGAACGCACCCTTTGATAAACTCGGACTGAAACACCAGCAGAAAACACTAGCCTATCCCAGCCTTTGACGCAACTCGGGTCATCAAAAAAGTGGTAGGCCTATTTGTCAATAATTTCAAGACGAGCTACAAAATGTTGGGACATTCCGTTAAAGATTTGTGCATCATCCTAGGCATATATTAAGTTAAAAATAATAAATAATATAGGATATATGATCGACTGACAAACACAAAAAACTAGCTATAGCTAGGAATCAGAAAATGAGTATATAGACTGGTCAAGAACTAGGCTGCATGGATTTAACAAGATAAACGAGAAGTGTTTGTAAGTTAATACACGGTAGGCTAAAAACCGAACAAAAATTAAGCAGCAATAGCAACAACGTTGAAATCAAGGAGGCAGAATAAAATAATAGCCTAAGATAAAAATCCAAAAGGGAATAAGATAAAGAAATCTTTATTGTCTAAAAAAAATGGAAATTTGCCTTTGGCACACTGGCAGCCTACAATAAAACAAAACATAACTAATAGCCTACTTGAAAATACAGATGCAATAAAATGGCCTACAATATAAAATGCATTCCCATAACAGCAATTCATGGTAGAAGCACAGAAGCAGCAGTCTCGGGAAGGACATGCTTCCTCTGTCTGTCCCTTAATGATAAGGTCCCTTCAGGGTAGCCCAGGGTCTCCTTTTTCGGTTTCCAAAATGAGATAGGCCTAGCCTACTTTGTTTAGTTTGGCCCAATCTGAGTTCCCAGAGGTAATTTTTTCCGCCACTTTGGCCTAATCGCTTAGTTTGGTATTTCCATTAAGTGGGGGAACAAAAGCAATGCAACGCCAACCAGGACCCACAGGCTTTGCTGGTGAGCTACCTCAGGGGCCTCAGAGTTCTTTAGTCAAACTTGAATGAATTAATAGAATACATTCCTCACTATATAGTGTTTTTCAGAGTCACCAAAAGCCAATCAGCTTCATGAGGGTTCAGATCAGCCTAGAACCAAGATGAGCGCAGATAGTATGGACATCTGCTCTGAAGATGGAAAGGTGAGATCCTAAGTGCCTGTAGTACTGATCCTTGGGGCCAGTAATAATATACAACCAATCAGTAGCCTATTTGTCATCTTTCTTATAATGTCCTCCTGCAGTTATCATCTTTGAGGGTTTAGGTGATAATGCTAATGATTTGAAACTGTGGTATTAGTAACTCTGCAGAGACAGCATAACACCATGACACTCAAACCGCAAAATTATAGTTATAACGTATACAGCACTTAGGCCCATTTATACTTCATATATGTACCCACTATACGTAGTGGGTGTTTTTGCATACCCAGGGATGTACAGTGCTGTATGCCCCAAAGCACAAGATCATTTACAGTTTAACTCACATCTGGCGAGTGTAGGGGAAGGATCAGACCATGTCTACTGTCTACAGACAGCGTATAGGAACGCATGAGTCAATGATCAAGAATACATTTTTTGTCACTGTTGAAGTGACAGCTTGTACATGTAGGTACAAGTAGCGAATATCACGTGTAGAGTGGCAGTACTGTGCAACATCAACATGACAACAATAACAATATTTAAAGATGTAAGAAAAATACCCTTGAAGAATTATTATAGCCTCAATAGCAACATCAACATAATAAAAGATAATGTGCAATAACTTAGGGTTAGGGTTAACCCTAACCATGTGTATAGATACCGTGTAAATAGGCCTATACAATAGCAGCAATAGCAACATCAGCATAACAATACAGTTTTGCAATAATGCATACCAATACTTTATATACATTGAACTAATATCAATGCGTGCAATCTAGGAATAACTACAGTTCTAAGTGCCAACACACTTATTTATTTTCTATTTTGTTTTGTTTTTGTAATTTCCCCTATATTCCTTTTTGTTCAAGTCCCCAACGTATTGTGAGCTTGTAGATGGACTATTTTGGGCTATAGCTCCCCTCCGGAATATGGATGCTGGGGTTCAAGTGTTTTGACCACTATGGCTCTATCCATCACAATTGCACAAGGTAGTATTTTGTTCTTGCTTGCATCTTCCATGCTTCTGTGGCACGAGAGAGTGCTGAATTCTAATTGTAAAAGTGGTGGAGAACATTAACAATAATAACAAAACAAGCCTACACACTGCCAAACTGCACAGTACAGGAACAATTCATTTTATAACTCAAGAAGTGTTTCGGTCACAGTTTGACTGAGTTACTTTAAATACACACACTTGGGTCATGACTCATGATCAACCAATCATTAGGAGAAGTCTGTGATTATCAAGAGGTGACTTCTTGCCTTGTATTGTGGTGAAGATCGGTACAAGGTGACATCATTAAAAACAACTGAACTGAATGAGTACTAACAGAATATAGAGCTATTTAACAATTATTTTTAAAGAAATTCCCTACCTTTAAGAGGCAAAAGTCACAGACAGATTGTCAGAGAGTGGATATTGAAATCCCCCATAAGGCAAGAAGTTCTAAGAGGGCAAAGTGAGGCCCCAATAAACCTCAGGACATTTTTGCATGATGACATTATAGCATTACATTCAGTAACAATTCATCATTAAACTCTTTGGGGTGAAGAGTTTGCAATGTATCTATCCAGTATCAGTGGCGTATTCAGGAATCCGATTTTGGGGCTCATCAAGTAATTAATTGTTATTTTACGGCAGTCCCATTGATTCCCATATATAAATTCAAGCGACCATAAAACAGTAATTAACAACACACTCAACCAGCCTTTACTAGCGCATATTCTGAGTTGACTTGATAATCTACTGGTTCCTTCCATGTCAACTTGTGAGTTGTAACTTCACTCATAGCAAGTGAGCACACACGCGCGCGCGCGCACACACACACACACACACACACACACACACACACACACACACACACACACACACACACACACACACACACACACACACACACACACAGGTTGCAAGTCTGTTTGGACTACAGTACTGACAGTAACAGGTCACACATTGATATGCAGAGTTGTCTGCTTTTGTAGCTTGGTTTGTGAGGCGAGGTCGCACTTGGCACAACCCATGGCTCTACGCCACTGTCCAGTATGCTTCACGTTGTTTTAGGTTACCATCTCACGGCTTCTGGGAAGTGTGGGAAAAAGTGGGGGAACACCTCTCAGGGTGCTTCTTTTAGAAGTGGGGAAGCACCTCTACACCAAATCTACAAGCTCACAATGCACCACAGTGCGACGTGTTGGGATTTTCTAGATTGCCTATATCCCCCACCCACCCAGAATATGGATGCTGCTGTTCAAGTGGTTTTGACCAAAACCAAAATCCTAATTTTAAAAGTTGGGGGCAATGTAATACACAATAAAAAGAAAGCTTACATTTTTATTTGGAAATGGACCTGGATACTGGACTGACTTAAAAAAGGTCAAGAATTGCTGATCTAAATAGTCGTCGATGAGAAGTCAATGAGAAGATCTAAATAGTCGATGAGAAAGTAAGTGCCTAAGAACACTTTTAAATTCCAATGTTTAAAAGTTTGGAAAGCTTAGCCAACACACAGAGGAAAGTGTGGAAGTTAAGCAAGTATATGAACATTTCTTTATCCACCCCAAACATTTGAGGAAGTATTGAAAGCTCCAGCTAAATATGTTCAAGTGTGAAGTTGCCGGTGATGAAATGGAATTGCTAACAAACTCTTGGTGTCTTTGGACAGGAGATATGTGTTTGAAGTGTAGCTTATAACATGTTCATGGTATTCTTGCTCACCTCATTCCACAGTTCACAACAAGATGACATGGTTTCATTCCAAAATGAGACCCACATTCAATCTATTTGACTAAAACAATGGAATGTGTGAACATTTTCTTTGTGTGAACATAAATAAACTTTATTAGTTAAAGTTTTACTATGTAACTTTTTTTATAAAACAAATCTTAAAATTGTCCTAACTGTTAAATCGCTAAAGTTTTAGAACACCCACTCCGTTATTTTCAGCTTCTGAAGCCTTCTCTTTATATGTTTTCTATGAGCCGTGAGGGGGGGAGAATTTCGCGCCATGATTACGTAATCTGCATCATCTGTATACGTTGTGTATACGTTGCCCAATCACATCGCCGATCATGCACACATGGTACACTACCGGCCAATGCAGCGCATCTTGAAGTGGGGTCGCCATATTTGTAGTCGCCCGTGTGTCTCTTTACTCAAAAGGTAATTCTCGCCTACCAGACAGGGTGAAATAGTCCGTTTCTCCGGAATGCCTGAACGCACAGGAACCAGGGACCCCTCTAAAGATAGCTCTCGGCGTTGTGGAGGCAGACGCGGGGGTGTGAAGGTACGAAAAACGGGCGAAAGACGCGAACGCGACCGCGGTTTGCTATATGGCTACTGACCACTAGTTGAGAATCTTACACAGTATAGCTTTAAGGTTACACGGTACATGTTATGAGTCATCTAAAGTCTTACAATAATAAGTATATCCTATATAATAATATATATATATATATATATATATATCCTGTTGTACTAACACTTAACACTTCATAGTGCATGTTTTCTTGGGTGTGAAACAGACCTTGTGAAACAGACAAGCAAGCCCTAACCTGGATAACAATATCCAGGCTGCTGGGTAACTGCCACTGTGGTAGATAGTTGCACAATGCTATCTTGTTCTCTCTGCTTAGCTAAATAACCACAGAGGGTCTGTACGGTGTTCACTGAATTTCAAAATCTGTGTAGCAACTATTCCAACTATTTCAACACATCAGCATTAACACATACTAAATTGTTCAGGGCATAATTGACAAGCCATAGAAGTGGCATTTATTATTTAACAATCACATTATAAAATATGTTATGTTCAATTACATTCATTCGCATTTAAAATAATTTTTAAAGAACAAGGACAACCGTTGTCTTGGATTAAAAATACAGTATATATATTATATGTACTGTATATGTAAATGCACCATGATAACACAATTGAATTTGCATACTATATGGACTGATAGTAACAGACGGAGCTACAATGCCTTTTTCTCTGAGACCAGCTAGATATGGGAGTTAACTTGAAATCGTTTTTTCATAATGTGAAATTAAACCAGTAATGAAAGCAAAACATTGTCATTCAAACTAAATAAATACACAAAAGCAAAAGCAGACAGGAAGTTGATTGAAATGAAAATAACTAATGTCTTGGCCTCTGACACCACTTTTATAGCCTGGGATCCAGCCTGCTGCGCTACGTTCAGTGGATTCGTTTTGTCACTTGAGAAGTGAAGTGACAAAACAAATGCACTGAACGTAGCGTAGCGGGATGGCTCCCTGGCTAACACTTTTAACCCATTTAGGCCTAGAATTATTGAATGCTTTAACCAGTGAAAAATAGCAGATATACAAGCTCACAGCGCGGCACCGAGTGTAGATCTGCTATTTTTGGAAAAAGTCGTGAAAATGTGTGCAAATCTTTGAATATATGTATTTTCAAAGGGAACGTTTGTAACTCAAAGTTTGCTTCTGGGTGGTCCCTGGAACTAAATATTTTGAGATGCGGGTCCGTGGCCAAATACATATCATTTTGGGGGTCCTTCACATGAAAAAGTTTGAGAACCACTGACATAGTAGTCTCTCAAGAACAGACTAACAGAGCTCCAGTTAAGTGAAAAGGATCTTTTCTTTGACGAGGGCTGGCCAGATTGCTGACATAGAAACATAGGTTTTTCAAAAAATCTTAGAAGGATTCACAAGACACTTAAAGAATCGGGTCAAAATTCAAATTTTCACGATTTTTCAAGCTTTACAAGCGTAGCGTGGCACCGAGTGCCGCGCTGCGAGCTTGTATGTGAGCTTGTATATCTGCTATTTTTCAATAGTTAAAGCATAAAATAATGATACACAAAATGTGTACCCGTTCTAAATGGGAGGCAGGAGTCAAATCTCCACTTGAGAGATATACCTGTATAACACTGATACCTTTACTTATTGCAGCAAGGGAAACAACAGCAGAAGAAGCGTCTGCATGGATTTCTCTTTTTATATTTCACAGCCTTCTGGATCTCAGTCGTAGCCTTGGCGATGTATTCCTTGGCGTTATCTACGTTTGACTCTATATTGTCCAGCATGCACCCCTGCTCCTCCACCAGCAAGTTAATTTGAAAGAAGAGGTCGTGAATGTCCCGGATGCGGCCCTCCAGCTCGAGGAGCTCCTTGTGGCGATTCTCGATCTCTGTGAGGGCCGACCGGGCAGCTCTCCCCTCGGTGAGCAGGTTGTCAGAGAACACGTTCCACTTGCCCGTTTCTATCATTTCATCGATCTGCTCTCCAGTTACTTGCTTGCCCATGATCTCGGCTTGCCTCTGGATGCGGGTTTTGCAGTTCTCCTTCTGGGTCATCTCGGCCTCGTTGTATTCAGACATGGCCTCGTGGAAGACATTGGTCAGAGACATATACTGTGATCGCACAATGCGCACCAGAGCCGCGTTGGGCCCATGTTCTTCCTCCAGCTCCTTGCTCCGTTTCCCCAGCCTGTCCAAACGTGCATAAATCGCTTGCGCTCGGGCCTTGATGCTACGTCCGAGGGTGTTGGAATCTCGTTTGATGCTGCTCATCCTTCTGACGGATGTGAGGAATCTGGTGTTCTGCTTCCCAAGACCTTTCACGTCCAACCTGAGCAGGGAGATCTCCTTCCGCATTGACTGGACCTCTTTGTAGATGCTGTCCATCACATCTTCTCCTCCGTGGAACACGATGGCCACTTGCTCCAGCATCTCCTCGCCCCCCCCATGCTCACTGGCCTGTTGCTCCCCAGGCCTGCTCTCTGTGGCTGCAGGCTTGGCACGATGGAGGTCACTTAGTCTGTCCTTCATATTGCCTGCAAAATGGAAGGGAAGAGCCTTTGTTTTATTTTGAAAAAGTAATGGTAATAACAGGGTAATAATATGCGCTTGATAAATCTAGCGCTTAGGCTGGTTGTTAGATTCTATGTTGATGAATTATATATAATTTGACAATTGACGTAGAGTAGATTGCTGCTGAAACACTCTCAACTAACTAGCTCATCATCAGGGGTGTCGTGTCATACCCGTGACACAACACATGTGCATATCTCCTCCTTATGGGCCGTTCGGTTTGTGACATCAACTGTGGTGAATGGTGATGTTGGTCTCTGTGTACTTTCTATGACGTTAGTCTCATGTGACTGGGATTCATGGAGTCCTGACACGTGTACGTCAGTTATCTCCATACATGGGGTTCTGGGCATTATTCTCTATACAGAGTTCCCACGGTCATGAAATTCCTGGAAATATTTCGAAATTAGAAAAATATTTTTCCAGTACTGGAAAAGTTTTGAAATTGATCAAGGGTCCTGGACAGTCAGGGGGGAAAAAGCTACTTTTATTTTTGCTATGCCTGTCTTTGGGCATTGCACATAGGCGTAAGCAACTCGTTATTACGCTGAATTATTGTTATATTGTTGTTGTCGGGTGGAGACCTTGTATGTCCAAAACCATTCGTTTTGCATTTATCATTTTAAAAATGATTTAAACTCGTGAAAACAGCCGGGCGTTGTGTGCTTGTAGATCTGCTGTTTTCACTACTTTTGTTTGACGGCCTTGTGTGATGAAGCAGGGCTTTACTTTGCGAAAGAACGTACACATTTTAAACTTGGAGATACAAGGTTTCCACCCGACAACGACGATATAGTCCTGGAAATTGGGTTAAATATTCTGGAAACGTTTTGGAAAAGTTTTGGAAATGCTTTGGGGAAAATATGTGGGAACCCTGTCTGTAACGTTCTGTGCTTAGGACTTGCTTTCTGGTAGCCAGGATACAAGACAACTTTATGCATGGTCCCATATAGGAAACATGGAAATTTGCCTTCAGGCATTCTGGCAAAACATTGTGAAACAGACAGTAACGTGCAGCAAAAATACAACAGCAAAACATAAAATATATTTTCATAAGCAGCAGTTGGGTGTGGTGTGGTATTTTATGTCCCTGTATTGAGTGGTCACAGCAGGGGTCACAAAGTATTTCTTATACACATTTATCCTGGCTAGTCAAGTCAAGTCAATTTTATTTATATAGCACATTTTAAAAACCACCAGGGTCAACCAAAGTGCCTAGTGGCTAGTGGTAACTCTTGGAATAATGAGTGAGGAAGTGCAGGTTCCCTTTTTGGTTTAATATGAACCAACTCATTCTGGAGTTGCAATTATTAATTAATTATTAAGTCTCCAATCATTTTGCTGGCCTGGTTAAACACCTGAGCCAGCTTGTGTCTGGGTATTGAGAGGTTCCCACGTCCCACACCAGGAAACCATGTTAATGGACTGGTCAAAACACAACAGGGTGTTTTCATTACTGAGCAAAAGACCTTGCCTTTTTATAAATGTAGTATGCATTGGCCAAGCTATAATTCCATTCTGATGACAGAATTAATGTTAGCAGGACATTATGCAAATAAATTAAGACCATTTTGAAAGATATTTTGATTGCCTATAGGGAGATTTTAGATTTAGATGATTTGATCACATCACAAAATCAAATGTTTTCATTATACTTTTTGTGTCTGTCCGAAGAGTCATAATTAGCTGGCCAAGATGTGACTTCTAGAGCCAGATGGCCATGACCCAAATAGAACATGGTCATAGTCATAGTCTCTGTCTCACTCTCAGGCTACATCTTTAAAGAGGAAATGGTAGGCTACTTCCTTAGAGCCATGGTCTGTCGCCATCACAAAATGTTGTATTATCTGTGTATACTGTATATAGACCTATTTAAGGCTATTTAATGTAGGCCTGCCTGGAGGTGCTTGAGGTTCATATTAACAATACAGTTAAGTTTCTAAAAGTATCACACGATTTCCAAAGCAAGGACGAGCTCAAGGACTGCAGCGTATAGGGAACAGCATCCTCAACACAATTTTGCAGCTACAAGTAGGCTACATCAGACGTAAATGTGTAAAGGGCAATGAATTTGTATCTTCTTTACAAATCGCCATATTAAATAGTTAAAGATAGAGACAATTATACGTAATCCTGTAATGATCCCACCACAGACACACAAAATATGTGACATTACACATAGCCTACCTTATTGTACGTTCCGAAGATCCTCCAAATCGCCTACACACTCGCAGAAGCACTTATGAAGAAGAGTCTACGCAACGATTCATTTAACCATGTCTCTTCGTTAGTGTGAACGAAATGTCAACATCATCTACATGAATAACCGACAGTTGAGTTGATGGGAGTTCCCGCGGTGTGGGAGTGAGTGAGTCCACTCCAGTCAAACTTTCCTCATACACAAATAAAGAGAACAGAGGCGCTGCAGCAGCAGGTGCTGCAAACCAACGCGGAAGATCACGCCTTGTTTTATTCACCACTGTATTTGCAGGGTCCTCCTGACAGCTGAGCAAACGACACATCGCGTAGGCCAGTGGTTCTCAAACTGTTTCATGTCAAGGACCCCCAAATCGACACTTTAATAGCCTGCGGACTCCCATTTGAAAACCTCATAGCAGACAGTGATTCCCAACCCGACCGTTTTAATTTCAAGGACCCCCAGTAGGGCTATGGGGCTCTATTTAGGCTAAAGCTATTTCTATCTCTGAGAGTGAGACCCCAATTTATATTGTAAAATCAATGTTAATTTAACCCCGAGAGTGTACAAATAGTTCCCAACTCATTTAGCTGGACCCACTGTACTCCCTCAAGGTCCCCTGGGGGTTCCCGGACCCCACTTTGAGAACCAATGGCGTAGGCCTATCATTTATTTTCCTCGTGTTTAGAAGCCCACGCACACAGATTATTTTTTATTAGGCCATTTCTATTGCCCCCTATTTGGTAGGCCTAAATGTCAGGATATTGTTGTTATATCGAAATTATATTATGGCATGACATGTCATTGTCTACTACTACTTTATAAGACAGTAGCCTATAGGCATAGGGAGACCAGAATGGGGGGAAGACAGAGTTTAGTTTTCCTTGCAATTATGGGTTCTTTGTCAAAGCAAGTTCATTTGTAGCCTAATTCAAATAGTACATTTTTAATACAACCAAACTTGTTGAAATGTGGTGTAAAAACAGAATATTTCAACAAGGCAATTAGTGTTACACAAAACATTGAATTATTTTGAATAGGCTTATTATTATTTTGAACCAGACCTGCAGTTTTCTGGGGGGTTTTGTTCCAGACATGTGGTGCATAAAATCTGAACCTGGCTGGAGGTTGAGCTTGTTTGGTTGAACACGTTCCACAGCAGCCCACTCTCCATCATCTCACCCAGCTCTTCCTCTGTGACCTCTTGTCCCACAATGTCCATCTCGCTCTGGATCTGCCTCTTGCAGCCCTCCTGGTGTCTCATCTCCAAATCATTGTAGCTGAACTAGGGGTGTCGCACCAAACTCTGGGCCCTGGGTACAAGGATTCACTGCGGTCCCCCCATGAATGTTCTTCATAGGGGGTTTAATCCATTTAGACTGAATATATATATATTTTTTATGTCAGTGGTGCTCAAACTTTTTCATGTAAAGGACCCCCAAAATTATATGTATTTGGCCAAGGACCCCCATCTCAAAATATTTAGTTCCAGGGACCCCCCACAAGAACATTTTCACGACTTTTCAAAAATAGTCAGATCTACAAGCTCGCAGCGTGGCACTCGGTGCCGCGCTGTGAGCTTGTTTATCTGCTATTTTTCTATAGCTAAAGTATAAAATAATGAAGGCCCCTCCACCTTGTCCTTGGGCACACACACACACACACACACACACACACACACCTTCTTAGTGTGATGGTTAACTCCCAGAGATGGTGTATTACTGCAGTGAAGTATTTGCCAGACCCAGGGGGTCGGCCTACATAAGGCTTTGTCGGTCAGTCTGTCGGTCGGTCTGTCGGTCCCTCTTTTCCTCAGTGTGCCTGTCCCTTTTTTCCTCAGTGTGCCTGCTCATCTGCCCCTCCCTTCCCTTGCTGGGCTGATTGCCTTGAGTGCCGTCACCTGTACAGGACCAGCTGAGTTGAGTTGGCTGACGAGCTGCTGACACTATAAATTCCTCAGCCCATCTACAAGCTCACAAACATTTCCAGCTGCTCAGCCTATACAATCCTGTGTGTTCATGTGTTAGTTCAGTGCCATACTAGTGAAAACAGCCGATCTACAAGCTCACTACGCTTTGTTGCTGAGACTATAAAATCCTGTGTGTTCATGTGTTAGTTCAGTGCCATACTAGTTTTCATTGCGGGTCTGGCACGACCAGGTGACCTGGTCTAGTTTTCTGTACAAGAACTGAGAGTTGTAGCAGACCTGTGTAGTTTTACTGGGTAGCAGGAACAAATTAGTTTCTGACAAACACTGCATTCCTTTAAAACATTACATGCAAGTATTTAATGATGTACGGTGAGTTTATGTTGTTTTGCATTGTTTCTACAAGTCTTTTAAATCTAAAGATCTTTAAGTAGTTGGTAGTTCAGACACGACGGCCAGCAAATAAATCTGATCATCCCTTAACACAATTAAGGGATTCAAAAATGTTGTTTTGAACACATAGAGCTTCTTTCCCAGACTCTGATTAATTCAATTCAATGCAATGCAATTTTAGCCTATTATAGGGCCACATCATAGCAAGTTGTCTCAAGACAATTTAGAGCAGAGACACCCCCCACCCCCCCAACACACACACACACACACACACACACACACACACACACACACACACACACACACACACACACACACACACACACACACACACACACACACACACACACACACACACACACAGTGTGTTAATCTGTGTCCAGAAAACCATCCCTTAATCTCCTGCATTCAAGACCAGACTATTTCAAAACCTTTCTGTTCCCCTTTCTCTATTTCAAAACCTTTTTGTTCCTCTTTTTATCCACCAAAAAATTGTATTCTCAATACCGCCATTATATTTTATTCCTGCGTTCCATTAGATTTAATGTATGTAATGCATATGTAATATTGTGAAAAGCAAATAAGACTGAGATATCATCAACTTGTACAAATGTCTTAAACAGCCACTGGAGAAGGAACATGTTTGAAATGAAAAGGGGAAGTACTTGAGATTATGTTATCAAATGGGTGTGGCTAAACAAGCTCAAGTTTGTGGTCAGTTGGCTAAATGCAGAAATTAGTGATGATGAGAATGGGACTGCTGGTTCACAATATTAAGTAACCAAACTGGTATGATTTTTTATGTGAAGAAATATAAACAATGTAGATAGATAAGAGAATAGAGAACATTTTAATCTTTACAAGTCGAAACTAAATTACAAATAAATTATTTCTTAAATTGCACAGTAAGTATCCACAGTGTTATCCATCTGTGACTTTGTGAGTGCCACACTGAATATTTTACAGCGATATACTTTATCTTTGCTGGTGCATCATTTAGGCTGCATCATTTTCCTGTTTAATCATTCACCTGGTCATAGAAAATAGGTTAAAAAGTAATGGAAGAAGGAAGTTGGGCAGTTGATTTGTTGCAGTGACAAACAGTCATTACCATAGTGTGATTAGTCAGCTCCATTTCCCAAGTCATACTTCCTTCATTCTAGCAGACTTGGAGTCTCCTTCTACTGAAAGTATTACAGAAGCTAGGGCCACAACTATTGATTATTTTCTTAGAGATAATTCTGTCGATTACTTTTTCAATTAATCAAATAATTGAGAAGCATGTTTTTTATAATTATATATTTTGTATAGATCAATGAATCAACGTTAAAAAAGCTCTGTTTAATACTTCATCGTACAACAGTGTCGCAATGTGACATGTAGATTTTTTTTGTGCTATTCTTTTTTTTACATTTTGACCAATGTCAACAAATGAATGAATGAAATTGGATTGGCCTAGCAGAGCCTACCCTAGATCCTGGTTAGCACATGTCAGGGATTACAGTAATATTATACTACTAATTTCTGACTCCAGTGTGTCTGGAGATTGGCCTAGGGGAGGTTTTGAGATAAGCAGAGCACACATCTGCTGACCTCTAACCTGTGATATAGCTCAGGGCTGTAAGAACTACTTTTAAAAAGGGGATAAGTGTTTTACCCGTGAATTAAAATGAGGTCAATGTGTCCCAGCCAAGGGAGGGCCTCAGAGTCAAGATGTTATGCCTATTGTGTTTTTTGCCCAAGGGGGTCTGGTGGTTCATGTCGCAGGTTGCAAGACTTGAGTTTGACAAAACTGACCTATACCAAAGACTCTTACTTCATTACTCCTCCTCCTTCTCTTCACTGGCATCATGTCAGAAATGTATAAATATGCTTGTGAGTTAGGAGAGGGACAAACCTACATTTTGAAACTGTCTGGTGTGTTTTTCATAGGAGATCTTATATATTAAAAACTGACTCATATTCTAGTCTTACCCTTTGTACCCATTTTCTAGGAGTAGGATCACACAGAGAGAGAGAGAGAGAGAGAGAGAGAGAGAGAGAGAGAGAGAGAGAGAGAGAGAGAGAGAGAGAGAGAGAGAGAAACACCACACACAACACTAAATACAACATCCAGACTTAACACATATGTACCACAAGATGGCAACAAAGTTTGGAGTCCTAGAGATGGAAGAAATGTCTAAACTCTCTCTGGAAACATATAGGCACTTCCAGTAGGGGCCACTGCCTCTTTGGCTGAGATGCCATTTTAGAAAAATAAATATAGGCTAAATTATTTTTTACAACTAGTGTTTTTTTTGTTGTTGCTGCTGCTATTATTATAGTTATAATCATGACTGTTGAATATTAGACCAGGCTTGAGCCCATGCCCTTCTTGGAGTCTGTGCATGGCAATGATATATTATATTTTACAGGTAGAGATTGTTGTTACTGATTGTGTTTAGAGAATTACCATAGAGAAACAACACAATGCTTATTGTTAAGTTCACTTAGAGAGTAAAACTGACCTGATTAGACCTGGGATCGTTTTTACACTCTCAGAATTAAATTAACAATGAGAACATTTGTTCTGACCCCAGAATAACACGTTTATTTTAAGGTGGAATGGTTGCATAGACCTTTAATCAACCAAAACATTTTGGTTGAATTATTGGAAAAGAAAAACAAACTACCGGTATTCACTATCCTTGACATAATGACAGAACATATAGAAGAACACTTGAGACAATAACCTGCCTGCACAGCAAAATCCTTCTTTTACACTTTCACAGAATTCATTAAATATGCTAGTTTTTACTGTGTGGTGGATATTAGAACAAGACTGGCAAGACTTGGCAGCAGCTCCCAACTCCTGCATGTGCATTTTATTCCCTTTACATCTAGGCTACTCCCCTGGGCCTTTGTTTAAATTAAGTTTCTTTGGTTTAAGGTAAGGACTGTCAATTTATTTGAGACTAGACCTATAGCACCTTTGTAAATTAAATTAGCTACATTAACACATACTTAGTATACTGTACCTTCTGTACAGCCAATCCAATGCTGTAATTTCATCACTCCATAAGTGACTGAATGAACTCAATGACACACGCACACACACACACACACACACACACACACACACACACACACACACACACAATCTACAGTACCAACATACCTTTTTCAGTCTAATTAGAATTTCCTTGGCTGTAAGCGATAAGGGTGGCCATGGCCATGGCTGGTAAATAAATCAGATAATTCCATGGAAAAGCACACAGCGTGAAGTATAGATCTCAAAAGACAGTGTATGGGCATGGGTAATGAATGTCTATAATGTCCAACATGAATTCCTGGATATGAAATTTGCATGTGCAATGTTCTGTGGTCCTACTAATTTAATTTGTGTATCATATCATCAGTGTTGAACAAAGCACTCAACCCCAGTACTTGATTCAAAGTATAAATAATACTAGTAAGACGCCTCAGGGCGACAAGCGACATCGCGCCATGTCTTGGCCATTTGGCCAGTGATGTACAGTGTATCGGAGGAGTTATCCATATATGGAGACCCCTGGTACCCATCCATGTAGGCTTACTGTATATGGAGATATGCTGTGAGGGCCCAAATATGGTTACTCAGTATTTGTTATGTGAAAGTCCTATGATGTCTATGACATCTGACATCATACTCTTTTATGCCCGTCTGTAGAACCAGCCACACAGCTATGGGCTGTCTTGGCTATATATGGATTCTGTTAGTGTGGTATGTGGCCGATGTGGCCTCCATATATGGGCATTCCCATATGAAGTCCTGTTAGATATGGGCTTAATATTGATGACATCAGGGAACTCCATATATGGGCATAAAAGGGATTATGTTAGTGTGACATTGAAGTGACATCAGAGCATGATGCAAAGCAGAAACCCCATAGACCGTAAAAGATGTGTACACGTCCAGACAGACAGACAGACAGACGGACGGACGTATACGGACAAGCTGACGGTTCTGATATTAAACTGCGACCTATGGTCGCAACCACTGGTCAAATATTACTCCACTACAAGTGGAAGTTGCTCAGTCAAATTTGTACTGGAGTATTTGCTTTTAAAATACTCAACTATTCAAAAGTACATGCTTTAAAACATATTTAAGGATTCAAGAGTACAAATTACAACATACTAATCAGAGGGTTCATTGAAAAGGACACCACCTGCATGCATCTCATTTGGCATCTCTCACCAAAAATGCAGTGTATACAGGCTTTTTCCCCTTCTTTTTTAAGTAGTAGTTTTGTCTTTGTTATAGGTGTTTGTCTTATGATTTTTTTTTTTTTTTTTTTTTAACTATTCCAATGTTTTAAAGGGCTTTCTGTGTCTTTAATGATACAACAATGACATTACATTATGGCTCAACTGTGTTGGTTGGAGTGCCAGGCCAAGCCAGGGGCACCATGGAGGATTGAAACACCACTCTTGGTGAGCAGATTGATTTTCTGACTGTCCACTGACCAATCTGGAATCCCTTTTTAGCTCCCAAACTTACAAGAACTTGAACTGGACACAATGTAGGCTGAACTAAAGGACTAAAATCAGCATTTGCTATCTGTGTTCCTACTCATACATATTTAACATATTTAGCTCCCTCCTCAACAAGCTCTTCTATGACATCTTGCCCTCAACCAAAATCCTGAGTAATTTATTTTTCCAGATCAGCTACCCAAGCTCCCCTTCCCAGAAACTCTACTCAACACTTGTTATGCAACATGTGTTGTTTCTTCTTTTGGGGGTACCCAGATGGTCCCTTCATGTGTGTTTCATCATATCCCCTCAGACCTCAGCATTCTGAATGCTGTAATCAGTGAAGAAAACATCAGCTGTTTCCAGTTACCATACAGTTACCATAGTGTAGCTGTGAGCTGTGACTGCAATTAACTCATCTTATTAACTTAGTACTGAGGTTTTTCACAGAAACACCAGTGTCTCAGGCCATTTTATTGAATTAACATGGATGTTTGTCATGTGTTTCAGAGCGGTCTCTGTGCTCTTGTGGATTTCCCAAGGTCTAACTTTTCAAAAGGTAATATTTTGTTGCCGTTTCAGGTTGACCTGTCTCCAGCTTTGCACCATGGCAAATCAGGAGGTCAACGCTGGCATGCTCCAGTAAATGAACATACTGTATATCTCAATGTACAGTTCAGTCAAAGGTGAATACACTTATTACACTATTTTATGATCATTTACTAATGGTCAGCCGTGACAAAGAATTCTGGTGATTGCCAAGTCTCATTCCCTTCTTGGTAGGATAGAAAACCAGCAGTACTAAATGACTAAGGACCAGGGTTAAAGGCATTACCTCTTATGTTTATTGAAATGTTCATTACTTCGGAATCAAATTGGTCACTAAAATTGGTTAATTAAGGTATACTGACCGTCAACTTAATAGACTTCAAGCCTAATTGGTTCTCATAGACATAAGTTGGGATGTTTAGTTCATAATGCAATACTAGAATGCATGAAGTTATCCTCACAATACTAGAATTCCAAACAGTGCATACTGCATACATACATACAGACAGACAGACCTTGAAAATAAAACAAGCCCTCACGATGCTGCAGTTCTAAGTCAGTTCTCCAAGAAGAGCCCACCACTCCCTCTGGAAGATGAACATTGAATTATCAAAGAGGTTCTTGCTGTATACTGTAGGCAACATTAGAGGACTGTTTCAGACTGCTCTATGTGTGGCTGTTTGTTCTGCTCGTGATAGTCTGTCCGCATGCCCCTGTTTAATCTCCAAATTACATTATGATAAAGTCTGTTTTGCTCCAGAGTAACATTTGACCAGTCAGTTGATTTCTGTTTTCAAGCAAGCTTCTTGTTCCTTACATAACATGGTATACTGTTGTGGTTTCAATTTAGTAGAACTTTAATCACTGCTGTGTTAAAGCTATAAGCACTGTATATTAGAGAATGGAATGCTAAACTTGGAATTTTACATTAATACACAATGATGACCCAAGCTATACCTTTTGCTGATAACTTGCTTTGCTCACACAAATGGATGATTCATGGTTTCAACAAGTGATACAGTGAGTAGGCCTATACATGCAACTCAAATGTGAGTCTGTATTTTGGAATAGAACTCTATGCTGAATACATTGGATGTAGATTTCTTAAGGTGTTTTGAATAAACTATTGAAGAAATCCACCAAATGAATGTATGCTCCATGTATACACAAAAACCTTACCCTATTGTAATCCTCTCACATCCCACTATACACTTGACTACATTGTGTGAACACAAACGCTTGATGATGAATGTGTTGTGGTTGCATTGCTTATTCAGAATTAAGATTATGTGGATTGTTACAAAAATAGCCACAGACAATTGCATTATTTAACTGCTAGCCTCAAATATTAATATTTCTTCGTAAACAGACACACGTCTACAGATGTGCTATGACAGAAGTTACAAAACCGTCTTTATTCCCAGCAACGGAAGCAATGGACATTCCGTTGTTTTGGCAAGAGTGAGTTCCAAGATAGTCAAGGTTGCATGATGGTAGTGGGGGTGGGGGCATGTTTCCCATGAGACCGCTAGAGTGAGATCTGCCAGTAGTATGGAAAGTCATGAACCATGAGCTGGCATGTCCACATATAATGTGATTTGCTTGGTCATTTATCAGTGTAATTGTATAGGTTCCCGTTTTAAAGGGGGCCAAATGTTATATGTACTGGAGGAGAGAGAATCTCAGCTGTCACTTCATATGGACATAAAGCTCAAGATGTAGACTTCTGTAACCTACAATTTAAATATTTTGTTACAAAAGGATATAATTATGCACCATTTGTAAAGAGGTGAGACTTATGAAGTGATTCATAAGTCTCACCTCATAATATAAAGAAAACTAAATATGAATTACAATTGATTGATTGAAGACTTTATTAGAAGTTTGCATAGGAAAAGGTACTAAAAGGAGATCCTATTTACACAGGAAACCTTTATTTATCTCATATAACATGCAGTAGATATTGTCAGAAAAAAAACTGCAAAAACATAGAAGGGGAGGGTATGGTAGCCTAAATGTTTATAGGTCTCATTTGCACAAAATAAATAAATTGTTCAGTTCTTATAGCTGAAGCAATGTTTGTTTTATGGGCCATCAATGGTTCTCACGCAATTGTGTCCAAACTTTGTCTTTGTCTCGAATCAGACCATTCATTGTAAGTGAAGCTGGCTGTCTGGCTCTAATGAATTTTGTCTACTTTCAAATGGGAAGAAATTAACTTTAAGCAGGATTCGATTAAGTTCCGTTCATTGAAGGAAACTGAATTCAAACAACCAGATGTTCGAATAATTAAGCTTATTTATGTCCAAGGGACAAGACCTGACTCCTGAAATTCTGCTCATTGTGATAATGTTAAACATATAGCCTATTTATTCAATGATAACTAAGATGGAATTTGGATTCTTTGAATGAATAGCAGTGGTAAATAACCGAGTATATATTTACTTAAGTAGCCTACTGTACATACAGTAAGTAGCCTAAAGGTAGGCTACTTTTACTGTAACTTGGGCGTTTCCATTTCTTGATACTTAATACTTAACGAATAGACCTATACATCTCAGTGGCAAATGTACTTTTTACTCCACATTTATTTGACAGCTTTAGTTACTAACTTTGTTGAGTTCAATAACATGATATGGCCTACTGTATTCTAAAATGAGCATTATGCATAATAAGTAGGCTATTAGGCCTAGGTCTACATCTAGGCTAATGTTAGCAGACATAAGATTTTGAATACAGGACTTTTAAGGAAACAAATGTGTTTATAATTAAAAGTCCTGTATTCAACATATTTTTACAGGGTGGTATAGGCTAAATGGTTGGCTACTTGGTAACACAATTTATGATTAAGTGATGGATTAAGCTAATCATGAATTAAGCTTAATTCACAATTCAGCGTTAGTTAAAGAAAGTAGGCTACCCTACCCTAAAGTGTTACCGGCTACCTTTACTCAAGTCCAAATCTGAGTATACTTCTCCCTCCTCCCTCATACATACAGGCCCATAATACATATTTTATAATGTCTTTAAATGCCACAAAGCTCCACCCGCCCGAAATGAACCTATAAGTTTGGTCGCACGCCTATCATACACATGCGTGCGACCAGTCCAAGCATCGTGGTGGATGTTCTTTCTGCTAGAGATGAATGGGTGTTTTTCTCAGTCATGTAAGGACATAATCTACTCGGCAGGTTTTTTGATGCAGTGAAAGGCGTGCCGGACCGTCCGGACTAATATGGCCTTCATGTGATTCTGCGGGGAGGAGGTGTTTGCTAAACGAGTTTTCAAGAAGAGCCAGGCTGCACCATTTGAGAATTCAATATCTCACTCTCACTCCGGGAGCTCTCCATCGCTCCTGTGCGCATTTGGGATATTTTCAGCACCGCGAACAGTCACTCACGTTCCGGATAGCGAGGCGCTGCAGTTCCGAGAATGGGAGACACACATTCTGCGCAACGGGATGAGAGCAAGGATACAGTGGCTGATGAGGAAAGTGCCACAGGGGATGCCGTTCAAACTGAAGACAAGGTAATGGCTTGTTTATTCGTTGCCTACTTCTATGCACGGACCACGGTTCACAAGAGGAGTTGCCATGCCATGACTGACTTGTTATTCCCGTGCAAACGTTGAATGTTGCAACATAACAAATAAATACTTAGGCCTATATACGTTTCTCAATAGCCTTAACAGTTTACAACGAAGTAATTATGTAGCCTAATAATACACTGGTCCCACAAATAATAATAAATAGGCTACAAATTAAAAAGTAGTGAAAATAGCTGATCAACAAGCTCACAACGCGATGTGAAGTGATGGTTGTGACTGTGAGCTTGTAGATCAGCTATTTTCACTAGTTGGGTCCATTTCTGTTTTGGATCTCGAGTTAAAAAGTCTGGGAACCAATAGGCCTAACTTAATTGATTTTAGCTTGTGTATGAAACATTTAGACTATCTGTCTAAATAGGCTGTCACTGTCAGTATTGAATCCTAGTGCTGCCTGCCAACATTTCCATTTGCAACATATTCCTTGTCCTATTTGAACTAATGGCTTGGATCACGCAAATGTTTTCCAAGGCAGTCACGATTTTCAATAATAGGCCTAATATTAATTAAAAAAATATCTGATTCTGCTTCTTACTGTGCAGCAACTGTAGGCTGGTACTTGCTGATGCTTCTGTAATCTGAATGTTTTATAGGCTATTTACGAAACCTTTAGTTCAGGGAAATCAATTGAGAATGTCTCTTTTTCAGTGGTTTTCTGACTGTATACAGAAAGGGACATTTTACAACACGACTTTATAGGCCTACATGACATATGTAGGCTACTACAGAGATACACACAATTCACAAAAATATGCTTCAAAATACTTTAATTAAAATACATTAAACCCACATTTACAACAGACAGTTCAAGCTCTCCTGACATTTGTTCCATACATGCAGATTTGCTCTGATTCAGGAACCTCCATATAACAGTATCTTGTGATGGTACCATGACTTGAGCTTCTGATAGACAGGAGTCTGGTCAGATACAAGGGCAATAGTGCTTTGTAAACAAGGTGATATGCCGCTTCCTTCTAGAGAAAGGCAAAACCACCCTACTGAATTATATAGTGTACAATGATGAGTTCTAAAAACCTTTTCCCGTAAGCAGAGTGCATTGTAATAGATGATGGGGATAGAAAGCCTACCTAAGCTATAAATATAGAACTGCAGTGGTTTTGAACTGTTTTGGATAAAAGCAGAGAGAGCGGCATGGAGGAGGAATAATGACTTTCCATTCTTAGGAGAACCTAAGTAAAGCTATTTTCCCAAGGGAGGTATGGAATTTCCAGCGCTGGCTGCACTCTGGATGAGACTACATTGATTATCTACTGTATGTACAGCACGATCACTAGGCGAGCCGGAAGTCGATTAGTAGCTCTGTCTTTTAAGTCACAGAGAGTTATTATAGGGATGATTTATGTGTATTAAGCTGGACTGATTCCATGGTAGCCTACTTTTATGATTTAATGCATAAAGGTGACAGCTTGAATCTGAGGTGCACTTTGGCCCACTTCCAAATGAATGTGTCCCACTGTCCCAGTCAATCAGTTGACAGCCCGTTATCATTTTTAAAGTTTGTTGCCAGAGTAACGCAACTTCTCTGACAGGCTGTTTGTATAGACTACTGCCATTTCAAGATAACTATAGCCTTATCAAAAAAAATTGTGAAAGATGTTTCAATTCAGTCACATGTCCAAGCTGTCAATTATCTGTATTGTAAATGCAAGTCTGGATGTGCCGCCTGTCCAGTCTAATGAAATATTTTGGTGGTAGATGGTGGCATACACTTTTCCTGTTCTGGTACATTTTCCCATAGCTTAATTTGATTGGCTTGGCAGAAGGTTTGATCCGGAAACACATATGACACCTTCACATGTTTCAAATTTGCTGACGACCGAATCAAACAACCATTCCTGCCAGACAGCCAGGAACAAAAGTGACAGGCAAAGACAATGAAGAAGTGTAGGAACAGACATAGTTAGTCCTCTGTGTAAAACTGACTTGGGCAGTCAGTGGGAACTGAGTGTATTTGAGAACTGAATAAGCCTTCTTCCATCAAGTTGAATTGAGTGGCTCATATAAAGTATACGTGAATGGAAGAGGGGGTCAATAGGTGATTTAGCCAATCACTATCAACAGTGGCCATTGTTTTCACCAGAAAGAAGATGAACTACTTACAATAAAAAACAACCTATACAACAACCCAGACAGATGGAACAGCAAGACAGTATACACATCAAACAGACCACTTCTTCTGAAGAATAGACACTTTTACATGCCAATTTACACTCCTTGTTAGCCACTTAAAGCTCTATTATTTAATTTGTTTTGATGAATACAAATGTATTTGTATGGTATGTTAATACAATATAACATATACAATTGGGATGATTGTATTTGGTCTCCCTGCTCTTCTGTTGAGACATTTAGATCCTGTGTCTAGGTTGGACACGTCCTTTGACAGAATCCTGTCTCTGGTTTGACACTAATTTTTACCCAAAGGTAAAACTTCAAAATTCAATTTCTTCCCTTATATATACAGTATATATTTCCGGTGTGTGACCGTGTGTTGGACCGTGGCACACAACAAGTATAGATTGTGAAAATAGCCAATCTACAAGCTCACATTGCAATGTGTCACGCTGTGATGTGTTATGAGCTTGTAGATCTATTTCCGGTGTGTATAAATCAGAGTGGTTCAGTACCCGCTCAATCAAGCACTGACAGTGGCTGTTTTGTTATTTTAAACATCCTGTGACCACCTTTGACCTCAATGTAAAAAGCTGCAAATGAGAACCAATCAATGTTTCATATTTATGTCAAGTGGAAGCTGTGAAACTGCTATTTTGGTCATTTGGGGTGTAACTATATTCATATTTCATTAGTCAACCACTGTTGCACTTTGAGTGGTCTCTGATGTAGAACACACAATTGAGTGTCTCTATTTCCATTAACTCACAGTCACATTGAATGGCAAAACAGTCGTTTTAGGCATCTCCTACTTAGTTTAATTGCTGTATAGTATGAGTATGAGTATAGTAGAAATTTGGTAATTTTTGTCTGTCTGCCTATGTATTCACTCTGTCCACAAATATGTCAGAGGTCACTTAAAATACAAAAACAACATTTAAACCCAGTACAAGACGGTGTAAGGTGATGAGCCATGCAGCTCAATTATACACACCGCTAGCTTCCCTTGTTTCTGGCTATGTGAAATGCTAGTGAATTTTAAATCTCTAATGCCATAGAAATGTATAGGTCACCACCTAGTGACGATGACGACGTATACATTTAGTATGTGAAATAGGCAAAATGTGAAAGCACTTTTTATATATCGTCAGAATCCACTTTGTTTGCATGGTAAAGGTGTGATTCTGAGACATGTTATCATGCAATGACCGTGGAAAAAAATCGTTACTTCTGGTTCCTCACTCAGACCAGCAGAACAACAGATAGGCCTAAACATGCCAGACAATATCTGCACTTGATCAGACATGACCAAGTGCTTGGTCACGTATACTGCATAACATATAAGTGGTTGGTCAGGTCACATACCGTATATAACCCAATTACTTACAGTACCACACTTAGAATGAATTGCATTGCAAGATTAGTTTAACATGATTTGAATAACTTTAGTTTAATAATGTTCTCAGACATCTGGAGGGCAGTTAATGCTATGCAGGAGTTCTATTTGTAGATTTGAGCTAAGCTTTTAATAGGCTCTGTGCATAACTGTAGTCCCAGTTTTCACAAGGTGGCATACCCATTTCCCTGTTCCATTTACTTTCCCCATGCAGCATCATTTGATTGGCTCAGCAGCATATTTGAACTGTAAACACAGGTGTCATAAGTGTTTCCAGTTAAAACCTGCTGCTGAGTAAATCAAACAAAGCTATGGGAAAATGAACCCGGTATGCTATCATCATCTGAAAACCTGGGACTACAGTTATGGACAGACTATTGTCTCACCGCCTCTGCTTTTTATGAAACTGGCCAAAATTAACATCAGCCCAACCGTGTATCTGGATCTAAATATCCCCAAGCTGTTAACATGTAGGTCACTAGAATAACTATTCTTAATAGTACTGGGATGGGGTCCCACAAGGTTGCATGCTTTCACCTGTATTCTTCCCATTATTCACCCATGGTTGTTATTCACCCATGGTTGTGTTTCCTGAAGTTTGTGCATGACACCAAAGTTATGATGAACATAATCATAGCAGACTGCCATGTGTAATTGTTGTCATGGTGCAGTATGGTATTGCCAGATATGAGACAAATCTCAGAATTTGATAATTGGCAGGAAAGCTGATTCATTCATGATGAATACCATCCAGGAAATGAGTACATTAGTACTGTAGGGGTGATAGTGCATGCACAAATCCAATCTAGCCCAGGTGCTGGACAAACGGCAATACAAGAGAAGGATAGAGTCCGCAACACTGGTAATACTCAGCTCTGTTTTATTGCTTCAACCTTTCCAAACGGATCGAAACGTTGACGCAATAAAACAGAGCTGAGTATTACCAGTGTTGCAGACTCTATCCTTCTCTTACATTAGTACTGTACCCAGTGGCAGGTGGTAGTTTATGTCCTTCAGTGGTGAAAGCACTGAATACCAGCCACACGTGTCTTGAATGGACATGTGTAAAACATTTTTGCTTATCACATGTCTGTGTTAATTAAATGTATCAGAACCACCCAAATGTCTATGTACTGTATTTGTCTGCCTGCATGACTGTACAAAGGACAAAATACAGCAACAAAGACAAGTTCAGAATCACCTAAATACATAGGCAGTACTTGAATATTCCTTGGAATTAAATAAATATCCATGGAAACACAAGATACCTTGGAATAATATATGAATACATTTAAGAAAAATAGCAAACAATTTAAAACATTTAAGCTGAAGTGGTTATTTTTTTAAAGGTAAACTGCTCTTGGAAAATCTTGAAACACTTATTAGAATTAGTTATTTTAATGAAACATTTCTGTTTTCCCCACCATCAAATCCATGTTAGTTAAAACACAAGAACAAAGCTTAAATCTTACATATTGTCTTTCTCTTTCTTTCAGTCTCTGCAAAATAATGGGCAGATCTCTGGGCTCAATTCGAAAGCAGACATCCCGACAACAGAGGTCACGGCAGAAGTTAACAGTCATAGTGAAGATGAAGTTTTTGTAGAGGGTGAGTACACATAGTAATGGTAATTTCAAGAATGCATATGTCTCCACCAGGCCGAACGTTTGCACCCCTGACCGCCCTTCCATCCGTGTGTGTGTGTCATTCTGTCTGTGAGCAGCTAATCTCCGGACCTGCACCTTTGGTCTGATCGTCGTGAAACTTTGCATGCACATTCCCTGGCCAGAGCAGAACTCTTTTCACATGGGCCTGTTATAGTACCACCAGTAAACCGATTTTTGCAAAGCCTTTTTTAATATTACTTACTACATATTCTGTCCAATAATCATGCCAATTGGTACACATTATCTCTGTAGTCATGGGATCAAGAAGGGTCCGTCCAATTTTGTCTTTCAAAGGAGTGGCCCATTTTGAACAAAATGCCTCAAATCATGAACCCAGCGTCAGATTGCTGTGAAACTTTGCATGCACATTTCCAATAGGCAACGTTTTTTAATCGCCTCATGGTGCAGCTATAATAGGCAGATTCACGTTTTTGCCAGCAGTCCCTGAGGTGGGGTGGGAAATTTGGTATATAGATTTTTTTATTGGCCTAAAATATTGTCTATATACATACATTCATGAAAGCACCTGCTGACCGGCTGTCAGCATTGAGCAATTTCTTTTACAGGGGGTATAGTTCAGGCAAACTAGCCCATTTTGGACCTCAAAATCGAAGTAATTTTGACAGATCTTTTTTCTTCACAGACCACGTCTATATAACTGGCATCAATCCAATATGACCGCATTGTCAAAAAGCCATATAAAATGATAGTGAGTCGAGTTTTCATTCGTCTGATATTTCAGTTGATTTCCAAATATATATTAGACGTAAGGAAAAATCATTTGAGACATTTTTTAATCAATATAACAGAACTACAGGATGTTATTACTAGATAGTTAGCAAACTAGTATTTCACATCAAAGTAATTGTAACAGAACCTTTTTCACCATACATAATTTCTATGAGGTGTCCAGAACAACATACTAAAAGTCCTAAGGAATCCTAGTTTCTGAAATATATTTAATTGGCATCAATACAACATATCCACCAATTATTGTCAAAAAGCCAAATAAATTCATGGTGAGTCTAATTTCATTCCTTTCCTCAAAAATGTATTTGGAAGTCAGTTGAATCTCAGGAATGAAAATTGGACTTGTTTACTAAATTTATATGGCTTTAATTGATGGACATCTTGGATTGATGGCAATTAAACATATTTATGTCTAAGGACTTTTAGTATGTTGTTCTGGACACCTCATAGAAATGATGTGTGGTGAAAATCTGTTACAATACTTTGATGTGAAATGCTAGTTGCTATCTTGTAATAACATCCTGTAGTCTAGTTCTGTAATGATTCAAAAATGTCAAAAATGTCTCAATGTACTTAGAAATTAAATGAAATCTCAGATGAATGAAAACTCGACTCACCATAATTTTATAAGGCTTTTTGACTATGTGGCGGCCATTTTGGACTGATGCCAATTAAACATTTTTCCACGACAAGGATTTCTTATTTTTTGTATGGTGTTCTGGTGACTTAATATAAATGGTCTGTGAAGAAAAATAATCTGTTACAATTAATTAGACTTTTAGGTCCAAAATGAGCTAGTTTGCCTGGGCTATACCCCTATACAACATTGCTTAATGCTGACAGCCGATCAGCAGGTGGTTTCATGAATGTACTGCATCTTGAACCGTAGGTCACACAATCTAAATTATTTTCTCTTGGATTCATTACGCAACTCCCCATACAAGCCACGCCCATTTCCACCTCACAAGTGTTCCACCTTGTTTCGTTTATTTGCAAAACACACGCTTTTCTACAACTCCAAACAATTCTGTCCAAATCTCACCCAAATTGATACACCATATTTCTGTAGTCATGCGATTAAGATGTAAAATTGATACACCATATCTCTGTAGTCATGCGATTAAGATGTAAAATTGATACACCATATCTCTCTAGTCATGCGATTAAGATGTAAAATTGATACACCATCTCTCTAGTCATGTGATTAAGATGTACTGTATCTGTCTGATAGACTATGATTGGCTTTCAAATTCTAGCACAAAATGCCTTAAGCACTGCTCTCCGAACATTGAGAAACTTTGAACGCACACTCCCAGTAGGCCAAGTAGGTCACAATTCTGAACACTGTGTCACACAATGTGTCATCAAGACACATCAGTCAGATTTCTCATATTCCATTCCGAAATTTTGGGGTAGACAACCTGGCCTGGCGGAGACCTGTGCTCCAAGGAGCACACATTTAAAATATATTGTCTTTTGATAGATTTTCACAATAGTCTCAAATACATACATTGCAATCCATTGATATTGGGACTGAAAAATAGTTCAAATTCTGTTTTCTTTCCACAGTCTGTGAGACTCAGTCAGTCATTGTACCTCCAAAAGAAGATGTTCCAGAGATGGTGCACAATGAAGATGAAAAACCATTAGAAAATGTTGAGATAATTGAGAAGGAATCAGTTGATACCGACCAGGCAGCACCACCAAATATGACTGAAACTGAGGTGAAGCTGAATAAAATCAATGAAGACTTTAAGAGGTTTTTTAGTAATATTGGATTGAAATTGACAGTTAAGAAAACCTCAGGCACAAAGGCTGAAGTACCATCAGATGTATCCACTGAACCAGAGGAAATAGACATAAATGATGCCAAGGACACCACTGAGGAAACAAGTGATGAGATTGGAGACACCGTTAACGTGGCCCAGGATACCCCTGACAATGATTCAACAACATGTCCAACCATGACAGACATGACATCATGGGAGTATCAGGACAATGCTGAGGAAAAGGTCACAGAAACAACAGAGGCTAATGAAGAAACCTCAGCCCATGAGGTTGCTGAGGCACCAACATCAGAAACTTCTGCAGGCGAAGGGGATGCAACACCTGCAGAGCATCCCGAAAAAGAGCCAGAGGAAGCCCAACCATCATCCACCAGTCCTAATGAAAATGAGGTCATGTCTCCCATTAAAAGGTTTTTTACTACAGGAATATTTGCCGGTTTGCAGAAGAAGAAAAAGCCCATTAAACAGGAAAAAGCTAAAGATGAGGTGATGGAGAAAGAACTTTTAGACATGGGGACACAGGACGATGCAGAAAAGACAGAAGGAGATGGGCAAGACCAAGAACAGATCAAAGACATCACTGTTGAGGCAGCTACAGCTGGGGAGGAAGAAAAAGAAAGTGATCTTAAAGTGGAAATCACACCTGTGGACTCTACAATGAAAACAGATGTTCCTGAAGTTGAAGAACTCCTGAGTTCTCAAGAGAAAGTCAAAGTTCAAAGTAGTCCGCTGAAAAGGCTGCTTCCTGGGTCTAGTTTTAAGAAAGCCTCCAAAAAGCAGAGAGGAAGAAGATCAAGTGATTCAAAGCTGACTGACTCTGGTGAGCATGATTCTGATCACCTCTGGTCATCTACTGAGTCAGGAAATCAGAGGGGTAAGAGTCCTGCACGTTACCCTGAAGAGGCAGGAGAAGTGGAAGATGGTACCTGGGCTTCCTTCAAAAAACTTGTCACCCCCAAGAAACATATGAAAAGACCCTCCCTCAGTGATGAGGAGGCAGTAACCTCAGGTTCACCGGAGGAGCCCAAGCCAAGTGAAGAAGGACAAATATCCGATGCCAACATAGAAGACACAAAGAAAGCCACATGGGAGGCATTCCTATGTGGATCTGGAAGGAGAAGGAGTCGAAAAACATCTGATTCTGAGGAGGAAATACCCAAGAATGAAGGGGAGGAACACAGGCCTGACAGTGAATCAAGACACACTGCAGAGTCTCCTCTAGAAAGTTCTCAGGAGGGTGATGGGCATCTAGCCTCTTCCCCTGACCAAGCAGGAAGCCCTTCAGAAGATGATGGAAGTTCAACTTGGAAATCCCTTAAAAGACTCATGACCCCCAAACGGAAAGCCGAAGAGGAAAGAAAAGAGCACATACCATCTGATAGTGAAATGAATAAGGATGAATCCTCCTTCTCATTAAAGAACCTCCTCCCAGGACGCAAAAAGAGGAAGTCTATTGAAAAACATGAGCATAGATCCTCAGATGAAGCCGATAGGGGAGAGGTATCAGATGATGAAGACTCTGAGACTCCAGCTGTGGTTCCTTTGTCTGAGTTCGACACAGAGGATCAAGTACAAACTCAGGCACTAATAGAAAGTCACACACCTGAAGCAAAAGAATCTGAATCCCAGCAAGACCTCTCCAGGCAGACACATGAAGCAGCTCTCCCTAATGAGCCAGTGGTAGCTGAGATAGGAAAGGGTGAAGAAAGTGACATTGTTTTAAAAAATCAGTCATCTGCAATTCCTACTTTGAATGAAGAGTTTGAGGATCTGACAGAAATAAGCAAACATCAGCAACTCAGTGACATTCCTGAAGAAGGCGTTATTGAGGAAAGCATGACAACTCAAGCTGCTGAGGAAGCAGCAAGAGATGACACTATAGCAGAGGATATCATTGAGCTGACATCTGAAGCCATTACTGCACCAGAGCCTGTAGACAGCACACAGACAGATGAAACCGAGATGGTATCAGCAGTCTCCCAGCTGACAGAGTCTTCAAAAACATCTGGCAACGCAACACCAGTACCAGCAGAATATGATGTTATGGAAACAGAGGCTCTCCTACAAGAGGTTGTTGAAGCCATCTATGTAAACCCAAATGCTGTGGCACCATGTGCACAAGATGGTTCTGTCGCTCCTCAAGAAACAACAAATACAGAAGCATTGCACAAATCAGAAGCCCCCACTTCAGAAGACGTTAATGCAGTAGTTGAAATTGGTGGACCCCAGTCAGAAAGTGTATCTGAAGTCACAGAAGCAATTTCAGAAGATACAACTGAAGAATTTGATACTGCTGCAATTTCTGTAGATCAAGTACACCCGGCTGACGTTTCAGAGATATATGAAAGTGTGAAGGAAGAAATTATGGATAAAGTAAATGATGCTGCCACCACAGAGCCGGAAAATGAACATGTTGACATGGCTACAGTAAATCAAGGAGAAATAATATCCACTGAGGTGGACTCTCATGAAGTGGACTCAACAACTGCTGTAAAATATGGAACTGTGGGTGAAAATGTGGTGCATATGGCACAAGCTCCTGAAGAAAAAGATCAGATCAATGACAAAGCCCTTGAACAAGTCCCACAACATGCAGTTGTTGCAGAAGTTGAGGATGAAGACCAAGCAGCTGAGGCGGTGGGTGAGGTACAGGCATTAACATCACTTCAAGTAGCCACTTTAACAGAGGAGGGTAGTGCTCAAGTTCTTGAAAAGCAGGTGATATCAGAAGTCATACCGGCCCCTGACAATGCAATCGACTCAGTTACAGATGAGCCCATACAGGAAGCGCATATCACTGAAGTCAATGTTGAGGTGAAGGAAGGCAAACTGTCAGGTGCTAAGATGGAAGCTGCAGAAGGGGTGCATGCTGATGTCATGGCTGAAGTCAACACTGAGTTAAAGACACCCACAGTTGCACAAGTACCCCCTGAAGATTTAGGCGGTATTAGTGTTGAACTTGAGAAGGAATCTGAGTTTCAGACAGAACAAATGGTAGAGATGAAAGAGGATCAGATTGGTGTACCACAGTTTGCACAAATAAAGGATGCACAAATAAAGGATGAAGTAATCGATGAGTTGCAAGAAATAACCACTGTCCCTGTTGCTTCTGTGAATTCCGAGCCAGGTGGGGCTAAAGTGCTTGAGCAGCAAGTTTTATCTGAAGACATCCCAGAAACCTGTGGAGAAAATGTTACTGCTTCAGTAAAAGATGACATTGAAAATAAAACTGCAATTCTAACAGAGCACGTATCTATGGAAAAAGAGAATGTCATAGAACAGGTTCCACTACAGGTCCTAGTTGTGGATGAAGGACAAATAGCTGATGTGGCAAATGAGTTGCACACAGTAACTGTTAACTCTGCCACAGACATTTCTGTGGCAAGTAGTGCTACAGTGTTTGAAAAGCCTGTTATTTCTGAAAAGCCTGTTATTTCTGAAGATATGCCAGTGTCCGACACTGAAAATGTCTCTGCCTCAGCAGCAGATGAACCCTTACAGGTAGCACATCTAACTGAAGTCAATGTTGAGGGTGAAAAAGAAACTGACTTCCCAGATGTTGCGGTGGAGGCTGTGGAAGTGGTGAATGCCCCAGTGATGCAAGCACTAACTTGTGATGTAATAGATGTGATGGCTTCTATGCCTGATGCTGAAATAGCTGACACATCTGATATCATTGAACCACTGACAGAGGTTGTGGCAACTGAAATAGAGTCCCAAGAGGCAAACGAACGTGTGAGTGATTTACCACCATGTTTGAAAGATGACGTGGCTACATCAGCACAAGAGAGCGACGAGGTTGTGATGATGCATGTGCCATCACAACAGGTTGAAGACAATCATATAATTCAAGTGCAAGTGGTGGATGTTGACCTGAAATCAGTCACGCCAGGTGTTGAGTCAATTCTTGATGTAGGAGTAATAGATGCTACAGGAGTGATAGACATTTGCAATGATATTAAAGATATTAAAGATGAGGTAGATAAACTCTCTGCTACTTTACAGACTGAAGAGGAGATAACTGATGAGGCAAATAAGCTTACTATTGCTCAGGGAGTCATCCCACATGAAAAGCAAAACTTGCCAGAGGTTGTAAATGAACCTATAGTTGCTCAATCTTGTGAAATATCTGAAAGTGAATCAAGGGACATTACTGGTGAAAGACAAGCAGAAACCCTTGCCTCCATTGATGCACACAAAGAGGAAGCTACAATTGAGCTACAAAAGGAATCTGATGTAGATGCAGCAGAAGATTCACAATGTACACCAGAGCCATTCGTTGAGGGGGAAATTAAGGATGTTGTCGTGGAAGAGGACACACCTCCAGCCACCTCTTATGAGGTGGATAAAGCAAGCAACGCTGAACTAGTAGTACCCCAAAGCTCTGGATTAAGCCCATCATTAGACAATGTGGAGGCACCTTCTAGCCTTTCTTTAGTATCTAAACTTAGCAAACTGTTTGGGGGGAAGACAAGGGATTCAGCCCCTGAACCACCTGTAACAGAAATAACTGAACCCATGAAACAGACAGAAGTGTCTGACGTCGGGGTTCAGGCAACAGAGAAAATAGAACCAAATAGACAAGCAGACAATACAGAACAAGACAAGACCCTGGTTCCAGAGCAGTCTGAAGCTACTGTCCAAGTGACAGAATCAGCCGAACCAAAACAAACAGAAGTAACCGAAAGAGGAGAGAACCAGAAGCAGCCAGAGATATCTGAGGTTGCTTTCCATGCAATGGAAACCACAGAACTGGTAAGGCAAGCAGCACCAACGGAGAGAGCTGTTATATACAGTCAACCAGTACTGTCTCAACTTTGCACCCACACAACTGAAACAGTAGAACTAGTACAACAAACAAAGTCAACAGAAACAGCCAAGATCCTGAATGAACCAGAGCTATCTGACATTACTGTCCAGGCAACGGAAACCACTGAATCCATAAGTCAAGAAGCACCACAAGAGAGTGCTGTGATCTACAGTCAACCATTACTGTCTCAATTTACAACAGAAACAGTACAATTAATACAAGAGACAAATTCAGTGCAAACACCTGTGATCATGAACCAACCAGAGCTGTCTGAGATTGGTGTCCAGGCATTGGAAACAATCAAACCAGTAACAGTGGCAATAGATCAAGTTACTGAACAAAAAGAACAAAAAGTCTTGAATCCACCAATGCTGGCCGAAACCTGTGTCCAAATAATTGAGACAGTGCAGCCTATGCAACCAACAGAGGAGGAACCTGAAAAGGATGTTTGGCTGGATGCTGAGGAAGATATCTGTGATCAAAGGGGGACAGGGATTAAAGCTGCGGAATCTGTAGAAGGTCAGAAGGAAAATGACCAATCGGAAAAAGATATACTGGATCATGATAATGTGGTTCAGTATTGTCACACACAGGAAGAACCGAGACAAGAAGAAACAGCCCAGATAGTACGAGCCATTGAAATTAGTTGTGAGAGTGAAGAAGAGTTTGCCATGGCCTTAGAGCCTCTTGAAATTGCACCCGCAAAAGAGACAGCAATCTCTACCATGGAAGCGGACTAATTCCATCCAGCTCTAGTGTCACAATCCTGTAAGTCCTGTGTTACAGTATATTGTCCTATTATATATATATATATATATATATATATATATATATATATATATATATACATACATACATACAGGTATATATATATATATATATATATATATATATATATATATACACTCACTGTATATATACACACACACACACAGTGGATAGTGCAGGTTTTTAAGGGAATGTATTATTATGGATATAAATAAGTAAACAATGATGATCTGCCAAATACATGAACATTGTATATTGACAAACCTGCACCTTGACATGAACCCAGAGATTACACACATTTATCGATAGACCAGTGTAGCTACAGTATATGGAAAGGAAAAGTAATTAAACCCCTCCTTTTTATTTTTTCTTCTAAAAAATGCTAAATACAATGCACAAGTAGGTAGTATGATACAATCGATTCTTTGCACTGCCGATTCGATACGATACAAAATAAAACGATACGATTCGATTTTAGCTGTTTTCATTTCGATATACTTAGATTTTTTAAGTTAAAAACGATATTTCGATGCAGTTACTATATCGTTACCACATATATGTGTGTGTGTGTGTGTGTGTGTGTGTGTGTGTGTGTGTGTGTGTGTGTGTGTGTGTGTGTGTGTGTGTGTGTGCACACACACATATATATAATCTATAATCATCATATCTATAATCAAATTCAAATAAAATAATGTTGTTCCTCTGTTCCTTGTATTATTTTGCAGGCTGGACAATTGAAAAGACAGCACGTCTCCAGGCCTCTAAAACAGAGGGAAATCGTCATTGGAGGACAGCTGAAGGAGGGGATGGCATTACATTCAGTCATCCCTAATACTAAAAATGTTTTCCTCTTTGTAAAATAGTTTCTATAAATCTTAATGACTTTTATTCAAATGGTGGACTTTTTGAGTGGAAGACAGAGTAGACGAAGCAGTGACCTGAAGTGCTCAATTACTCATCTTCTCAGGGGGTATACATAGTATTTGGCTTCAGCAGTGTCATGTTGGAGGGCAATGCGGTTCTGCACAGTGTACTCTTTTAATACAATCACACAATTGTATTTGCTAATGCAGTGCAATTATAATCAATAACAGTATGCATATCCGTAATTTTAGGGCTGTATTTGAGACCACCTATAGTGAGACCAAGTCAAGACTGAAATATGAAGTGTCAAAAGTTATGTACGTAATTAAATAATAAATCAGAGAATTAACCAAAACTGAAATAGTGCCTTTATACCTAAAGTTAAAGCAGCAGAAAATCCTAAAATTACACTGGCGAGTCTGAAATCATCAGAATGTGATCTTGAAAGTGGCCTCAAGACTGGTCTGGTACAGCCCTATTACATGTTTCAGGAACTACAGATATGTCTCATGTTTTCATCCTCACGGTCCAGTGAAGTGTATGCAGTATTTGTAAAGAAAAATAATCTTGTGTTCATTTTTGCTATCCATACTATGTTTTATGGTGAACTGTTTCAGATCCATTTTTGGCAATGCTCTACAATACACACACACACATACACAGATAGTTTATTAGTAGTGTATTAGATAACATGACTGTTAGATAACATGACTGTTTTGAAGCTGCACCATGATGGACTGACAGAATTGTGTTTAATATGTATCTTTATTCGTTCAAGTTCTACTGTTCCACAATTTACATCAACAGCATGCTGACAAATGTTTGACTGCTTAGCTGGCATGGCGCAAAGCTGTTTAAACAGAAATGTAATACTCAAAAGTATTTTTTAAACATGATACACATGCATAGTGTATACATAGCAATCTTTAAGATGTATCATTAATATTTAATCAACAAAGCCTTAAATGCAATGATGGCAGCTTGATTGTACCAGTTATATCTCCTATTTGCTCTAGCCTGTATTACTTGCTGTGCTTCCAGTAGCAATGAGATTGTGGAACAGGTCAATGAGGCATTTTACAATAGGAGAGGCCTTTGACTTGGCTGCTTTTCCTCCTTTTGATATTTTGTATCAGTTATGAAATTGACATTTGTAGAAAATGACAATCCTGCTGAAATTACATAATGTAACTAATAACTAAATGCCATAAGTTACTGGTGTGTTTATACATATTTCAAAAATGTTGATAAAATCAAATGTAAGTCATAGTAATTTTATTTGAATAAACAACTATCTGAACACGTTTGAGTATTTCTTGCATTGCCAAAATTATGAGGAGCCTAGCAGGGCATAGCAGTGGGTGTGGTTTACTGGTGCCACAAAACATTTCCTGTACATTTTCTCCTTAGACTTTTACAAAAATATTTATATCAAGTATTTTAAGCCTAGAATCAAGCCATCCAGGATCCTGGTGAATCATGATCATAAAAACTTTGATTCTGTGAAAATAATACTAATAATAAAATATATATGTTTCGTGGTCATGATTCACTAGCATCCTGAATAGCCCGATCCTAGGCTTAAAATAATTAATAATTATATAAATACTTTTGAAAAAATCTATGGGAAAAATGTATGGGAGATGTTTTAGTGGCACCAGTAAACCACGCCTACTGCAAATGCCCTATTGCTAACAAGTACATTTTCCATATTACCAGTAAGACTCCCTAATCGGGAGATAAGCGAGCGTGATTTCAGGGCAAATAGTACCATTATTTACAAGCAAACAACACTTCCACCACTGAAATACTTATATTTATTGAACCTTCTCATTTCAAATTACATCAAAAGATTGAAACATATTTTTTTAAATAAATTTAGATAAAAAATAAGGCAAATATCTCTCAACATCCCTCTTGACTTATTTTGGAAACTGAATGTCAAGCTCTGGCCAAGAGACTCACACATTATTGTACATTATATGACACATTGTATGGCTGGACATATAAATAAAATACATTTAACACTCCAAAAACATACAAATACATTCAAGGTGAAAATCAAGAATAACTTTCACATATTCAACTCAAAACAAATGGCAAATATCACTAGCCTAGCAAACTAGACTCCTCCTGAGTCCTCCTGCCTTCTGATTCAAAATTTACGAGGCTAAAACATCACAGCTTAAAACTGTACCACACAGAATTATCTTCTGCATAAAGTGAAAAATCTGCAGAAAGAAACATTTATGTTTTGGTGTGGAAAGGTATTTACATGAACTTCACAGACATTTAATAATTTCCCATGTCTGTCCAGAACACGTGGTGGTAGAGCCTTTCAGAAGATCACTCTTGCAAGTTCAAACATGACCTTCAATAAAAGCAATACAACACAACACATATTAGGTACAATAAAGGACACAACCTCAGAAAAACTGAGGTTGTGTTAGAGGTTAGTGGCTTAAGAAAGCTACCAATTCATACTGTGTAGCCCTTGATAGGAATACACAGACAAGTAACAGTAACTGATCAAGTAGCACTATCCCATTCTTCAAAAACTATATGCCCTTGGGCAAGGCTAAACCCACAACAGAGGTTATCAAGGGTCAACAGGAGAAGACTTGTACAGCGCAGCTTCCATGTTGAAATACTTGAAACTGTAATGACTGTGAAGGAAGGCATCACTTAAAAAATACCATCTATAATCCAGAAACCCTCTCTAGATGGATAAATAAATACTCAAAGAAGATCGTCACTGATGGAGCAGAGAAAATCAAAACAACACCCAGGTTGTAGCACATAAGAAGACAGGATACGGGCAGGAAAAATAAACCGATGCATCAACCACATAATATTGATGCATCTGGTCACATCACTATGTCCCGGTTACATTCAGACTGTGTTGCATATGTTTAAACCTTGTGGCCCTCCTTTTCCACCTATTTCCTCTGTCCCAAATCTAAATAAAGGACATAAAATGTACAACACTATTCCTACTGTGTCTGTAAAGTGATTTGGTCGTTCTTACCTCTATGGTGATGAGGATTACAATCATCCACTCTAACCTCAAGCTGTGTTTCTCACTGAGGTGGTTCCGCATTAGGTCAGCCAGTTCTGTACAATGCTGAAGTTTCTCATTCACAACCTGAAACAGGATAATAGGAAAGTTAAGCTAAGATCCTATCACATAAGTGATTGCTGACTATTACAAGTAACACTCCCTAAGGTCGAGTATAGCGACCGCAGGCGGTACCAGCTAATTTGACTATTTAGACTTACCTAAAGATTTAAAAAAATGGCAAAAAATAAGCGTCAATATATATATATATATATATATATATATATATATATATATATATATATATATATATATATGCATATGAGACATGGTGGGGACAGACATTAATTGACGATAAATATTGTGTGCTGGCGAGCATAATTGCATGTAAACTTACAAGCAAAGGCTCCTCAAAGCACATGTGAGGATGAAAAGGGCAGAGGAGATCTGTACACTTTGAGACACTCAGCCAAACTGATCACAGTTTCAGGTGTGCTGGACATCAATTGAGCTGATCTATCACAACTGAACAGGCTTAACACTGATTACAGGTCTAGTTACAGCAAGTGCCCAGTTCTCCCAGGGGCCCATGAGACTCGTCACAAAGATTAGATTCATATTATATAACATAATAACATTAAGAAATGGAAGGGAAAAACGATAAAATATCATTCAAATTGCCAACAAAGGTAACATCAGCCCCCAAAAGGTAAATGTTGGCTTTAGTCTTTCTATTCTAGGAGTCACCTTGACACATAACAAAACATTACTCTTTTCCCATACTAAATATTACATTTAGCCGGTAAAACCAGTGATGAATTTTAGAACCCATCGCTCATTCCGATTGGTGGTTCCCAGACCTGCTGCCAGGGCCGGTTCCTGGCATAAGCAATATAAGCGGTCGCTTAGGGGCACAACCAAAGCGGGGGCCACATCACAGGAAGACTTTTTTTTTAAAAACATATTAGCTGTATTCCAATCCGAAGGGTTCGCACTTTGAAGTGCGCATTTGAAGGGCTATGACGTCACTGGGCCGCGCCAAATAGCAATCTACAAGCTCACAATGCCTTGCGTTGCAACGCATTGTGAGCTTGTAGATCTGTGACCAGTGACGTCATAGCCCTTCAAATGCGCACTTCAAAGTGCGAACCCTTCGGATTGGAATACAGCTATTGTTACATTATATGTCATATATCCCCTATCCCAAAACTAGCGTTATTATTCTAATATGCCCTCCCCCTTCCTCCTTCCCCATAATCCCCAACTTCATTCTAGGCCTGGCTGCCTTGATTCATGAGCATGTCAATATGCCTCCAAAAAGAACATTTTTATCTGTTGCTGCAGATTATTTTAGGTGGCCCCCCACTGACGGATGCACGCGTACGCGTGCATCCGTCAGTGGGGGGCCACCTAAAATAATCTTGCATAGGGCCACCTGAGTCCTAGAACCGGCACTGCCTGCTGCAAGCCCCAACATACTGTAGCTTTATAACCAAAACTTTTGTCGTGCTCAGAAACGGAGTCATGAGATCTTCCTCAGATCATCTGACTCACAAGGTTAGATATACAGTTGTATACAGTGGAGATGCTGCACAATGACTGAGGAAATGACAACCCTTGACTAATGAATAGCAACATGGCGCTAAAACGTTTTCATAATCAAATTTCCGTGACTTTTCCGTGACGACGCGTAGCACAATCTCGATGACCAATCTTTGCTTCCATGCCAAAGCATTCATTCATTTGTTAAGCAGGTCTTGTCTTGGACGTCAACAACCATCACATGAGACTTCCATGGACAGCAATTTCACCATTAGGTTTATTACTTTCCTCAGAAGGGTAACCCCATTTAGCAGGTAAAAACATTTCCAAGACTTTTGGGACATTTGTCAGTCTTTACAACTTTTAAAGGCTTAGAAAACTTTACTTTAACGTTCCATGACTCCTCCAGCTTTCCCATGACCATAGATCGTAGGTATTGTAAACAGTACTCACCCTAACCCTGCGGTTGATACTGAGAAACTGGCACGTCTTATCATAGAGCTGCTCCAAGTTCTCTCTGTCCCAGTAGAAATCAGGTGTGATGAGCAGGTCGGAGCTCAGGTTTATGCAATGCCTGTGGTTTCAAAGTACAACATGATACTGTAAGAAGCTTTGGTCTTTTAAATGAGAAAAAATAAACAGACAATTGCTACCAACGGTATGATATATAAGTTACATTTACACAAGACAAATAAAATAGTTGTCATCTCCAGCAGTGTTTGGAGATGTTTTCTGTCATTTGTTAGACGACTTACAGGTTCCAGGTGGGTGATGTTTGACATATGGGACAATACCATAAGTATGAGAGACTTAAGACAATCAACAGAAGGTTTTTTATGTCAAATTAACTAATTATAATTTGAAAAGAGGCAGATACATTTTTATGAGCCAGATTCAAACTCATCATGTTTGTGGCAATTACGCTTGTGCTGAGGTAGGCATAATAATTGGTGCCTAATGTCCTGTTATTGATTAACGTATCTCTCACTATTTATATCTCACTTGCAAATTGAGTGCCTGAGTCGCTCAGTCAGTAGAGCCCTAGCCTTTAGACAACAAGGTTCTGTGCACTGCCAACTCAACGTACTGTATGAGTGGCACGGCTTGGGTAATTAAGATGCCGTAAGTACTGGGAGCTGATGGTAGGTGGAGGATGTCTAGCGTATTGACAGCGTAAGACACCCTTGTTAGGCTGATAACGACGATAAGCCACTTCAAAGCGTGTTAAAATAAGTGTAAGCAATTATTTGCCAATACTGTGACACCCAAACATACAAAGGATTTGGTTGTTGAAGCCAAAAAATAGAAATGCTCTAAATAGATATCCTGGGAATACTGAACTAACCTTAGAGCAAAGAGTTCTCCTATCTTCTGCATGACCTCTGCCCGAGACAACTTAACGCGTTTACCAGACTTCAGCATCTATTTTGTCAAAAGAAAAAGAAAGAAGAAATAAGGCAATTAAATCAGTAATAATTGGCGAGGTGAACTTCAGTCCACATGCAGTGCTTAGCCTAGGCACAAACAATCCATTACAGATAATCAATTATTGATAATTGTATGGCGGGTCACTTTTAAAGTGTACACTGTACCTCTGGGATTGATTGAATTGACTCAACAAAGTTATCTACAGAGATCTCCCATATAGCAAGCTTCACTGATAAAGAACACAAAGAGAAAGCATTGAGGTTACAAGTACAGTACACCAGATGGCATTTTGTTTTTACACATTGTTGTGTGCTCTAGCTTCTAACCTGATAGAGAGAGAGCATTGGAGAAAGCAAACTTCTCCAACACAGCTTCGTCTTGATCCTTCTCAACATTCAGGAAGAAATTACCACGCTCAAGCTTTGAATTCCCCCTAGACAAGAAAATAAATTAATAAATAATCACATTTCAAGTTTGACAAAAGGGAAGAGCCAAAGATTAACTTTCAAGATCAACATACATTAATTACAAAAAAATAAAATCAAGCAAAGATCTTATGGGCCAGCATGTACTGTACGTCAAGGAGCGATCAAAACAACATACTCTCCAACTCTGTAGCTTATCTCTTCATTCTCCCAGTGGACCAACGCTACCTCATAGGGCTGGATCTCATGGCGCTCCAATATTCTCATCACTTTCTTCGTCTGCGAAGACAATGGGGCAAAAACATAACATGCTGCAGTGAGGAAAAGCAGGTGACCAATATATTTAAGGGGTTTAAAAAGATTCAACTGCTATAACAAACAAAATACACAAAAAAACACTACAAAAAAACAAAATAGAAATGTTTTCAAATGTAATTAGTATATTCTACTTACCGTTTTTTCTTCAACGTTCCAGAAAACTACTGAACCTTCCCTGAAATTGCACAATAGCCTTGTCAGTCCATCACAAGACCAAAAGTCATCCCAGACACAACCAGAATAAAAAACGCTGACCTTTGTGCTGTATGATCTACACCAGTGGTTCTCAACCTTTCTGGATCAGGGCCCACTTGAAAGTGTTCTGGGTGGACCCGTGGAAATAACTTAAATATGTATACTATATTAAGTTACTAATATTTATCGGTAGCACAAAGAACCCCCTTTTTTCAAGCTTTAAAAGAAAGAAATTACAATATTACTTTTTTAAATATAAATTATATACAATTATTTGGGCACCCACTTTCAATGTTCTCACAGCTCACCAGTGGGCCCTGGCCCACAGGTTGGGAATCGCTGTTTTGTTTCCAACAGGATTTGACATCTGTATGAATCAAAGCCTTTAGGATATAAACAGGAGTGTCTGACCAAATTCTGGGCCCTGGGTACTTTAACTATTGAAGAATAGCAGATATACAAGCTCACTGCAAGCTTGTAGATCTGCTATTTCTGAAAAAAGTCGTGAAAATTTGTGAAAGTCTTTGAATATTTCAAATCCTTCTAAGGTTTTTTGAAAAACCTATGTTTCTATGTCAGTGGTGCTCAAACCTTTTCATGTGAAGGACCCCCAACATTATATGCATTTGGCCACGGACCACCATCTCAAAATATTTAGTTCCAGGTACCCCCCAGAAGCAAAATGTCAGTTTGCTTAAAAAATACATATATTCAAAGATTTGCACACATTTTCACAACTTTAAAAAAATAGCAGATCTATAAACTAGCTAAAGTATAAAATAATTAAGGCCCCTCCACCTTGGGCCCTAGTAACTCAGTCCCCCCCCCCCCCCCCCCTTGTAACGCCCCTGGATATAAACAAAGGTCTACCTGAAGAAGAATATTAGTGCACCGTCATCTGCCTTTGCAGCCATGTCTGTGCTGATCAACAGACTATTTGAAGCATCTGAAAATAGAAATGTGACATGATGGGATAAATGTTGAACACTTCAAGTCAAGTCAAGTCAAATTTATTTGTATAGCACATTTAAAAACAACAACCGTTGACCCAAAGTGCTTTCCAGAGGCAAAAAATAAAAATAAAAACAGTTTTCAAAGCAATTTTACAGAACATGTGAAACCAAAGCAGCATCAATAAAAACAAGAAAAAACAGTTCAAGCAACACCAACAACATAAAATCATACTATATTAAAAGCAAGGGTAAAAAGGTGGGTCTTCAAATTTGATTTAAAAATTGCAATGGAGGGGCTGACTTTTATGTGAAGTGGGAGATTGTTCCAAAGTCTTGGTGCGGCTACTGAGAAAGCCCGATCACCTTTTGTTACTAGATTTGACGGGGGGACTTGGAGGAGTTTCTGGGTGGATGACCTGAGTGACCTAGAAGCGGGGGGATAGTTTATAATGTCAGAGAGGTAAGAGGGGGCCAGTCCGTTAAGAGCTTTAAAAACAAATAACAGAACTTTAAAATCTACTCTGAACTTTACGGGTAACCAGTGGAGTTTAATCAGTGCAGGGGTGATGTGTTCCCGTTTCCTTGTTCCGGTTATCAGTCTGGCAGCAGCATTTTGGACCATCTGTAAGCGGTGGATGGTGGACTGGGGCAGTCCCAGATATAAAGAATTACAGTAATCTTAACCCTAACCCTTAACATCCCAAACACTGCACAGGTGCAAATAATAATTATAATAATAATAAACTATATATAAAGTACTTTTCGAAAACGTATAATAGAAGATGAAATACCGACATGAGGATAGTCATTTAAAATTAAAATGTTAAAATAACAATAAATCACAAAATAATTTGAGACAAACAAATTGTGCAAGGAAATAATGTGGAATAGCCGTGGTATAAAAATGTGTTTTCAGAAGTGATTTAAAAGATGACACTGACTTTGCTAGCCTTACATCCTCAGGCAGGGCATTCCAGAGCTTATAGGTGGCTGGGCCCCAAAAGCCTGATCATCCATGGTGATGAGACAGGTTTTGGGAACCCTACCTGAGGATCTGAGGCTGCGCTCACTCAGGCTCAGATCTAAGATGTAGCTGGGATGCTACAAGTCATCAGTAGAATCTTAATAAAGTCAATTCTGAAACTCACCAGCAACCAGTGAAGGGAAGCTAGCATAGGTGTAATATGGTTGCGTCTCTTAAGAGCAGAAGAGCTGCAGAACTTTGCACCAGTTGAAGATGGGAGATAGCCTTTTTGATCAAAATTCCTGCTCTTTGACATTGCAGCAAGTAGTGAAAACAACAATGAATAGCGTAAATAGAAACAATGAAAATACAATAACAATAGCAAACTGTGGGGTGTCTTTGTTAGGTGCCTGTGTGTGAGATGTGTTTAAATAATATAATAATGGGGCCCATAATGCTGGTGTAGCGGTCTGTGCACCTAGGTAGAAAAGCCAAAAACACATCTTTAAATAATAATAATAATGTGTGCCGTCTTTAAGGTGATGTGTGTGTATATCTGTATGTGGACGTTTCTGTTTGTGTGTGATTATGTATTCACAGCTGCCTCTGAGTGTGTAGATAGATAGCTTTATTGATCCTTTATTAAGATCATCCCCCCGAACCCTCCAAACGGGAGTCCCCCAGGGATCCGTACTTGGCCCTCTGCTTTTCTCCCTGTACACCAAATCCCTTGGTGCTGTAATCTCTGCTCACAATCTATCCTATCACTGCTATGCTGATGACACTCAACTGTTTTTGTCCTTCCCCCCTTCTGCCACCCAGGTGGAAGAACGCATTGGAGCATGTTTGGCCGACATCTCACAGTGGATGTCAGCCCACCACCTCAAGCTGAACCCGGACAAGACGGAGCTACTCTTCTTCCCAGCTAAGTCTTGCCCCATGCAAGATCTCACTATTTCCATAGATAATGCATTGGTGACTTCAGTTCCTACTGCTAGAAACCTTGGTGTGGTCCTGGACAGCCAGCTATCATTCAAGGCACAAATTGCATCAGTCACCCGATCCTGTAGGTTCACACTCTACAACATCCGTAAAATCAGACCCTTCCTCACCCAGGAGGCAGCCCAGCTCCTCATTCAGACATCTGTCATATCAAAACTTGACTATTGTAACTCTCTCCTCACTGGTCTCTCGGCATGTGCACTTAAACCTCTCCAACTGATCCAAAACGCTGCGGCACGACTGGTCTTCAACCAGCCTAAGTTCTCACATGTCTCTCCCCTTCTCCGCAGCCTCCACTGGCTCCCGGTTGCGGCCCGCACTGAATACAAAACACTGATGCTGACCTTCAAAGCAGCCAAAGGTATGGCTCCTCCATACCTCCAAGACCTGATCAACGCCTACACCCCCACCCGTTCACTTAGATCAGCCAACACAGGGAGGCTGACAGAACCCTCGCTAAAAACTCCAGTGCAAAAATCCACTCGTCCGAGACAGTTTGCCCTCCTGGCCCCCAAGTTGTGGAATAAACTCCCTGTCGCACTTAGAACAACGGACTCACTCGCTAGCTTTCGCCGTGGACTGAAGACTCACCTCTTCAGACTCCACCTAAACCCTTAGCACTACAGAAAATCAATGACCATACATGAAGATAGTTAGCATTTGTTTTTAGTTTTTTTTAGAACTTTGATTATATTGTGTTTTTTCTAGATAGATATCCATTTGCACTTGTTATATTGCTGTTGATGTACTGACATATTATCTTGTGATGTTTTGTATCTGCTTATTGTAAGTCGCTTTGGATTAAAAGCGTCTGCTAAATGCCTAAACTGTAAACTATCCTGTGGGGGAAATCCAGTGTGTGCAGTTCCTTGTGCATAATGTGTGTACAGTATGTGGTTGTTTGTCTGTTTGTGTCAGATTATGTACGCACAGCTGCCTCTGAGTGTGTGGGTCTGTTTGTCAGGCAGTTCATGCTTCCCTTTTGCATACTTCACGGTCAAATCTTCATTAAACTAAGTGTTATGGATGATGTACAAAGTCTTACCTCTAGGCAAATCCACTTCATGAAAACCATGACCCATCAGGTCGTGGCAAAGGGTTGGCAGATGGTACTGATCAGCTGTTGCAAATGCTATACACTGCATCATATCCTACAGGTGATGACAGGTTTGACTGAATCAATATTCAAGTAAAAAGTGCAATGCAGAAAAGATCAGTATCACGTAAGCTGGATGACTGCATTACCTTGTCCTCAGGCTGATTGGTTCTCGACGGTTGTTTAGTCCGAGGCCCTTTTGGAATCCTTTTTCCAGGCAGTACAGCTGATTTCAAACCCGATTTTAAAACCGTTTTCGCAAGATTTGTGGAATACAGACGTTTCCTTGTAGTCTGCACGCTCTGTGTGCATTTGAGAAACATGCCAAGGTCAGCCAATAAGGTCCTGTGGAGGCACTGCGACCCATGAAAAGCCTGTTTAACTTGTCTTACGTAATATTGCCATGGGTAACAGTTCCTAGGCAGGGTCACTGATGTCATAGCCAAGGCTGAGGAAGTCCAAGGTTGAGATACATACTTGTGATGCTGGTCAGGTTCTGAAAGACTGGAAAGGGCAAACGAACGGAGGGATTTCCTCTCCAAAGGCCGTGGAACTCCAACTTTGCACCATAATGTCCGTACAAGCATCTTAACATGGACTGAGGAGAGGAAAGACAGGGTGTCAGTTCTTTGATATTGCATCATGTAAATGCCATATACCATCGTGCCCCTATGGTCTCTAGTACAGCAGTGGTTCTCAAATGTTTCATTTTAAGAACCCCCATATCTCTCAGAGTTACAGACCTATAAGGCAGTAGTTCTCAAACATTTCCATGTCATGGACCTGAAATAGACATTTTTAGCCCACGGACCCCCCAAAAGATAGGCTAGGGGCCCCATATAAGAGAAGATTTTTATTAAAAATTATTGTTAATTTGCAGCACCCACTGGCCTAATGGTCCAGGCGCATACCACATAGGCATTGGCACATAGATTGATGCCTGCCGGTGTCGCCGGTTCGATTCCCGATCTGGGCGACTTTTGCCGCATGTCACTCAGAGACCGTACCTATGTTCCCCAGGTTCTATGTTCCCAATTTAGCCCCACAAAAAAGGTTCTATGTTCCCCACTTACCCAAAAAAGGTCCTATGTTCCCCTGGTTCTATGTTCCCCACTTACCCCCACAAAAAAAGGTTCTATGTTCCCCACTCATCCAAAAATGCAGGAAATATTCATTTCTAATTATCAATAACAACTCAAAACACACAATAATGTAGAGGGACATGTGGGCATTTGGACGAGTGGGCACTTAGGGGTGGAGACATCTGGGCAACTGGGCACCTAAATTAGGATTGCCCGAATGTTCTTAGTGCCCAGATGTCTCACCATTTCTTTTCTTTTTTTCTTTCTTTCTTTTTTTGGTGGGGAACATACAGTAGATCCTTTTTTTGGTTGAGCGGGGAACATAGAACCTTTTTCGGGGAAGTGGGGGACCCCGTCACTCCCCATATCTCCCCCTATTTTCCTGTCAGTCTACTCTCTTTAAAAATGAATGTTAATTTAACTCAGAGTGTACAAACATTTGTACACTCTGAAAACCCCTGGAACTCCCTCAAGGACCCCTGGGGGTCCCCGGACCCCACTGTGAGAACCAATGATAAAAGGGTCCCTTTGCAACCCCCTAAAGGAACCCCCTGGAGCCCACTTAGAGAACCACTGGTCTAGCAGACTTATAGGATTACATAAACATACATTTTACAGTTGGCATATTTGAACATCTTCATTTTAGGTAAAACAAATAGTTAAGTTCAAATACTGTCCAGCAGAGCCAGCAAAATAAAATAAAAACTGACCTTGGATAAACTTGAAATTACACTAAATAGCAGAGGGTCAGAACGAAGGACATTCCTCCCTGACAAAATACAGTGCATTTGTTTGAAAAAACTAATAACGTAGCCTAAATAGCCTAACAGCCTAGAATGGCTGTAAGATTATTACATACATGATACATTTCAACGATTTCATGAGCCAGCAACACTTTCAAAGCAAATGAAAGAGCCATTATAATTAAGACGACAAAACGACTCACCACATCAAGCTTCAGTAACGATAAAGTGTTCCTTTTAAAAGTCACGTTAAGTTAGTAAATGTCTGAATGACATTTCTGTCTGCTTCATTTCCAGGATAAACTTCCGTTAATACAAATAAAGTTTCGCTTGAACGTCTTCTTCGTTTACTGGCAGAAAGGCGCATACCGCCACCTACTGGAACTAGAAAGGAAAAGAACATCAATATGCCACAACAGGCTAATAACAAACATATACTAGCCTGGCTTGACCAGATCACCCACACACACCCACACCCACCCACCCACCCACACACACACACCCACACACACACACACACACACACACACACACACACACACACACACACACACACACACACACACACACACACACACACACACACACACACACACACACACACACACACACAATCTATACTATAATTTTGCGAATGTCTGTCTGTCTGAGTGAGTGAGTGAGTGAGTGTCTGTCACAGCGTTTCTCCTCAGTGGCTGGAGCAATTGATCTGAAATCACATCACCATTAGCATATGAACACACCTGACATAACTGTGAAGCCCGCAAACTTCTAATAAATTCTTCAATCAATCAAAACCACACACTGCACATCATTTTGGAGCTCATATCTCGGGTGTGTGCGCAGGCGGGTGGGATGGGGGGGGTAGCCATTAAACGAAACGGGTATTTCTTACATTTACATTGATGCTCCTACATATTATCATGCAAGCACCAGTTAAAGTTACTTTCCATCCCTCATATACTGTATGCACAGTGCACATCCCATAACCCACACACTGCACATCATTTTGGAGCTCATATCTTTGAACGGGTAAGGGCTAGTTCATTTTGACTGAGAATAACAAAGTTAGTTTGTTCCCCAGAACAGTTCTTATAGCACCCCCTCTGGTAAAACAGTGCCATAAGTTTTCTGTTGCCTGGAGACTTCAAACAAGAGTCAAGACCACAGCACATTTCCCTTAACCACCTCTAATTATGGAAGCTACTGAAAAACATGATGAGGTAGGTTATGTACATTTTACATGTGTGCTAGCTGCAGGTATTGGGGTATATTTTGTCAACAAATTGTTGGCGTACTTTATACTGTATGTGCACTTGCACCTCAGAATAATTTACATGATTCATGAATAATCATAATGACATAGAGTAAGTAGTAGTACTAGTAGCAGCCTACTACTACTACTACTACTACTACTACTACTACAGGAAGCATCTGTGTCACTTTACATTTAACCACTTTAACCATTAATTTATACTTTGGCTATTCAAAAATATCAGATATACAAGCAACTAGCTCTGCTATAAAAAAAACATGAACATTTGAGCAAATCTTTGAATATAGTATTTTTTTTAAACCATTTGTAACACAAATCTTTGCTTCTGGGGGTGGGAGGTCCCTGGAACAAAATATTTTGGGATGGGGGTCCGTATGTATAATTCTGGGGGTCCTTGATTTACATTTGTTTTGAGAATCACTAATATAGAACCATAGGTTTTTAGAAAACTGTTTAGAAGACATTTATAGGATCGGGTCCTCAGGTCTACATGCGTTGAACGTAAACTCCACAGGTGGATCAGTGCCATGAGAGGGATAGGCTGAGGAGCAGGCTGGCCGTGTTGGAGGAGAGCATCAGGTCCTATGAAGTGGAATGTAAAGCCAGCAGGCAGACAGTGATGAGGCTGGTGACGGAACTGGACTGGGAGAGGAGGAAGGCTGTCAGCAGTACCGAGACGCTTGATTCACTCAAAGTGGTGAGTCAATGCGATGCTGTAATGCAGGGGTCTTCAACAGGGGGTCCGGGACCCCTAGGGGGTCCTCCAAATCTTTGTGTGATAGAAACATTTTTTGACTCCTTTTTCATATTAACCACTTTAACCCTAGCATCCATATTCAGAGAACTTTAGCCAAAAATAGCAGATCTACAAGCTCACAACGCCTCGCACTGCGAGGCGTTGTGAGCTTGTAGATTGGCTATTTTCGGCCAAGAGGTTTAGTGTAGAGGGGAAAAAGAGCAGACTAAGTACAGAGTGAAAGGTCAAGTTTTATAATTATTTACGGTTCAAGTGGTTAAATATCTGAAAACTGAAATTGACATGAATCCAACTATCTAAAGATGAAACTATATGGAATTTATTAACATGTTTTGGGGGTCCCTGCTTCATCTCTCTCTCAACTAAGGGGTCCTTGGCCTGAAAACGGTGATGACCCCTGCTGTAATGACATTTAGATTAGGTAACAATTCCTATGCATCGCATGTCTATGATGCATTATAAATAGCAAGTGTTACCAAACAGCATTCTATAGTTTTGACAGAAATGTCCAAATCTACCAGCTCACAACGCATTGAGGTGTGACAAGTTGTTGCGAGTGTGTAGATCTGCTATTTTCATTACATTTGAAATAGGACTCGAGTGTTTAATTCATAATGCATTTCTGTAACCTGGGTCCCAAGAGTACAAGCTATACAAGCTTGTAGATCGATCTGCTGTTTGCCCCAGAATAGGAACACCAGGATTCCAGTGGTTAAATGTGCAATGTATGTTGTCTCAGGAGTTTGAAGGCATGGTGTTGGGGAAGAGGAACACAGAGATGGAGAGGCAGAGCCTCACTGAACGACTTGAAGCCAGCAGGCGCGTCATCGAGGCAACCCGGCGCCAATCTGAATGTTTGGAGAAACAGGTGGAGGAACTCGAAGGGAAGCTGCACATAAGCCAAGATGAAACTCATTTAGCTCGGGGGCAACTGCTGGCACTGCTGAAGAAGGTTTCTACCCTGCTGCACAGTGATTCTGAGGGAGACATCCCACCCTCAGAGGAGGACATTCTGCAGAAACTGGAAACCCTCTGCACCCGGGAGGGAAAATCACAAACGGTATAATACTATAACCTGTGGCTTTTATAAAGAATACAAAACACAGGCACTCATAGATCGGCCAAGTTTCAGTATGACAGCTTTGTTGACTACTGATAAGTCACAATTTATTTTGTATATCATACGTATGTATTTTATTTCTTCATACGTAGATACACCAATAGATGTGCATTACACTGAACAAGTACATTAAAAATATGAATGTAAACATAAGGATAGAGGCTGATATTGATGGGCATTGGGCACATGAATATGAACTAGATCAAAGCAGGCTCGGGCGTTTGGCCCCTTCCTACCTGAACCCCCAATATACCTTACTGTAGCCTATATACTATACACAGTATATTCAGTAGTATAAGTTATATACAGGTAGATATAGTGTGGAGATAAGATTCCTCACTCCATTAAGTTATTTAATTAACATCATTAGACCAGGTTCCACAGGGGATCATTATGGGCCATTACACCTTGAATATTGTGCTGCTCAGCAACAATTCCTGCCCTATAATAGTCAGAGGCATTTCCACTCTAAAATCAGCAGCTCTCTTAGTAATGAAAGTTCAGTGAAATGGTATTACTGCCTGTTCTAATTAATTGTGCTTTTGTGCTGTGTTTCCACATTTCACTACGGTATGCATTAATGAAGCTGGTTCCATGGGGGGTTATTACATGGCATTGTGTTTAGGCCAGGACTGATTTACCCCTCTCTGCATTCTCATGAATCTTTGCCGGTCTAAGCCAAAACTAAGCATTAATTTGTCACTCTAACTTCAGGCCCGGGATCCCTTACAGATTTTATTCCCCAATAACTAACCCTGCAGGCCATGGCAGAGATGGAACTGAGGCTGTCCCACGACTCAGATGAGCTGGCCAGGCAGACAGAGCTTCACCACAGTGCTCTGCAGAGGGCTCAGCTCGCAGAACTTCAAGTCCAGGACCTGAGAGGCAGACTAGAGCAGCTAGAGGGCGAGCTGTTGTCGGCAGACGTCCATCGTGATGGACTGAGCCACGGCCAACAACATGTGAGTACACTGGCAGCAGGCCCATGGGTCATGATGGGTAGTCGAGTTATCACGTCCAGATCTAATCACGGCATATGCGCAGCTGCTTTTGGAATAACAAAAACATAAAAATGTATGAATTAACAATAACTCTCATTCATGTACAGTATTCAATATGTTTATTATGATGAACATTTCTCAGTGTTAATTCAGTGTTCATTTAACACTGAGTTTGCTCCTTTTGCAGTATCAAAAGTTCCTGGAACAGTTGTCAGAGACCATGAAAGTTGACAGCATTGCTGTGGACCTTGGCTTCGATATGAGGCTAAAGCTACTTCTGTCCCGAGCAGAACAACTTGTTAAACAGGAAGGGACTGCTTTGGCAGAATCCCAAACTCTAGCCTACAGCCTGCAACGGAAGGTATAATTTACATGACCTATTGCCACCTATAGTTCAAAGCTATGTTGTTGATATTTAGAAAACATTCTAACCTTAAAGGAGTAGATGGGGACCATCCGGAATCAATGGGGGTACATTTACTATAGTCAATTTTCTGTCTTAGGAATACGACAAATACAAAAAACTGAACTCAAGTTTCCATGGCGAGAGTAATAAATTAATAAATAGAAGACAAAAAAGGCATTTTGGGGGTGAACTACTCCTTTAACCAGGTTGATTTACTTCTGGGGTGGAAACACCAGTCACAGAATTTACAGTATTGTGACCTTTGACCTTGCATTGACAGCATAAGGTGGGTATCATCTTGTAATGATCCCGTAGCTTAATACAATTATACAGTTACTTAACCACTTTCAACCTGGAGTCCCTACTTCTGCATGTCATTATAGGTTAATTTAGTTTATTACATTATTCTCAAAATGTTCCAATGGGCGATTTCACTATTTGTTGTACAACTAAGTATTTAGGGCTTAAGTGAATAATTGTGTCAGGCTTTTTTATCCTCACTTGAATTCAAAGCTATCACCTACTAGCCTGGGGCCAGCCTATATACTAATGCAGCTAACTAACATGTGTGGGGATGTCTAGCTGCAGCTAGCAAAGGCACATAAGTTGCCTAATGGATGCCTTAATACATGTCACTTAAGGTGGCTAATGGTGTGCAGACCTATTTTGTGCCTTTATTCTTCCTCCATTGACTCATTTGAACAAAAGTCATTTTGTGTCACTGATGGCTACTGTGTCACAGTTTCAGGTGCTTCAAAATAAAGAGTAGTGTTCCGGTGCTACAAAAAGCAACACTTCTCTCAGACAGGGGTACTTTCCAAAAGATAAACCACGGCAGTAAAAAGGATCCCATGTCATGATAGGATGACAGCACCGACAGAGAATATCCAGCAATAACTGTAGAAAAGGTTTTGTGCTCTTTTGTAATTGAAAGAAGACAAGCTCAACATGTCCAACATGTTTGTCAAACACAAAAAACGAAAATCTTTCAATTAAAATAAACATTACACCATCTCAACACTTGCAGTGCATTCTGGGGGGTTGCTGTCAGCCCAAGGCATCAAAAAAATACAAATTGGAGAGTCGATATAGTTCAGTACCACAAAGAAAAGTCTGGAGAAACTCAAGAGTAAAATAGATTGGTACGAATAAGGGAAAATGTATACATTTACATTTGCAACGTCCCTTTTTAACAATAGTTAAAGACACAGAAAAGTCGACTGGAGGGCAAGGAGCTCCACACAGAACTTCTAAGGAAGAAGGTGGCAGAGCTAGAGGAGGAGAAGAGGAGCCGGTCAGCTCTGGCTGTGGAGCGTGATGATGCTCACCTGGAGGCCAGGAAGCTGCAGAAGAAGGTGGAGCGTCTCCAGGGCGAACTGAAGGCCGCCAAGTTGTGCAACACTGAGCTCCAGGCTCAGCTCTGCCACACCAACGAGCTCAAGGTAGTGGGGAGAACAGCTTGGGTCCACACTCCACCCAGAGGCAGAGTCACAAGGCCAATGACCTCATGACGTACATGTATTTGTGTTATGCAGTATACATTCTTATATACTATACTATACAGTATACTGTATTACATATTCAAACCCTGTGGTCATATACTAATGCAATGTGAGAAAACAATTTCAATCCTTGATAAAGTTGTTGAATTATTATTATTTTGATTCAGACATTGACAACTGGTTCTTTGGTCCTTGCTGTGTCATTGACATTGTTAAGCTTAAAGTCATGGAACAGAGTCAGGCCATGCAGGAGCAGAGTAAAATTCTGGAGGACCTGGTGGAAGGGAAGGCAGAAGTAGAGAAGACCTTGAGCTCAATTAGCTCAGACCTACAGAGCCAAGAGAAGAAGGCGGAGGAAGGCCAGCAGCAACTTGTCACCCTCAGGCAGACCCTAGCTCAGCTCTCTGAGAGGGAGAGAGAGGTATTTTTTTCATCTCATTTTTGTATTAAAACATGAACATGTGCACAGCTCCCTGGTGCTTGAACACGTTCAGGTTCAAGTGGTCAACAAAATGGTCCTCTGTAGAATTTGGAGAGGGAATTAGTTTCTTATTTTTAAAGGCTTATTGTCATATATTTTTTGTAAATAACTGTCAGATTCACGCCCATTTATTTTCTCTCTCCCTGCCTCAGCTGTTTGACTTCCGCAGAGTGGTTTCGCAGATGCTAGGCCTTGATGCAACAGCCTTGGCTCTTCCAAATTATGAAATCATCAAGTTACTAGAGAGCCTCCTTCACCATCAACACCACCACCACCACCTTCATCCTCATCACCATGCCCTGCCGTGGCACTGTCCTACCCACCCTTTTCTCCCCCAAATCCAGGCAACATCTCCATATCCTGACAGTTCCTCCACCTTGAATGCTTCTACCTCTAGGTCCTTTGGTCCTGATGATGCAACATTTGGCCAGGACAGTTAAATTACTATCATAACTCCTATGGCTTTGAAATGATTCACCGAACGAGCATGAAAATGAATAAAACAATGTGTGTGAAAGATCAATAAAAGACTAAATCAAAATAAGGATTTGGCATTCATTGTTTGTGATATTCAGATATACAGTACATACAATATTTCATAGATTTTGACCATTATATACAAATCATGTTAAATAATCCAGGACTGTTATATTATTTGATACTGGACGGAGAGGGCCATACAAAATATACAGTCATTCTGTTCTTATCTCATGATTCTGAATGTTGTCATGTTATATCTTGTTAAAAAAATAAAAACGATGTATACAGTTACATGGTTCAATGAATTGTACAGTATGTTGGTACGGTTTTCAAACTCTTCATAGTAATGGGTTTCCTTTCTTCTTAAGTAATCAACACACAATTTGGCTTAAATGGATCTTCAGTCATTGATTTAACATGGAATTCATGTTAAAAAATAATATTACTTTGATGACTGACACACTGAGCGATATGTAAGTAAATAAAATCATAGGTTAGAACGACATGCCAAAATACGTAAAAAAATAATTGCAATATAAGATATATTAAATGTTATATTACAAAATTTCAGTTGTTACAAGCAAATTCACAGGCTATAATTTCAGCATTTAACTTATAATGTAGCTTATTTTATCCCAACATTTCCTTCAACAGTCCAACAACTTCCCACAAATACTCAAAATGTGTTCTAGGGGGCTTCAACACTTCCTTTAACTTGCTGATATTCACTGTGTCCAAAGAATGTAGGTTTTCATTATTATTATGTTTTACTTCGTGAGGGGGGTTCTTAGTTTTTCACACCAATGATGCTTCTTAATTGACACAGAAATATACAGCGTTAAGACAGTGAAAAACGTGTTCCTAGGTGCTACACAATAAGAGATTAACTGGAGATAGCAGCTGTTATTTTGTCAAAACAAACGCATGACCGAGATTGAGCTGAAGTAAGTAACAGACCACTCTCGAAAGTTCAACATCGATTGTTGTGGTCAAACCAAGAGTAACCCCAACCTATTTTAAAACCCTGCAGCAGTTCTGGATAGCTGCACACAGTATGTTCCTCTGAGTTCATTTAGCTCAGAGACTGTAAAAATGTACACCATATGGTTCATTTTTGCACTCTCCGGGTTAAATGAACACTGAGAACTTTGCTGCGTGGATATTATTCATTGTCCGCCTTCACACAGGAGGTGGCCCGTTGGTGTAGCTGAGCATGGGGTAGAAGGAACGAGCAAAGTTGTTGAGCCGAGAACAACCAGAGTCTCCGTTAGACATTGGCACCAGGCAGGACATGCCTACCAGCAGCAGCAGCAGGAAGATCTGGAGAGGGAGTGCCACCCAGAGGACACGTCTCACGAGGGACCATCTACGAGCCGGTGAGGACGGCGACGTGTCCGACTCAGAACGGGAGGAAGCGAACCCAGCGTCGCTGCGAGACCTAGTCACATGGCACCGTCCCGAAAAACTCATTTAGTTCAACACAACCAACAAGTTAAAGACATTCACGTTCCCTCCGCCAGCCATTTGATTTGGAGTCATCAAACTCACAATGTTAGGATTACAATACGCTGGCAGCCGGAGAGATCGCTTTACTGTGGCTACAGAGATAAACTCGTATAACATCTATCAACTTACTGTCATTTAATTAACCAACTCCACTCAAAACTCACTCTAGTTCATTTGCTATTTCCCCAAAAGTGGGTCAGTGGTTCGTGTGCAGTGTACCAATTTTCAATCCAAATAAGATCTCAGTTCCAGCAACTATAGGGAACTGTATACAGTATCTGTGCTTGCCAAAACTGGTGTATTTACAAGGCAATGGTGGGTAGACACCTGAAAGCAATGTTTACACAGTATTTGGCATTGGTGATTTACACAGAATGGTTGGCAAAACACAATAACAAAGACAGTCATGAAGCAAATCTCCAGGCATACATACAATCCTACATCACAAAACAGATACAGCATGTATGTGAGGTAGCATTCCCTTGCAGGGGCGTTAGGATAAAAGACAAAGGGCATGCTGCAGTTGAATATTCTGATATTCATAGAAGCTCTCTTTGGAGGTTTGTGTTCATTGAAAAATGCAAAGCATGCCAAGACAAGTAGCATAGCGATAATAATTAAAAAAAAAAGCTCTTTAATCAGGGTAGAGTAGCTTTGCTCAGCTTTTGTTAAACATACAGTATTATAGTTCACCATCTGAAAACACCACCACCCTCCATAAAAACTGTCTGCTTTCAACGAAAGGAAATAATATAGTCATCTAAAAGAGGAATGTTTGCAGTGCAGCTCACAGATACCTACCCACTGGGGAAACACAAACACCTGCATTTGTTCTTACTAAGCAGACACAGACACAGAGGCCTGGTGTACTCTCTAATTGGGTAACATTAAATCCATGTCAATCAGGAACGCAGGGATGTCATTAAAGCCTGTCTTACACAGGTAGTCCTGTGTGTTTGCTAAAGTGCCTGACCCCTGCCCTAACATTTTGACAAAATGGAGACTTGAGAGGCAAGAATGGCAGATCAAGGAGGGGGGATGGTGAATAGTCAGTGAGATAGAAGAAAGAAAGCAAGAAAAAGAAGAAATGACACACAAGAGAGAGCGATAAAGAGAAATTGCAGCCTTTGCATTGTTCATTGCAGACATGTACTGGCTTGGCATTTTGAAGGAAAGGGTGTGTGTGCTCAGTTGTTGCTCAGCAGGGAGTGTTAGATCGAGTTATTTATGCGATATACATAGATAATAATGCCCTCTGGTTAGCAGTGTTAAGCAGCCGAGGGCATTTGCAGAGAAGAGGCCTTGCACCATTCCTTATGAATCTCTTGAAGGATGTGTGGGCTACCATTCAGCTCATCCCCTAGCCTACACATAGTGTCTAGACTTAGAAGATGATGGAATTCATTGTCATGAGCTATTAAAAATTGTATAACTAACTATAATTAGGGATCTAATATTTATTTAAAAGGAAAAAGTTATGTGAGACTGTTAGGGTCATTCAAGGTTAGTAAGCAAGGAGCCATTGGGGTGGAGGGGGCTCCAAGTGCATCATGGGTAGAGTTCCATTATCTTCTGGGTGTTCTAGAAACCAACAGAAAGGTACCTGTGGTGTGAACCGCTCACAGGAGGTCCAGAGGGTGACAGACTACATTTGCCCCGTTGCTGTTTGCAATGAACAGGGGGGAGTAAAAGAAAGAAAGTATGTTTCAGTCCAGGCAAATAAAGACAAAAGCTACCGATGAAAGAAATCCCAAAATGAATAAAGAGCAGCAACAAAATCATATGTGAAGGTGTCGGTGAAAGATAGTAAACCGTGATTTATCAAGAAACTGGCTTTCCAAAGTGCACGGCTACTGTGGCGTGTTTGAATGAAGTGCTGTTACCAACAAACCCAACTCATACTGAAAGCTAAGACGTATGCCTTAGGATGTATGATTTGCCTTGGTAACAGACTTTTAGTGACACCAAGCACATCTTAAAAGCATTAATATGCTTATTTGGATTGACTGAGAGATATGCTTGTTAAAATGAGCATGTTAAGATTTCATCTTCTGATGAATTTAAACAAGAATCTGCCCATTTGTTTTTAACAGTTAAAGATATACCTGTTTGGTCCACATTCTGCATTTTGAGCAGTTTTAAATAGCCAACATTCTAGGGACAAAGAGGGAAACCAGAGTGTGAAGAGATGAAACCAGGACCACCAGGACCAGGAGGTCCACCAGGACCTCAAATTCATAGGGCAGAATTTATGTGTGTGTGTGTGGAAAAACTAGACTGGAAAAACAGAAAACTAAAACTGAATAACTAAACAAAAGTCATACAAGAAAAGGAAGAAATAAAGAGTGGGGAAAAAAGTAATTTCTCCAGTGCTCTGGTGGGGGTTCGCTCTGGGAAGAGACAACGTGCAAGAAGAATAAAAGGCTGGGGGAAACGGTTCAGAGACCAGAAGGAGTGGGTGGTGTGTGACATGTGAAGAGGGGAGTAGAGGTGTGGAGAGGTGTGAGGTGAGCTCCTGGGATGAGAAGAGGTGAATCTGGCCTTCAGCTGATGCAGTCGAGGCATCTGTGATGCTCTGTCTTACAAGGGGGGCGGGGTTAACCAAAAACCTTGCTTCTCAGTGACGGTGCATGTGCCATGTGCAGCTATACGTTACCGATCGTCGTCGACTGGGCGTGCTCCTTCCTGACAAGGGACTGATTGAACCAGAGGTGTCCAGGTCATCAGCAGATGACCACGAAGACAGATCCTGAGGGGTAGAGAAGGTGTGGAGATGAGAATGAGAGAAAGAGAGAGAAAGAAACAGAAAGAGAGAGACATACGTATCAGGAGCCATCAGCAAAAGGTTTAGATGCCAAACGTGAATAAATCAACAATATTTTCATGTTGCATTTAGTCTGTACTTGTGTGCAACATCATTGATAACAAAGATTCCTTCAAGTTCTCTTTGCATTACACAAAATCCCGTGTGTGTGTGTGTGTGTGTGTGTTAGGGATGCGAAGATATACCGGTACGGATCGTAATCGCGATACAAACGTCCGCAATACGGTCGAATCGGTTCATTCAGTGTGTACCGGTACAATAGACGGCCGAAATCGTGATGGATCGTGCCGTGAGTGTCTGGATCGGTACATTCCGCGATTGTATCGGTTCTTCCATAATAGTATTTCATTCTATCCTGTGTTTCCGAGGCGCCATGAATGCACCATCATCAGCCGTTCGGTTCAGCCCCCTCCCCAAAAGCCAGTCTTTAACGCGAGCTGCTCTCGGACAGACGGACATCTGCACTCTGCATGCTTGCAACCAGGGAGACAGACAGCGAAATGCGAGTGAATCAACACAGACGAACTAGCAGCCCCACGGGTTAAAAAGATGATAGATTAGTACAGTACTTAGCTTTATAACATCCAAGTCCGCTGCGCTGATTGTTGTCACAGAGTAGCACAGGCTGATCGAGTGATATGTAATCAACAGCCGTTTCTTAGCGAATCTTCGACGGACAATTGATTGAGATCATCTTCTCTCTGCGCTATATTAACTGCACACACACAACAACAACAATGTTGCTGGGTGTTGTAGGACTACTGCTTGCGTTTAAAACAAAGTATTTGTCACTGTTCTACAACTTTCCTGTTGATGCAAGCAACTCTCTCACTTTCTCTGCTGCTAGTTCTGCTCTGGAAAAGAAGCCTAATTTATACATCGCAGTACAAAGGTGTTGCACCTAAAATAGCAGACCTACAAGCTCACAATGCGTCGTGGATGCGACGCGCTGTGAGCTTGTAGGTCTGTTTTAAAACATTTTGGCTATAAAAATTGCATAATCCTGGATTAAATATAATATAATATAATATAATATAATATTATATTATATTATATTATATTATATTATATTATATTATATTATATTATATTATATAAATACAAACCAGGGAGGGACTTTATTGTTTTTCAGGTCAAGGACCCCTTAGCTCAGACAGAGATCAAGCAGGGACCCTCGCTGTAGGCTATACTGTATCACACAAATATTTGGCAGGCCCCCTGTAATAACCCTGGATTGGGGTCCCTGACTCCCAGTTGAAGACATATAGGCCTACTAATAATGACATAGGCCTTCTATATGATTAGTTATCAAACACTTCTACAATAGCTAGCAGCTTTGTGTTCTCCCAGAATACTATATGTTGGGTTGTTAGACAGAGCCTAGTACTACAGTGAAACAATAAATTGCCTTGAATTTAAATTTCATAAATTTTTAGTCGCTATGTTTTGTACATTTTGGGATTTGGGCTTGAATCGTGGTGAATCGTGAATCGTATCGCATCGTATCGGGAACAGGGGTGGATCGTGATGTATCGTATCGTCAGGATTTCAATGTATCGCAATTATATCGTATCGCTGGCTGTGTATCGAGGTCCGTATCGTATCGCCTCAGTGGTCGAGATTCGCATCCCTAGTGTGTGTGTGTGTGTGTGTGTGTGTGTGTGTGTGTGTGTGGCATTAAGTAGTTCTGACCTGTTGACTGCTGGTGATATCCAGAATCTTGGCCAGTTCCCGCAGGTCTCGAGTCACCTCCTTCAGCAGCAGTTTGAGGCGGTTCCCTATGACGTGGACCTTCTCCTTGGCTTCCAGGCAGTCACTGCCTTGGGAGTTCACGAGCAGCTGCAGGGACATGTCCTGGAGAGATGCTACCTTCAGCTGGGAATCCAGCAGCTCCCGTCGGATTTGCTGTGGGAATCAAAAAGGTGGTAGATAGGAATGGATTAGAATTAGAGCTGGACAGTCATTCCAGTAGCTGAGCGATTAGTGCATCTACCACATCATAGGAACGTCCCCAGTTCAATTCCACCTGTGATGTACTGTCTACCTTTGCTTTACTGTCTCTTTTATCTAAAAGCTAAAATAAAACAAAAAGGTTTATATTTTCGGTTGTAACTCAAGACCAAAAAATCGTTTATGACAGTCAATATAGTGTGTATATTTTGTAATGAACCATTATTTTGGCCTACTGCCAATGTGCACAAGACATTTGGCATAGTGGTTTGCGAGAATAGCTTTGGAGACAAAGACGGTAAGACCAACAGTCTTATAGATGGCTAGACTCCAGCAGGGCCACGCTGTATAAACTCCTTCATACCGTGAGTGTTTTGTGATGGTCATGTAGAGTGTCGCTGTCCTGCATGGGATCGATGGGAATGATCTCATTCCGCCGACGGTCGATGTTTTCCAGCCACAAAAGCAGACCATGACTCATCTCATGGAAGTCCTACAAATTAAATTTGCATAAGGAATGTATGTAGAGCTAATACTCATTCAAGATTTGATAATCACTACACTTAAATGAAACACACTTTAGCTATGAGATCATACTGCATTGTTGTGATCAACAATACAAACAGACGATATTTATGCATTTGAGTGATTATTTCAATTGCGAAATAACAAAACTGGACTAAAACTAAAATAAATTCATATGTAACTCAGTTTGGGGTCAAACGTTTGACTTACATGGCACTGCATGAGAGCTTGCTGAAGAGAGGACCTCCACTCCTCCAGTGAGTTGCCCAGTTTGTCCCAGTGGTGGTTCATATCTTTCAGTCTGGCCTGCAGCTCTCGTGACTCCTCTGTGTCAGACTGCACAAACTCTGTACTGCACAGGTTAATGGAGAGAACAATAGCCTTGCGCTTGTCGAAGGACTTCTGTAGCTCCTGTAGACAATCAGAAGAAGTTGTTAATGAAATTGAACAGGGTGGAAAAAAGTACAGTTTAGATGCACAAAGGCTGAAATAATACACAATAATAATACATTAAAGTTGAGAAATGAGGGTCTGTTTGTCTGTGTACAAGTATTTACATACAGTACATACATATCAATTCTGGAATGACTCAGTACACAACTGAAGCCAACAAGCCATTGTGTCAATATCTGACATAATAACATATCATATAACTTCAGTAGCCTACTGTTCGCTGTAGAACAATGAGTGATTGTATGAAAAGTCATTCCCTTGGACACTGAGGTCATCTAGAGATGAGCGGCTTAGCTCAACTATGCACACCTCTAATTTGCTTTTGTTTGTGTTGCACTTCTCATACTTTGAAAGCACATACTGGTAGAGGTGTATAACATTTAACCCATTAAGATCTGGAATTATTTTATACTTTAACTACTGAAAAATAGCAGATATACAAGCTCACAGCATGTCACCGAGTGCCACGCTGCGAGCTTGTAGATCTGCTATTTTTGAAAGATAGCAAAATCTTTTGCAAATCTTTGAATATATCTTTTTAAAAGCATTTGTAACTCAAATATTTGCTTCTGGGGGTCCCTGGAACAACATTTTGAGATGGGGGTCTGCGGCCAAATACATGAAATTTTGGGGGTCCTTGACATGAAAAAGTTTGAGAACCACTGATTTAGAAGAAGGATTTAGAATACATTTATAATCGGTTCAAAAATATTCAAAGACTTTTGAAATATTTTCAAAATCTTTAAAAAATAGCAGATGTACAAGCGCACTTGTATATCTGAGACAGAAAGCACAGTAAAGAAAGATTCTCAAAGAAATCTGGAAATTAAATAAGTCTTCGGTCACCTTGAGTTTCTTGATGCGCTGCTCTATCATCTGGAGGTCGGTGCTGAGGTCCAGCCTCCGCTGCTCGTCCAGTTGCTCCTCCGTCTGACCCAGCCACGTCCACACGCTGTTCAGGTCAGAGTTCAGCTGCTGCCACTGCTGCTGGTTCTGCTTGGTGCGGAGCCCTTTGCTGAGGTCCTGAGCCTGCAGCAGCTCCCAGCGCTCAATCACACCTGGGATACACAAAAATAAAAGAGGGACAGCTGCTAAGGACGTCCTGAGCATATTATCACAATATAAGCACTGTGTGATCAATATAATCAAAATATGAATCAGTATGTCTTTATTCTTATTATTATATATATGTTTTTAAATATATTTTTGAGGCCTTTTCTGCCTTTTTTTTATTGGTAGGTACAATATACAGATACAGTAAGTTGACAGGAAAGGGGGAGAGAGATGGGGGGGTGACACACAGCAAAGGTCATCTTGATCGGGACTTGAACCCGCGACACACTGTCAGGCCGGATTACCAGCCTAGGTGCCTGGACCACTACCCTGTGGCCCAGGCCAGCCTTTATTCTATTCGGAAATTAGCGCCACCTGCTGGGCCATGAATTAGAATTGCAGTGTTTTCAGTAGGTCCACATTGGCTTAATTCTGAACAGAAAAACCTTGGTTCTTGTCATTGTGTGAATTAAATCACATTCAAGTTATCACTTAAACCCTATAATATTGACCGGTGGTCCAAGGGCTCTATGCTAGTAGGCCCCCCTCCTATTTTCGCTCTACACTAAATCTCTGGCTAAAAATAGCCAAACTACAAGCTCACAAGATGCGTTGTCAGCTGAGAGTTAGCCTCAAAATAGGGACACTACGTGTTTAATAATGCATTAAAACTGGTCAAAATGCCATGACAGCAGTACCTGATGTTTGGGACTCTGAACTGCTGGCGTCTGCCAGTCCAGAACCAGGGTCCTCTTCCTCCTTCAGCTCGAAGCCCATCCTCTTCACTGCATCAATGCTGCCACGGCACTCACCCAACAACCGCATCTACAGGTCAGCCAGGAAATATGTATAATGTAGCTTGTCAGTGAAATTTTCTTGTATGGCTGCACACTATTCCGATTCTGTTTTCAATGAATGGGATAATCAAGAACCTTTTTTTTTAAATTACTCTGATTTTTAATATTTGTCATACAATAATGGTTTTATGTATAATTATGATTATTTGGAATATCTGCACATATTTTGATGGACCAGGTGTAATAGAGCATCACTCACGTATCCCATGTATGACGCATCCAACTCTGTACTGCTGGTGGGTGTGCGACTGTCTGAGTGATGCAGGTGGAAGCGGCTGCTATCCACAGAGCCAATGTCTCCTGCTGACATAACATCAAGGGGTCAGACGATGGAGGATCTAAATGTGTTTACACATTTTTTTCAGTTCAGCATCTCCGGGAACAGGCAAGTCATGTTTGCTGTAAACCAGTGGTTCTCACAGGGACCCTGGGAGCCAGATTACTGCTAGTGTCCTGTTCCACCAGGTAGTTAATTTCCCTCACCCATTGTCCCGGCCCGGTCTAGATTTGTTATACAACAAGAATGAAAACCAGCAGTACTGCGGGTGCTCAGGCCCGATGGTGAGAATGGAGAGACAACACGACAACATGAAAATATCAAATAAAAGTGTCCAGTGTTCCTTGCAAACGTGAACATCATGCTTATCTGAAACAACAGTGTGAACGTGAAAAATCTCTAAAGAGGTTAGCTACAAATAACAACACTCTGCAAGTCAAACAAAAGTCAGAAAAAGCAGGTTAGAAGGAGAGTTTGGATGAATTCCATTTCAATTCAGCACATTTTTGGGATTGTCTAAAAAATACTTGAATTGAACTAACAAAATAGAAATGGAATTGAACCTAACCCCATGTTAGAAACATGTTGCTTTGTTACAGCGCTCAATCTGTGTGTGGTTGTGTGTGTGTGTGTGTGTGTGTGTGTGTGTGTGTGTGCGTGTGTGTGTGTGTGTGCGCGCGCGTGTGCGCGCGTGCGTGCGTGTGTGTGTGTGTTTGTCAAGATACAGTATGAAGAGAAAACAACAACACACAAATCAAAGTCCAAATCAAAGACCAAGCCAGTGAGCAGATTATTATTGTGTGATTTTAACTCAGACAGGTGGCTGTTACTTCTAGTCCCCAAACACTTGTGTCATGCTGGGGAGATTTCTGTTGCCTACCAGTGGAAGATCTCAGTGTTTGTTCTGTTATTTTAACATATTCCTCAGGGCTCTCTGGGATCACTACACCTGGAAGAAACATTATACAGTATACATTCAACACTGGGGTATTATTCAAATAATGAACTGGTAAGATCAAGGGTGTAATGATTGTTATGATCAAACAGGAACACCAGGTCAGATGGTTTAGAGCATCAAGACAATATTTTAGACAGTAATTACAATGTGACTTAAAGCAATACTTTTTCGTTGTTGTCTAGACCTATTATTGCAATATATATTTGTACCGTAAATATTCTGGCCTTACGACAGAACACATGTATGGCTCTGGAGTCAGTCAACATAAATTATGTCACCGTTCTGAAGTTAACAACATATTTTTTATTTGATTCATTACAACCTGGGAGTAGTTTCAGTTGATCGGTCTCTCTGAAAAATCTTACTTTACAGTAAGTCCTTCCACTTAAAAGGCTGACAAAAGAAGCATCTGCTTCCAGTATGGCAGCCACCAAAACATTCTTGGACAGACATGAATGGACATCCAGCATGTAATGAAGCACCTTATCCTTCTTTAAAATCCCTGTCCATCCCTCAACCTGAAACAGGACACAGGGTGTTGTTTTTGCATGCTGACCTGACAGAGCTGAACCGGAGCGCTGGAGGAAGTCCCCTTCCTCGCTCTGCTGCTCTCTCAGGGCCCTGCTGGCACTCTCCAGCCCACGGCTCAGGTCGTAGTCGTGGTCCCACTCCAGGGGGATGGAGTCCACGCTGGCTGGGGTGTCTCTGCCGGAGCGCTCGGTCCTGAGCGGGGCTGCTAGGGAGGTGGAGCGGCTGGAGGAGGGCAGGGGGGAGAGGAAGCCGTCTCCCAGACGCTCGCTCCATGGCAGGCTGGACAGGTCGCCGTGCTCGTCTAGCTCCAGCTCGCGGTCCGAGAACGACACCTCGGTGTCATCGTCAGTCAGCTGAGGAGAGAGGAGTGACACCGTGTGCTTTACACATCTGCATGTGCATGCATTGGGGGTGCTGCACCCACTTTTGTCTTTGTCATCATTCAGTCAGAAAAACTTTATATCAGCTGTTCTTCCAATGTTTTATCTCCCTTTGCATATTTGTCTTCTGTACAATGACTCTAATAAAGTGTTCATCCACAAAACACTACCATTTAGAAGGAAATCTTTGTGAAAATCCTCCTCATATTCTTAAAAAGTGCTTAGGTGAACAATATGCAGAACCTTCTGGGTCAATAGTTATACTCAAGAGTTCATATCGACACAGAATTCTAGTAAAATATGATAATGAATGTACGATGCAGAATAATGGGTGTGGTGCTTTTAATCTGGGGTCTTACAGGCAGGCGGATGAGCTTCTTGTAATAGCGTTCCACTCGTCCAAACACCTCTTGACAGTAGCGCTGCAGCTCCTCCAGCTCTTCCTCGATTACAGCAGCGTCCAGGGGTTCGCTCTTCTCAATCAAAGTCTCTCCCTGCTGGAAGATGTGCTCAATCTTTGCCGTGGTCAGGGAGATCTCCTGCTGGAATGCCTGAGGGACAGACGGATGAGCTTCAATCAACTCTGTGCCCAATGCTATGCATGTTTACTACTGTATTTAAAGAGGCATACTGTACTTACCCGTAGCTGTTTGATCTTGGCCTGAATGTCACACTCAGAGAAGTGTTCAATATTGGTGAGCTGTAGGTCCATCTCCGTTAGCCACACCAGGATACTGTCCCTGGCTGTCTCGAACTCCTCTCTCTGTGTAATAAAGTGCTGCATGAACAGAAACGAGAAACTGCCGTTAGAACCAGGTACACTTGTATAGCACATACTTCCATAAGGTATTCTAAATGGCAAATGATTGACAATGAACTTATTTGGTTATTATCAAAAGTATTGTTGTTATTATTAGCTCCTGTTACAGATGCTATAGGGGCTGCAAGCTATTCTGAAAAGCTGTCTGAGATTAAAATCTGTATTTTTCTGCATCACCTAATTTTGAACTTATTTTTTACCAGAATAATCAAGCCTGGTGGAGACAAAGAATAATATAGTGTACCTTAAGCCTGCGGAGAATGGATGCCACCCTCTTCTGCAGGTTGTCCCATCGCTGATTGGCGTCGTGGGCCATTTCCCTCAAGCGACAGGAAGAGTCTGTGCGGTTTTCCCTGGCCAGACGACGGTACTGCTTGTTGATCAGTTCCAGATGAGTCAGGCTTTCATGGACCTGCCTCTGAAAGGCCTTATATGCACACACAAAGAAGCTCACTAGTTCACAAGTTGCCAATGACAAATGGTCCTTCGGAACAGTTGCAGTTAGAACATAAACTTTCTAGTGGAGCAATTTTGGCCCAAACTGAAATGATGACTGACTAGTGATGATTTCCACTGGGGTCATCCAATACTAAAAAGTGAATGCACTCAAGATAATGTAACATGCTTTCAGTAGAGTCAACCAGCTTACTTTTACAGGTAAATAAACAGGTTTGAAATAGATGTACCTCAAATTTCTTTAGCTCTTCCTTAGCTACAGTGTAGAGTACTCCAGAGGAGTTTGGCAGTGCAGCAGTCTTCTCTGAAGTGGCCAGCCACTCCTCGAAGCGTGCAAAGTCATCCAAGAACTTCTGCCATAAGCGCCACGTCTCCTCAATTCTGGCAAAGAGCACAGCAAATGTGTAGGAGAGTAATGCAAATAAATACAGTATATATAAAATTATGTATTTTTTAAAGTGTTCATTAATATGTGATAATCGGGAATGGTGTGCCTCCATTTTGCTAAGAGATATCTTAAATAGTTTAATTTACATGAATTTATTAGTGAATTCAATTTTCCCATTGACTTTAATGGGAATATGCGAAAAAGACAACCCAAAAATCTGCTTGAGTGCATAAGCTTCTTACTTGAGTCTCCTGTCCATAGACAAGGCACAGATACTCCTCCAGCGGCGGTCAAGGCTGCGGGTGGCCTGCTGGATGGAGTCACACTCCGCATCGGTGGCACAGGCGTCACAGTCATGCAGGAGCACCTCACACAGGTTCAGGACAGACGCCACCCCAGTGCTGTGTTTCTCTATGTCCCGCTGAAGCTCCTGTAGTATAACATATTAAAATGTATCAAATCTAATGTGTGATTCGCCTATGTTGTGGCCCAATACTAGATATATAGACCTTTATTGATCCCGTGGGGAAATTTATTTGTCAATGGCAGGCCAGCAGTAAACACAGGACAGACACATAAAAAGGAGTTGCAGCTAAGGGTAGCAAAAGTACTACTAATAATGATAGGGATACAAAAAAGGGTCGCCAGGCAGCAGTATGAGTTGCTACACTGTTTTACCTGCTGTAGATCCAGCTTCCTTTGGATCTCCTGGAAGTCACAAGTGTCGTAGGTGATGGGGTTAGACAGCTCTGTCTCGATGTGGGCCAGCCAGGAGCGCAGACTGCTCATGTTCTTGTCCAGTTGCTGCACAGCCACCAGTGTCTCCCTCAGCTTCTTCACTCTAAATAATAAAATGAATACAACTCTATATAATAAATGAAATTCTATACTATGAAATACAATGAATACAACTCTATATAATGAATTAAATTCTATACTATGAATGTACAGTAACTCTATACAATGAATGTACAGTAACTCTAAACAATGAATGCAACTCTATTCACCGAATGAAACACAATAAACCACTGACTGGAGTGGGACAGGAAAATTATGAAATTCTACTTGCAACAAAATATCTATTTATTTTAAATATTTATTAGTAGAATGCCAATTCTTATTGACCTTATGTCACACATGTCGTGTGACAGGTTCAAGCAAGTCAACAGGCACCGAACTGGTGCGAAAATACTTGAGCGTTCCTTTGAGCTTTAGGGTTAAGGTGTGTGTCTGTATTTTTACCGAGCTCCGATGAGGTCCAGGAGATGCTGCCAGCGGTCGCTGACTTTGCCCAGTTTCTGTTCAATTTCTGAAGCTTTGGTGTGATGGCTCGCCCTGGCCAGACGCTCTCCCAGTTCATGCAGTTGCTGCTTGTTCTCCTGTGCCACAGCTATCTCCTCCTGGTAATCCTGACATACAGTAGTTTAGCACCAAACAGTGAGCAGAAAGGAGAATGGAGCAGCAACAATGAGAATCGGCTAAAAGGACCATGACGCCGTCAGTGCATTTCATTGTCTATTCACAGCTTCAGCCATATATCATACATAAACAGACATGATTTCACAAATAGAAAGATACAGTATGCTTTGGAAGAGGGTTGGCAGTAATGTCAGAAATACAGTGGAGATAATGGGCCAAACATGCCATATCACTGTCCTTTAATAGCCAGGTGTTCATACAGTATAGGCTTAACTAACTTGTACAATGACTTGGTGTATTTGAGCACTGTGTAAAATACCCATGTGTATTGACTGACACAAAGTGCATGCTCATTGAAACAGATAGTAAATAAGAACTGGCAGATGTTGGTTAGTATTTACCTTTCGGAGTTTCTCAATCATCTCCTCAATGCTGATGTCTCCGTTCTGGGAGACCTTGTTCTCCATGTTGGTGAGCCACTCGCACAGCTCCTTGTATTTCTCGTTGAAGACCGACCATTCATTCAGCTTCTCACTCACCTGCTGCCTGCGCAACGACAGCTGGAGGGGGAAAACATCCTGTATTGTCAATGCTATTAGTATACACAGCATATGCATACATGCAGTCACACACACATGCACACACACTTAGCCACGCAATCATATCTCTCACTCACTTGTTCGTAAGTAGTGATATAAAGCTGTCCCAGTACCGTCATACAGCTAGCATTTCATTTCCTGTGTGTGACTCGCTCTGCTCTACACAGGATGCAGCATCTGAAGAATCTATGTCCTGTTTTGCATTGGAGGTTTCTTTCCGTTTGTATACCTAAACTATACTCACACTGTCCCCATTTTCTAATCTGAATGAGGTCTAAGCATTTGCATACTGTAATTGTGATTAAGTATGATACTGTTTACGCAGTGACATGACATGAAGTTTCAGGTTTTAGTTGCCTACAGCTGATGCTTTCAAATAGCAGATTTTTAGAAATTTTTATTTGAGGAAAAATGTATTGTGTAAAATCTATAATTTCTCACATGTATTAGTTTCTTTGTATTTGCCCCCATTTTTTTATCCCATATGTCAAGCTGATCAGTGAAGTCAATGACTTGCTGCCTAAAGCCACAAAAATGTTTGTGGGACATCAGTGCCACCATCTGGTATCACATGTAACTGCACACACTATTGTCTTCAAGTGTTCTTCATAATAATAATAATAAACTAAAACTGAAGACACTCATGCTAAGCTTTATGTTGGAAAATATTTTAACCATTTGATTGCTTTTTACAAATAAATAGATTTATTTAGGGTAATTTGCTTGCCAGGGTGATCACAATTCAGCAAAACTGTGGATGATACAGTATATTGACTTTCCTTTCATTAAGAGCTACAGCAAGTTGTTAAAAGGAACTAGGATTGGTGCTTGTCTATTGTCAGAATTAGGAGTTAAAATATGACTAGGGCCTCCCACACTAAGAATAACACATAACTCCCACACTAAGAATAACATAGAAGATTAAGAATCCAATGGCCGATGGCATTTATTACCCTTTATAACATAGTTGCTGGTGTGTAGCATAATCTACCTGGTGACAGATTTCTTCCCACTGCCGATGCAAGAGCTCAATGCGCTCCTGCAGAACAGACAGGTCTTCAGCACTGATGTAACAGGACAGAGACTCTCTCAGCACAGTCAGGTGGGCCATGTCTTCAGTCCAGCCGTCAAATGTGTTCTCCAGGTCCTGATGATGGATGACAATAATAACAATATGAATACTCTGAGAGATGGCATGGTGGCGCGCCACATCTCATGTTCTTATCAACATGGTAATGTCTTAGTGTTTGACTGTTCCATAATCCGTCACTTGTTTACTTTCGCCATGCTCACATGCCGTATGCACACATACATGTTTAGACATAGTTAATAACACAAAACATCTATGTGTGTTGGTCCGTCTGTCCTGGGCAGAACTTTTTGTTGCGAACATTTGTGCCTCTGCACCAATATACATGTACATGCATTTGGAAATGGCGCCCAAATAATCTCTCACTCTCACTGCTGTCAACCTCGTTCTGAACAGTGTGGTACCCTGTGGTTGTGGTGCTTCCTAATGATATTACATTACATCCTCACTTTTGAGCTCGCTGTCTGCAAACATACAACTGCATGTCTATGAACAACGATAGCAATATGCCATTTACAATGGACTGTTTATGGTGAAACACTGAACAGCAAACAGATGCTGGCATCTGTGCAGGGTCAGTGAAGGCTGCTATTATTAGGTTCTGTTTTCTGCAATTCCATGATACTTCTGGAAAAAACAACATTTACAACCAAAGACACAGTTACTATACCAAGGGTTAGAAGTGCTAAAAAAAAGGAATGTGTTTAAAAAGTAGAACAGGCTACCTTGCAGCGCATCTGTTCAGCCTGTAGGTCCTCGTGGTGATGGGGAAGATGCTGAGACAGCTGCCGCTTGAAGGCTCGCAGCCTCTCCAGGGATCCACCGATACCTCTCTCACATCGCTCCCAGTCCTGTACACAGCACACACAAATGCAAGGTGAATCAAAGTTCAAATAAATCGCTGCACACTCCATAATGTTGGCAGTGATGCTTGAAATAAGTGAGCGTTCAACTTCTACACTTTATTTATAGGTCTCGTAGCCAGTGGTGTAAAGTAACTAAGTCAATGTAAGTACTGTACTTAAGTACAGTTTTGAGGTATTTGTACTTTACTGGAGTATCTCCAATTTTCAATACTTTTACTTCTACTCCACTACATCTCAGAGGCAAATATTATACTTTTACAACACTACAAATAGAGATGCAACACATTGTGAGCTTGTAGATCTGCAATTTTCAACAGATTTTCATACATTTTATACATTTGAAAACATGTGAAAGGGGACCTTCTTCATAATGAGTACTTTCTACTTTTGGTACTTTAAGTACATTTTGATACTGATACTTTGGTACTTTTACTCAAGTACATTTTGAATACCGGACTTTTACTAGTAACAGAGTATTTCTATATTGCAGTATTGATACTTTTACTTAAGTACAAAATGTTTGTACTTTTTCCACCACTGATCGTAGCGACGCATTGAAATGACAACATGGCAGCAATGATGACGTATCCAGACAGGCAGGTTATCATGTGTTGGTTTGGCGCTGGCTCAGTGACCAACCTAGCGTTGAGCATATCCGCGGGGCTCCCCGGGCTATTCTTCACACCATGCTTTCCCCAAACAATAAATATTCACCTCATATTTGTAAACCACAAACACCTAGTGTACCTTTAACAAGGTGGCTAGCTCTCTCTTCTGCTCATCCAAGCAGACGCTGGCATGCCTCCAACGATCCTGGATGTCGGTGAGCTCCCCCTGCAGGGCCATCTCTGCTCTGCAGTCTGCCGACAGGAGGAGCTGCCTGCCCGCCTCCACTGTCAGGATGTAGCTGCCCTGCTGTCGCTGGAGCACCTTTTCTTTCAGCTTTAACAGGAAATAAGGAAAGTCAGTCAGTGTTAGGCCTGTCACAATTATTACATAATCATTTAATCATAATTATTTTACATAATCGCAATTATTTTGTCAGAATCGTTTCCATGTTGAAAAATTCATATTTTCAAAAATGTTCAATATAGTGGAAATAGCAGATCTACAAGCGACGCGTTGTGGGATTGTAGATCGGCTATTTCCTCTATCAATGTTATTTTTTAAGTATGAAGTTGTCAAATATGTCAGTCATTTGTTTCTTTGATTATTTAGGTTATGTGTCATATCTGCCATGTGCAACTTCAAAGCCTACAAGCCAAACAGAAATGCAAATGTCAACGTCAAAATCGCAATTATTTGAGTGACAATTAATCGCCATGTAAAATGTCATAATCGTGACAGCCCTAGTCAGTGTTGGAGATTAGTGAATGAATGTACACTACTAGAATCATAGATGGTAATCAAGTGTTACATGGGCTAAAATACGTTTCTTTTTTAAGCATTTGATTCATTTTCTTTAGAGAGGACAGTGGGGAGTAACAGGAAGGTGAGAGCAGAGAAATCTTGTATTTTCACTACACTAATTAAAATTTCAGTACCACAAGACCATTATCAGTTACCCATATTGCTCTGATGGAGACCCACCAGGACAGAAACATTGATCAATACGGGGAAAATAAGGGCCTTTCTGTAATGCAGTCTGCTGACTCGATTCTTCACTTATGTTTGACAACCATGATTTCCAAAGAAGTCTTTCTTCTTGTCCCTAAACACACATGTTGGATTTTTGTACAGTAATAGTATATTATCTCCACAAAGCTTGACAGTATCTGTACCTGGATAGCATCCAGCATGGAACGGGCCTGCTGCAGAGGAACCGTAGTCCCTGCCTGCAGGGCTTCTGCTGGGTAGGAAACCTCCACCAGCCATTTACGTAGTTTCTCCACCATCTCCCTGTAGCGCTGCCACTGGCGGATCAGCCCGTCGATGATCCCCCGCCTCTGCTGGGCACGCCTCACAACACCCTGCCACTGGTTACTCAGCAGTGCCAACTTCAAGTTGAAATCGTGTCTGCATGAGAGGACAATAGTTTCATGGTTCATATAGGAAAGTTATGAAATACTGTTAGAAATAGCAGGTACAACAGAATGAATTTGTCATGTATTATTGCGCTTGGGTAACTTATAACAGTGGTTCTCAAACTTTGAAATTTGAAGGTCTCCCCTTAACTTTGACAGTGTACAAATGAAACCAAATGGACCTGTTAGGGTCCATTTGGTTCCATTAGTACACTGTCAAAGTTACAGACTTGTAAGGGTCAATTTAGTCCCCCATAAAGGAACCTAGAGAGTCCCTGAAATCCACTTTGAGAACTGACTTATAAGACTGCAAGTACTCAACTAAATCTAAATCTTTACTTTCTATGCAACTGATGAGGGTTTATTCATTTACTGGAGAATGCTGGCCATTTGTTCAACAGTGAGTCAAAGCTAATATTTTCCTGTTAAACATTGGAGTGTTTTATAACGAGTGAAGTATGGACAGGACACTGTACCTGTCATCTACTTGTCCCTGCTCTAACATCCTCTGTCCATCGCTGATGATAGAATGAAGAATCTGCTGACGACTAAACATCTCAGCCTGGAACAGCTGTAAAGAGAAGAGACTCAAGATTACAGGCAAATAATAAATCATTCAATAGCCGCTTCCACTGGACAACACATTTATATACTGATTTCACAGGGCCTAAGGCTATAGTCATGGTTGTCATTTGAATGTGATTCAGTTCTCATCAGAGTTTATGAGAACATACCGATCGTCCACACTGGTTCTGCAAAGGCCTTTTGGAATTGTATTAATTTCAGTCTGCATAAATGTTTCTTTTTTCCACTCTACAGAATTAGATAATTATGCAAGCTTGACCAAAACAACATTTGCATATTAAAATGTTGCCATGTGCATCCAGGTATGATTAAATGTAAATGTAAATGCAGTATAATCATAACCATGGATAGATGGTTAAGACTATTAGTTATTATAAGTTATTATTGTCTGGAACCTCTAACCTCATGGGCTTTCTGCTGCTCCATCAAACTCTGGTAGTTTCCAGAGATTTCAACGGCCAGGTTCTCCTCTGTCTGCACCAGGAACTCCATCCATGTCTCACACTTCTCCAGGAAGGTCTGCTGCTGCAGCAGGAAGGACTGAAGTTTGCTGCAAAGTGACAAAAACCGATTGAAGGGATTTGTTGCGAACAGTAATGGGAATTCATCCCATACATACATTTGGACATATTATTTTCTTTAACTGTTTATTTTGTGATTTTGTGTGTATGTTTGTTAGTTTCTTTATCCTGTGCTTCACAATACAAATATTTTAAACACAACTTCCATATTGTTTTGTGTTGAGTGCAAGCTAAGAATGAACAGAGTTAAGGCCCATTCCCACTGGGCCAGATAACAGATATCTGGAGATATTTCTCTAGATATTTCTCCATGCAAAGTGGATGGTAGATACAGATAAAAAAATGTTTTGCCACAGATAAAAGTATCTGTGGCAAATATCTGTGGTAGATATTTTTTTTTATCTGTATCTACCATCCACTTTGAATGGAAAAATATCTGGAGAAATATCTCCAGATATCTGTTATCTGGCCCAGTGGGAATGGGCCTTAAAGCCTGAAATTTAGACAACAAACAACATGTATTGTGTATGCATTGTATTTGTATTCTGTGTGTATTATGTCCTACCTGAACCTCTCTGTGGTCTGAGCTGAAGCAGAAGACCAGCTCCTGTTGAGATTCTGCATGCGTTTGATCTCAGAGTCGTTGAGGGGCAACCGGTAACCAAGCTCATTAAGACGCTCCAGTTCAGGAGACATACTGCTGAATTTCAGCATCAGTCTCTAAAGGAAGACAACAGGAGGAGGTGATACTGCACTAAACCATCAGTAGCAAATAACAGACAGATGTTCACTAGCAACAGACAGTAACAGACAGATAAAGTAAAGACAAGATTACCTTGAGGTCCCCCATGCGGTCCTGGATCAGTGACAAATCAGTGGAGCCATTGGGATCCTGGGCCTTCAGACCCTCCTCAGCCTCCACTATCCAACGGCCCAAAGAATCCAGCTGCTCACTGAAATTCTCATAGTCATGGACTCCAGTCTGGGGGGAAACAAATATATAGAATCCCAGCATAATTACTTTTCACCCATGACAAGAATTTAATTGCTTACATTATTTGTTATTATTTCGTAACGTTTAGAAATGTAAATAACAAATCCCAAATTTAGAAGCAGCTGGGTAAAAAAAACTAAACTAAACAAAAAGCAATCCAAAGATCCATGTGTCAGAACCTGTAGTGAGGTGAGTTGCCTGGTGAGGGACTGTTCCACGGAAGTCAGGCGCTGGCTGAGAGACAGGTGGTCTGACTGTACAGCTGATGCTGCTGAGGTGTCCACCTGCTGTTTGAGCTGCAAGCCCAGCTCATGGAGGACCTGCAGCGAGGCCAGCACTGGAGCCTGAGACCGCAGCAGTTCCTGAGACAGATGAACAGTTTACATCTTAGCTGATGCTCTGACCCTGAGAGAGTGAAGCTTGATTCCTTGATCACCAACTTTACAAGCAATAATGTATAAATATACAGTAAGGAATACAAGAACAAGTGTCTTTGGTCTTCAACACAAGTCATCTGATAAGGCTAAAATATCAATATGCTTTTCATTCTGTACAGTATTTGTTGTATACACACATGAATATGTATGCAATAAAGATCCATCCCTCACTTGTGTAAAATGTAATCAACTTTTGAAGACATCCTCAGTGTTCTTAGGACAATTTCCCTGCCACTTACAAAAAACGAAATATGACGAGTGCAATTTTAAATGTTATAATGTCCAGAACTCACGCTGCATTCATGGATCCAGTCGGACACCTCCTCGTCAGCGATGTCTTTACTACAGGCTGTCTTAAGGAGCTGGTCTGCTCTCTCCTCCTGCAGCTGGACATTGGTGGAGCTCTGCTCCAACAGCTGCTTGTAGTGCTGCCACAGCTGCAGCAGGGCTTTACTGCTCCTCAGACGCTCTGCTATCTCCTCCAGCAAACACGTCCACCTGAACACCAACACCAGATGGTTGAAAGTCTTTGTCTCTGTGAGACCTCTAAGGGTCCATTTGGCTATATTTGTACACTCTCAGTAGGGCTGTCACAATTGTTACATAATCGTCTAATCGCAATTATTTGAGGTAATCGCAATTATTTTTGCATAATCGTCATAATCGTTTCCATGTTGAGAAATGTTAATATAGTTACAAAGACTTTCAGAAAGTAGTGGAATAGCAGATCTACAAGCTCACAGCGCGTCGCATCGCGACGCGTTGTGAGCTTGTAGATCGGGTATTTCGACTATCAATGTTCTTTTTTAAGTATAAAATTGTTAAATATGTCAGCAATTTCTTCGTATATTTAAGTTATGTGTCATGATTGCCATGTGCAACTTCAAAGCCTAAAAGCCAAACAGAAATGTAATTGTCAACGGCAAATACACAATTAAATCGTTAATCGCAATTATTTGAGTGACAATTAATCGTTATGTAAAATGTCATAATCGTGACAGCCCTAACTCTCAGTTAAATGAACACTCAGGATTGTATAGTGCATGCACTCACCTTGCGTTGACATCCTTTAGTGCATTGTTGAGGGAGTCTGATACTGAAGGATGGCACTCCTTTAACAATTGATGTGTCACTGCTCCAAACTTCCTCAGGCTGCTCTCCTGCTTCTCCAAGTCATCTTGCAGGTTCTTTACAAGTGACAAAAACAACATAAAGAACACAATAATTAACCAACCACAGCACATGAAAGGGCTAAAACAGCATAGGGACAGATCTGAAGACACACACACATGGATCTGCTTTTTGTATGCTACACAGTATACCAAAAGCAAAGCAGAGCTGTATCACATATCACAACCCCTCCAATAACAAGAGATGAAACACACGCTAGACCAAATGTTCTCTTATCCTTGCATCTCAAATCAAACACAAATTCACCCTGACATACATGTAGACTCTGCACTTGGAGCTGGACGGCCTCCAGGGAGCCGGTGAGGAGGCGGAAACGAGATACAGAATACCTCCCCTCCATCAGGTAGCCGTTGATCTCCTCTGAGGCCCGCTTGTACAGACTCCACTGGTCCAGCACTGAATTCAGGCTTATCTTCAGCTGCCCGATCTGTGGAGACACAGTTGATCACATCGGCCTCAATATACTGTTTACGCCAAGAAGCAATAGAACAGAACATCAGAAGGAAGCAGAATGACGTATTTGTTCAATCAAGGCTGTTCAGTCATTCTTGTACCTCGGGTACTGCAGTGAGCGAAGGATTAGGGAGCTTACCAAGTGGTCCAAGTTCGCCCAGGTGTGATTGACACCCTGCAGCGTCTCCATGACGATAGCACAGGCCTCGTCTGTCTTGTTCTGAACGAGTGCACAACCTTGCTCCTCAACCCTCTCCAGGTCCCTCTCCTTCTCCTTCAACAGCTCCTCCATTTCCTGAAAAAAACATTTGAGGGATTTGCTTGTTGACCATAGATGCTAGGTCATAGAGTACAACAAAATGCAAACAGCAGTGATCTCTTTTACAGGTAAATGGTTTTGAGTTCAGGTTTGGATTTCAAGTATAAATGAATCCACTACATCAAATTATGTATCTGCATTTATAATGCACAACCTCCAGGTCTGTGAAACACATGGTGATAAAACAAGAATGGTAAATAATGGGAGACGCTTGCCTGGCAGTCTTTGAATGCATTCTGTACTGAGTTCAAGTCCTCTATTCTGTGTTTCCTCTTCAGTCTCTCCTCCTGGAAAGACATCCAGGACTTCAGTACCTGGACACTGCTCTCATACTCCAGCCACCTTTCCAGTAAGTTCTCCAGGAATTGGATCTGAGAACACAACATGTGAAAACGGTTCTTAGCCATGTGCACTACTAGTTTTCACCATACTGTAGCTAGCAAACTACTCTAATGGCACAAACCAAAATAGTGCAAAAGAATTTGCCAAGATATATTTAAGTTGTGCTGCTGATGTTTACATCTGACTCTTGCATTCTTCTTATTCATCAGTGGTTGTGTTCTCACCCTCTCTGTGATGCGGCCCTGCAGTATCTGCCACCGCCGGTTCATGGCTCCCAGCCTTTCAGCGAAGTCTGTCTTATCGCTGCGCTTGCTCTCCACATCTTGACCGCTGATCTGCAGCACCGACTGGTTTACAAAATCCACCGTCAACTGCTTACAGCTTACATCCACCCTGAAACCCTGAGCAAGCAAATGACAGCCAATGCAGTTACAATAACAGATTTAAAATGCCTGATTAATTTCATGGTCGCAGTTTGTATGGTATAGCAAGTGTATACAACCTATATACTCAACACTATTTGAATAACTTTCTTAAATCTAAATTGTGGGCATCTAAAGATATACAGTACAGTATATATCCCAATGCCAATTAGCCCAGTCAATCTGAGGTTTGACCCAAAAGAAATTGCAATAGTAATGGCTCAAATAGTAATGGCTCAAGGTTTTCCTCGGGCCAAAAACTGACCCACAACACAATGGTATAGTGATGGTTTAGTGATGAGTCATCACTTTTCACACTTTGTGGGGTCCATTTTTTGCCAGAGGAATGTTTTTCATGCAAAACAAATGCTTGCAATGGATTCAGAATCATGAAAACCCCCTAGTTAGACCCCTCACATGCTACTTAAAGAAGATTTTTTGGGGAGTCTTTTTTTCCTATATAGTAAGTGAAAGGACCCAAACTTGAACCAACTGAATTTACCTTGATCCACTAAGAATATTTTGGAAGATTTTTAACATGTGTTTTGGATGACCCTAAGGATCATAAAAAATCCTGAATGATTACTATTGCAATTTATTTTGGGTCAGGCCCCTTTTTAGCTTAGATTGACTGGCCTAAATGCCTCCCTGCTTGGCACTCAAGGGTTGGATTGGGGTAAATCCCTGCGACAGGGGGGTGTACTTGAACATCAAGCTGCCTTACGCTAACGGAACAGGAGATAGGCTGCTGCCCTATGGGCCTCAGGGCTCGGAAGGCTTGCTATATTATTTCATCAATCAATCAATCAATCAATCAGAAGGCACCAAACAAACACATCAGATGAATGTATTAAACAAAACCCAACACTGGGGCGGTCAACATTGCCTCACCAAGGTAAGTACTAATTGCATTTGTACGTACCTTATACTTCTGCAGGTAGTCCTGGATGACCGTTGACCCCACAGCACTACTCAGGTTCTCCTCATCCTCCTCTATGACATTTTCCATCAGGGTCATCCAATTAAACAGCTCAGAGATGGCATGGCGGGAGGCCAGCTTCTCCATTTGCACCTGAGACAAAACCAAGTCCATTAGAACAGAAGCATAGCAACCTTTCAGAGCAGGGGCAGGGCATGGCCTGCTGCGTGTAAGAAGGCAACCTTTCATGAATAACGTCTATAGGGGCCAGCTACAGTACGTAAGCCTGTTCATTATGCATGTTGCAGGTACTATACCTGATGCAGCTTCTCCTGGACCACTGGGAGGCGTGTAAGCAGCTCTGCCCAATGGCTGTCGACTCGCGCCAGTTCAGAGCGAAGCACCGCTGTGTCCACTTTCTTCAACCGCAGCAACTGGTTGCCCTCGGTTACCACTGAACTCTTCAGGCAGGACTTGCCCTCCACTTCCTTGGAGAACTCCTGCGGACAGAGAGATACAGGTCAGCTACTTTCTTTCCCGGGTAATTGATTGTTCTATCATTTTACATAGTGTCCTGATTCACGGATCGCTCCATGGATCTAACTTAATTGCCATTTCATACTGATATGCACAGTAGAATGTCTATATTCCTCACCAGGAATGCAGACAGATGGTCTCTGACAGTCTCCAGCTCCTGTGGAACCAACAGTGCCTGGGTGTTCCAGAACTCCAAACGCTCCAGTGCAGCCTGCAGCCACTCGTTTAGCTCGGCACTCTCCCTCTGATACCTGGGAGGAAAGAAAAACATCACAATTTAATAAAATGGAATGTGATAATAACAATATCAGAGTTGGGAAGAGCATATGCTGTTATGAAGGACTCAGGCTTTTAAACAAGCCATGATATGAGACAATTCAAGAAAAAAAGTTTATAAAATACTTTGAAACAAAACATTTAATGTTGGTCATTTTTGGAATAACAGATAAGATAAGAATGTATAAATTAAACACCCAAGGTGTTTCCTTCATATTGAGTTTCTTGGATATTTCCTTTGTCAAGGTCATCACTGAGGTTCTTGAGTGTTGCAACATACAGTTGCAATACTTATGTGATTTGGCTCACAAAGAGTTAAACCCAACGTAATGTAAAGTTCTGTTGTCTTTGACCTGGTCCAGTGCTTGAGGATGGCCTCGAGGCGTTGCAGTTCCTTGTTGACCTTGGTGGTGTTGCTGAGCCAGTGTTCCCCCAGCAATGTGAGCTGGTTATCCAGGCTGGGACAGCACACTGACAGCAGCAGACGCTTGCCTTCATCCAGGACCTGGTACAGCTTATGTTGGTGCTCCGTCAGCCTTGCCTTAAGACCCTAAAAAGAGAGCAGAAGTACACGCTGTACATCAAGAGAGTGATGGCTTGATCAGATAGCTGAGTGAGTTTGAGAAGGAAAAGGTGTCAATTTGAAGTCAGTCTGAGACGTCTAGGAGAGTGTAGGAGGAAATATTTTAATTACCATGGATGTACACCCGGTGCTAAATGCTCCAGTGTGAGAGCTACAACTCAGAGGTCAACAACTGTAAGTGTGCAGCCCTTTCTGCCATACTTTTCCAGACAAACTGATGAAAATGCATTATGGGTAAAATAGGCAAAAACCATTTAGACTCTACGTCTACGTATATGCCCAGTGGATAGAGCAAATGTCACCAGTACCAACTCTCCAGTTTATTAGTATACCACTATCATAATACTGTAAATCTTATCAAGTATTCAAGTTTAAATATATTGTTGTCAACATGATACAAACCTGATACAATGAGATCCTGTCAGAGAGTTTCTCCTCTGTTTCCTCCACCAGGCCAACAGCAGGGAGACTTCCCTCTACTGCCTCTAGCTGTCTGTTCAGGGCCTGGTAATCCTGCATTAGACGGCACCATGTCTGAAAACACATGTACAGAACAACACATTAGGCAACTAAAGCTGGTCGCACACTAGCCGACAATCAGGGCATTTAATGACCCTAAAGTCTAACTCATTTAATCAGCAGTTGGTGCACATGCTGTGTCAGCTAATTTAGCAGATTTATCACAAATAAATAAATAAATAAAAATGTTAAGCACTAAATATGCTGATACAACTGAATTTTAACATTTGGGGTCTCGCGCATAGCTTCTCACATAAAAATACATGGCCTTGATCTTCTAAATTTTTAAGTAGGCCATCTTAATATAGTATGTATTCACCCGGTAGCATTTATCACTTGGGACCTGCATATATCATCAGGAATATTAACTTTCTGGGTAATTTGGGGGGATTGCAAAAAGGATAGACATACCAAAGGGTACACATGATGTTGAACATTATTTAAACCTGTACAGTTTTCTAAAAAAAAACAAAAAAAAGATAGTAAACGAGCTGTACTTCCATGCTCACAGACAGTTTGTTTTCTGGGGGATTCGATAATGCTTATGAATGCCATATAACCAACACATATAGATCAAATGTACAGTAGAGGCCCTCATTACTTCCTCTTCCATGAAGGACATTTTAGTTTAAGACAAACATTTCTATGGTCTCACCTCTAGGATGCACTCCAGCTCTACACCTCTGTTGTGAGCCTCCTTTAGGACACCCTGAGCCTGGAGCAGAGTCTCCTCCAGGACCTGTCTCTCCTTAGGCAGCATCAGACTACTGATCTTCCTGAAGAACGTTTCTGTTAGGATCATATGGGACTCCAAACCCTGGAAGAACTCCTGGAGGACAAAACCAGCAACTTGCTTGCTTACTTAATTCCTTGAACTCAGCAACACACAACCACAGACATGAATAAACACTGGAAAACACAACGTTTTGGCTCTAGTCCTGGGTGGTGTTGAACAAATATATAAATGCCCATTCTCTCACATGGGTTCCTGTATACTGTACAGATTAGATGCACACACAAACTTGTGGGAATAAAATGTAAATAATATGTGTATTATCCAATGTGCTGTGCAATTTTTGTCAATCTTTATTATCTTGTGTCTAGGTAGCTCAGTCGGTAGAGCTCTGATACCAACAATAAGCCTCTCCCAACCTACCTTTATTATCTTAAACCATATATTTTTTATACTGCAATGTTGCTTAAACAAAACATAACACATTACGTCTGAACTTGAATGTCTACTCCACAAGTCTCTTATGCTGCATTCAAACCTGAAGCTATTTCTTTGTTTCTAGTCGCTTCAATCGCTTCACATTGGTCGCGCTGGTCAGCGTTGAAAAAAAAGACATGTCACGTTAGAATCAAGGCGAAACACCAGGAAAAAAGGGAATCCCAAAATAATTCTGTGTCTCCGAATAACATCAACGCTGATTGGCTGTCAGGACGCGATGGGTGGAGTCGGGGAGAAGCGAAGGTCGCTTCACTTGGAATTTTCCGACCGTTTGCGCCACCCCGTTCCGATGGTTCGCGGACTTCGCGCCACGCCCAGTTGCACGTCGTCTCGTCTTTGAATTCACTTTGTACGTAATCGCGCCGCTTGAACTATATCCAGGTTTGAACGCAGCATTAGTCTAGTCAAGTGTAAGTTTTACTTTATGTTTGTCGAGTAGATTCTGGACTTCCTCTGGAGAACTGGCGATGATCCTCTGGTTGGTGGCCATCTTGTCTTGAGCCGTGTCCACCAGGTCAGTCAGGTCCTGAAGAGCCCGCTCATATTGGCCCTTCAGGGCCATGTTCTGGTTCAGGCCACTGCGTCGTGAGCCCACCGTCATCACCAGCTCCTCATAGCCATCCTGGAATACATACAGGATGAACTCAATTTGTCACAGTCATGACTCGATTGATTTTCATGTTCACTGACTAGAGTTGCTGATCTTCAAAGGATATTTTCATAATTTCGCAATATTTAAATTCTCAATGCAATTGGTAAAGTTGACATTTTTAATAATGATATAGTCTGAATTGCGCGATATAATATTATATTGACACCAGGTTGCAACAATGCAATGTTGAATGTACTGTTTTTCTCCTTAGAAAATAATGAATGGTTGGTCTCAAAGAGAACACTGTAATTGAAGTTCAGTACCTGTAGCTTCTGCAGCTTGTTGGTTGATATTTGATCAGTTTGTATCGCTGCTCCTCTGGTTTTGAGCTCAGTGATCTTCTGTTCAAAGTCTTTCAAACTGCTTTCTGCATCTGCAATGACCTGAGAGAAAGGACAACACTGTTGAATGATTGAAATATTGTTTCGTCTTCATTCACTCATCTCGGTGAGAAAGAGTATTGCCAATGTACTGTATCTGTACTAGTATTTTAAAGGTGAAAGATTCTTACCTCCAGCTGTTTAGAAGCCGACTTATCCATGGCCCCGGCTAACGTCTGTAGAATCTGGCACTTGGTTTCAATAAGAGCAGTTTGGAGATGTTGTAGCTCTGTCTGTGTTTGCCAAAATAAGATTTCTTCAGAGCACGAAAGCCTCCACCACATTACAAATGATGGGTGTAATACATACATACTCCCACACACATACAACCTGTATGTACTAGTTCTCAATGTGTATTTTTGTCAAATATTTGTGTTGACAAATGCAAACTACACAATTAAAGAAGTGCATGATTGTTACATGCTTGACAAAATTACGATCTAATTTCATGTCATATAATGTGACACAGATTGACATAAAATAGAACCATAAAACATGACAAGACCTGGTAGGCTGTGAGCTCATGCATCCTGGCCCTCATGTGTTCACAGCGTTCCGTCAGAGCTGATCCCAGGGCACGGAGTCTCTCTTTCAGGCAGTCCAAGGTATCTTCCAGCAGGACCCGTTCCTCCTGCTTCAGCCCTGCTGGCACAGCCAGCAGAACCTTGCTGTGTCTAACCTCCTCAGTCACATCCCTCACATCAGTACCCAGCGTCTGCACAGAAGAGAGACGTTTAAAACCATTCTGCAATATTTTGTAGGGGTACAATGCAAAAAAATAAGAAATAAAAAAAGGCATTTATCCCTGTAGGATGGAAAAATATTCAGACAGTTACTGGGCAGCAGCAGAGGATCTGCTCCATCTCTAAGGCTGGTGGCTTAGAGCACTGGTTCCCAAATTTACCCAAAAGAGAAATTTGACGTTTGCCCGGGAACCCAAACTAGGGAAAATAGCAGATTTGCAAGCTCACTACGCGTCGCTACATGCCACATTATTTTAGGATTTAGGAAAAAAATGAAGGGGTATTTACTTGCGACCCAGAAAAATTGGTCCGCGATCCACATCTGGGTACCGACCCAGTGTTTAGGAAACAGCGGCTTAGAGTGCCTCTCTCTTAACACGCATGGGTTTTGGTGTGGTAGAAAACAAGAGCATCCAGATTAAATACATTTTAAATTGTGGAGAACACGTAAACTCCACACAGAAAGGCCTTTTTTGGGTTAAAACCCTAGCCTAGGGCCTAGGCTATCTTGCCATTAACCCCATGAACCTAGCTTCCCTATTCTACGCATGTCATAAAAAGCGAACATTTGGTGAAAATAGGCAAACAAAAACTACATTAGGTATAGTGAAAAAAGGAGTAGGCCAATTATAGACCTCTGGGGGACCCCGGTCGACGAAGTATGTATGGTTTACATGTGCAGTAAGTGGTTAAGCAACAGTGCTAACCACTGAGCCAGCCAGAGAGTAGAGTTATGGTATATTGCAGTGGTTCTCAACCTGTGGGCCGGGACCCCCAGGGGGGGTTCCCAATTATTTTGGGGGGTCCCCAGAAGATCAACTTAATGTGAAACATTGTTTCTCACTCAACAGTGAACAAACCAACATAAAGTTTAAGTGTATGTGGGGCATACAAGGTACAAGGGTATCTGCACATGTCTAAAGTGACAATTTAAGGACTTTTAATACATCTAAAATGACAAATTATACATTGGTCAAATTGTCAAATATTAGAGGCTGAAATTGTGAAAATAGAAGATCTACATGCTCACAACTGCTATAGAACCATGTTATACAAAATGTAATGCCTTAAAGGAGTAGTTCACCTCCAAAATGACTTTTTTTCTATTGATTACTCATGCCATGGAGAGTAGAGTTCAATAATATTTTTTGTTTTTTGTCACATTCCTAAGACAAAAAATTGATTCGAGTAAATTTACCCCCATTGATTCCGGATGGGGACCCGTTTCGAAACGGGTCCCCATCCGGAACGAATGGGGGTAAATTTATTGTTATCACATTTTTGTCTTACTCCTTTAACTCGTCTAATAGTGCTCGTCAGCGTGATATGATTATTTTGGGGGCCGTGGCCTGAAAAGGTTGAGGACCACTCGTATATTGTACCTCCTGATTGTGGAGCTGCATCTCTGCATTCTCAGCCAGCAGCACAGACCCAGAGAACACGGTGCTCTCCACATTATCCAGCCAGGTGGAGGTGGACGTCACAGCAGTGAAGAGCTGCTGCTCCATCGGCGACACCTTTCTCTCACCACCAACAGGCTACGAACACAAAAAATAACAACTTTATATTATACAAATGCTTGTTTATAAACATGTCTGTTCATACAGGCATTACTGGTAAAGAAATAATCTAACCTGTGTCGATATCTCCTCCATTGTGTGTCTAAAAGTGTCAAATAGAGACTTCAGTGTGCTTTTGTCACTGGCCTTGCTCTCTCCATTAAACAGTGGCCCAGCTGCGCTCACCCTGGAACTTCTGGAATAAAGCTGTGACAAGTCAAATGGATTAAAGCCTGTTATTGCATACATAATAATAATAATAGTATTAATGCAACCATTACTACTATAACCACAACAATTATTAATTACTAGTAGTAGTAATGCTACATCTATTACGAAACCAATACCCTAAAATAATATATTTCAACACTAAACTGTATTTTGAAGTAGTCAAGATACACTTTAGTCAAAGCAACTAAGCAATGATGTTATTTTGCTACAGGGTTAGTACCGGCTGCTTGTATTCAGTTTCCAGGGTCTTCTGCAGCAGCTGTAGTTTGGTTTTGAGCTCTAGTCTTAAAGTCTCCCATCTCTGCTTCATCAGCTCCCGTGCTGCCTGAGCCTCCCTCTCAAGCAGAGCCTCTGGAGTGAAGGGTTCTGTTGTACTGCACCGTGAAACAACATTCAAGTTCAATACGCCACAGTGTACCAATGTACATTTATATTTTAAATTCATACATATTCCAACAAAGAGCACTGCTTCAGTGTGACGATACACCAAAAAAAAAGTGTTCTTTTAACATTCATCCATGAAAAATTATCTGACTCATATCTGGTTTGTTTTCTACATAACTTGTTTTTCCACATCTTGAAGTTTAGAAAAGGTTGTGAACTTGTGATGAAATGTTACCAATCTGTTGAGAAGATTTTACGTTTTACATCTGTTGTCTGTCTCACTGTCTCGATGAAGAAGGTCATCACAAAGATGTCTGAACTACAATAAAGACGATGGAGCATCTACAGTGTCCAATCGGAGGCGCGGTCTGAGTTACTAGGGCCCAAGGTGGAAGGGCCTTCATTATTTTATACTTTAGCTATTGAAAAATAGCAGATATACAAGCTCACAGCGCGACACTCGGTACCGCGCTGTGAGCTTGTATATCTGCTATTATATGCGAGCTTGTAGATCTGCTATTTTTCAAAAGTCATGAAAATGTGTGCAAATCTTTGAATATATGTATTTAGGCGAACATTTTGAGCACCACTGACATAGAAACATGGATTTTTCTTTCATTTAAAAAAAAAATAGCAGATCTACAAGCTCGCAGCGCGGCACTCGGTGCCACGCTGTGAGCTTGTATATCTGATATTTTGCAAGGTTAAACCCCCCCTCCCCCTATGAAGAACATTCATGGGGGGGTCCGCAGTGAATCCTTGTACCCAGAGCCCAACATTTGGTGCGACACCCCTGGATGTGCTAGTTGTATTGTGCCATACAGATTGGTTAACATAATTTTTTATTCATTGAATTAAGTCCTTGATTGTAGCTCTAAGTTCATAAGGTCATAAAGTACCTGGCGCTGCTGGGCGATGCCTGCTGGATAAGGATCTCTTCCCCTCTGCTGGCGACTGACTGAAGCAGCTTTTTCTGCTCCGCTAGTTGTTCCTCCAGCTCCTGCAGGACATTTACAACACAGTCCATTTAATGCTGACAGTGGTCATCAATGTTCTTGAGTTCTACCGTAGTGGTATGATACAGCCATTATATACACCAGGGTTCCCCAATTAGTTTTCCCCAAGGGCCGAATTATGTCTAGGGTACCAAGCCGAGGGCCACAGCATTGCAGGGGGCGACGGTGGCGTTCCCGCTACTCCAGTGACAGTTCAGATATCGTCGTTGTCGGGTGAAAATCTTGTATGTCCAAAACCGTTTGTTTTGCATTTATCATTTAAAAAAAGATTTAAACTAGTGAAAACAGCCGATCTACAAGCACACCGCAAGGCGTTGTGTGCTTGTAGATCGGCTGTTTTCACTACTTTTGTGCGACGGCCTTGTATGATGAAGCAGGGCTTTACTTTGTGAAAGAACGTACAAATTTTGAGATACGAGGTTTCCACCCAACAATGACGATATACTAGTGTTGTTGCTGCTCTTATACCACCATTATTACTGGGGTTGGTGGGGGCCAGACAGTAGCCCCCCACAGGCCGCAAATGGCCCGCGGGCCGCCTATTGGGGAACCCTGATATACACCTTAAACCTGCTTCTATATGCATTCTGTAGCTTCATGCCAATTAAGGTAGAAGAGAATGTGAACTTATTATACAGGCTTATTTCATTTTATTCTAAGAACAATAGGCTGCTATGCAGCTGCAGGAGCCTGTGCAATAAGGTGTCTTGTGTGTGCATTTATGGTGTCTTGTGCAATGGCCACCAGTGTACATACTAGACATAAAAATTGAAACTTTCTGGGCAAAATGAGCAGGAAACATACCAACTAGGTATCAAAAACTGAGTAACATGACTGAACAACTGAGATTTCAACTGATCAGTTATCATAATGATACAGTAAGAGATGATGCAGAGGTATTAAGAGAAATTATGACCTATAATATTATTCACTATACATTATCACTAAAACGTTATACAGGGTACGTATCATATGTTGTCAAACTGTACCCTCTGTCTCTGAAGGCTGTCTTGGTGCTGTTGTGTCCGTGTGGAACGGGCCTGGGCCAGCCAGTCCTGAACTGGACTCTGAGACAAACTGGACTCAGATTCACTTTCCTCCTGCTCTTGCAGAGAGCCCTGGGAAAAGACAAGCCATTGATTGTATTACTGAAGGCATTTCTGTTTTACACAGAAGACGATTTGGTGGCATGTAACAAAAATTCACAGTAAAATCCTTGATGTAATTAATGAAATTATCTCAGAGACTGTACAATGGACCCGTAAGGGTCAATTTGGTTACATTTGTACACTCTCAGAGATGCAAGTGTATAAATGAACACTGAGGATTTTACTCTGTTGCATACCACAACTAATCTAGGATTGATTCGCGCAGTCAAAGAATATTACACACCATGCATTCTTTCAAAGTCAGCTCTTTAGCAAGATCATTGTCATCATAAGCAATGATTCAACTGATTCACATTTGCAAACACATTTGAACAACATTCAATTTACAAATAGCATGTGAAATCATTTACTTAGTAGGACTGGATATTCAGTGAAGGAATTAAGTCAAATCAAAGTTTGACTAGATGCTCATTGGCTAATGGAGTGGATATCTAATAACACCACCATAGATGTAACTATTGCAACAACACATGGAATAATATTCCATGTGTTAGAATAATATTTCATGACTTTGTTATACATATCATGTTATACTTAGTGCTAATGGCTCTACTCTTAAGAATGCTCCAGGAATTAGACAAGCAGCATGCTAAGCTAAACCAGGGAGAGTGATGCTGAAACCTCCCATAGGTATACAAGAGCAGGCCCAAAGCAAGAAATGTGTTTTCTGTTTAATCGTTGAGCCATGCAAGACTGAACTAGAAAGGTGGAGGCTGGGGTCGTTGGTGCAGGCAAAGCTTTGCCAGCAGCATGTGTAGCAGAGATCAAATGTAGGAGGGAGCCACATTTAAATGGACCCACCTTGTGGTGAGAATGGGTTGTGATTGGTGTATGTATGTATAAATGCATGGCTGATTAGATAGAATTATTCAATCAGCAGGCTGACAGTTGATTACAGCTGGGGCATATGACTTCCAAGTCCTGCATGAACTGTAAGTTCATACGGTAAAGAACTGATAAAGCATACAGGTTCCACAGGGCTTAATGACAGACATTACATGTTCTCTCGCCTGGCTTTTGAACTCTTCCCATGCTAGGGCGGCCTGCAGACAGATAGTAAATAAGCTGGTCATTAAGTCAATCCAATCTCTTACTGCAAATCAGTCATGATGCATCATGATGTCATCAGTCATGGTGCAATTCAGAATGGTAATAAACACTCACAAAATAACTTACCAAACAATATGAATATAATACCATAAAATAAAATACAAATTGTGCCAGGATGCCATTATTTTTCTATCCAGGATGATAAGAACCTTAGGGGGCCATGTCCACTTGCCTAAAAATGCTTCAAAATGCCAGAGTTGAAAATATTTCAGCTCTCGACAAGCTGCTGGGGTTTCCAAAACAATTCAAAACGTATGCTGCGCATTAAAAAAAAGAAAGAAACTCTTGGTGGACATGGCCCTATATGGACTTATGTACTGTAGCTATTCCCATCAGTATTTCCGGTGTGAAACCGGCCACCTCACCTGGATGTTGATCTGTTTGTCTTGCAGCATCCTCTGCAGCTCCAACAGACCGCCTTTCAGATGTCGTAGCTTCCTGGCCAGCTGCTTGGCTTCCTCTTGGGTCTCTGCCCGCCCCTCCAGCAGCAGGCTCTCGCTGTGCATGGACAGCTCGGACAAGGCCAGCACCTTCTCCTCGATCTCCTGCAGCATGGTCTGCAGCAGCAGGAGCAGAGAGGCCAGTTCAAACATGACGTCTCACACCCACCTCCACCACAACCAGTGACTATAACTCCTCTTTCTAAAGGTTCCTCAGAATAGATCCTCCAGGCACGGTCAGTAAACAAGGGGGACCAGGGCCGGTTCAGACCCCCTCATCCCCCCCTACACCAGCAGTTCTCCCTGGGCGCGGGAAAGGGAGAGCATTCCATGTGCTCTCATCTTTGGCCTATCTCTTCTGTGCCGCCTCCAGTGCAACATATTGCCTCTAATCCTTTACGCCTCATACTCTGCAGCCGACGCTCCTGGACACAACCAGGAGTAACAGCCTGTATGTGTAAACCCTGTGGTGTTTGTAATGAGAGATCCAATCCAGTCCCATCAGAAGATCGTCATTGACTGTAATTCCAATAACTGAACGTACAAATCTCTTTCATCTTGCTATAGTGTAGCCAATAACCTGCCACCAATGGCTTCACCAGGTTACTCCAAGGTGCCATAACTGTCCTGTCGTCTAGGATTCGCCTACTTGAATTATTCTAGCAGGCCCGGCCCAACTCTCTCACCTACACCAATCTCAGCTGTGTGACCTCACAAGTGTCTGGAAGCCACCGCCTCTAAACCCACCCCTACGAAGCTAACTGGCTCCCTGCCCATAAGGGCCTAATCTGCTTAAGCCTAGTGTCACAGCCGCTTAGGAGCCTAGCCATCACAATTAGTGAAGGGGAATCCCCGTTCATTTCAGTGAACGGATCATTTCGTTCACGTTCACGGTAATGATCCGTTCATGAGTGATTCGTTCAAATGATTCGTTCATAGCGCTATCGTCCCGTAAAAAGCGTTTTTATCACGTCGCGAGTACAGCCCGCCGTCGTGTCCTGTCTGCCGGCCGGTGCTATTAGGGGGAGGGGCGGGGGTGTGAATGAAAGTGTGAACGACCCATTTCAGGGATTTGAACAAATCGTTCACGAGTCATGCTAATGATTCGATTCTTATGAACGAATCACTCATGAACGACACATCACTAATCACAATGCAAACCTCTAATTCTGCTAATACACTTGTTTACACACTGACAAGTTCTTGCCCCCCTAGCCATATCCATATATCAAAAGGAGGAGATAAATCCGTTTGACATAAATGAGGTGTAAATAATCCATCTGTTGCTGCTGCTGGTGATGTTTGTTTTGGTGCATGGACCATCATTATCTGGATGCTCAGAGCACTGAGATTCTAGATGATGACAGTTCGGTCTGAAATGTCACATTTTAACTATTTTAAATAGCTCATGTTTGTTCCATTTGACATCTTCTTCAGCAGCAACGTTTGATACCACTTACATTTCCAGTCAGATTCTAAAAGTAATTTGAAACAGCTCTACTCAATTCCAATGAACGGGCAGCAGGGGGCGCTCCTACCTGACATTCTGAGAGCTGCTCCTCCATGTCAGTCTCCTCCTGAAGATTGGGCTCCAGAATGCAGGTGATGGTGCTGCGTGCATTGGCTAGCCATTGGTCCAATTCATCAGCCTGGCTGTGATAGCACTGTATAGCCTGCTCCTGTTGCTGGCCCTCCAGTTGGTCACTCATATGCTCCTGGGACACAGCACAGAACAGAACATATTGTACAACAGGTTAGATTTTAGACAAAACCTGAATTATGTGGGGTTCTCCATTACTGTAACTGTAACTCATGTAGTTTGTCAGGTGTGAAATTACTCATGGCTAATTACTGTTTTTGTCCCTTGTGGCCAACTCCGCCCAAGTGAGAAATAGCCTATGGTCTTATTTTGTTAAATGTTCTCAACAAATAATAGTAAACAATCTTTTTTGTAAAGCACCTTTCATACAAATTGAAAACATGCAGCTCAAAGTGCTTTACATTCAAGATAAGGGGGTGGGGGAGGGGGGGGACAAGAAACATACATTAAAGGGAAGCAAACAAGAAAAACAAAATGCTTTGTATTAAAAGAAGAAAACAAGACAATAGCTAGCTAAACACAAGTAAAGCACATAATCAATCAATACAACATTAAATGGAAAATAAAATGAAATACGGTAACATGCTTTAAAAATGTCAAGAAATGATGATATAGAAAGGATATACAAATGTAAGTTTATGGGTTTAAGTGTTGTTAAGACAGAGCCTTCCTCTCTAATGTATTTAAGGTGTTCTATAATTTGGGAGCATAATTTAATTGCATCTCAAAACCTATTTTGTGTAGGGTTATGCATAACTGGCAAGTCTGCACTGCAGTAGAGGATCTGTGTGGGCTTGAAAAGGAACAAAAAACAATAGGGAGTATGTGAGCCAGCCCTATCTCATTGAGAGCTTTATACAGTAAACAGGCAGACAGACTTTAAAATGGGAAGACACAATGAGCCAGTAGTCTAGCTAAGAAGCTGGAGTGATGTGTTCCAAGCCTTATAGATTACAAGTGATGAACTTGACTGAATGAATACCACATTGGTTAATTTGTGCTGCCTGTCCCTTTAGGCTCATCGTTTTCTGCTTTGGGGCAATTTTTCATTATGTGTGTCTTATCCTCAATTCATTTTAGACAGTTCTGTATAACTCATCCATGTATTTATTGAATGTAGACAGACAGGTGGTCAGAGAGCTTAAAGTGATCCCTGACTAATACGACAAATATGCCTTAATACATTATAATTGTCCTCTATAACTACAATGTATAATTAAAAACACCTCAATTATTGTATTTCTTCTAGAAATAGCTAATCTTTCACTCAATAGGGGAAATGCCCGTCGCAAGTTGATGATGTCATAAATGTCAAGTGTGATCTATCCCTATGGAATTTATGGCATGCATGTGAAAATAAAAACAAACTTAATACTTCCTATGGTTAATATGAGCATCAAATCAATATTTCAAATGTGTTTGTGTTTTGTTTTTTTGCACATGCATGCCATAAAAATGACACATGACATTTATGACATCATCAACTTGCGACAGGCATTTCCCCTACTGAGTGAAAGATTAGCTATTTCTAGAAGAAATAAAATATTTAAGGTGTTTTTAATACTACATTGTAGTTATAGAGGACAATTATAATGTATTAAGACATATTTGTCGTATTAGTCAGGGATCACTTTAAGGTATCTGCATTGTTTGGTTCAGCAGATATGTACAATTGTGTAACATATTTATGTAAACTATGTTCTCTAATGACATCATCTATATAAAGTATACTACAGCATGTACAGTAATTGTAGCATATACTGTATAGTATGAACTGTAAAGGCCCAAAGCCTTGAGCAACACCAAAGGTTATGTCATATTTCTCTGACACATGGCCTTGTTTTATGACGATTTGGTTTTCAACTATATCAAATATTGCAGATATTGCAATATGTAATATTTGCAATATACTATATTGCAAATATTGCTCAAATGGTGTTTCAAGCGAATAACAGCTATAGTTTTAAAATGCGTCAGATTCAAGAGGCTACCTCCAGTAGCTGCCATCTCCCTGAGGCCTTCATGTGGATGGTGGCCATCCTTTCAGCCAGGACAGCGAGGGATGACTGCATGGCCAGCTGGTCGGCCATGTCTGAGTCTGCACTATCACAAGCCAGTTCTTCTGTGAAGCTTGCCTGCAGCCTGTCTATCTCTTCCTGGAGACTGTCAATCTCTTTCATGACAGCCTACACAGAAAAACAGTGTTACGTTAGAGCTCCAAAAAACACTGGTTCTCAAAGTGGGGTCCGTGGACCCCCAGGGGTCCTTGAGGGGCCCCCCAGCAAAATTAGGAATTATATCCTATTTACTTTTTCGGCTATTAGAAAATAGCAGAGTCTAGAAAACTCACAAGGTGTCGTGTTGTGAGATTGTAGATCGGCTATTTTAGAAGAAATGTTGTCAAATTTTGACAAAATTCTTCTTGTACCGTGGTCCCTGGCACTAAATCTTTTCAGATGGGGATCCACAGCCAAATACATATCAATTTGGGGGCCCTTGAGATGAAAATGTTTGAGAACCACTGCTCTCAGGATGGACTGACACAGATATTGTATTGTACTGTATCTCCACAGAATAATATATGAATATGATTAAATATGATTTGGTGAAAATAATACCAATACCAAAGTTAAACATTTCCACATAATAGTAGAGTGCATCTACAGTACTTACAGTACATACGTAAGCATCATCATCAAGTATTGAAATGTGTCTAACTGAGTTGTAAAGAAATGCAAAATTGCTCTGATGAAGTACTGTATGTACAGTAAATAAATAGAAACATACGAGAGTGCCATGCTCTGGTCATTAAGCTACAATATGCAGAACGTTTATGGTCAGTCAGTGTTTCACCTGATGGCCATCCATGTGACTTTCTGGCTTCTTCTCAGGCTCCACAGGCTCACTGAGTTTGGCCTCCATTGCCTCCATCCTGGCAGAGATAGACTGGAGGGATCCCTGGTAACGCTGCTGCTTCTCCAGAGCTTCATACAGCGACCTCTGCTTTTCACTGATCTGTAACAAGATGGATGGGATATTGCCATGGTAGGAGTTTAGATACATATTATTTGGGCTTTTCTGCCTTAATTGATAGTATACAGTAGAGAGACAGGAAACAGGGAGAGTGTCACTCCCTGTGAGCGACACGCAGCAAAGGTAGTCAGGCTATGGAATTGAGCCTATGTGGTATTAACTTCAAGGCCATGGTGGGGGTTTGACACCAGAAATTCTACGACTATAACTTATTAGTAACTTGACAGGTCTGTTTCTGCTAGGGTTCCTTATTTGTCCTGTTTGGCTGTTGAAACAGTTAAAGTCGCAGGTGGAATCTGGGATGCGACATCTACTGTAGAAAATAGCCATTATATTCCTTATCTGAACTAGTGTGTCAGTGAACAGTGTGTCATTCAAAAAAAGAAAAAATGTAAAGCAGAGTAGATACTCATGTTTCAATCAAAGACTCTATTGGGTCCCTTAAGATTATCTGGAATCAATAAACCACAAGACTGTGGTCTCGTAATAAACACATACCACGTTCTTCAACGTCTCCCATGAGCGCTGCAGGTCATCTAGGTGAGCCACAGACTCAAATGTGGGGTCATATAATTCTTGGATGGGAGCCCTTGTGAGAGTTCCTTGACTCATCTGAAAGAAGTCACAAGAGTAATATACAGTAATGCAATGTACTGTACGGAGATTGAGCGCCACAGCTTTTACTGTGTTAGACATTCATTATCATTACCTGGTGTCCCTATTTTGGGCATGTCATTATCATAATCTTTTGAGATTTTTCAGAAATATCAGAACTACAAGCTCACAACACTGTGGATCTTCTATTTCACAACTTCTGCACGACGCTGTCGTACAACAAAGTATAAAATAAGCGATATAAATCTGAAATATGTACATGCAGTATGTGAGTTACCTTTAAACCCAATAAGATGACAGTTTGGAAAAAATGTTAAATCATGAATGTAAGAGAGAGAGAAAGAGAAAGCAGAAGGATACCTTGTTAACAGATGCCTCAGTGTGAGAGACAGGAGAAGGGGAGCGACAGACAGGAGGAGAAGAGACTTCACTGTTAGTGCCCTCCTCCCCAGACTCCTCTGTGACAGGAGACAGGAGGGTGTGACAGCGACCGGCAGTCATCTGTCACAGGAAATATTCAAAGACCATAATAACATACCAGCCATTTTGCTGTCAGAGGATCTGCAGCGCATGAATATGGTCAGTAGCACCACACACACAAGCAATCAGGAAATTGAAAAGAAATGTTTACTCAAAATCAGAGAGGTTAATATTAACTGCATTCTTCTATTAAGTTCAGTTGAGACTGTGTGTGTGTGTGTGTGTGTGTGTGTGTGTGTGTGTGTGTGTGTGTGTGTGTGTGTGTGTGTGTGTGTATGTGCGCGTGCGTGCGTGTGCGTGCGTGCGTGCGTGTGTGTGCGCGCACACATATAAACTATCAAAAATATGTGAACATCATTGGTAAATATCTTACTCTCTTACCATGATAGCTTGTGTGGAAGATTTCTTAGGCTTCTCTCCATCTGTGTCCTCCAGCCCTTCAGGTAGCGCCTCCACATCCGTCACAGTCAGCAGCATGGTGGCATGCTTGGCTTTCACTGCCAGCATTTTACACTTGGAGTTCAGGGATGCAATCTGCTCCTGGTAACCTTTGATCTTCTGAGCCAGCTCCTGTTTCAGAAAAATTACCAGTTGAAATAATGGAAAATAAATAATACATTCTGTTTGACTTGTTTAATTCTGTATGAATTTAACAAAATCCTCCTCCAATTCATGCTGTAATGCATGGGTCTTCAACAGGGGTTCCGGGACCCCTAGGGGGTCCTCAGAGTTACTACAGGGGGGCCTCCAAATCTTTGTGTGATAGAAACTTTTTTCTCCTTTTTTATATTAAACACTTGAACCCTAACGTCCATATTCTAAGAACTTTAGCTAAAAATAGCAGATCTACCCATACAGTATATGGAGATCCATGATGTCATTAATATTAAGGCCATATCTTGGAATGCCCTTATATACTATGTCAGTCACATGTGGTCTATGATGTCAGTCATCTAAATATTTGGGAAAAGTTTATTTTTTAAAAAGTCAAAGGAGAAAATTAATTCATGAATAAATGTTTTTTATACATTTATACATGAAACTATATATAACGTATCTCTTAGCAAAATGCAATTGATTCCTGATGAAGCCGGTCGTAGCATGGCAAAATAAAGTTTATCTAGGAAGGGAAAGAAGAACGGAAAGATGGATGGACAAGTCGGACAAGTACAAGTACCTTGCAGGGGGCAACCACATAATATGTTAGACAAAACAGAAGGCAGCGTACTTCATGGTGGAGGATCTGGGCCTGTAGCTCCTGGATGTTACTGGTGGCGATGGGAAGGTCCTGGATGACTCGGTGGGCTTCCTCTATCAGCCCCTGGAGGTCTCTTACTTCCTGTTCATACTGCTCATGCTGTACCACTGCCTCCTGAGGGGGACAAAAGGAAAAGAAATGTGTCTTGTTTATTCGTGTTAAATAATAAAACTCCTCATCATACATTCTTTATGTCTGGGGTTCTCAAACCTTTTTAGGCCATGACCCCCAAAATAAACATATTTGAACTGGGGACCCCCCCCACCACCACCCTGAGAAGCACTTGGAATTGTAGGTATTACATTTAATTGTGAAAATAGCTGAATTACATGCTCACAACGCCACTCACTGCGAGGCGTTGTAAGCTATTGTGGGCTATTTTCTTGAAAGTCCATAAATTGTCACTTTATAAATGTGCAGATACCCTGTATACACTATACTGTATGTTGGTTTGTTTACCGTTGAGTGAGAAAAAATAAATTCGATTAGGCTAATCATCTGGGGACCCCACAAATTAATTTGGGGACCTCACTTGGGGTCCCTCCTACCCCAAGTTTGAGAACCACTTCTTTATGTGTTATATTTTATTATTAGTGCATCTTGAGTGACAGCAAAAGACCTGCATGCTGACACAATGAGATGACATGATTCATTTCACTGCTGTGTGTGTCATAATTATTGTCATGCAGCGACGGCTCCCCCTACTGTACCTGCAGGATGTTGCACTGCTGAATGGCAACATGCTGCAACTGACTGGCTTCCTGCTGAAGACGCAGAGCCGTGCGACAGATGGCCAGGTTAGGCATTACTTCCTCTGGGACCCGCAGGGCGCTCTGACACAACTGCACCGCTTGCACCTGCTGTTTGAAGCCCTCCATGTCAGCCAGCAGACGCTGCCAAAATAACAGACTGAAAGTTTAGATTCTTCACAGCTGAAATATTCCTTTTAACCCTCTTAGCTCTCATCTGTTTCCTCTTAAACTTCTTCATTACAAGACAATTCTTAAAAATGACAGTTGAGGATGTTGAGGAGCTTATAATGGACTATTACTGCTAAGGAATTTTTATATTCACCTGTCTTTGAGTCAGCTGCTCTTTGAGGCTCTGGCGAGCCAACTCTGGGGAGGTCAGTGTGGCTTGGACTTGTTCAATAGCAACATGTAAGGCCTTCACCTCATACTCCAGCGCCTCCATACTCTGCAAGCAGATCATGGCAGATGTAAATCATGTATTTATTAGTACATTAATTAAAATAAACTGGCTGTACTGCACATACACTCCAGTTATCAGGAGTAGTATCACATTTTCTAAGAAAGAAAACAATTCATGAAAATGTTCAGTATAACGTCTAAAAACCTAAATGTACAATGCACACTACATTATCAGTTCAGGAAAATCAACATGAGAGAATAAAAACTAGACACAAAGAGTAAAACAACAGTGTAAACGACTGTATGGAGACATTAGATCCATAATTGAGTTTCTCAGTACCTTGTCTGCATCCTGCAGGCTCTGGAGACGAGTCTTGATGCTCTGCTGGAGCTCCTCAGTGTGGCGGCTGAGCTCACACACCTGCTGGCTCAAGGCCTCCACCTGCAGCACTTCGGAGAGGAGCTCCACCTTCTCTCCCATCGACTCCAGGTCTCCATGGAGCTCCCGAGACTCCCGCAAGACGGCCTGAACACAAAGGGCAAAGGATAATGAAATGAGGAAGGTCTGGTGATTAGAAAGACTGCAGGTTCAATCACAGATTGGCTGCTTGTAATGAACATATTATTCCGTGCAGGTTTCCTTGTATAAGAGTTCTAAAGGGAAAATATCTCAGATTCTCAAACATTGCAGTAAACTAAAGTGCTTGTTTGGTGAACATGCGTTGTAAGTGTATGGATTTTAACCTGACTTGTCAACTACTGCCCCATGCTTCAATCTAATATAGCTTCTGGAGATTTGTTATACTGTAAATCAATCTAAAAAGGTAGAAATAAGGAGTTTAGACTGCCTACTTGTCCTCTTTAAACACAAAATCTCTAGGATAGTTTACTAACCTAGCTCCAATCTGCAGATACATGACTGGATTTCCACCCTACCTGGTACATCCTTATCTGCTCCTGCAGATGAACAGAGGAGTTCCAGATGATGTTTGCCCTCACTAGGCTTTTTGCTTTCTCTGACCACCTTACAATGAAGTCCAGCATCTCATTGTACTCATCTAAATAGCACACCGCCTGCAGAGACAAGATAAGAGACATAAGAGAATGATGAACTACACAACAGGTCAGATATGGTACAACAACTTGCTTTTTCGCCTGCTTTTTTGCCAGCCAAGTTTTAGGCTGCAGGTTTTCTGCAAAGGCATCTGTTAAAAAACAGCCACAGTCAAAATTAACCAGTATTTTGGTTGATGGATGTGACTAGAGAAGCATACAATAAGACACCTTGCATGAGCAAATAGCCATAACACATGGAATAAATAAGAGATAATAACCACTGACCTTTTTAAGCCAGTTGTTCCTGCAGTCTGCTAGCCGGGTCGTGTGGTGATGGATTTCAGACAGCTTGTTGATGGCATCACTCAGCTGTTTGGCCAGTAGGGGGTTGCGTCGACCAAACTCTTGTACAGCAGCATCCAGTTCTGACAGAGTGCGACCACAGCTGTCCAAGTCCTCAGCCAAGCTCTGAGAAAGTAAGGGACAAACATGCATAATTTCATGTCATGATAATCTAAATCTCAAAAGTTAATATCACATTTATGGTGAAGTGTACACCTTGAGGAAATCACACACATTAGTTTAGCCACAGGTTATCTACAAGATCACAATCTATAAGATTGTGAGCTTGTGATCTTGTAGATCTACATCTTCGGCTATGACATTCGATTCCCAACAAATGGGGTTAACTTTGGCTAACCCACCTTGACTTCTTCTTTGGCGTGATCGATGTCAGGGGATTGTTCCTTGAATTGGGCAGAGACGGCTTTCAGTTTCTCAGAAACATCATGGATCCGGGAGCTGAAGTCCTCCTTAATGTCTCTAGTTTTCTGAATGTCTCTCTCTTTGGAAAGAACCTATAACATTGACACGAGATATGAAAAGGTATTGTTCTCTTTTGGCTACTATCCTAATCTAGTTGGCCTTCCCATCTGTATGGTCTGGTACACAGTATCTTAACAAAAACATTTTATTCATTAACATAAGTCCCAGATTGTAGCTTTTATGAGTAGAGCATGAAATCAACATTGTACGTTACTAACATGCAGTAGTAGCCTACTGTATTTTGCATATAAATGCCCAGTAAAAGGTCTATCATTATTTACTGTTTTAGTGTCATTAAATGGATGATCTTTATACAGTACCTGGTCCTCAATGGCACCTAGAGCAAGGGACACCTCAGCCAGCTGCATGGAGATCTCTGACGGCAGAATGGTGTAGAGGTCCAGGTACTTGCTCTGCTGCTGCTCGGCAATCTTGTCCACATTCTGGCGGTAGGTGATGACATCACCATGTACAACCTGTGTACACAAGAAAGAAAATACAACACAAGGGTAAATGCTTTTTTGTTTTTAAATCAAAATATTTTGAAACCTTATTTACTCAAGTAATTCAAAATCTTTAGTGCATCATAGACCATGGAAAGAAAATAGACGAAAAATGGATTTTACACCGTGGAATTTTCATGCTGTGGCTTGCCAAAAATAGTAGATCTATGAGCTCACAACGTATCGAGATGACAAAATATAAACCAATTTGGATAGGCCAACCTAGCCTTACCTCCAGTTCTTGTAGCAGAGCATCAATATCTGGGGTGGGGTTGAGGAGAAGCTCTCTGGTCTGCTGGATCCAGGCTTTTACAACACTGAGGTTCTTCTCCACCTCCTCTCTGTCCCTGAGCTCATGGCCTGCCTGGGCACGCTTGGTCCTGGACTGTGTCAGAAGGCTGAATGGAAACAAACAAAGCACCAAACTCAGTATCATGGAGACCTAGACTACTAAACATTTGAAAATGTCAGAATCAGACATGGGTCAAACATTTGTATTTGTAAATTGTTTGTTTATTCATTTGTTTTCATCTCCTTTAGGCATCTGACAGGTGTACAGTAGTTTACCAAATTAGAAAATCCTAGGTATAATCTGTTAACCGTTGACTTGACAAATATGGTCAGAATCAGAATCACATTATTTGCCAACTACTGTATGTACACATACAAGAAAGAAAGAAGAAGAAAAATGAAGATATGAGAAAACAAAGTATAAAACAAACAGTATTGGACGGATGTGAACATGCTGTAATGATACTAGGGCAAGCCATGGATCTATTGCACAAACCAGCAATATTGCCCGGCTATGCAACACGTATTGTAAATATTAGATTTTATTATAGACATATTAGATCCATTTCCTTTAATTGCCAATCGGTACTCCAAGGATGTCAAAAACATTAAGTTCTGACTTACAACAAGAGTTTGGCAAGTTAATTTGTCATTACTCATTACCTTTCCAGTTGGTCTTGTACAACTCTGATCTCTTTCAGACTGGGTAGCTCATCCTGTTCATTGGTTGGTGAAGGCACTTCCACATCGTGCAGCAGGCTGAGGGCATACTGCCGTAGCAGCGTGAGGGAGGAGAGCTCTCGCTCGATGTCCTGGCTCAGCAGGTCGTGTTGGTCCAGCAGAGACTGCAGGGTGGCTTTGGAGACCTTCTCCACAGCAGTGTCAGGGACACGACTCTGCAGCTCGTCAGACACGTCTCCCAGCTTCACCATCTTGACAATAGAAAATAATGAACCACATGAATCATAGCGTCACTGTTCAGGGGACGAATGTTTGGTGAAAATAGCAGATACAGCGTACGTAGCGAGCTTGCAGATCTGATATTTTCAGTGAAGATATTTGGTGTAGAAGAAAAAAAGAAAGAGGCCTACTACAAAAAACTGAAGAATTCTGTCCATAATGTGTCTGAACACTATACAATACAATGTGTTTTGAACTAGCAAATAAAATAGAATAAAGTAGGTACAGTAGAATCCAATGTACCCTGTTCTCTTTTATGGAAGATCTTGAATTTGCAGACGACCTGGCAGTCATGTCATCCACTCGTAACCACCTCCAAGAAATGTCTGACCGGCTAAGCAATTATGCAAAGCGAACTGGTCTGTACATCAACCAGAAAAAGACCCAGGTGATGTGCATCAACACCCCAATCCAATCACCATCAATGGAGAGGCATTGGAATGTGTAGAAGACTTCACATACCTTGGAAGTAGTGAAAGTGGGACGCAAAAAGACATCAAGCTCTGAGTGCTGGAGAGTAACAAAACAGGATGTGAGAACGGTTGACTTCTTCCTTCTTCTTTTGGCCAAATAAGACTCAAATGAGGAACTTTACAAGAAGACAAGCAGCTTGCATATGTCCCTTGAGATTAAGAAACGCAGGTTAAGATGGCTCGGCCATGTGTTAAGGATGCCCAATGAAAGGTTATCCAAAGTTGCCATAAGATGGACCCCGATTTGGAAAAGAAACAGCGGCAAACCAAAGAACACCTGGCGAAGGATAGTGATGACAGAGCTGAAGGAGATGGGTCTTTCCTGGGACGAAGCACAGGCCAAAGCACGAGACGGGGTTCAGTGGCAGTGTATGATTGCGGCCTAATGCCCCAACCGGGACGAAGAGGATAAGTAAGTAAAACATGGCAAAGACTTGCTTCTTGTTTCTTCTTCATTTAGACTATGTCTTCATGTTTTTAGGCAAGTTTCCAGCCTGGTGGTGGTTGACAAACTCTCCGGTCAGTTACCGGTGCACCAATTTCTACTTCTTCACTGTAATGCATGTGCTCTGTGTAGTGTGTAGTAGCATACCTTATCTCTGAAGGTCCTCCATTCCTGTGCTGTGTCTTCTAGGACCCTCTCCTGCCCCCGTGCCACGCTGCGCAGACGCGTCCAGCGCTGCCACACAGTGGTCATGGAGCGGCTGATGGTGGCCTTGCTTGCATCACTCCCTACCAGCTCCAGCTGGGCAGCCTGCTCCTCTAGACCACTAAGCTTCTCCTGGAAGCCATTCACCAGTGACACAAGAGACTGGGGAGGGCAAAGAAAAAGAAAGCGTGAAAGATTATTAGAGGCATATTTTCAAGTGCTTTTTGGATATTATTTAAAGCTAAACTAATGTAAATTAAATACTTTACAAGTGCTATTGCAATCTATGTTTGCCCATTAATCCTAAATAACCAAATGTGAAGAGATTTCGGCATGTTTTGTCAATTTGTCAACATTTTTGAACTTTGCTATCATGTAATGACTACATAATGTAGTCCATGATTATTTTATTATTAAAATGAATGCATTGGCCTCCCATACTCTATGGCTGCACAGCTTCTCCTCCGCCTCCTGGCTTGTGGCTGCCTTTGCAGTGGAGAACTCGTTCAGCTTCTTTTCTGCCTCATTCATCAGCTCAATGACAGTCTGCCTGGCCTCCTGGTACGACTTCCACTGGGCCACACAGCTGAAGACAATACAGTATTATGTTAGTGAACAACTGCCTGCCTGTCTGTTAACACCTCTGTCTGAATTAGAATGTAAAAATACAAAAATACAAATATATTTCAGTTATTTTTTTATTATTTCAACAATTCATATGTTGTTGTTGTTGCTGTTGTATATAGGCAAACATCTCTTGAGATACTGTACTATTATAACTTTCATGAATGCCATAACCTTTCACTTATTTTATTTATTTTCTATCTATTACACACCCCATGAATTCATTCGCATTCCTAATCCAATAATTTGATGACCAGTAGGTCAGTAGGTCCATTGTAGGCATCAAATTATTGTCTCAGGGGGAATGCGACAAAAACAAAAGAATGTCCATGAATTCAAGGCTTCATGGGGTGTATAATTGAAAGAATGAATTTGTATCCTTTAAAAGGCATAGCAGACAACATAACCATTCTATAGTCATCAGTAGTCATGTCTCTTATTCTCCCTCTACCTTTGCAGGACGTCCTGGTGACACTGGAGCTGGTCTCGGACCTCCACACCTCTCTGTTTGGCCGACTCCACGCTCTGTTTGAGCTGCTCTTTAGCCACGGGGTTGACCAGTCTCTCCAGCTGTGGCGGCACGGCCTGCAGCTCCTCCAGGTGGATGAGGAACTCCTGCTCAGTGCCCATGATGTCCTCCTGCTGCCGGACGCACTCCTCGTAGTTCTCCACGTCCACGCCCAGGCTGGCCTGCTGCAGGAAGGACACGGCATCCTCCAGCCACTCGCAGGCCGACTGCATCCTGTAGTGATATGTCTGGCACAGGACAAGTGCCTGCTCCAATGTGATCTGGACAGTGAGATATACATACAGTATGTAAGGCCATTTACACATCAAATGGAAGCTATGAATTAATAGTGATGCACATTAGCAATCAAATATCATACCATCAAAGTGTTTTATTTATATATTTAATTTACAGAAATAGATGAAATTCAATCATATTAACCCGGGCGCCCCTATTTTAGGCATGATGCCACCACACGTTGTGGGCTTTTAGATCAAATATTTGCGTTATTTGTCGTGTGACTATTTGGTACATGCTACTATGGTTACATGTCAAATCCAAAAAATAACATTGCGGCAGAGAAATATTTACAGACAGTTTCACAGTACATATTGGCACATCTACGAGTACGACTATGACACACAGCAGACCAAATATTCAAAAGAACACATCATAACAGTATGATCAATATAAGGACATCTCACCTGTTTGGAAGTCAGAGCTTTTTGAACATCTGCCTGCAACTTTGCCATCTCTTCAAGACTTGTATCCACATGGGCCGGGACAAGCTCGTTGGCACTGATGTATTTCTGTTTCTCCCTGCTGCTCAGGGCAGCCACGATCCTCAGCATGGACTGCACCTCCTCTTGCATGATTTGCTGCTTACGGATCTCCTCCTGAACCTTTTCCACCCGCACATCCACAATCACAGCACAGCCAAGGTCGTCTCTGACCTCCTGCAGCCAGTCCAGCGTTCTCTTCATCTCTGTCTCAAAGTCTTTACTCTGGACAAACCTGTTCTCGCACTCTTCAATCAGTTCTCCCACAGCAGCTTGCAGGGATCGAAGTTCTTCCTGCCACAACACCACCTGATCCTTGGATGCGTTGTGACAGGCCTGGTCCACACGGGGAGCTAGGCTGTCCATCTGCTCCATCAGCCTGGAAAGGTGAGAGTCGGCACTCTGGAGACTGCCTGCCAGCGTGTGGTAGTTCTTCAACCGTTCCTCAGCCGATTGGGTTTCTGCACTGACTTTAACCAGCTGCTCTTTGGTGGCGTTCAGCTCTGACTGGACTTGCATGCCCATGGCCTTCTGGTCCTCAAATGACTCCAAGGTGTCCTCCAGGTGCTCGACCTTCTGCTCTACCAGCCTCTTGAGGCCATTGTAGAGGCCGACAAGCTGGGTCATCTCCTCTGGGCGCCAGGGTTGACCGGTGCTACGGAAACCCTCTTTCTTCTGGTTCAGTTCACTCACAGCCAGACCCAGCCTGCTGAGATCTGCCTGAATTCTTTTGTAATCACTCTGCATACTGACAACCTCTTCTGTCTGCAGGCCGACAGGCTGAGATCCTAGATCATTGAATTGTTCCTCCAGCTCTTTCAGTGCTTTATGAGTGACATCTATGAAAGAGGCGTACTCCTTCCTCGCTAGAATAGCCTGTTGGATTTTCTCCTGTTTTTCTTTGGCCAGTACTAATATGCTGTTGTATTGCTGGGGGAGAGTATTGAGTTTTTCATCCAAGTAGCAGTGGTCCACTTCATTCAGAGTTGGCAGGATCTCCTGGCCAGCTCTCTGTACAATGAGGAGGAGGTTCTCATATTCTATCGCCTGCTCTATGATTAGTTGATACTTCAGCAGCTGCACTTCCAATTCTGCATCGCCATTCATCAGGTTGATTTCAGGGAATGTGATAATATCGGCTTGTTTCAACCACTGGCATGTTTTTTCCAGGTCTGTCTTGAAGTACTTTCGGGACACAAGTACTTTTTCCAGCTCCTGTAGTCTTTGGCCGCACCTGTGCAGTGTTTTCTCAAAGATCGTTTGCAATTCCTGCAATTTTGTAAGTATTTCATTCTTTTCATCCTCACTGGCATCCCTCATCAGGTCCCTCCCTTGAGACCACAGGGAGTTCAACTCGCTCTGATAGGCCTTTAGACTACTCTGGATATTCCTACACGTCCGCACCTGTTTAGCCAAGTCATCTGGTAACAGAGCAATGTACTCCTCTGCCTGAGCCTTCTTCTCGTTCTGCTGGACCCAGTTGATGGACTGACCAACGGCCATCAGGAACTGTGTCCTCTCGGTGAACGCCTTGCTGAGGTGCTTCCTGCGCTGTGACACCTTCACACTGAGAGTATCCACCTCCAACTGGGTGTCTGTGATCAGGTGCTGCAGGCGCTGCCTTTCGTTGAGGCCGAGGTGGGCCAGCACCCTGTCGGCATCATTCATAGCCTGGGCCAAAAGGAGCTGCTTGGCCTCCAGTTCACTGCAGATACTCAGGTGGTCGAACAGGAAGCTCTGAGCCAGTTCCGGTGGAGGGCTCATCTTCATGGCCTCGGACAGAGCAGGCTGCTGCTCCTCCGCCCAGTCACGAGCCTCCCTCAGACGAGCCTCCACCAGGGCCATATCCTCCAGGGTCGTCACTGAGTCTTGGATCTTCCTTTCGATTAGGCTTTGCAGCTGGGACCAGCGCTGCTCAAAGTGGCTTATTTGTTCCTTGACCAGCTCTTTGTCATCCAAGTTCAAATGCTGGATGACTTTCTGACGCTGGTCCTTTAAATCCTCTAGAGTTCCTCTTTGGTCTTGAAGAACAACTGCAAGTTTCCTTAGTGCCTCCAGGTGCTCAGATGAACTTTCAGCGTCCGTTCTATGACACAAGAAAGAAAAGACAGTCATATAGTAGCTATGTGAATTCAATGGGACTTGTATAATTTTCGTTGACCAATGAACATACAATTGTGGGAAAACCTTTGCCATGGCATTCAAAATGTATCTCTTGAGTTAATTCATAATGTCATGACAAACCACATTATTTTGCTGTATTTCTTTGCACAGGCATATTTTATTTATTTTGAATTGAGGTTGTGGATTGTACACACATTAGGAAATTCTCTGCAAGGATATTCATAGCAAAACCTAAAAGGGCAAATTAGGGCAGAATCTTTTGGTCTTTTTTATTTTATTTATTTTTTTACTCTACTGTTGCTGTTCTTTCCTCTTGTTTGTTTTGAAATGTCATAAGTAGCACCTGATAACGATAAAACATTGATGACTAAACATCTATCTACTTGAATGCTACAGCCCCACCTTGCCAGGTTGTCCCACTCTTTGGACACCTGTTCGAACAGAGCCTCCATGGCGGTGATGCAGTCGTGATACTCCCTCGCCCTCAGCAGGTCCTCCTCTCGCTGAGCCAGCAGTTTGTTGACCTGGTGACAGAGCTCCAGCCAAGAGTTGCTCAGACGGCCTATCTCGGCATGCTCCGGCGAGTCCTGGCCACCTGTCAGTCTGCTTACACTTTCTGTCATTTTGGTGAGGACACTCTGTTTTGACTGCAGCTGCTGGCTGAATTCCTGTTGGACAGATTGGATTGGATTGAATTCAATCATGGTAAGTAGCCAGTGTGCTGGCATGCAGGCACTACCCCACCAAAATGAATTTGTTTATTTTATCTAGAGTAAATCAGGGCCATTAACAGTTATTGTGCATGTAAACATAATTACTACTGAAGGTGATACTAAATCGAAAATGTACTGTATCAGCAGGAGACCATATAAAGATTTACAGCCATACATTTCCAAAGATGATTCATTCAAGTAAGGACCTGGACTATTTGTTTTAATTTTATTACTACCTTGGCCTGTGACAGCATGTTGTGAGCTATCTTGGTCTCCAGCTCGGCAGGCCTCCTGGAGAAGCTGAGAAGCTGCTGCTCCATATCCTGGAACAAACTGGACAGCTCCTGCTTCTGTTCTTTGATCTCTCTCCAGCCTTCAGACAGTTCCTGGGCAGTAGACATCCTTTCCTCTATCTGGGGAGCAGATAGACCTTTTAACTATCTCTGACCTACAGTACAGTCACCAGGCCCATTCTTACCATCAAATGGAAGATGCCCTTATCTTGCACACACTACAAGGAAATGTAGGCCCTCCAGCACTCACAATTTATTTAATGTATTTCATATTATTCAATAAGCTCTTCATAAAGAACTGCGCCTGTGTGAATTAATGGTCTTTGCTCTACAGCTATCACCATTACCTACAGCATGCAATGCATTCTGCACATAATGATGCATGTTGAATGTATACTTGTTGAGTGCTATGTACTGTAGGCTATGGACTATTTTCAGCAACAGGCTTTTACAGGTGAGATCCTGTTTTTGTACAGTATTGTACCGGTATATATATATATATATATATATACACAGACAGACAGACAGACAGACAGACAGACAGACAGACAGACATATATATACATACATACATACATACATACATGTCAGTATATACCGGTAGTGCTAAACTGACAACTGTATACATGTATATATAGTATATTCCAAATGCCACGGTAAAATGACGGACCACAGTTACATCAATTATACTGACCGTGATTTTGACTCTCTGGACCTCACCAGCTGTGACTCTCACAGCCTCATCAGTCAGGTCACAAACAGAACACACCAGATCCAGGTAAGTACTGGCCTGCTCCTGGAGGGCCCTATAATGTTTCACCTGTACATGGAGAAAGTAACAGATCAAAATGATACAATGTTTGGTAAAGGCACAGATTAAGCTTCTATGACTATGAGGATGTTAAGGTTCTATACTGTATTACTATGGAATAAAGAGAATACATTTTGTACTGTCCATACTGTATGTTAATTTTACAAAAATAAAACTAGTGTAGAACTAGTTGTGAATAATCCATTCTACTTTCCTTTATGACCAAAAACAAAAACTATTATATTGACAAGACAAACTTGCAAAACAAAGTCTTCATCTTTATTTAAAACTTTAAGAAATGTGTCCCAAATGTTAACGTTAATTTTAAACCAATGTTCAATATTCTAACTACTGACTGGTCAATTGGTCATACCATTCCATGGTGTCATATCATTCCAATGCTCCCAGACAGTATAAAAAGCGGCGCGCTGGCATTCATACCGTACCTGCTTGAGCGCTTCCTGGAGCCCTGACGGCGGCTGGTCGTTTAACTCCTCGTACACCGTGGAGAGCCATGTCTGGCACTGCTGGAGTGTGTCCTGGTGGCTCACGTGTTTCTGCAGCTCACGATCCAGGCTCTGGTACACCTGGGGAATCACTTACAAGTTGAGTGAATGTCCTGTCATGAAATTTATGAAACGATGAATCACTTCATAAACAACTCCTGACAAAAAAGGTTGGGGGCCACGCACACAGTAGGTACCAGATTTTCAGTGCACTGGTTTTTAATTATACACCTTTAAACATGTATCAGATGAGCTGCTTTTAACATCGTGTCTCTATATACTTTGCTGACCAAATTCCCCCAGGGGTCTATGCTACGCCCCCTCCTTTGTTTTCCCCTATACACTAAATCAATTCCCGTAAATTAGCAGATCTACAACAAGCTCACAACGTTGTGGTGTGACACACTGTGAGCTTGTAGATCTACTAATAGAGCTGAACTTGTAAAACTGCTATTTTCACCAAACATTGGCCCTAGATTAGAATATGGATGCTAGGGTTTATGTTGTTAAACACAGCACTGCTCATGTGTTTTATGATGTAATGCAGCCAGTTCGTCTCTGTTTTTGGACGGCGTCCAAAGTTAAATTCTGACAAATTGCAGTGAAGCAGTGCTGCTCATCAATGTCAGCTTTAGAACAAGCGTCAAATCACAGAAGATAACATTTCAATTCAATCTGAAGATGTTTGTGGATATGATCACAGATGTATTCTACAACAAGTATGTAAGGTAGCTGGTAGAATGTGTCCCCTTCTCACAAACCATGTCTGTGTTTGTTGTGTGTGTCGCATCTCACTTTTTTACATACTGTACTCTGTTACTGTATTCTGTATACCTCCCGGGCCCTGAGTGCATATATTGTGTACACCATGCACACAGAAGGTTAGATTTGAGCATAGAATTTTACTGTATTAAGTCAAAATATAGCTGCAAGCAGCGATAAAGTGGCCAAGGCAGCAAAAGCAGGAAAGCAAAAAGGCATCAAGGGAAAGCAAAGAAGAATATCAAAGAAAAACTAGAAGCAGTGTTCTTCTGAACAGGACTCCGGCAGGTCAGGTAGGTTTTTTTTTGGCCTAGTGGTGACTCTATAATAGGCCAAAGTGAAAAGGGTGCCACGTGTTCTTGGGCCTTTCACGGCAATCGGACGCTGCATGCGGGATTTGAAGCATTTTGTTCCAAAAATGTGTTTTGCAAAAATTGACCCGCTGGTGGCGCTATAACAGGCCAATGTGAGAAGGGTGGCATCTGTTCCTTGGCCTAGTGGGAATGTGTGTGCAAAATCTCACACACATAGCAGGCTGCGTTTGAGACATTTTGTTCAAAAAGGAGCAATCCTGCAAACCTTGGAATTCAATGTTAGCCAATTAGATAGAATACCAGTAAGACTCCCTAATTGGGAGATAAGCGACCGTAGGTGGCTTATCTCCACAAATAGGGCAAAAATTTGTTTTTCCAAAATCTTCCTGATCCATGTTGATGACATGAGTGTAGACATGCTGTGTAGTGATATTGGTGATTTTAGGGCAAAAACTGTAGGAGCAGTGTCCAAAAATGTGTTTTAAAAATCGGCCTGAAGGTGGCGCTACAATAGGGCCATGTGAGAAATGAGGGGTGGGGTCTCCGCGTTGCCTTGGCGGACGAATAGGTACCGGCCCCGGCTCTCCCGGACGCTCCTAGCCCGAGTTACGGCATTTTATGTGCGCTGCAGTGGCAGGGGGTCCTCCACTGGGGGCGCCACCACTTTTGCATCCGTTCTGGAGCACCAGGAGTCGGTGGTCCCCGGGAATTCCCCGTGAGCAGCCCCGTTGGGGTGGTCATTTGGTCATTTTTGCACATTTGGTCATTTTTTACATCTGGGGGTCCCCCAGGGACCTGGGGGTCCCTGGGGCTCCGGGGGTCCTTGGAGGTTGTAGTTTGGCAGGCAAGGAGTGTGTGTGTGTGTGTGTGTGTGTGTAAAATCTGGCATGGATCGGGTCAACGGGTGCAGAGTTATAAGCAGGGAAAAAGTGTGACGTGTGAGCACATTTGGTCATTTTTTACATCTGGGGTCCCCCAGGGAAACTGTGATACTATGCACCTGGACAGTTTGATGATGTACATAGTAAGCCTTGCTGAGCTATGAAGACCATATGAATCGGCCAGGCTATGAATCTCATAGGGCAGGAGCCTATCTCCTGTTTCTGTAGCGTAAGGCAGCTTGATGTACAAGTACACCCCCTGGACATGACACTAGTATGTCGCAGGGAGTTAACCACAATCCAACCCTTGATGCTGAGTTTCAAGCAGGGAGGCACTGGGTCCCATTTTTTAGAATCTTTGGTATGACACGACCCGGGTTTGAACCCAGATCTCCTAGTCTCAGGGCAGACACTCAAACCATTAGGCCACTGGAGCTGGTACATGATATCATTGCAATCCTTGAAAATCACAACATAGGTGTAGACATGACAGTTTGTATTATAATGCTTGTTTCAGGATTTATGATGCAAAATACATTATTTAGTAATGGCGGATATTAAAATACGCATCAAGGGGGGTTGGGGGACATTTTTAGGAAGGCTCCATATCAGACATTGTTCAAGGAACCAAACTGTAAAGTCTACCAAATGTCATGGTATTATGCTTATATAAACCCTAAGCGGGATTCGATCCAACGACCTTCTGCATGAAAGGCATATGCCCTGACCACTACACTAGGCAGCCACGGGATCTGTTAACCATGTTTGTTTAAAAAAAAAAAGTTCTATGTAGGCTGAGTGCCTTGATTTTATTGATTTCTTTTTTATATTTTGGAGGCTTGGGGTGAAATCAATCTGAGTAAATGTAATCTGAGTATTTCTGACATTTTCGAGTGATCATATTTTCTTTTACTCAGAACAGAAAAAAAAAACGGCCGGTAGAGAAGGGCTCATTTTAAACATGAACGTGATCTGGAGTTAGATCAGACATGTCAACATAAAAGAGTTTGACATATGCACATGCCATGGGCATCCAGGATGTTAACATCAACTCAACTTAAAGGGGGAACCGGCACTGTGTCTGCAACACAGTTGGAGGCACAGACAGATACTCCATATATGGGCATAAAATGGACGCAGATAGACAGATATCTCCATATATGGGCATAAAATGGACCCAGAACTATAACTGCAGTGATCTCCATATATGGACATAAAATGGACGCCGACAGACAGACAGACAGATATCTCCATATATGGGCATAAATGGACACAGGCAGACAGATGGTCAAAACGGGTCCTATAAAAACAGGTATAATGGGGTTTGCATTAAAGGGCGGGGCATTCATTCCCTATTTACATTGTTCCGAGTTGGCCAGGTCGCCGACTAGACGCTGGGCCGCCCGAAGGGCGGCCCAGCTTCTAGTTTTAAAAAAAAAGAAAAGAAAAAAGAAAAAGTTTCATGTAATGTACTTGACGCCTTCTTTCAAAATGATATAGCGCCCCCCTTTGGCCAATTGGGGTAAGATTGGTTTCAGTGATATTTGGACTAACCATCTACAGTAGTTGTGGGGCTCATTTTAAACATGAACGTGATCTGGAGTTAGATCAGACGTGTCAACATTAAAGAGTTTGACATATGCACATGCCATGGGCATCCAGGATGTTAACATCAACTCAACCCGACATGGGGTTTGAACTGACAACCATCCGTATACCAGGCACAGGCACTGACCACTACACTACGGCAGTCACACATAATGGACCTGTCATTTAAAAAAAAAAGAAAAGAAAAAGGAAAAAGTTTCATGTAATGTACTTGACGCCTTCTTTCAAAATGATATAGCGCCCCCCTTTGGCCAATTGGGGTAAGATTGGTTTCAGTGATATTTGGACTAACCCTCTATAGTAGTTCATCATGAAAATTTTACTTTGCATGTATGTTTTAGAGGCAGAAGAATAATTTGCATAAAACTTGCAATATTCATTGAATTATTAAAAAAACATGTTTAAATTTTAAAAAAATCCGATCTGACAGATCTTTAGATATTGGTCCAAAGTTCATGTAAAAAAAGTTCCGTGCACGTGACGTGAAAGTTCCGGAATAAAAGCGGGTTTAAGTGTTTTACAAACTGCTCAAAATGGCAGAAAATCTAAGGAAGGAGCGTACTTAACAAAGACACGGATGGCTTCCGCTTGAGTCAAGGCACGCGTGTAACCAAGTTGCATGTCTTTAAACGAAACGAGGCGTGACTTATGCCCCTTTAAAGTTTGAGTTTTCAAACGCTTCGTATAGCGCCCCCCTTTGGCCAATTGGAGTAAGATTGCTTTCAGTGATATTTGGACTAACCCTCTACATATTTGCCAAATGCCATGAACGTGTCACTTTGCAAGTATGATTTAGAGGCAGAAGAATAATTTGCATAAAACTGCAATATAGAGTGAATTATTAAAAAATAATGTTTCGCTTTAAAAGAAATCCGCCAAGACATATCTAACCCTATTGGTTCATGTAAAAAAAGTTTCGCGCACGTTACGCGAAAATCCCAGGAGGAGATAGATTTTGACTGTTTTTCATATAATTCAAAATTGTGGGAGAAGTAAAGGTCAGAGGTCAAAAGTCAGAGCGTAAAAGTTGTTCGGCATGAGGAGACGCATAAGTGTATACAGGTTTCATTGCTGTACCTGAAACAGGGCATGAGCTACACCTGTTCAAAGTTGGCATTTTTCAAAGGCTTCCTACAGCGCCACCCTTTGGCCGATTGTTGCGAGCTTCGCGTTTTAGCCGTTTGGCATAGTCCTCTGCCATACTGCCGAGTTTCGTAAAAAGCGACTGCACGGTCTAGCCGCTAGAGAAAAAGTGGCGGAATAATAATACTGAAGTCCAATATCAAGGAGTGGCCTTTTGCCACTTTGTGGCCTTGGCCACTAATTATTGTTATGAACATGCTCCAATTCAGCATGAAAGTATTCAGGGCTAGTATCAAGTATCTTTGATGTATTTAAATTGCATGTACAGTACAATCTACCGGTACATACAATGAACCTAACAAATAAAGTAACTGGGTACAGAAATATATAGAGGTAAATTACATATTGTTACATAGACTATTTCTAGATTAATATGATGAGATTCAGTACATTGAGTTCAACGTATATTTTATCACAGCAAATAAAATACTGTGAACGATGACTTCTGCCAAACATCAAACTATACAGTATATTGTATGCGTAGAGTAATTTGATTTAAATTACAGTAGTACAAGTTACGGTAAAGACAACGACGGTTAAGACAAAAAATGGATGTGGGGTGGGAGGCGGACATTGTTTCTTCGCAATTTCAGCACTTCCACAGAGCAGATTGTATGATGGAGGCATTTGTAAATTGTGTGAGTCTCACAAACGTCTAGAAACGTCTAGAGAGACCACAATGTGTATGATCTCCATCTCTAAAGTGTTGTTGTGTGTGTGACTCACACGCTGTGCAGTGCTGCAGATGGCAGAGTAGCTGTCCCTGGTTCCCTGTTGGTGAGCCTGGACCTGCTGGGTAATCTTGGCTTGCACTTGGCCTGTGCAACTTGCTACAAGATCCTCTCCTTTCTGGTTTAGACTGGTCAGACGTTCTTCAAAACTGGATATTTCCTCCATTATGGCCTAGAAAAACGTTTGATTATTGTTATTAGAAATAATGGAAGTATAGAAAAAAATAAACAGCAATTAAAAACAGGTTTGTTGAAGTCCTTCTGTGTAACCTTTTCAATTAAACAAAAGTTAAATTTGAAATAATCTTCACTGGTATATTTTTCACTATAACCTTTCCACATCATTTCTTTTTTGATAATGTCTCTAAAAACTATTAAATACTATATTATTCACAACTGTCTCCCCCTGACACAGGCGCCGGAAATGTACCGGAACTGTATTAAAATGAATGTTACATAGTATGAATTTAAAGAACTAATTGGCCTTCTATTTGACAAGGAGGATTGGTCACCTTATGTCGGGCCAGTTGCTGAGTGGCCATCTCCAGTTGCTGAGTAGCCATGCTAGTCTGCATGGAGTCGGAGGTAACCAGTCTACTGGACATCTGTAGGAGCCACTTCTCCACTTCCTGAAGCTCACTATTGTAATCCTCATGCTCTTTCACCCACTCCACAAGGCTCTGGACCTGGGTCTGCAGGATAACACAGATGAGATCTCAGATATTGTACTACAGCAACCCACTCATCAAGACAGGTAGCGAGGGCATTTTGTCAACGGACCAGGTACAGCAAGCACAACTCCTTGCGTCCGACAGTCAGAGTTCCGCTGAATTCATACTGTACCTTAGCTGCTATGCAGATGTCCTGGTAATCCATCTGCAGTTTGCTCATGTTGTCACTGATGGTGGGGTCCCGCACTATGTCGAGCAGGGCCTCGCCTTTCTCAATGACAGACTTCACCGCTGACTCGTGAGACTGTACTGTCTGCTGGATGGTCTAAATTATGCACAGGGGGAAAAGATATTTCACTTTGGGTGAAGGTTGCTTTACAATTTAGGTGTAAATGTTGTCAAACTGTGAACGGTATATTATATTTTGTTTTGTAATTATTGTGCCATGTTGTATAACATCTTATCATGTTTAATTATATAATTCTGTACTCTAATTATTTTACTGAATTGTATACATTTTGCTCTGTACTTTAACACTGTATTCTATCTTATCAAAATAACATATTGGGTTGTGTAACCAAACATCCTATTGTGTTATCCCATGCGTCTTATATTGATATATACTCATACTGTACCTCCAATGACCAATGAACATTTTAAACATAACACAAGGAAAAATGAATATTCAGATTACAGTCCCATAAACTACCTTGTACTTGGCCAGCTGAGCCTTCTTCTGGTAGAGTTCAGCTTTGGGCTCTACGGTAGATGCTAAAAGGTTTTTGGTCTCTGCGACCCACTGTGCCTGGGTCTTATATTTGTCCAGGAAGTCTTTGCACAGTGAGATGCACTTCTCCAGGGAGCTGTGCTCCGTGCGAAGAGACCCTGTCAAGAACTCCAGCTGGGCGAGGCGGGCGTCCACCTCCTCTTTGAGCTGCTCTGCCTCAGGCTCCTCTAGGAAAGTCATGGCCCGCTTGGTCTTTTCCCTCATGGTTTTCAGGAAGGTGTGGCCTTGCTCCAAATCAGCTTGCAGAGCCTCAAATGCATAGAAAGTGCTATTAATTAGGGCCAAGATACCGGTAACAGCACACTAAAGGGTAATTTATGTATTTGTAGATCGGCAATACCAGATCCCAGTGTGACACCCAACCAAGGGTAGGCCTTTAAGTGTCATTACAGCAATGTTACACAAACGTTATAAAATATATTACTACTATACATTATAATACTGAAGCATAAACCCAAGTATATCCATATAATAATTAGGGAGATCGGTCAGTCAGTCAGTAGGTCAGTCAGTCACACAATGCATTATCTATTCACTCGCTTCAGCGACTGATCTAAAATTTAACATGGCATTGGCCATTAGCATTATACACACGGTGACGGAGCCCGAATTTCATTTTTCCCAAATTCTAGCTATTTATTAGCGTTTCTTCACTCTACAGCTCTACAGCCTGTTGTCATGGTTACGGTCCGTTCCTCCAGGCCATGGGATCTGTAGCCCTGGGCCCACACACACCTCTCTCACAGTTAGGAATGTTGCAGTGTCTCTCTCTCTCTCTCTCTCTCTCTCTCTCTCTCTCTGCATGGGTCACGCATGCAACGGGTGATGTGTGTCTCATCTTCCAACGGGTATGGAAAAATTATGTGGAGCAAGCAAATACATCCTCATACTTCTATTCACCTAATTTTGCTGTTAAATTATTTGTATCCATCATAAATATACACTCCCCCATGGGCTGCTCCTTACATTATGATGCTCCCACATATTCTCACGCACACACCATGCAGTTACAGTTACTTTCCCCATAACCCACACTCTGCACATATTTTGCAGCACATATCTTCGAACGGGTAAGGTCTAGTATTGTATAATAGTGTAATTTAATGAATTAGTAATATGCAATATATATTAGCAATATATTCTATATTTTTATAAAAAGTGTTAGGGTGAATTATATTTTATACTAGTATACATATCATCGTTGTCGGGTGTAAACAATGATTATATGAATGTATGACCTGTATGAAAATATGTGATGATCAAATAAACTAAACAAAAAAAAAAACAAAAAAAAAAACTTGTATCTCCAAGTTCTTTTGCGAAGCAAAGCCCTGCTTCATCGTACAAGGCCGTTGCACAAAAGTAGTGAAAACAGCAGATCTACAAGCACACAACGCCTCGCACCGCGAGGCGTTGTGTGCTTGTAGATCGGCTGTTTTCACTAGTTTAAATCATTTTTAAAATGAAAAATGCAAAACGAACGGTTTTGGACATACAAGGTTTTTCACCCGACAACGACGATATGTACCGTATGTAATATCGTATGATATTTTATCCTATCATGTCATACTGTATAATATTGTATATTTTACCACATTTTACCCAGTTTTTTTTTTCAACTGGAGAATCATACCTCCAGTTTCTTCATCTTTCTGTCCATGGCCATGCGGTCTACTATGTCAATGCTGATAGCCACGGTGCTGAAGTTGTTCTGTGCAGTGCTGAGCCAGTCTGAGAAAGTGCTGAAAACATTCTGGGCTTCTTCAATACATGACAATTCTTCATGGAGCTGTTTGTTGGTCTCCTGACGAGAAAAGAAAATGTATATTGAAACTAGAAAGGGGTGCACCACAGAGTGCATATCTCCAGTAGGCTGGGTGGCCTAACAAGGGCTGTGTATGTCATGGGCTGTGCAGGTTTGCGCAGGGGGGAATAGCCTATCTATTGACGTTAGGCAATTTAATATCATATCATATCTATCGTCATGATAATTTAATAAATGAAAAGCTTTGTGTGTTAAGTGTGTGCAGATTCAATGCATGAGTATGTACACACACAAGTGTATCATATGGTATAAGGTATATATTGATTGAATTACATCTTTATTGACACAGTGCATATGCATGAACATATTTGTAAACTTCTGTCAAAAGGATAATAAAAAAAAAACTTAGAGCTTACAGTATGATACACATTAACTGTGTGTAAGTGTGTCTGTATTGTGTATACCGGTACATGGTTGTTACCATTAAATGCAAAAGTAGAGCGTGGTAGCGTGCTGTGATCTGGGTGGCTCTGGTGCAGATCCGGCTGCTGATATGGGTCTCATCCAGAACCTGCTGAGCTAAAATGCTCAGACCTTCCATCTCCTCCTGGTACACCAGAACCTCCTCCTGCCAGCTCTGATTCAAATGAAAATAATCAAATTAGAATTAAGTGGCAGGCCAACCCTTAAATATCTGAATCGCTCTATATCTTATAATCAATGCAGCATCATTAGTCAACTTTCTAAAACACACAACAGTATCTGACAAGAGCTCGGTTTTCGATTTAGACCTTGGCTTTCAGGGGAACTGTGAGGTTAGGTACTATTTTTGTTGTTGTTGTTTTTTTGTTCTCCGCTAAGAAAATAAAAATAAAGAATTCCAATGCACAGTGGACAGGCAACAGTTTGCATTACTTTGTTGCAGACCATGAAAGTCATGTTGAATCGGTTGACAAAGCATCATCTTTGTCATGCGACACTTGACAAAATAGTCATGAGAACCACTGCTGACCTTGATCAGCTCCAGTTGGGCCTCTTTAGTGGCAGCGTTGGACCGCCGATGGCTACGCAGCTGCCCCTTGGTCTCCATGCCCTTGAGCCAGCTGTCTAGTCGCTGGAACTTCTGCTCTATCTGTCGGAGCTTTGCCAGAGCGCTGTTGAGCTGCGCCCGGGTGTCGCTGAGCCGGGCCTGGTACAGCTTCCAGTCCTGCTGCACGGTCTCCAGGGCCCGGTCCTCGATCTGGGGCACCCCCCAGGGAATGACCAGCTCTCGGCTGAGCTGCAGGGTGTTGAGCAGCGCCTGGCCCTCCGTACAGTGCAGTTGTAGTTCCTGAGATGAAGAGGTAATCAGTATTGTCATTGTTTCTATAAAAGGTACAATACGACTTTTTTCTTACAGCTGTTATAACTGCAATATTACCCAGCTATATGTAAAGATAGGGTAAGTGATTTCATTAAAGTTTAGTTTTCATGTAGGTGACAGGTGGGGGCCTTCCTCCAATCATGGGCAGGCCTTGGCATGCTTAAGACCGCCCCCTACTCGACCATGATTGGAGGAAGGCCCCATTCTATCCTGATTGGAGGAAAACCTGTCTCCAGTCTCCACCAACAAAACGGAAACTGCTTTTTTCTCCTCACAGGGGATAAGTCTGAAGTCCAAATATGGACCAAACACTCTATAGTGAATAGTACTATCAGAACATACTGTAGACCCATTTGGTATTATTTTCAATTAATAATACACTACATTTAACTATCTGACTTGCCTTGATATCAGTGTTAACTTATCCGTTTGGGTCCCCATTTGGTTATATTTGTACACTCTCTGAGTAAAATGAACAGTCAGAAGTATGATATCAATACGTTTGTCATGTATCTACAAAGAAGAGCTCTTGTTGGACCTGTAGCTTCTGGAGTGTCTCCTCCAGTGTGTCAACATCTCCCTCCAGCTGGGTGTAGCAACTCAGCTTCTCCTGGTCTTCCTCCAGCCAGTCCTCAAATGCATGTAGATCACACTGGTAATCCTGATGGGCCTTCACCAACTCTTCTGCCTTCCCTACTGCCCTCTGGAGAGTAGAAGTACATGTATTAATCCCAAAACATCTATACTATAATTTTGCGAATGTCTGAGTGAGTGAGTGTCTGTCTGTCTGTCTCAGCGTTTCTCCTCGGTGGCTGGAGCAATTGATCTGAAATCGCATCACCATCAGCATATGAACACACCTGACATAACTGTGAAGCCCGTTTGTCACTTTCACAAATCGTATGCTGTATATTAGCATTTTTATGGTGTATCTATATCTATTTAGCCTACAGTACCTTTTGTGACCACACATGTTAAGGGAGGGGCGCTGTTGTTCAGGCCATGCACAATCACACACAAACCCACACACACACACACACACACACACACACACACACACGGGGGGGGGGGGGGGGGGGGGGGTGTGCAGGCAGGTGGGCGGGGGGGGGGGGGGGGGGGGGGGGGTTCTGGCCCTGTTACAGATGATGTCCAAATATCATGCAGATCGGTACACAGTATCTCTGTAGCCGTTAAATGGAACGGGTATTTCTTACATTGATGCTCCTACATATTAGCATGCAAGCACCAGTTAAAGTTACTTTCCATCCCTCATATACTGTGTGCACAGTGCACATCCCATAACCCACACACTGCACATCATTTCGGAGCTCATATCTTTGAACGGGTAAGGGCTAGTTAACTATAATAGGACAAACATAACACACACATACTGCAATGATTGAAGACGTTTAAAACATAATACAAGTTTTAACATTGTATCTGCCTGGTATGTTTATGAAACAATTTGTATACAAAATTTAAGATAGCAACTCTACAAGCTCATGACAGATGGGCTATTCTTGAAATACTTTAAAAAGGCCATTACCATGGCATTGTCTTTGGCGGTGTTATATCGCTCCTGCAGGTCTTGAAGCTCCAGCTGAGTGACATAGTGCTCTGCCATACTGTCACTCTTGGTAGTGATGGTGTCCAACACTGTGCTGTGACTGAGCACTTCTTCATAAAGCAGCTGAAAAAGACCACAGGAGAACAAGATATTCCATTACTTTGTTTCTTGTTTCTGTCAGAGACTGGGCCAAATAGTACTGCTATAATGCTTAAGATTAGTATGCAAATTCAACACAATTCAAACAGTGTGTGCACTGATGCACTAAACTCAAGTCATATGGTACTCCAAACGGATTAATGCTGAAGTTAATTCCGCATAATATTTGGCCACATCTAACCTCTGCTTGCTGCAAATGACCACCTACCTTGGCTTTGCCCAGATTGGCGGTTTTGTCTCTCATTTCGGAGCACTGTTTGTCAGTAGGATCCAGGCTGTCCTCTACTCGCTCCACCCAGGCCACAAACTGACGCACATCCTCTTGGTAGCTGGTCCACTGAGAGAGAGAACCCTCCAGCTGGCTGTGAACACACACAATACAGCAACACGGTTATTCACTGACCACCTGAGATAGGAGGCTCTGGTGTAACGTTTAGTCTATTCACTATTGGCATGAACTCCCTCCTCAGTTGAAATACTTTAACTGGTCGCCATTATATATATATATATATATACACTGTGTGTATATATATATATATATATATATATATATATATATATATATATATATATATATATATACTGTATATATATTAATATATATACTGTATATATAATTATTTATTTAGTTGAGTTTTTCTTTCTTTTTTTGCAATTTTAGTTGTGTTCAAACAATGGAAATTGTTTGAATGTATTTACTGTTGAATATTCTTTTCTGTATGTCTCCATTGTCACAATGAAAGCTCTCAGGATTTCTTGTCAGATACAGTATGTACAACTACGTATATGTTCATGTATATACATTTTTTTCAACAAATGAATGAATGAATGAATGAATCAATCAATCAATCAATCAATCAATCAATAAATAAATAAACGTCCACACTCTTTGAGCTGCTCTGCCTGGTCTGTGGTATATGATGTTTGCTTCTAATAATTATTATTATTATTATTATGATGGGGAGGGTTTATTACTGGGGAGGAGAAAAAAATAAATTTGTTTTTGATTCTCTTATTGAATCCACAAACATGTAAACTGTCCATTTGAATATAGATATACTAAGAGAATGAAAACAACTTCACTCTGCTACTTGGAACAGAATCATTTTCATATGGTGGGTGGACTGGATGAGATGGTGTGTAATTAACTTTCATGGTCACATGGGAAGTGCTGAATGATAGCGATTGCCAGTCAACAAGTAAACATTGTGGAGTCTTGACCTAGATAAGTGCATCCCAGTTCTCCTGCTGGGGTGGCTGTAGTATGTGGAAGTTGCACATAAATATTGAACCCAAGAAGTATTAATTAACAAGCACTTGTAACAAAATAATAACTACAATGGATCCATTTGAACACAGCTTATTTTGGACATGCAAAGTTTCCACCTGACACAAACGATATAGTATTTTTATGTCCCTTGGTATAAAACTCTCCACTTTTACAACTGAATACGACATTTTCAGTTGGGGAAATGGATGAGACAATGTGAATTAAAATGTTGGGCTTAGAACAGTAAATAATGAAAACAAGAAGACAGATGGGTAAAGATGGGTTCCAGATGGACAGACAGACAGCCCCATCAGTAAGTCTCAATAGTAGAAGAATTACCTTTTGCATTGAATGGAAGCAGAGAGGAGGGCATCCCAGGAATCCCTTAGGTCCTGGATGTGTTTACAGACCACAGGCACTCCTTCAGCTGAGGTGTTTCTCTGGACCGACTCTCCTCTGGTTGTCAGCATCTTCAACTGAATCTCCTTCTCCTGGCGAGCAGTCAGTAAGGCCTGGTGCATGAAAACACACACTTATGAATTAGATACACAAACGCACGCACATACAAGCAGGCACACACAAAACGTAGCAGTTACATTTGTGGTAAAGTACCATTAATCCACTAGTATAGCAGTGGTTCCCAAACGTTATAGCTCAAGACCCAAAAGAGAAATTAGACAAGACATTTCCCCGGGACCCAAACTAGTGAAAATAGCAGTTCAGTTGTGTGTGTGTGTGTGTGTGTGTCCTGATCCACTGTTCAGGAAACAGTACCTCCAGTTTGATCATCCTGCTGTCTAGAACGTTCTTATCAGCAGTGGGAGAGCAGTAGGTCTGCAGCATGTGGCTGGTGTCAGCCACCCAGTTCTGCAGCTCCTTTAGCCCCTGAGAGAACAGCTGGTGCTCAGTGACGATGCGGTCGATTCGCGAAGCCTTCTCCTACAGAGCCACAAAGCAGGCCATAACCAGGAAGTTACAATCTGATGAAGCATTGCATGGTGTAATTTGATGAACAATTCAACCTGATATTGACAGATGAGTACAATGTTTACTGTATCTCGTACAGTCAGTTAAATTACTCAGATAATAATATAGATTCTATAGTGACTGACAATTTCATTAACAGTACAATTAACAGAAAGACAGAGCTTGTCTCCTGCCCCAATGTGAGCAATTCTTTCCATGGGGAAGAATGTCACTTCAAACTGTAACACTGGTATGTGCAGTACTGTAAATATACCTTCTAAAATATAAGGCTTTTCTGAATTTGCAAGAATCAATGATAAATGTGTGCCATTATAAACATAAATATAAGTGCTGCTTGTTGAATTACATATTGTATATATGCCAAATGTGTGAATATACACTCTATCAAAACCCTCTGATGTCATGATTAGCAATGTTGACATGGCGTTCTCTCCCAAAGACAGAAAGGTAAGATATCAGGGCTTAGCCTCATCCACTCTAGTGTCTCAGTGTCCTTCCTCCAGCACTACCACCCCAGGGGACAGGTACTGTAGGCAGACTGGTAGCCAAGTGTTACTGTACCTTGGTCAGGTTGGTTAAAGCTAGGTACTGAGCGGACAGCTGCGAGACACGGTGAACAAAGCCCTTTCCAGCCGCATGTTCATCCCACAGCAGTTGGGCCTTCTCTTTCAGCCTGATCAGCTGAACCTCCAGAGAGGCTAACTCCTCTAGCACAGACTGGAAGAGCAACAAGCAGGTTATCACAGAACAAGCAAGTTATCACAGATGCATGCAAGCAAAAACAGAGACAGACACAAGGCAGTTAACTTTAGAGACTCAATGTTAGATTGGCTGGGTTAGAGATGGCTACAAGGCTGAAAAGAAAATCTCTCCCATGTTATGGTGAAAAGAAACCTGGTGTCTACAAAGGCTGTTGGTAGATGTGAAAAGCAATCAAGGTTTCAAATATAGCAGACAGGTTGAAGCATTGAGCAGAATATCAGATACAAATAGCTTGAGAATTTTAAACAGCGTTAAAAGTAGCAAGATGAGCAAACAAGATGGCAGGAGCAGACTTAGGACTAGCTGCAGAGCTTTTGAAAACAGCACCTAAACCCTACACTAATGATTGGGACTTTCTGTAGCAGAGCTGGAATGGTGAGCTTCTGTTGTGACGACGGTACAGTGCCAATGGTACGATTACGCTGGCTGGTGAATAGTTCTTCATGGAGCAGGGTGATGGAAGCCTGTGTGATGGTCCATGGGCATCAGTACCTGTAGTTTATGCAGCTCCTGCTTCTTGGCTGTGAGGTCATGGAGCCGTCCGCTGCTCTCCTTCACAGCCAGCTCTGTTGCATTCAACCAATCCTGAAGAGGTTCAGCGCTCGCCTCAAAGTCTCTCATTTGACACAGAAGGTTCTGGAAGATATCAATTAAATAGTTATTATTACTTACGTAGATAGCTCTGTTATTAGTATTATTTGCCGCAAAGACAAGACCTTCTTTGGCTAGGTTTAAGACAAGTCTAGCTTTTAGCTATGTATCTAACACTTGTTGTATTACCTACTGTATCTATGCATCTGTCCATGAATCTGCCTATGTATTCCATCATGCATCTATCTGCCAAATAGTATCTTTCCTTTTTGAATTAATATTTCAGCAGAAGTTGATTAGACACAGTAGATTTCCTCTCTGAATATTTAACATTGCAGAAACGTAATGGTCAGAGAAAAAGCTTTGATGTTCACTTGTAAATTTGTCTCTCTGTTGTGCAGGTTAGTCATCAGGTTTTTCCAGTCATCTCTGGCGGTGTTCATTTTAGCCCGAACTGCGTCAGCTCTGTCTTTAACAGTGATACTGGTCACCAGTTCACTGTCCACCACCACAGCATTCAGTTTAGCTTGACCCTGCTCTCTGTCGCTGAGGAACTCCTATGGAGAGAAGCAGTACAGGAGGAAAAACTGGTTAGAATTACTACTACTGCTGCTGTTGTACACAACATATTAGCATATGAACTTTCCTGCATCTTTTTTAGGGAACCACCATCCCACTCCCTGCACTCTTCTTTCTATTTCTTGATGTAATATTAGTGATAATGAATGCTTTGCTTATCCAACAGTTTACTGTAGGTCACAGTCACTAATGTAAAATATAAGCTGTCGTGTTATGGATGGTGCTTGAGCAATTCAGGATCCCCCATACATTTTAAGTCAGTGTTATACACTACCTGGATCTTCTGGAGACTGGATGAGGCCTCGCTGAGATTCTGAGGTACATCGAAACACTTGGCTGTGTTAATCTTGGCGTTGACCATCCACTGCTGGAACTCTCTGAAGGCCAACCGGAATCCCTGTTCCAGTATCTTTTCTTTGTTCTGACACTCTCTGGAGGCCTGCAGGCTCAGACTTTGGGAAAGATAAAGAAAATATTTATTGTACATTTCTATAAACTATAAAACTGTATTCTTTTCAAGCTACACATTATTATTCAGTGGAAATGGCAGTAATTGTTCATTCTATTGATGTTGTAGTTTTTCTCCTTTCTTTCTTTCTTTTTTTTGGGGGGGGGGGGGGGGGGGCAATTCCTTCTAATTTTAGGGTGCTCTTTCACTTCATGATACTGCCATGCAGTCCTGAGTTTTGATTGAAAGTAAAGTTTTCTATTCTTATGGGAAGCGTGTTGAGCTCAATAAGATGTCGTAAAAGGTATTTGGTGTCACTTGCCTGTTGTACTCTTTGATGAGAGAAGACACTCTCTCTGATTGTGTGCCCAGATCCCTGGAGAACCGACAAAGGTCATTTAGCTGAGTCTTCAGACTATCAGACATGGGCTCAGCTTTGACAAGCCCCTCCAGAGTATCCTGAATGGAAATCAAAGCAAGCAAGAAAAATGTACCTTGAGAATTTCCCAAACTCATGGATATTTCATACACATCATTCATCATTAATTTACTATCACACGGACATCTGCTACATTTTGCTGATTCAGACACTGGGAACCACACTTTTAAAGAAGACAAAATTTCCTCAATCAGAAAGACAAAAATGTTCAAATCAATATTGCATACTGTACAGCCTGATAGCCTTACGTCAGCCAAAACGCACCTTTGCGATCTGCCAGCCCTTAACAGCCTCCTCTCCGCTGTATTTCCCCTCTGACTGGGCCAGGCGGAGTCGCCAGTCCTGCAGCTGACTGCTGAAGTCCTGCAGATCCTGCTCCAAGCGGATAGCCAGACTGTTGAACTCCTGCTCAGAGCTGGCTATCTGAGAGAGAGCGGTCTCCAGACCAGCACGTGTCTGCAGTGCCCCTCGCTCCCACTGCTCCCAGGAGGACAGGAGGGAAGACTCTTCTCGCTCCACAGCCTCAAACCCCCCAGAGGCAGTGTGGTCTCTGGCTGCAGCCCCACACCTCTGGACACGGTTTAGCCTCTCTCTGCCCCGCTGTTTGGAGTCGATGAGCTCCTGGAAGAGACGAGCAGAGACTGAATAGAGGCAGGGCCTAGAATGTTTATAATGTTAACACCAGTGGTTATAAAGCACAAAAGGAAAGTTAAATATTGTCACTAGTGCTACAGTATTTACCAAAATGTGCACTTGACTAGCGGATTTTAATGTAACTTTTAATGCTGATAATGCAACAGCATTTTTTGCATATGCCTGTATTATTGCAATATTGACTATTTAATACATCTCTGTTCACTTTTATTTGTGTAGCACTTTGTTTAAAATATCCCATTAAAGCATATCTTATTTATTTGCAAATGTAAAGTGCACTGATGCGATGTACTCTAGTAATGGAAGGTTGGCTATCATGCTTTGTGAATTCTTACCTGCACTTTACAGAGCTTCCTCTTTATTGAGGCTGAATCTCCTGAAAGGTCTGACCAGCGCTGGAGCTCCTCTTTGGCTGAGATCAGCCAATCATTGAAGTCCCTGACAGCATCCTGGTACTGCTCATGCTCAGACACAATCCCCTCCATGGACTGGACTTTACCCTTAAACAGAGGTACAAGGACAGTGTAAGTGTAACTACGACATATAGGCCCTAGATCAAATCATATTTGAACATTTGGAAATCTAATGCTTTTAAAAGAAAGTGTATAGAGACAAGAAAGTGAGGGCACAGAGAGAAAAGCCATGTGAGATCTACCTTTTTGCCAGAGGGGTGAAATATGTCTCATAGGACAACACAGTGTCAGAAGGTTTTGACAATCATAGTAACATATTGAAAATGTATTTTACTCTTTATTTAATAAAATAAAGATTTTTCAAAAAATAAAAAAAATAAAATGTATTTTAGTACACTTTTCTGTGACTGAAAACATACCGTATACAGTATGTAACTGAGTATCCAATACAGTATCTATACAGTCACAAAGAAACTTCAGGGTTTGATCTCGATCACAACCAGCTCCAGAGATTTGTAGCCAACACTGTACTATAGTTTGTCTGATGATGGGGGCAGGTGAAGGGATCACTTTTTACCTACGTAGTAGCTTGAAGAAAACTAGCCTAACAATCTTATATATACATTCCTCTAAGAGCCGCATCCCACTTCCAAGCCCATTCACGCCCCCTTTACATCGACTTCAACTCATAGGTAGAGCGTACGGTGTTGGTAGAACGTAAGGAATACCGCCCATAACTCTATCATTGGCCCCCCGTTGCCATGGTGACCGCCGTCCATTGGCTCGTATTCCCAGCTATGGGACCGGCGGATCCAATTTCAACCGAGGGGGGCGTAGCCAGAACACACACACACACACACACACACACACACACACACACACACACACACACACACACACACACACACACACACACACACACAAATAGCTAATAGTTAGCTCACAACTTTTTACTTTTCTCTTTCACCTCAACCGGAAGTGCGTCCGGCGGTCAAATATGTCCAACCGGAAACGTGCGCCACAATAGTTCCCCCCCCCCCCCAAAAAAAAGTTTTTTAGTAAAGAAGCGGGCGTGGACTCTAGATGTGAGCGGCCCGAAGGGCCGCGAACCTCTAGTTACTTACAAACACCTTTTGAGGGTCTAAGTCTAAACTACCTTGACAACAGCGGAGATATCAGCGAAGTGAGCACTGAGTTCTGCCCTTGGCTCTGGTCCAAAGTTCTGGTCGGCAGTTTTCTCATGCAGCTCCACAGCTTTTTCTGTAAGTCGTGACAGCGCTGTCGCATGGGCTTCTACGTCAGCCTGGATGGCCCGGAGGCGCTCCAGCAGAGAGGCCTTCTCCTTTAGGCCTGGCTGCTGAGGCATAGCCATGCCAAACTCTTGCTCCACCGACTCCATCCACTGTTGAAGCTGGCCCTTGTTCTCCTGGAAGCAGCTCCACTGAGCCACTGTCCACTCCAGACGGCTGTAGAGGGTGTGTGTGGGTAATTAGCAGTGCAAACACTCACTGGACACACCAAGCACATTTAAACTAATACCAGTAATCCAAGGATTCAGTGGAGGGCATTGGTTTCTCACCTGTGGCAACTCATGGCCGTCATCAGCATGTTGGCCCAAGCATCTTTCAGTCTCTGTAGCTGTGAGCGGATGGCCTCCTGTCCCGCCACGCTGTTGTGCTTAAGGACCTGCTCACCCTTCCCTACCGTCATGTTCAGCTTCACCTCACCTTCCCCCTTCATCAGAAGGATATCCTACATGAAAAAGAAGAGGGCGGATGAGAATAATTGAGCATTTAACACATTTACCTGTGACTTTTCATGCACAAGCACAAAGCCAAAAAAGGTCATCATCATCATCATCACCACACACACACACACACACACACACACACACACACACACACACACACACACACACACACACACACACACACACACACACACACACACACACACACACACACACACACACACACACACCCACACACACCCACACCCACACCCACACACACACACACACACACACACACAAGGAGGTAGCTTGCTCCAGTGCGCTCCAATGAGCCCCTTTCTGGTTGTTTCTGGATAAGAGAGACTAAAATAGCTAAATTGTACAAATGAATCATCATGCACATACTGTGACTAAAACTAACCAAACATAATACTGTGTGTATTACATAACATAAATAAAGCATTATTTTTATCCATCTGTATGGGGGCGTATGGTAAGACAATAAAACTGGCACATATTTTCCGTGGTCAGAGATGCTCTCCATAGACACCCATGGCAGTTAGTCTGCTCAGTCTGCTGTCATGTGCAATATTTCTTTATAATCACATGGTATTATAACGTCTGATTTCAGTCAATTCATATTATATAACATTATTAATATTGTTCACAATTAACGCAAAAGTTAATCTTGCTTAAACTGTGATTGTGATGTTTTTTTGTGTGTGTGTGTGTGTGGGGGGGGGGGGGCAGATATTACTTTACTGTACCTGTATAAGGCCGAGTCTCTTTTCCAGGGTCTCTTTATTGCCGACGGTGCTGTTGAGTGAAGCCAGGCGCTCCTGGACCCCATTGAGCCAGTTCCAGGTGGCCTGCAGTGTCTCTTCAAAGGCTTGTTGCTCCTGCAGGGTGAGCTGGCAGCTGCGTAGCCTGTCTCTGATGCGTCTCAGCAGCGCCTGGTACTGAGACTGCAGCTGAGCCGACACCCGCGTCTCACTGCCGTCTCCTCGGCCGCCCTCGTTCAGTGCTGTGCCCTCCTGGCCCAGACGCTCAAATGAGTCCCTGCGTAGGAAGGGATGTACTTGCATAAGAAAGCGTATGGTTTAAAAAGACAATGCAGTACACAACCAATTTTATGTAAGTATTTCCTGAATTGACCGTTGTGAAATATAACGCAGATACAGAACCTTTCTTTGAGCACCTCCTGTTGGTATTCCTCGACCTGCTCCAGAATGGCCTTCTCAGGACCTCGCTGTTTGGCTTCAGGCATATCCGTGGTCATCCGCTTCTCCATGTGCTCCAGCCACCACCTCAGCTTCTTCAGACGACCCTCAAACCTTTGGGCATTGAAATGCCATACTAGACATTACTTCATCTTCAGCTGATCAGATCTTCAGCAGTGTAAATTAATGGTTCTTGAACATTTTAATTTCAAGGACCCGTTTGGTATGCATTAGGCCACAGACCCACAAAACTGACAGCGTTATAGGGATCTGTCAGAGTTACAGCCCTGTATGGGTCCATTTGATTCCAAACTATCAATCATTATGCTGGGGACCCCCTGGAACCCCTACATTTCTCCCCCAAGGACCCCTGGGGGTCCGTGGGCCCAATTTTGAGAACAACTTCCTGTGTAAAGTGCTATTGTAAACAATGTTTTTCATTATTTATCCCAAGGTACTAGTAGGAGTAAATAAATAATCGATGACAAATGCAACTCACTGTTCTATCGCTGAAGTGGCTGTACTGTAGGAGGATCTCTTTCTTACCCTTTCATGAGAGATGCGCTGTCTTCAAGAATCTGATGGTTCTGTCTGCACTGTTCCACGAAACTGTCCCAGTCCTGCTGGATGGAGGAGAGGTGCTGCTGGACCTGCCCTGCACTGGCCTTGGGGAGGTGCAACAGGAGCTTCTCCCCTTCCTCACAGACCTGAGTCAGGCGCACCTCGCCCTCCTCCACACGCTCCAGCGCCCCCTGAGGGATGATAACAGAATCAGTGTGCTGTGGACAACAGAGTTGACCGTTGCAGTCCTTAACTATTGGCTGGGGCTGCCTGCAATGTTGCAGATGGAGGCATCTGAGGTTAAATTGTTCTACTTACATTGTAAAATGTGCTGTTTAACCACTTAAACCTTGTATAAATGAGTTGACTGTGGTGCCCCAGAGGTCTATTTGTCCCCTCCTTTTTCCCCTCTGCACCAAATCTATTCGTGGGAAAATAGCCGATCTACAAGCTCTGATGGTTTACTTGTAGATCTGATATTTTCGCAGAATGTTCACCTATTGTAGCACCAATAGTGCAAGAGGTGCTGACTACGAGTGAAGAGGTTGCACAGCCCGCAAAATATTAATTTATTAGTATACTAGGAATCAACTTTTCTCCCTGACAGAAGGTGTTCCTCAGGGATTGACAACATCACGCCTAAGCTCAAATCAGGGGATCCTATGGGGCATTGTCAATTAACAAGCTTTATAAAATCCATGATATACCGGTACAATATTAACAACATTTAAAACACTTGATAAAAATTGAATAGCCAAAGTATCTATCATTTTTAAGCATGATTTAATCTATAATTTTAATCATCAGTTCATTTGCTTGTTTTGTTTGTCATGTTTTGTTTTTGTTTTGTTTAAATGTACATCTCAGTGCAAGTACTGGTTGTATGTGTCGATCATCAAGTATCTTTTTGGAATGGGGCAGGTATTAATAAGAATATATTCTTCTTCCAGCTCCTTTTCGCTCATGGGTGCAGTAGGAGCGAGATCATTTAGCGACCTACAACCGGGTCGCGACGTGGTCGGTAGTTTTCAGCGACCGGGTCGCTAAATCGAGCGACCGGGTCGCTAAATCACCGACCGCGCCGCTAAATCGACCGACCCGGTCGCTAAATCTACCGACCTGCCTGCAGTTTTAGGTCGGTAGATTTAGCGACCCGGTCGGAAGATTTTGCGCCCCAGTCGGTCGATTTAGCGACCCGGTCGCTCACTTTAGCGACGCGGTCGGTGATTTAGCGACGCGGTCGGTGATTTAGCGACCCGGTCGGGAGGTTGCGTGGCAGGTTAGCCTAACTGAGGTAACGGTCGGGAGGTTGCGTGGCAGGTTAGCCTAACTGAGGTAAGGTTACTGAGGTTAGGTTTAGGGTTAGGGTTAGGGTTAGTAGGTCGGTGGAAGCGACCACCGGTCGGTGGATTTACCTACCCGGTCGCTGGATTAGCGTCCCAGTCGGTGGAATTAGCGTCCCGGTCGATGGAATTAGCGTCCCAGTCGGTCGATTTAGAGACCCGGTCGCTCGCTTTAGTGCCGCGGTCGGTGATTTAGCGACCCGGTCGCTCCATTTAGCGACCCGGTCGCTCGCTTTAGTGCCGCGGTCGGTGATTTAGCGACCCGGTCGCTCCATTTAGCGACCCGGTCGCTCGATTTTGCGACCCGGTCGCTGAAAACTACCGACCACGTCGCGACCCGGTTGTAGGTCGCTAAATGATCTCGCCCTCTCTCCATGGGTGTATAGTATATCAACTATTTAATTGAATTATCCTTGTAAAGGAATTGTATTGTACTGTGATACACTACCATGTGCGAAACAAAATAAAATTAAATAAAATTAAATGAAATCATACCAATGAATGTACAATTTTAACACCTATTGTGACATGCCCAGGATAGAATAGGGACACTAGGGTTCATGTGGTTAATATAGGGGCGGCATAGCTCAGGGGTAGGGGCGGCATAGCTCAGGGGTAGAGAAACCGTTATTAGAGCACGAAGGGTTCCCGAAGGGTTCCCAGTTCGAATCCGGGCTCCCCCTGAGTTAATGTCGAAGAGTCCTTGAGCAAGACTCTGAATCCCTAATTGCTCCCGGTGAGCAGGTTGGTGCCTTGCATGGTTTCCTCTGCCACCGGTGTATGAATGTGGGTGAATGTAATGCACAATCTATGTAAAGCGCCTTGGATAAAAGCGCTATATAAATGCACCATTTACCATTTACTCAACATGTAAATGTCATAGCAATTTTAACTTACCGAATAAAAATGTACTTCCACTGATAGTGTATTCACAAAGTGGGTTTAGTATAATTTGTGTTAGTACCTTTAGTTTCTGCAGTTTCCGCTCCACAATGCGCGTGTCTCCAGATCGGTCTGAGCATTCTTTAACTATTTCCCTCTGTTCAGAGAGCCAACGATGGAACTCCTGCACCAGGTCTGAAGAACAAAAGAGAGCATGTTTTCCATGGATGAAGATGACATTGATAGATGAAGGTCTGTCTACAGTCAATTTGACTTTCATGGGAGCAAAATACACGCTCAGTGTAGCCTTATGGATCATGTCTGTCGCCAATAAAGGAGACAACTTTTCGGGTGTATTTTCTGTACCCATAAGGAACCAATTTATTTTCCCAATGCTGTGACCTTATCCACACAGTAAAAGCCTCTGTTAATTGATCCATTTGTTTCTCTTGAGAGTGCACAAATGTACACTCTCAGAGTTAAATGAACACTGAGGATATTAATGTGAAGTACCCCCATGTACGATATATAATTACACATCTGCTCCAGGGTGAGTCATCAGAAATCCTCACCGTTGAAGTGCTGCTGCAGACAGTGCTGCAGTGATGCCAGGGTCCTGGCCGAAAGCTGGTTGACAGACTCATAACTCTTAATGAGGTCGGTAAGAGCGGAGCCCAGGCCAGCCAGCTCCTCAGAGGGATATTTCCTGCACAGCGTGTTGAGGCTCTCCCGGGTGGAGTCGATGCTTCCTTGCTGATTCTGCAACTCCTTCTGCAGATCCTGTCATCCAGAAAAAAAAGTTATGTACAGTTAAATCTACTTCTCTCTTTTTCCCAAAGTGTTTTCTACAACCTTAGTCAGCAAAGGGGAGCTGGGCTGTATATTAATAATAATAATAATACTACACTATTTTGTTCATACAAAACATGCAGCTTAAAGTGCTGTATATTAAAAATAACAGGACACAACAGAGAAAAAAGGGAAACAAAAAAAGATTAACATTTTAAATGGAAAATGAAATAAAATCTCTTAAAATCATGATAAATTGTGTTAGAATAGCCATGCTTAAAATATATGTTTTTAGGTGTTGTTTAAAGATTTCATAATGTATGCATCATAACTGTAGAAAGCTGCATCCCCAATTGTCTTTTTTGTAAAGGTTATGCATCTGTATCTAGCAATCCTGCAGTAGAAGATCTCTAAAGGCTCCGGAAGGGTTATAGAACAACAGGCAGCCTGTGATGAAAGTAGAAAGACTTTGAAATTGTCTCAGGAAGACAGCCAGTGTAGTCTAGCCAAGCCCAGAGTGTTCTCTCTTTTGTTTTTGTGAGCATTACAGCAGCAGAGATCTGAATAAGTTGCACATTTTTAGATTCAATATTGATTCTCGTTATTGATATAAGATGACTTCCAGTACACAGGGGGGGGGGGGTTCCTGATCTACTCCAGTCTACTCTGAGTATGCCCTAAGAAAGGCTTTGTGGCAAATTATGTCATGAAAGCAAAGTAGAGTGTGTATAAGATTATGTAGATTCTGATTTCATTTTTGAAAAGGTTTTATTAACTGATTGCAACAATGTTAACACAATGGCAACACTAAAACAAAAACAAAATTTGTATTCATGCTAAACATGCAAGTTAAACTTGCATGTTTAGCATGAATACAAATTTTGTTTTTAGTAATAAAACAAATGAAGATGCTGTACAAACAATTTATTGGGAAGCTGTGAATCAATTCAGAATCATAGAAGAGAGAGGGCGAGATCATTTAGCGACCTACAACCGGGTCGCGACGTGGTCGGTAGTTTTCAGCGACCGGGTCGCAAAATCGAGCGACCGGGTCGCTAATTGGAGCGACCGGGTCGCTAAATCACCGACCGCGGCACTAAAGCGAGCGACCGGGTCGCTAAATGGAGCGACCGGGTCGCTAAATCACCGACCGCGGCACTAAAGCGAGCGACCGGGTCGCTAAATCGACCGACTGGGACGCTAATTCCATCGACCGGGACGCTAATTCCACCGACTGGGACGCTAATCCAGCGACCGGGTAGGTAAATCCACCGACCGGTGGTCGCTTCCACCGACCTACTAACCCTAACCCTAACCTCAGTAACCTTACCTCAGTTAGGCTAACCTGCCACGCAACCTCCCGACCGTTACCTCAGTTAGGCTAACCTGCCACGCAACCTCCCGACCGGGTCGCTAAATCACCGACCGCGTCGCTAAATCACAGACCGCGTCGCTAAAGCGAGCGACCGGGTCGCTAAATCGACCGACTGGGGCGCAAAATCTTCCGACCGGGTCGCTAAATCTACCGACCTAAAACTGCAGGCAGGTCGGTAGATTTAGCGACCGGGTCGGTCGATTTAGCTGCGCGGTTGGTGATTTAGCGACCCGGTCGCTCGATTTAGCGACCCGGTCGCTGAAAACTACCGACCACGTCGCGACCCGGTTGTAGGTCGCTAAATGATCTCGCTCCTACTGTCATAGAAGATAAGAATTGCGATTATTGTCCATTCTTTCCCAAACTCCTACAAGTAATTTAGCATTTCAGTTGTATTCTATTAGTGTTCCATTCAGTCCCATTACACTCATTTGCACTGAGTTACGTTGTGTCACATTTGAGTTGCATTCTATTGTTCTAATTTAACTATTATGAGACTTTCATGCTTACAGGGAATGATTGCATTGAGATAGAGCCTTGAAAACGAATTTGCTTACACAAATGTATGTGTAAAGCATCAATAAATATTATATTTATGCTCAATAAATATATTTATTCAATCTAAGAGTTGTCAGACAGAAATCACATTATTTCATGGTCATAAATTGCGGTGTTGTGTTGTGCAGCATTACATTGCCTCATGTTATCTTGCATTGTTATGCCTGTATGAGTTGCGTTCGCACATTCGTTTGTACCTTCACTCTGCAAATGTCCTCAGGGTCTGATCCAGTGGGTGAAGAAACCAAGGAATCCTCCATACTTTTCAGCCAAGCAGACATCTGGGAAATGTAGTCTTCCAACTGTTTCCTCTGTGAGCTGAAGTCCCGCAGGTTTCCCCTGGCTTGTTCACACAGCTTCTGAACACCGCCGATCTTTTTTCGCAGGTCAGCCTCTAGCACCTGACATGAGCAGTTCATTCAGTATTGTATCATGTAATACGTTTAGAAATGAATCATCTGCACTACCGTTTGCTTGTATTTTAAGTAAATGTAGGCCTAATTGTCTAAATAAATAGTCAAAAACAATAATAACGTTTTGCAATACCTGTAGTTTAGCAGGAGTCTCTTGACTTCGACTGCGCTGCTTCAATTCTGTCACTTTCCCTTGCAGGGTCTCAAGTTTCTTCTCCTTCTCGCCCATTTCCATCTGCCAATAAATAAGAACGCATGAAAAGGTATGTTTTATAGATAGCTCAGGGTCAGCACATGTCCTTGCTACATAAATAGTGATAAACGGCATCGCTGGTAAAGAGTGATATACCGATTGATCATTGCTACACAGTGAAGAGGTAATGTGTCTCTTGAGTCATAGTGGCCCATAATTCTCTGGTGACCAGCAACTTGATCCTCAGCACAGGATTTCTAGACCCCTATACCTGTTGGCAGTAGGTCTGACAGGATTTGTATTTGTATTTTTTAGAGCCTATACTGAGTGACAGGTGAATGGGGTGTAACATATTGGAACAGTTCAGATACTTTCAGGAATGGGATGATCATACATCTATCCTGTGTTTCTTAAACACTCATTGTTTGCATTTCACTATATGCCTCCCTCACTTATCAGTCACCTAAGTAGGCTACCTACGAACCAGGAAAAAGTATTGAAAATAGGATTTGAAAACAATCTGGCTGCAACCATGCCATATATCTTACCTGTAGCACGGTGAGCCTCGCAGATATCTTCTGGCTGTCATTGAGGTTGTTTAGGCTCTCGCTCAGCTCCATTATACAGCTGCTTGTCCAGCTCTCCACGTCTTCACTGATTTTGCGCACCTCATCCCACACTGCCAGACTCCGGCTCAGGCAGTCAATGTTTTCATCTATCCTCTCAGACAGCTGAAAATGAGTTCGAGCCAGTTAGAGAAGATAGGATGGAGAGTTTCAGGAGTTACAGTGACTGTCTTGGAATTGGAAGGTTCCCCTGATCCCGTGCCCCTCCTGGTTGCGTGTGCTTGAGCAAGACCCTTAAACCCTAACTGCTCCAGATGAGCAGATTGGTGCCTTGAATGGATACTTCAGTGAGAGAATGTGTGTGTAAAAGGATAAATGTAATGCCAATTGTAAAAAGTGCTTTTATAGCAGCTATATAAATGCACAATTTACTATTTAGATAGGTATCACAGTCTAACAGTGTGTGCTTTTACTGCTTTATCTCGTTTAAGGGGAGATGTTCTGTGTGTCTTGTCTTTGGAAAATTGATTCTGTGATTTAATGTTGTTTAGGTGCATGGGTTGCAGCAGTGCAAGCATTATATCTATGGTCACAGTGTTCACCTTGTGTTATAGGGTGAGAAATTCAGTGATCCAGGAGGATCACTGAGCTGAAGTCCCTCCATATTTAAACACAAGGATGATTACAATTACAGTACTTGGCAATTAAATGAATACAAATGTATCAACAATTACGATCAGATTTATTCCATTTAGTATTACTGGTTAACTGTACACTACACGATCTTGCTTCAGACATCAGACTCTGACAAGGAGGCAGACTACCCTCTCCAGTAGTTAATCTTGAGGTTAAAAGGGAGGAGTTAAAAGGGATCATGAAAATGCCTGTTGGATAGGTGCGCTGGTTGCATTTAATCAGCATTAAGGAGCCACAAATCCCAGCTCCAAATGACTGCTCAGTATGTTCCAAAGTTTCTTCCGAGGATGATCGGACCTTGGAGATATACAGTAGAAGGAGCTCTGAGATGAGCAAACTGAGACCAACTTAAGAGGACTCAGTTGAGGTAATAAGATTGGTCTGGTCTCTCTTTTGTACCAGGCATGGCCAACCAGGGCAGATCCAGAACACTGTGTTATTACTATTACTAGACCTTACCCGTTGGAAGATATGTGCTGCAAAATTATGTGCAGAGTGTGAGTTATGGGGAATGTAACTGGTGCGTGCGTGAGAATATGTGGGAGCATCATAATGTAAGGAGCAGCCCATGGAGGAGTATATATTTATGATGGATACAAATAATTTAACAGCAAAATTAGGTGAATAGAAGTATGGGGATGTATGTGCTTGCTTAATTTTTCCATACCCGTTGCTAATGGCCAATGCCATGTTAAATTTGAGATCAGTCGCTGAAGCGAGTGAATAGATAATGCATTGTGTGACTGACCTACTACTGACTGACCTCTCTCTCTAATTATAGTATGGATCTCCAAGGTGCACCAGGAGCTCATTGGGTTCCCTGCATGTCCAGCTTGAAAGAGATGCTGACTCTGAGGAGAAGAAAGTCTGGCTGCTCTGCTAGCTGCCCTCCAGAGGGTGAGACTTATTGTGATTCCAATTATTCTTAGTGTTATTTCATTCACTTACATCGAGCCACTGATCCACCAGGCTCTCACTGTCCTTCTTCATCATCTGTGAATCACAGTCTTGAATTTTCTTCAGCTCACTCAGCAACTGTTTGCCTTTGCTGGAAAACTGGTCCAATTCACGCTGTTTACTCGCCATTTCTGCCTTAGCTGCCTCATGCTGCACAAAACATATTGAACGTTTAAAGTAATTGGACATCATTTCATATAATATACACAGATGACAAAATAGGGTTTAGTCTGTGTTTTACTGCATTCCATTTGAAAGTAATTCATTTAAAAGTATGCATTTGAGTGAGTTTAACAAGATTAGGCACATGTTGAGTACCAAACAATAAAATGCATTAGTTCTGACCTTGGTCAGTGATCTCTTGGTTTCATCGTGGTCCTTAAGAGCAGAGCCAATATCCACAAAAACTTCAGTGTTCTCTATGACGGTGTTGATGGAGGTTTTCAAACTCTGGTAGTCCCTCATCAGCTCCACAAGAACACTGCACTGCTCCTGTCTGCCAGTGAGAAAGTGAGGTCATTTACAACTGTCAGTGATAGATAATTATAGATGTGGAAAAGGAATGTGCTTTTACAGTATGCTTTTGCTGCATCGCATGTAACTATTTTTAATTATCACTCTCTGTATGCATTAACTCTGCAAATTAAATTCATAAATTGTAAATTGTAGTTGGTTAAAATTTGGAGGCGAGTAATCTTCCCCCATCAAAACTATGCTCAGAGATTTACTGTGCTTGCTTTCACCTTTACCTTCCTGACAAATCTCATTTCCCTTGCCGTACCATAAAGATTTGACCTTGAATTTCAACATTACCTTCATGAGAATTGAAGTCTATCTGATTGCAATATAGCAGTAGCAGCGTGACAAATTATTTCCAAACACAACCATATGCAGATTGATGAGAAGATTAGTGAAAAAAACAGAAGGTAAAATTGGTTAGAAGTGGGCTTTAAAAGGACCCAGGAGTGACCTAGTACAGTACCTGTCAGTGATGAGTCTCTTGGTGTCCTCCCATGTGGTTTCCAGGAGGTTGATTTCTCGAAGCACTTCTCCAGCCAGCTCTGCGTCTCTCTGAGCCAGCTGCTGGCCTTTTTCCCTCAGCCACTGTTCCTCATGCTGGTGAGACTGCAGTTCGTCCTCCTGCTGGTTAAAGAACCGCAGCCTGGCAAATGGAGGGGGAAAATGTTGCTTTTCTCAGTCTCATACGGTATGTGTTCACTTCACACACAGGCATACATGCTTCCACATGTGCATATGTACACAAACATACTTTACACAGATGCAAGCAAAAACCCTCATGCTCATTTATGTCAGTATTATAGAGTGTTTGTTTGTTGTAAGCCAAAGTGTTTTCTAAAATGTTTTAATCTGACTTGATACAGGATGTAACGTTGATCTAACAACCACAGAAACTCTGCACAGAAAAAGAGTTAAATTAACACTGTTACCGCTGCTGCAGAGCATGTAGGCTAGGTTCTTTGAGGTTCTGGTGGTCAGCTTTTTCCTCAATGTCCTCCACAGTTTTGAGCAGCTGCTCTTTGCGCTGTCTGAATGACGCCCACAGAGACCCCAGGGCTTCTGCTTCACTCTGTTTCGTACCCAGCAGGTTCCTCACTGTATCCAGCTCAGTGCTAAGAGTGTCAGCCAGCACGCGGCATGACGTCCGAGACCCCTCATCGCCGCCGATGTGGAGGTGACCTTTGCAGAGGCTGCTGTCCAGGCCGACAGCCAGTGTTTCCAGTTGGCTGATGTCGGGCACAATGGTGGCCAGCTCATGTTGCAGCTCCTCCACCCTGCCCCGGTCCCAGCTCCCGGCGCTCTCCACAGTCTGTCTCAGACCCTGGAGGACCCCCGCTGCCGCTCCGTGGGTTTGCAGGAACGCCTCCAGTCTCTCCAGACACTCCAGCTGGAGCTCAGCTATGTGCTGGGCCTCCAGGTAGGGCTGGAGACAGCTCTCCAGCCTGCTCTGGAGGAGCTGGGCGTCGCCGGGCTCGCAGGATCCACACAGTCTCTCTGTTTGCTGCTCCAAGCTCTTCCTCGTCCCGGCCTGCTCCTGCACCGCTGCCAGGGTCTCCTGCCACAGACATTACAGGAAAACACTGAAACCACTACATGCTTTTTAACTATGAGTAATTACAGTGGAACGATATTTTGTTAATTTGTTCAATTATGCATGTTATGTATATGTTGAATGACAATAAAGATGTCTGTCTATCTATCTATCTATCTATCTATCTATCTATCTATCTATCTATCTATCTGTTCACTCACTGTGAGTTCTTCTGGATGCGTGAACAATTATTTCATCTCACCAAATCCACATGGCGATGGCGGATATTTTGCCCTTTCATCATACTCGGGGGAGAGGGGTCATTCTTACCTTTACATGGCTCACAGCAGGTTGCAGGTTGGTGGTGTTGATTTGTGAGGCTGAATGGAGAGATGAGAGCATGGTCTCACTCCACTGGGAGAACTTCAGCAGAGTCTGGTCAAACTGCTCCATGTGGGAGAGGTGCTTCTGAAGCTCTCGGAATCTGGTCGAGAGCATGGGGTTGTGTGGGAGGGAGGTAAATGTGAAGACATAAGTCAAAAAGTGTTTGCAAAGTATGTGGATAGGGATGGAACTGAGTTCCAAGAAGCTTTGATTAGTTGTCAAATTAATAGATTATTATTATTAACTCATACAGTGCCATCCGGCCACAAGGGGTGCTAGAGTGCCAGAAATTTCTCCATTGACCTTCTTTATAGCTTTCGTCGACCCTCTCCCAACTGGCTTCTGTTTTCACTCCGGTCAATCCTATGGGTGTCCAGAGGAGGAAGCTAGCTGACACGTAGCCAAAATGCTAACCCATTTAGAAGCCCGATCTAAAGCTATTTCAGCCGCAAAAAACTTTCTCTTTGGGTCTGGGGACACAATCCGGAGAAAATCCTGTCTAAAGATGTGATTTATTATTGGAGTGGGCGGCGCGATTCGGCCGTTAGCGCGAATACGGCCCGTGGATGGCCGAGTCTAAGTCCCGGCCAAGGATGGACGTCTAGACCGGGGCTTCGTTGAGGCCTCCGATAAAATAATTCATTTTATTAAATATCCCGGACATGTTCGGGATAGGCACCCTGGAATACGTCGCGCCGCCTACAATGAACATTTGGTGAACATTGGGGGGGGTCTAAACTTTATTTTAAACCATTTTCAATGGAATAAATCGTCGGAGCATCTAGCGTCTCTCGTTGGTGAGCGCTGGGCGAGCCGGGACCACCCACGTTGCTCCAAGCAGCTCGGGGTAAGTAAAATAGCAAATAAAAATTTTTTTTGATCCCGAATATCCCAAACTAGTTCGGGATAGGCACTAAAAGGGTTAATACAATAAAATTATGTTAAAAAAATAATTATGCACAAATACCCTTTGGCCATGGTATGGTACAAACAACCATCTGGGCCAGAACAGTACATACATTACAGTAACATCTACAGTGTTTATTCGTTCATGTATCTATTTGTAACTAATATGCATCCATTTAATTACAACTGTACACTCTCAGAGTTAAATTAACACTCAGGATTTCACAGTGTAGGACCTTAAGCTTAACCTGCGATGTGAAACTACGGTATGGCCTAAATGTATGGCAAAGCTTCTCTGCAGAGTGAGAATCAATCTTACCGGAGAGGAACAGCTTCATTCTGACACTGCAGTCTCTTCTGCAGCATCTCTAAGTCTCCTTTAAGCTGCTTTACCCTCTCCTCAGAAGCTGTTGGATACAAGGATCTCTCCATGGATACTAGTCCAGCATGAAGGGGCTCCAGGGACTTCACTTCGTGGTGCATTCCCTGCAAAGATCATGAGTTTTTGATTCATGTGTAAACTGTATATTTAATTATATGTGATTATGTTTTTAATTACAATATATGTATGTCTATTTATTGTACCTGCAAATCCTGTATCTCAGTCTGGAGCTTGGTTTTATCAGCCGATAGGCCGTGGCTTTCTGGTTTGGATGCGCATTCACTTCTCTCCAAGCAGGAAACAAAGTTGGAGCGATCCTTCTCATACCTGAAATGCAACAATAGATATGCCCATAAATGTGAATTCTATATAAACTTGTGTAGGGTCAGGTGGCAACTACTGTATCTGAGCACATGGTGCAATGTTTCAATCAATACACCCAGATCTTTCTGTATACCAGTAGACTCCCTAATCGGGAGATAAGCGACCGTCAGGTCGCAGCATGATTTTAGGGCAAAATGTGTAGGAGCAGTGTCCAAAAATGTGTTTGAAAAAGTCGGCCAGATGGTGGCGCTATATTTGACAGATCCATGTTGATGACATGAGTGTAGACATACTGTGTACCGATTTGCGTGATTTTAGGGCAAAATCTGTAGGAGCAGTGTCCAAAAATGTTTTTGAAAAAATCGGCCTGATGGTGGCGCTATATGGGACAGATCCATGTTGATGACATGAGTGTAGACATACTGTGTACCGATTTGCGTGATTTTAGGGCAAAATCTGTAGGAGCAGTGTCCAAAAATGTGTTTGAAAAAATGGGCCTGATGGTGGCGCTATATGGGACAGATTCATGTTGACGTCTCTCTTGGCGCCGCCTAGGCGGACGCGTGGGTACCGGCCCCGGCTCTCCCGGTCGCTCCTAGCCCGAGTTACGGCATTTTATGTGTGCTGCAGTGGCGGGGGTCCTCCACTAGGGGCATCCATTCTGGAGCACCAGGAGTCGGTGGTCCCCAGGAATTCCCTGTGAACAGCCCCGTTTGGGTGGTCATTTGGTCATTTTTGCACTTTTTGGCGGCGGTGGAAGGGGGTCCCTGGGGGTCCCTAGAGCTCTGTGGGTCCCTGGTACGGTGGAGGTTGTGGATTGGCAGGCAAGGAGTGTGTGTGCAAAGTTTGGCATGGATTGGGGCAACGTTGGGGAAAAGTGTGACATGACGGACAGACTGACTGACAGACTGACTGACTGACTGACTGACAGCCGCTGGAGGTTTTGGTAGTAACTGCGACCTGACGGTCGCAACAAGCAAAATCATATGTGTGTGTACTGTATGTCCATATACTAATACTGTATTAACATGTCTCACCTTTGCCAAAGAGACTGCAGATTCTCCAGGGTGCTTTGCTTATCTTTTGCCTGGTGTATATTTTGTTCATAGCTGGTTAGTAGAGATGTAACCTCCTTCTCTGCATGTTCCCTGTCACTGAGTCTTCTGGCCCCAGCAGACAGTGACTGCAAGGTGGCCTTTAGTCTCTCCAGACACTGATATACATCCTGGAGAAAATTAAAACAACACAACACAACACAACACAACACAGAGTCACGTTACATTAACTGAGAGGAAGGCTGATACAGAGAGGAGGAATAGATACTGATGAGTTTACTTCCAAATATAGTAGTTGAGAATAGAATATAATGTAAAGAAAATATAATGAATGAATTACCATGTGGTTCTGTAGAGCTTTATATGTCTCTGATGAGGAGTCACATGATGCGACAGGATGTTCTAGTTTCAGATGCAAGTCACCGAGTGTTGTCTGTGCCTGGAAGACATCGGAGACCACAAATTGCATCATGTACCCATCATTTTCCAAACAATTTCAAACATTTCAAAAGATTTTTATTGGTGGTTATATATAGGTGGTTATTATTAACAACTAAATCAATTCCTTTATGTATCGGTATGTACCTCCTGCCGGCTGGTGTTGAACTTCTGCTGGTGAGAGGAGCTTTCTTCCAGCTGTCCGTCAACCTGCTGCACGCTCTCCTTCAGTTCCTCCCAGTACCTCCCGATCTGGGTCAGACGGGCCTTGATGCGAGCTGCCTCCCCTGAGGACACAAACTGGGCCATTGCCTGGGACTGTGCCTCCAGCTGAGACAGAACCTCTGCCCGCTGTTGAAGTTCTGTACTGACAGCCTAGACACGGAGGGAAGGAAGACCAGATGGTAACTAAGCCAGTGAAATGACCACTGAAAAATGCTTAGATAGGTGCGTCGGTCGGTATGTAGGAGTACAGGGTACGGCAAAAGATCACAGCTTTGTAATCCACAGTACCTGCACTGTATGGATCTGCTGGTCAAGAAGAGCAGTGGAACTTTTCAGAGTGTCCAATTGTTTCTCTTTATCAGATATCCATGCGGAAAAGGCCTCAAACCCACTTCCAAACTGGTCCCACTGAGTTTTCATTCCTTCAAGAGCTCTGACACTGGAATAAAGGAACATTCATTATAGTTTAAAAGTTACATTCATTAGTGGTGTATGACATACACCGCCAATAAACTTCCTAGACTGTAGCATATAATGTAATGATAATATTTAATCCAAATATTGTTTAATACCATCATTTTTTTAAATAGTGGGCCAATGATTGAAATACAGTATGTCATTGTTAGCTGGTTGTCAGCTAAGAAAATGCTAACATCGCTAGATAGTAGATAATATAAGACACCTGTTGAATAATAATAATAATCAAGTGGACAAAATTATAGGCTAGTACTTGACTCTCTGGAACCTTTGGACAACAAGCCATGGTTATTCTTTACTTATCGTCTTACTCTTTTTTTAGGCCAGCCTCCACTTTGCCTACTTGCTCACTGAGAGAGCGAGCTTGGCTCAAGAGCAAAGTCTTGTTCTTTGGACCAAGTTGGATTTCTGTTGCCCTCCTCAGTAGGGTGTTCATATGGGATGCCTCAGCTTCACATTGTTTTAACAGAACCTATTGAGGAAGGAAAGAAAGACATTAGCATAGATTAACATTAGCAACCTGCGTTAATCTCATAAATTCTCATGAGTGTTAATGTTGAAAGTCTGACATTAATCAATCACGACCAGTTTGACTGACCTTGGCCTGGTCCAGTTCAACACCCAGGCTCTCTGGACTGCTAAAATTGAGATCTCTCTCCATTGCAGATTGGGCCTTGTTGACAAACCCCTGCACTGCTTCCTGTTGACTGTCAAACTCCTGCCATGCTGCCAGTGTGACCTGAGGATAATATTATTATTAATAATAATACCTGGGATTTATACAGCAATTTTCTAAGTATTCAAAGTAGCTTTACATGTGTGTGCATGTACAAGTGTGAGAAAAAATAGGATAACATCAGCTGTCAACTAATAATGCATTGAAAAACATGTTTACCATGGACAAGACATAGTAAGATGTATATGCAATATACTCAATGTCTGATCAAAGGTAGTCAAACACTTTTTAAAAACGGAAACAATATGAGAGAGACCCAGGATCAAAATGTATTGGATTGCTTCTGGACACAAATAACGTCCCATTTAAGCAATACAACAGAATATTGTAGTTAACCCAAAAGATTGCTCTCTCTGTCTTTCAATGCACTTCAGGAAAGTAACGTGTCAGCTCACCTCTAGGCTTTGCTCCTGTGAGTCCATGTTCTGTTCCATTTTGCTGAGTGTGTTCTCCAAACTGTGCAGGTCCTGGTGTAATGTCTCCCCCAGTCCCTCCTCAGCCTGGAGCTGCTGACCCCTGATTACCAACTGTTGCACGTCCTTCCTTTTCAGCTTCAGACGTTTCACAAGTTGCTTTGGACCAAAACATTAGTCCATCAACAATTATTGTGTGCTACGATTTACACGTTGAGTAATTGCTAATGCTTCTACACATTTCCTTTCCATTTGTAATTATTTATTAATTTATTTTTCGGTGAATTTGTTTTGAATTCATGCATTTGAATAAAGAAAATCTAAATTCACTTCAGAAGGTCCATTGAAGCTTTATCTTCTTTTTTGTTACATTATTAAATGGAGAAATGTTGAAATACAGTTTAGGTCAATGTTAATTGATGAGCATTGTGAGCTTCATTGTGGGCTCTCACCTGGTGTCCAAGCAGTAACTGCTGGGCCTCTCTAACCGTCTTACAGTCCAGTATCCTGGTGACTTCAGCATGGGTCTCCTTCTGCCCTTGAACCAGCTCATCCAGAGTGGTTCTCACCTCCTCCCTGAACTGCACACAGTCCCCCACAGCCAGCACCATCTTCTCAGCCTATGAAGCAGAACAAGGACACAGACCCATAATAAGTAACAACTAGGGGTGTAACGATATATTAACTGTATCGAAAAATCGTTTTTAACTTAAAAAATCGAAGTAGATCGAAATGAAAACAGCTAAAATCGAATCGTATCGTTTTATTTTGTATCGAATCGAATCGGCAGTGGAAAGAATCGATTGTATCGATACTACCTACTTGTGCATTGTATTTATCATTTTTAAGAAGAAAAAATGAAAATGAAAGGTTTAATTACTTTTCCTTTCCATATAGCTACACTGGTCTATCAATAAATGTGTGTAATCTCTGGGTTCATGTCAAGGTGCAGGTTTGTCAATATACAATGTCCATGTATTTGGCAGATAATCACTGTGTTTACTTATTTATATCCATAATACATGTTTCCCTTAAAAACCTGCACTATCCACACCTTTCACATAGATTTAATTTATTTGCTAAATAGTTACTATATCGATTTTAAATAATTAAATCGAATCGTATCGTATCGCCATGAATGAACCAATATCGTCCATGTATCGTATCGTCAACCATGTATCGTGATATGTATCGAATCGCTATTAAAATGTATCGTTACACCCCTAGTAACAACCAATCAATGAAATACTATTCCAAGAAAGCATGTTTGATTGATATTAAAACCACAGTGTAGAATAGCCAGCCAGGGTGCAGTGTGTACAGTATAACCCCCTGGCTCCACTGCAAGCGTTGAGCGTCGCGTCAACGGCTGCGCTGGGAACGCTCCGGTTTTAATCAATGAAGGGTGCTCTACTGCCGACGGCAACGTCAACATCGGACGCTCCGATGACAGCGTCCAAACTCGAAAATCGCCCCGGTTCAATTTTTTGACACCGTCCACAACGTCCAGTTATATATAAATTATGATTAAATGTAATTGCATTTCATATTTAAATGTATATACCGGTACGTGCCTTTCTGCTGTTGGATATCCATTCACGTAATTCACAAGGGTGACTAGATGTCCCAAAAATCCTAGCATATTTTTTATGTAATTGTGGTCTTTGATAAAATTATGTACAAACACAACAGGCTGGGAAACAACTACTTTCTCATTTCTTCCTACTAAAACAGGTCAGCAGTGAGTGACTGAGTCTGAACACTAAAGACAGATTTTTATACATTATCGTGGGGGCGCTGGTGCACCGAAAATAGCCAATCTACAAGCTCACATAATCACAGAACAGCATGTCCTGACTCATACACGCGACGTGTTGTGAGCTTGTAGATCTGCTACTTCCCGGCACTTTACATAGCATAAATTATTAAAAATTAGGCATAACACTACAGTTGATATAGGTCTATCCTCATCTGATCTTTGATTGAAATATCAACAAATTCACGTTCAGTGGAGCCAGTCGGACATCAACGTGACGGCGTCATAAGACGCAGAGCAATGCGACGCCGCCAGTGGAGCCCTGGGGTAATGAAATGTAGTTCCTCTTGATATAGAGATATAAAGATTATGTTACAGCTCTCTCTACCTTACTGGAGGCACTACAAGTTTGTCTAGTTATCTAAGTGATAATGCACAACGAGGTGTCCTGTTATTGGAAAATAATGGAGGAGTAGTTGAAGTTTTGCTGCATATACATGAACTTTGTACATTAGTATGTTCATTTGTAAATATCTGTCAAAAGGATAAATCACAAATACATTTGAATGCTTATTTCCATTGTGGTCCTTCAAGTTCCCTATGACAAGTCAATTATTTTCCTACAATATTTCCTACATCGGAACACTTATGAACAAATGTTGTTCATAGGTATTAGGTTAGCTAAGATGACACTTAGAACGATACAAAATTAGCATTTCTCTGTATGTGTGGGGGGGAGAGCATGTACAGGAACCTCACCTAATGTGATTTACATTTCTTGCAAAAAAGAAAAACATCTCAAATGTTGAACATTGCTGAAAGACCTTTTACCTACCTCTAACAGGGAGGAGAGGAGGCCCTTAAAATCTGTAGAGAGTTTGTTAAGCGTAGCTGCTTGTCTCTGGGCTTCACTGTCAGAACTGATCTCAATCAGAAAGGCCATACGAGCCTTGAGCCAGCCAAGGTTGCCTTCCTGTAGCTCTGCATCATTCCTCAGTTCCTGCAAGCATAACCCATGTGGGTTAGATGACATAGTGCTAGTAGTGACAACAAATACATTTTCAAATCTAAATGAGTGAAGTCTTTTTAATTTTGAAAATTGATGGCCCAGTGTAAAATAGGTGGAGAAGTATGCATGTGCTTGTGTGTGCTGTACAGTATGTGCATTATAAGCAAGAATGTGTGCATGAAGAAGACGTACTGTGATTGTGGCCTTCACCTGCCCATATTTATTGGGGTCGCTGGCACGGTTTCTAAGCAGCCTGAGCTGACTCTCTTTTGATATCAGCCAGCATGAGAGCTCTGCATACCTGTCAATAGAGAACAACACATTCATATTTTAGGAAAAACATTGAATGCATTGCTATTGCTTGCTTACTTACTTACAGTAAATGTGATTAACTGCTAGATGTAATTATGTAATTACTTATTTATTTATACCTTGAGTGGTACTCCTTCCATTTATCTGGGTGATGCATTAGTTTCTGATGCGTGCAATCAATTTCCTCCTTGACCTCAGAGAAGGCCTTTCTGGCGGCCTCCAGGGTTTGGTGAGCAGGGTCACTATCAGGAAGTTTCAGACAGAGTTCGTCCATGACTTGTAACCTCTTCTCACAGATGGACTGAGGCCCCTTTTCCCTAAAAAAGGCCTAAAGAAGGAAAACACATTCAGTGCTGTGTATATAAACAGGATGGTTATTTTGAAGACTCAGTGGGCTACCGTTTATTGTATACCATGTACACCGAATCCAATGGATTTTAATATGACTCATTAATAAGGAAAGAATAGATAGGACATAAATATCCTACTTCTGTGTCCACAGCCACCTACTTCTCTGGGGCACCTGAGGACGCTTATTGCTATGGATACCATAAAGATACACACGTCTTGATATTGAACAAACGCATCACAGAGTGGCTTGATTGGGAATGCATTGAGTACTTCCTATTCATGGAATTACAATGAATAGAAATGTTGGGTATAATCTGGTGGCTATACATCTAAATGTCTAAATGTATTGACATCATGTTTTTATCCTGACAGATGCTGAATTGAATGTGAACACTTAACTTTACTGAAGGGAAAGCAGACAACTGCTACTGAATGAAGACAATTAAATATTTGCATATCCTCGACATCAGAGCAGGCTCCCCTTTCTCTGCATTAAGTGAAACTAAACCTTGGCACTTGGGGTCTGTCACAGTCAATCCATTGATACATGATACGCAGCCAGCCTCTTACCCTGTGCTCCTTAATGAGCCTCTCGCTCCCCACGCCGGCCAGGTGGCGGTTCTCCCGTGTCACCTCTGCCTGGCACTCATGCAGGGACACCATCAGCTTGCTCCTCTCCACCTCCACCTTCAGGTGCAGGAGGTGAAAGGGGGCGTCGGTCTGAATGTCCTGAGAGAGACAAAAGAAAAGGGCAAAACAGAGGGGAGGCTAAGGAGAAACAGGCTACAGGTTCAAAGTCAGGGCATGGGCCTGTGAACTTGTACATGGTGCTGGTTGATTTTCTGCCATCAATTATATAAGTAACAGTAAGGTATGAAAAATTCCATACATTGCCTGTCATAATTGTGTATTAATTTTAACAAGAAATCATGATATGTGATTAATACAATTATTATCTATCTAACTATAAATTTACCGAATGTCTGTCTGTCTGTCTGTCTGTCTGTCTGTCTGTCTGTCTGATGTCTGTCTGTACTCATAGACAAATTGACAGATACAACGGGTTGCACAACTGGACGTCAATGGTGACTATTCTGCCCAACGGGCACCGGTCTAGTTAGTTTCTAACTAATAATAATATGATTATTAGAAGCGTTATTATTTTAACCATAACAGGTGCAATGGGACGAACCTTCCAGTGTTTATGCAGCTTCCTGACGGTTTCCTGTAAGGACTGTTGCTCCTGGTCGGGCAGAATGTCTGTCAGCTCATCGCAGGCCTTGAGGAACGCATTCAGGACTCGTTGATCCAACTGTCCAAAGAACTCCTTGAAAGCAATTCAAGAAAATCATCACATTTCAGAAATGTATCAATCCTCAGGGGTCAATTCATTTAGAGAGAGTACATATCTAACCAAATGCTCCATTTGGTTACTTTTTGATACTCTATAGGAGTTACAATTGGATGAATTAAACAGTGAGCCCATCACTGTACGCTGATTTGGATACGTGGAAATAAGTTTGAATAATTCCTACATCCTAGGGATGTTTTTCACTGCTATGGTACCATGGTGTACATGTGCACCACCATTTGGCGTTTATTTGGCAGTGTGCCAATAAAAACAAAAAGGTTTTCTGGCACACAGATATAATTAGCACTGGCACCCTTTGAAAGTGGGTCAAATAATTATGTGCAGAATGTACTACTTAATAGGAAAACATACAATGTAAAATAGTGGCAGTATAGAGGGGCATGCTGTATCTGTACTGTGCAATACAAAACAAGATGGGGTCAAAGACTGGTGTGGCAGCTAGTCATCATCTCCATATGTGGGCAAAGTTTCAGCCAATCGAACCGGAAATACACATAAAAGGATTGCCACCTCACTACGATCACTATATGGGACCCAAAATGATGCTCTTGGTTGTGGGCAAGCAAGTATGAGTTATTTTCCTACTGTGTGTTTCTTCAGTAGTTCCTCTGGGTTGCCTCTCTCCGTCAGACAACTCTGAGCCATCTTTAGAACCTTCTCCAACTCCACCCGGGACTCATCAAATCTCTTCATTAGGCTACTGTTGGCCTCCACATGTTTCCTCCACTCTGTGGATTCTTTGATCATGCCCTGAACAGACATAGCAACCCACATGTTTCCAATTAATGCTCAATTCACTAGGAGAGACCAAGCATCCGACAAAAATAGGTTTAATGTTGTTTATTGTAACACCGAGAGCCTGGTCGTTTATGGGCGCATCGCATGCGTGGCATGAGATGTGCGGCATAAACGGCCAAGAATGCAGAGTGCTAATGGTCATCTAAGGTCAGCACTACACGCAAGCGTGCAGTGTGCAGCTTAGATGGCCAAGGGCACGATCAACATTTAGCTTTTGGTGTATGGTCTTTTATGGGCGCATCACATGCGAGGCATGGGACGTGCAGCATAAACGGCCATAATGCTGAGTGCAAAATAGTCATCTAAGGACATCACAACACGCAAGCGTGCTGTGTGCGGCTTAGATGGCTAAGACGCGCAAGCAGCATGGGGGAGACGGCACGGTCATCGGGGCATGAATGACGTAGGTGCCGGCTAGGTCATCAGGGCTGGGATGACATTGGGGTGCCAGCGTGGTCATCTAAGGTCACGCACCATGCAAGCATGGTGTGTGCTGCTTAGATGGCCAAGGGCATGAAATGACACTCTGAGTGCGTGGTCATCTAAGATCAGCACCACACGCAAGCGTGTGGTGTGCTGCTTAGATGGCCATGGGCACGAGAATGGCATTTGGGTGCTAGCATGATCATCGAAGGTCATCACCACACGCAAGCGTGAAGTGTGCTGCTTCGATGCTTCGAGACATGCTATACATTCAATAAACTGTGCACAAACATAATAGAGTACCTACTGCAAGAAAGCCAAAGGCATTGCATACCTGTGAGGAGGTCTGCAGATCCGTTACTCTTTTCTGCAGAAGACCCATGTCCATGTGCTGCAGGTTCTTACTGTTGTCCAGAAGTCTCTGGATGGTCTGATGGTTCTTCTCTATCACTGTTAGACATTTTTTACAGCTCTGCGTGAAGGTCACCAGCTCCTACAGTATACAACATGACAGCCACTCACTCGGTTAGCCCTCAACTTAATACCAAAATCTTAAGTCAAGTCAAAATCGCATTGTCCGCTGCAAATGCTAAACTGAAAAATCCTTTGTGTTAATTTAAAGGTTAACTAGGTAACTTTGAGTCTAAAAAAGTCTTAATTGATCCCTTTGAACTTCAAATGGCTTGTGAACTGAGTTGATTGATTGGGCCATAAAAGTGTCAAACTCGTTCTGTGCTTGTTAGTACTCTCTCTAATCAATGAATGCATCAAAGGCAGCACTTTGATATTGATAGCTGTCAGTGTGTGTGTGTGTGTGTGTGTGTGTGTGTGTGTGTGTGTGTGTGTGTGTGTGTGTGTGTGTGTGTGTGTGTGTGTGTATACACAGATCTGTGATTCTACTTAGTATTTAAAATTCTGCCTGAGTATGAGTTCAGCATGGTTATAGTACTTATAGTTACAAGTCTATCAATATCATCAACGCTTTTGTTTCATTCAGAGAAACACATAAAACATTAAAGATAACATAAGCGATATATAAGCGAAGTTCCACAGGATGTTCACATCAAAAGCCCCTTTTTCAAGGTCACCTGGCATTTCTGTTTGAAGTCTCCGGGGCCCTCAGAGTCCCTGGTGCTGGTGATATAGCTGGCCTTCTCCAGAGCCTGGTAGAAACCTGTGATGTTCTTCTCCATGTCCTCCAGTGGAGGAAGGAGTGAATGGGTCTCCCTCAGCAGAGGCATACATCTTTCTCTAATCTGATCAGGAGGAGAAAAGGATGGTGAATGGAAAGAAGGGTGCTGCCGTTTCACAGGAGCTCATTCAACATGCCACTGTTAAAGACTTGACATGTTAACCACTTAAACAAGGGCTCTCTGCCCCCTCCTGTTTTTGCTACAAACTCACAACAAGTCAAAACACGATGCATTGTGAGCTTGTAGATCGGCTATTTTATTGCTAGCTCCAGGGATGCTAGGGTTAGGAAGTGTTTAAAAGATGTTCAAAAGTGCTACTTGTATGATTAAAAGGTGTAATGCACACATAAATAGATACAGAGGAGTGGAGACTGAATGAAGAATGAATACTTAAATAAAGTTATGATGAAATAACTGACAGGCTTATTTTGACACTGTACATACTCTGATGTTGTTTTAAAGCTGCGATCCATAACTTCTTTAATGAATAAAACATTATTTTAACCAATCTGTACGGTAGAGTACGTTAACACAATATGTCTAACACAACTGTGAGGGTTAGAGATGGTCTCGCAGCTCTTTTACTGAGACATTAGATCTTGTGGTCGGGCAGGACCACTACTGGTTCACAAGAGGTAATTGCATGAAGCTCAAGGCGTAATATCTCCCCTGTCCCCTCCCCCCACCTCACTCACACAGAACATAAATACATTGTACACTGGAGAGAGACAAGCATGAGCGGGACATACCTTGCTCAACTGCTCTTTAATAGAGGCCATCATAGCCATCATGTGTGAAACCTCCTCCTCCGGGGTATCTTTGGTTAATAACTGAGCAGTGCGGCCGGCCGCCTTACATGCTGCCTCCATTGCTGGCACTTTGTGCTTGATCTCCTACACGATGAGGATACAAAATGAACACACCTATTCATGCTATTTTTATTATGCAAATATCTACGCCAAATGTGATTAAGCATCGAAGCAGAACCTAAACGGGCGATGGAACATGTTGCGGTGGATTAAGTGGGATGATGTGCACATCATAGTGCTGCACTGCATCAAGGGGTGATGTGACAAGAGTCCAGATTGCTACAGGACTGCCAGTGCCAGGACGAGACAGGACGTGTAGGTCACGTCAAATCAATGACTGTCACAGTCAGTCGGGATGCATCATCACAAAGCTGCTATCTGTCTGAGGTGCGACAAATTGCATCATGCCCCTCAGGACTTTACTGTGTAATGCCACAGTAAAATCCTGAGTGTTCACTCTGAGAGTGTACACATTACCCTTCATTTGTGGATGGATAAATGTACAGTATGTATGTACTGTAGTACTGCGTATAGTACAGTATATGCATGCAGATAGATACCTCAACATCCTGAACAAACGTTCTGACGTTCAGGAAAGAAACCTGGACGGGAGCAGTCATCTTCTCATTGGTGGCATCCATGAACATTTTCAGGGTGGTAATTCCCTCTTGATAGTCTTGTCTCAACTTATCCACCTCATCTGCTCTTGCATACTGTCATGGCAACAGAAAAGCACAAAACCTGAGCTGTCAATGTGATGTATGAGCATCATTACACGTTGATCTAATTTGGTGGAGTATTTATTCATAACCGTTACTTTCTTGTTCAAAATGAAAAGGCGAAACCAATTTACATGTTTGACTTTGACAAATAGCTCCCTCCATCTCCCGTTGAGCAGGAGAAGCTGCTGCTTCAGATCTCGGGAGATCGTGTCGTCACAGGTCTCGATGAGGAAGTTCCCGGCGTCGTTCATGTCCATGTGCTGCTGGATCCAGTAGGAGATGCTTCGGAAGAACTCCTACAGCAGTGGGAAGTTGTTCAATGCTATACATTCATAAATCATATGTTACTTACTGCCGTTATAACCTTTGTTGAGAATGAATTAGGCCATGGACCTCTGTTTGACTTTTGTTTTGTTTTTTATCTCTGGGACCCGAGTGTTAAATCTGAGAGTATACAAATGAAACCATAAGGGTTAATTTGGCTCAATTTGCACACTCAAAGTTACAGTCTCGTACAGTAAGGGCCAATTTGGTTCCTAACTATCAATTTATCATTTAGCTGGGGAGCCCCTGGAACCTTCTCAAGGGCCTCCGGGGGTCCCCACACCGTACCAACATACCGGTACCAACAGTTAACGTTATTACCAGCTGTATTTATTCATTATTAACTGGAAATTGATTCATTATTATTGTTCCATTTCTTTTACTTGATAGCAATGGTTGAACCTTTATTTATCATGTTATAATACATGCATAGTTATGTTATTATAGAAAATTATAATGATTCATAATTCTACTTACTCGTTTGGTGTTCTCAGACTGGTTCACCATCTGTTCAGCATCCTCCAGCCAGGCCTGCAGACCAGCCACTGTGCTGCTGTACTTCTCCCAGTTTGAGATCACCTCCTCCAGCATGCTGCGGACACATCGCACCTCCACCGAAAGGCTCTTCCACTGGGCCGTTGTATCATTCAGGAACTTACTCACCCCCTCCAATTCATCCACTGTGGAGAACACGTTGAAGAAGTTAGAATGTATCCTTACATTTACTTATTTTTTCACCTAAATTAGTTCTTCTGCATATTCCCGATTCACTGTGTATTATAGACCCTTGTCACTGCTACTCCTACAGTTGGTCCTAGTATAGGGAGAGCACAGACTATCACGTGTCTCCTCCAAAACACATAGTGAGGAGTTTCACCAGGAGGAATTCATCCGAGTAACACGCCATTCTTCTCAGTTGCATACCCCACTGAACAGGCGCCCTAACCAACCTGTAGGAATTGCCAGTACAGTCACAGAGATTACCCCCTTCCATCCCATGAACATGGTCAGTTGTGTTCGTATAGGATTCAAACCTCTAGTTTCCGCGGTGGAAGGCAGGAACTTTACCCCTGCGCAACCCGAGCAGGCGAGCAACCGCAGTTAAAATAAGATCCCACCCCAAATTTCAATAACATGACAAATACAATTACACTTTCATTTAAGGATTACATTTTAAGTGAAAAAGATCATGCCAAATGGTTTCCAGCATTCCAGCTACAGTGAACATTATTGTGCCATGCAGGTAGTAATGCAGCAATTTAATTGAAATTGAATACTCTTTGTGTGTTAGCGGCAGAATAGAAAACAAAACTACATTTTCCACTATACTTTTCAGGATAATAGTTTAGGAGACAGGCTGGGAATTGTGGTGTCAGGGATTAAACAAAGAAAAAGAGGCACGGAACCAATCAAGGCAATGGCAGAGCATTCCATCAGTCTATTATTATTAAAACTAGTGCACAGGTTTTTTTAGACTTACCTCTGTTACAGATTTTAGAGCCTGTAACATGAAATTGACGAAACAGTGAATAATTAGAATGCTTGCTTTATGCCCGCGGCAAAAACACAATCATCAAAAAGCACAAAAGTGAGAAAAGAAAAAAGAAAAGAATCTCACCTGAACTATCAGATTTGATATAAACCTCTGCAGCTTGCATGAGGGATTTGAATGTTATCTCATACTGCTCAAAGAACTTGTGGCCTTCAATGAATCCCTGGAAAAGAAAATACAAAAACATAAAAGTGCACACATATTTTTGATAAATCTGGGGAAATAAGATTATATAATACATATAATATTATATTCGTCTAGCCATAGAAATGTAGCATTTCAAACTCACAATGTAGCTTTGCAATAACAGTTCAACTGAGTCTCGTCGTCCGTATTTGATGATCCAGGACTTGAGCTTAGACTCAGCCAAGATGAGGAATGCCATCAAACGGTACTTCATCTCCCAGAATTCCAGTTTGATCAGGTGACCATAAGACGACGTGGACACAAAGTTGAACCTGTACATAAAGTACATACCGGTACATTTATTTTTAGCAATCTTTAAAGAGGTGGCGCCATAATTTTGTACTTTGTCATCAACTAAAGACATCAACGAATAATCATTCAGACCATTATTCACTATAGGTGTTATAAGTGGGATACCGTTCAGCCATGTCCTGAAGTTGCTCAGGGGGGACAGGTACACCATTGACCGATCTGTCTCTGTGGATCTGATGGAAGGTCTGTCTGTGTGATTCTAGATTCTTTAATACTTCCTGAAACATGTAAACATAATATGTCAGTCATACTCAAATCCATGCTTCTTTCCTTCATCATTCAACACATGTTTTCAAGACAGACAAGGGACATTTACAGTAAATTGTGAGTAAATGTTTCCATGTACTTCCATTTGGACTAAAACAAATGTCCAAATCTGGGGACTTTTCAACCATCCGTGTGATATTTGCCATACCTTATGCTGCTCCAGCTTCCTATGAATAACATTGGCTGTCTCGTCGTGGACCTGCTGGATAGGAATTTCCTCTCTGAGAGCGATCTCTGCTCGATGGAGCCATGCTCCAATCACTCCCAGGGGGCCAGGCAGAGACTTGTCCAGATGAATGTGCCAGTCCAGCAGCTGCATAGGACACGGAAATCCATTAGAACCAGTACTTTACAATTATAGCAAAGATCCCAACAGTGAGGACAGTACACCCGCCCTAACCATGTTTCCACATGGTGTCAAGCATTTGCTCTGCGAAAGAGATGTCAGAGTAGACAGGCTGTGACGGTCCAGAGGACCAGTCTACCCAGTGAACAAAAACCTGCTCTGTTCCCCTCTCCCACCCCTCCCAATAAACACTGATTCAAAGCTTTGCGCCCCAATGAACACTTTATTGGGGGCGAGGAAGAGAAGGGCACTGGGTTGTGCTTCTCTCATTATGCCTGGGATAACAGACTGCTAGTTCTGCAGCTATCAAAAAGAAAATAAATCCCAACATGGATTAAAATAATGATGATAATCATTCAGGCTGGATAATAATTCAAGAAGAATTAAGTTTGCTTTCCCTTCTATCCGGCCTATGAATTGAAGTGTAGTGTAAAAGACTTGTATTGTGTGTGTGAATAAGTCATTTTGTGCCATAGTAACTGTTGTTGAGATGTGAACAAGTGGTCCTATGTTTGTTAAGTCAGTCTGTGGTGGCTGTGTACTATTACTATACTGTACAATACCACACTCACCCTGATGGACACACGGTCCCAGGCCTGTTTGACCAGGGCCTGGTCCACAGACAGCTTCCCGTCCCTATGAACTGGCTGCAGCAGTGGCTCCGTCTGCTTTTTCTTCATCTCGTATTGAACACGGAAGCTCTTGAATGCCTGGCATATTGAGCAAGGGACAGAGAATACAGCAAATAATAAGAATTGAGGAAAAGGAGTGCACAGGCATCCATGCATGTACTGTACAGGGTTTGTTTTATTAGCAGTTTGCATATTAATAATACAGGACAGTGCAGATCAAATACAAGGTCTACTAAAAGGAGTTGTTTGCAATGGGGTCCTTTTGTACTCAATTCATATTTGTAATATGCACTGGAATCTCTGTCATGTTGTCCTGATGTCTTGTGGAATTAGATTACTGCATCGATGCCTTGTCCCCTATTCAAATTCTAGCACCATATTTTGTGGTCAATAATGTTTCGATTCCATTACTTTCTATTCTATTCTTTCCCCACGCAGAATGTTATGCAACTGATGCAGCTCTGAATCACCTGGTATTTGTCGGTGAGGTTGCCCTCGGCCCCCTGGGCTCGCAGCACGTCTCTCTCTAACTGATCCAGGAACACCTTAAGCTCTCTGAGCACCTTCCGCTCCTCTCTCTGTCGGAATGGATCCCGGGAAGCAGACAGACAGCATGTTAAGGGTCAAGGGTAAAAACAATCAAAATAAACTAATCTAATCCGCTTTTATAATCCGCAGTCCAATATCTTGCAAAAAAAAGAAGAAAGAAAACTGAGATAAACTCCACCATATTGACATTCCAGATGGAAAAAGAAAGAAAGAGGAAGATTGCACAGTTAATACTCGTTATTAACAGATATCCCATGAAGCACAGTTTAGTTTTATGTAAGTGGGAGGGATCATGGATACTAAAGATATCTTCCTCAGATCTCGGATTAAATTTAGTCACACATACCTCAAGCATTTGCTCTATATCGTGGGGAGCAAACTATCCAGGTAAGCAGCACACAGAGAGATGCAAACACAGCACAAAAAAGCATTAGGAGTAGCAAGGGGAAAGAAGAACAACATGGATGTGGGAGGGAGGGACGGAATGGAAAGGCAAAGATGGGAGATGCACAGCAAACACACACACATGCAACTACTATGAACACTTACCTGCAAAACTGGGACTGTGAGTGCAAAAGTTGGAATTGAGCCAAGAAGCAGCTTAATATGGCCCAAAAAAATAAAAGTGAATAGATGGAGAAATGAAATGAGTGCACAAGGACGGAGACTTCAGTGTTGGTGATTCAATGATCGACTGATCAATCAATTGACTGATTCATGATAATTTATATCTTTAAAGATACAATCCGGGACTTATTTGAATGAATACGATTTTATTTAAACAAATCTGTATGGTGGGGTATGTTAATACAAAAGTTCGACTCTGTTGTCGGGTAGGACTGTAGGACACCAACTGCAACTGGTAGTCAATAAAGTAATTTTAAACAGTGGACCGCACCCCAGATTGGGCACTACATGGGGCGGGCATCATTATTGAAGTTCGGACATTGTTTCAATTACCTCTCTCTGCTGGGGGAGACAACAAACATAAAACTTACGGATTGTATCTTTAAAAGATTGCAATAAAAAAAAAAAAAACATTATACTGTAAGCTGCAAGCGCTATTGCACAACAACTGAGAACCACAATAGCAGGTTTTCTTAACATGATGAGAACATACTGTATATACTGTATCTATTGGCTCTAACCCTACAGTAAAAACAATAAGAGTTCTTAGTTCACATGTACAGGATAACAAAGTAATGGAGGTACCTCATCCTGCCCGTCAGTTTCAGAGTGGTGAGGGTTGGGGTAGTGCTTGAGGAACTGAGCCACATATGTCATGATGGATTTCTCATCTGGCTTGTCGACATCCACATCTAGAGATGAAACAGAGTCTGATTAACTGGTGGCTATTTCTGAACAGCCTTCCTTTTTTTGTGGCTTGGGAGCTTGAGAAGATATTTGAAACGTCCTGTCTTTTTCATGTTGCTGGTTCATGCACTATGGCCATAGATATGACATGTTTGTATGATGTAAATGTGACATGAAAAAACACTTAAATGTCCTGAATAGGGCAGTCAAGATTATGACATTTTACATGACGATTATTTGTCACTCAAACAATTGCGATTAACGATTTAATTGTGTTTTTGTCGTTGACAATTACATTTCCGCTTTTAAGTTGCACATGGTAGATATGACACATAATTACTGACATATTTGACAACTTTACACTTAAAAAAGAACATTGATAGTGGAAATAGCCGATCTACAAGCTCACAACGCGTCGCATCTTGTAGATCTGCTATTTCCACAATTTTTAACATGGAAACGATTATGACGATTATGAAAAATAATCCCGATTATGTCCAAAAATCACGATTAGACGATTATGTAATAATTGTGACAGCCCTAGTCCTGAAAGTTAAATTTAGTATTTCCTCAGAAAGACTGAAAGCTATTTTGACACATCTACTCTCATCTCCATCCTTGACCTTATCTTTGTTGAAAAGCAGGTTTGATCTAAAAGCAGAGATGTTTCAGTGTACCTCCTCTCATTCAGAACGGGTACACTATATTGTGTATCATTATTTTATGCTTTAACTATTGAAAAATAGCAGATATACAAGCTCACAGCGCGGCACCGAGTGCCGCGCTGCGAGCTTGTAGATCTGCTATTTTTGAAAAATCGTGAAAATTAGAATTTTGACCCGATTTTATAAGTGTCTTTTGAATCCTTCTAAGGTTTTTGGAAAAACCTATGTTTCTATGTCAGCAATCTGGCCAGCCATCGTCAAAGAAAAGGTCCTTTTCACTTAAATGGAGCTCAGTTAGCCTGTTTTGAGAGACTACTATGTCAATGGTTCTCAAACCTTTCATGTGAAGGACCCCCAAAATGATATGTATTTGGCCACGGACCCGCATCTCAAAATATCTAGTTCCAGGGAATACCCAGAAGCAAAATTTGAATTACAAACGTTCGCTTTGAAAATACACATATTCAAAGATTTGCACACATTTTCATGACTTTTTCCAAAAATAGCAGATCTACAAGCTCACAGCGCAGCTTGTATATCTGCTATTTTTCACTGGTTAAAGCAGTCAATAATTTTAGACCTAAATGGGTTAATAAAGCCTCTCACGACTCCTCCACCCTCCTCCCACCCTCCCCCGCTCTCTCCAGACATGACTGCAGAGCTACTGCTGCAGATTACCTCACAGACGTTCTTGCACAGCCGCAAATAAACTGGGAACAATAAATTCTGTTCTTCGGCATGGATACCAAGACAGTCACCATTCATCATGCATTGATGTATTACTAGGATTTATGTATCTATAAATTGCATTTTCGTCCGTTTGGTTTGAATCACAGACTTGACATCGATGTGAATAGAAGAAGCAGTAAATGTCTAAGTTATTATGGGTGTGTGTAATGCTATTCTGTCTGAGTCACCAGCATTGAGTATGTCAGTATGAAGATAGAAAAGGGACCTTCTGGTTCCAGCAGACGAGGGATGCCCAGGTCATTCTCTGCAAGGGAAAAGGCCGCCTCAAGGTTTTCCCTGTTGCTCCTCCTGCATACCAGATCCATGTCCACCAGGTCTGGCCTGATGGCGTGAACCACAGAGTGGAAGGCAACACCACTGCGCCAACTGGCACCAAAGTCCCTCACTTCAAAGCCATGACGCCTTAATAAACATACAGGGAAGTATTCATTTTAGTTTAAATTAGTGGTCTTTTGGTGGACTTACAGTACAGTAAACAACATTGCAAAATCGACATACTCTGTATATAATGTAACGGATACCGTATGCGTACAATGTATGGTTGTAAACAAAAACAAAAACAAAAAACATATAAACATACAGTAGAAAGAACATTTGTTCATATAGTCACACATAACATAAATAAATAATATAGTATTATGATGAGGTGTTTACATATATAACAATATGGGGGATATATTTTTGCCCAATTCCTTTTGTTAGTCTATTTGTACATTTGCTAAATAATTTGAATGGACGGCTGGATTTTCATGAAAAAGGAATGGTCAATAAAATGCCCAAGAAATAATTTGGTTCAAAAAGATTGTGATGTAATGTAACGTGTGAACAGATCTCAATTGCCCGGAAACTCGAGAATGATCAGTACGCTGCCCCAAATAGATAATTAACTTTTGGGTAAAAAGGTCACAAAGGTCAAGGCACAATATCAAGGTCACAGTCAGAAATAGACTGAAATCAGTCACATCACAGGTGTTTGAGGAACATTGTATAAACAGCAGCAAGCAACTTGGAACAAGCACCGTACTTTGCAGCTGTGACCTGCACCCATCGGAGCAGGGACTTCTTGGCGCTGCCATGGAACTTGGGGACCACCTTCCTCTTCATAGGAGGGCTGCCGGTCTCAGAGCTGGCCATGCTGTCCAGAGAAGAGTTGCTGCTGGACAGTGCTTGAAGGGCCGGCAGGTTACTGGTTAATTCTTCAATCTAAAAACGGGAACAGGAAGCAAGAAGAAAGTAGTTACACTGTGTAACCCCTGGATGTTGAGTCATTGAGCCATCTCTAGACTACCTAAACAGTACACTGCACACGCATGCACGCACACACACGCATGCACACACACACACACACACACACACACACACACACACACACACACACACACACACACACACACACACACACACACACACACACACACACACACACACACACACACACACACACACACACACACACACACATGCACTTTCTCACACCACTTATATGCTATATTGATGTGATGAATATCCACCTCAGATCAAACAGTTTAACTACTTTATTCAAGTTTCTACACAAACAAGGAGATTTCCTGCAGATTTTACTGAATATATTACCTGGAAGTAGAGAATGACAGTCCATATCAAACCAAGCACAATTGAAGGTCGTCCGTCTGCGATGTCTGTGGCATGAATGTTAACAAGTTTGATCTGTAAGAAAATGCACAAAGGAATGCTAAATATACAACACTGTGTAAGCAGTGCACACAAGCAGAATTTTGTATTTCAAGCTTCTTTCCTTGAATCTTTCCTTGAATCACCTCTCCGATGTCATTAAGTATTCAAACACCAGCTGTGTAGCCAAAGCAATTAGAGGCAGAAAACAGCCACGGTGAATCAAGAGGAATGAAAAGAAAGATGAGAAAAATCTAATATAAAGATTTGTTCAACAAAACAAAAAGTAGATGCATTGTAGCAAATAACACCACTCCAGTGCACTAGGGACTGCCACAATTAAACAATGCATTTGCATTCTACTGTTCAAGTCAAACGGTCAACAGTTTATTAAGTAAGGTAGTCAGAGGCATCACAAACAAACGCTCTTATCAAAACAGCACAGCAATGGTACACTGGTACTTGTGAGAGTGAGAGAGTAACATAGGCAGAATGGCTCAATCCAAGCATCGCTCCAGCCCATACACATCATGCACCAAACAAGAGCTATGTGTAGAGTATATATGAACACACAGGCTGTTTAACGGCGACTGACCGGAGATCCTCGATACACAGACTGAAGGCAGAGATGATGGGAGAGAGGTCACAAACACTGTAAGTCTCCTTAGGGAGCCCAGTGAAATGTAGGGCAACCAGAAGGCCTAACAAGGGGTTATGCAATCAAGAAAAGCTCTTCATCTCTCAAGGTAGAGGGTGAAGTGCCGTGGACATTAAGACAATCCCCTTTGAAATCCCTTTTGAAGGGAATAAGGTAAATCATATTCTGAGACACTAAAATCACATCAGTGTTTTTTTTCTGTTACCTTCAATTAATCAACAGATAAGTACTGCAAATCCGAGGCGAATGTAAACAGTACATACCACTAACTCGGTGTGACTTACCCGCCTTCCTTCAAGGAACTTGAGTGCAGTGCCGATGTTGGACACCCAGTGGATCCTCTTGAGCTGGCGGCCCTGCTCGCAGGGCTGAGGACATAGAAAGGTTGAAACCCAGCAAGATGCGGAGTTATAATCAGTGAACTGTTTAGTCTGTCTAAAATGATCAGCCATTTGGATGTGCTGTTGTAATCTAAACACTATTTGATGATGAAATGTACCGCCCGTTGCGACCAGAGGACAAAAAGGTTGATCTCTGGTCCTGGTTGGAACCTTGTCCTTCATGTTATGTCTAGCTGCAAATGAACCCTACATGGGTTGATAGGCTGATCCAGCATAGTTGTTACTCACAAGTCTCTGTCCAGACAGCACCTCCAGAAGAGCCAAGAGCTTCACCCCATCTTTGATGTCCTCAAAAAGGTCGTTGACCTCTAGGGGTGGTTTACGCTGGCAGAGAAAGAGCACGGTTTTACCAAGTTGGCAACAAACATCAATTCAGGCAATTCTCACAATGTAGACAGGCATACATATTCATATAACCAACAATGACTTAAAGCTTGTAATTCTACAGCGCAATAGCTCACATTAACACTGTAACCCTGTGCTGATGGGCAGGAGAAACAAGAGCAGAGCTTGTTAGCAACGACCACAGTGGCTCCCTGCAGCTGAAAAGATGGTGGCTTTGCCTCAGCGGTGGCATTGAGCCCAGTCCTGAAGCCACGCTGCTCAGAACAAAATCAGAACATGGGCTCATTTAACCCTAAGTGGGCACCATCTACTGATATCACATCCACATGCATTTACAAAATCTTATAATCTCTTAATCAAATGGCTTCTGAACACCTCTAGTACTGTTTATGTTTATGTTAACACTGTGTACCTTTACTGTGTACTGTGCTTAAAATAAACAGTTGTTTCAATCCACACTTATTTATCAGGTTGTGCACTGCACACCTAAACTGTACATGCCTCCATCTTTCTATTCTTGAGTATGAGTGTAATGGCCGTCAAACCTACAGCATTGCACACACTGAACAAATGTAACTAATACAACATATGTGTGTATTTATAAGGGCAAATGAAGCCTTAATTAAAAGCTCAGGTTGGCAGGGCAATTCTTTATTTGGCACAGGAAACAGGTCATTTCACAACTCAACACATATCATGATTCATGACAGGATGCAGTTGGCTGGCTATGTGGGGCACAGCAGTGTGAAAATGGTATTTCTCTGCCCTGTGTTCTGTTCTTCAGCTGTTACTTCTGCTTCAGGGACAGTGACCATGCAGCAACCATGAGGGGATGCCTCATCTTTGTCAATTAGTGGACTGCTCATGAGCTTGTTTCTGCTTCACAGACAGCAATCACAGAATCAAAGACCTACCAGGGCTGATGTTATGACTGTGTTTTCTCGTAGGAAACATTACAATAATTTAGGAAAGCTTATTTTCAGAAAGAAAGTATACCGTAGCCATAAAAACCAAAGCTGCTATCCATAACTAATCAGGATTCAAACCCAGGTCTAACTGCACTCTGTCGAGGTGCCAACTTGCTCCTTGTGCACTCGTGGCCATGTATGGCCTACTTGTGCGCCAGCAGAGCGCACCCTGTTATTTATATCAGGTCGCAACTTGTTGATGGTGACGTCACCAAGAATGCTGGTCCCTCATTGGCTGTTGATGGTTACGTCACCAAGAATGCTGGTCCCTGATTAGCTATACAAACATTTACGCAAACAGATACGCCACATACAAAATCACCGAATTCAGTAATTGTGCCCTCTGCTGGCGCAAGTAAGAATGTCTAGCACTCTGTTAATAAGCCGTTAATAAGCCATTAATAAGCCATTCCTGCTTGGCCAGGGGAGATCCTGAGCTATGGGCTTAGGCAAAACTACTTGTCAATCAGTAGGTGACGCCAGGGTCTACATGTCTCAATGGAGACCACCTCCAACCACAGCAGATGTTATTATTAACAAACTACCATACAGATTAGTTAAAATAAAGTTTTATTGAATAAAAGAAGTTCTGGATTTCAGCTTTAAGAGCCTTACTAGTAAACAGGAACACATTAGTAGCACTAACTTACTTTTACTCTTGTTTTATTTTGTCACCAATTTTTACCAATACAATCACTCAAATAGAAAGCTTCTACAAAACACAAATCCTTCCTGTCCTGGAAAATAAAATAAACAGGAGAGTCCCACTATCACTGTCAAAATAGTGAAAGCTAATCACTGGAAAGGTGCTTAGTGATACAATATTATGAGAGGAAATGGACACAATGGAAAAGTGGCAGCTGGGGGAAACTGAGAGTGAACTGAGATAGCAGGCTTTTCCCACAACTGTGAATCTTTTATTCACAGTTGTGGGAAAAGCAAAATACTTCACAGGAGGGGAGCAGATCTATAAAGTCTAAATTAACTTTGATCGTTAAAAGCTTGGGAGAAAATCTTATATCTTCTTATAGTTTCCCGTCTATTAACTGAGAGACAGGCTGATCGCTGTTGACGTGAGTCTCATACGGTAGCTGCCTGCAGTCTGTGACTATTGACGACCGTTTCAGGGACATTTCATGACTTGGCTTATTCTACACTAGTCCCATTGGTATGCAGTGAGAGAGACCAGGGTGTGATGCATGAATAATGAAGAATAGACCAACTTGGTTTGTCTCTGTCTGCTTTCAGTACCACATAACTCAGATTCCTTTAATGTTTTGAGCTGTTATAGATCAGATGAGGCTGCAACAAAAGAGCTGTCAAAAGACAACACGAACACACACAGGAGGCAGGCACGCTGTGCTGTGCCATAGTAAACTGTAAACTGTAAACGCTGTACGATGATTTCCCTGTTACTTACAATTTAACATTCCCTGCAATATTCCGCTATTGCTATTGATCTGTCTGTCAGTGTAATGTTCAATACATTGTGCATATCGTTGCCGTCGGGTGGAAACCTTGTATGTCCAAAACCTTTTCAGAAAATGGAACAACAATTTTCCAGAAATAGTGAAAATAGCAGATCTACAAGCTCACAATTGTCACAGCTGTTTTCACTACTTTAGCTTGACACTCTTGTATGAAAGAAAAACATGAAAAGTTGAAATTTGGAGATATGAGGTTTTTGCCCGACAACGACGATATGCTGGCGTACTGCAGTCACTCTTATTGCAGGGTCATTGGAGCCTGATTAGAGTGGTATTCAGTGATCTCTAACACATAGATTTGTTTTGCTCACTGCCTTGCATGGACCTTAGGAGCAGACTGCTGCCTGCAGGGAACTGTCCTCACCCTCTTACACTCCATCTGCACAGTGCAGCATTCTCCCTGCCAATCCTCCTGACCGCACGCACGCACGCACGCACGCACGCACGCACGCACGCACGCACGCACGCACGCACGCACGCACGCACGCACGCACGCACGCACGCACGCACGCACGCACGCACGCACGCACGCACGCACGCACGCACGCACGCACGCACGCACGCACGCACGCACGCACGCACGCACGCACGCACGCACGCACGCACGCACGCACGCACGCACGCACGCACGCACGCACGCACGCACGCACGCACGCACGCACGCACGCACGCACGCACGCACGCACGCACGCACGCACGCACGCACGCACGCACGCACGCACGCACGCACGCACGCACGCACGCACGCACGCACGCACGCACGCACGCACGCACGCACGCACGCACGCACGCACGCACCACACACACACACACACACACACACACACACACACACACACACACACACACACACACACAGAGAGAGAGCCCTACATATCTACACATACAGTATGCACATGCATGTACACTACAGTCAGCCACAAATACAGAAGCACTCACAGACAAATACTGTATACATATGTGTACACGCTCGCACACACACGCACGCACACATGCACACACACACACACACAGTGTCAAACACACACACACACACAGTGTCACGCACGCACGCACGCACGCGCACACACACACACACACACACACACACACACACACACACACACACACACACACACACACACACACACACACACACACACACACACACACACACACACACACACACACACACACACACACACACACACACACACACACACACAGAGAGAGAGCCCTACATATCTACACATACAGTATGCACATGCATGTACACTACAGTCAGCCACAAATACAGAAGCACTCACAGACAAATACTGTATACATATGTGTACACGCTCGCACACACACGCACGCACACATGCACACACACACACACACAGTGTCAAACACACACACACACACAGTGTCACGCACGCACGCACGCACGCGCACACACACACACACACACACACACACACACACACACACACACACACACACACACACACACACACACACACACACACACACACACACACACACACACACACACACACACACACACACACACACACACACACACACACAGCGCTTGGTGGCTTTATGCCCCAACTGTAAATGTCCATAAATAACACACTGCTCCACAGGTAGTGAAGCATATCTGACGTTTCCTGGGTAGGTGATTGGCTCAGATGGCATTGTATGTGCAATGACACAGACCCTATCGCTTTACTGTTGTCATCTTTACTTACTCAGTCAAAATGTCTCAGTAAAAAGACATTCCGAAGCCAGTCAACAAAGCAGCATCTGGCGTTAAAATGTTTAAAGCTTCCCTTGAGGAAATAGAACAAAACATGGAGGCATATAATGTAGATAGAGGCCAGTAGAAAAATTATATAAGGCAGAATGAAGCAAATGGATCATAGGACAATTATTATAACTAATCTAAAAATACACTTGTACTGTGTTTCTCATGACCCTATATTAAAATTGGCTAATGGAGGACGTCACAATGACTCAGACATAACCATAATATATATTGTAGGCATATATGGAGATCCGGTTGTCCAGAGCCACAGATCCGACTGCTATGCCTATATGGTCATGCGCATATATGACACTGACCAACCTCAAACTTGCCGTGGCGCATCGGCAAGGACTCAATGGAGTGTGGAGTGTGGTGCTCGCGACTGGGCTGTTCGGTTATGCGGTTGTCTAGAATAGCCGATCCAACAGATATGCCCATATAAGGGCATGCCAGGTGTGACGTAGGTATGAGGGCTGTGAACTCTAGATGTGAACTCTAGTTCAGGGGTTCCCAAACTTTTTTGTCTCAGGGCACCCCATAAATATTTTTTAAATCCGAGGCACCCCTACATTATAATTTTCACTCCCAGCACCTTATATTTATAGCATATTGTCGTTGTCGGGTGGAAACCTTGTATGTCCAAGACCGTTGTATTTATCATCTACTAATGTACTAAACTAGAGAAAACAGCAGATCTACAAGCACACAACGCCTCGCGATGCGAGGCGTTGTGTGCTTGTAGATCGGCTGTTTCCACTCGTTTTGTGCGACAGTCTTGTATGATGAAGCAGGGCTTTGCTTTACCAAAAGACGTGCACATTTGAAACTTGGAGATACAAGGTTTCTGCCCGACAGTGATTTTGTGATTATGTTGTGAGGAAAACGTTGAGATAATAGCCATTTTGGTTAGAAGTTTAGAACTGACTGAAAATAACTTTGTACTTCAAGTTTAAAATTATACTAAATAAGTATCCTAATAAATTCCAAATATTATCAAATTATCTCGTGGCACCCCTGGACTGCCGCCACGGCACCCCAGGGTGCCCCGTCACCCACTTTGAAAACCCCTGCTCTAGTTAATGAAATAATCATACGTCCACGTAAACAAACACCAGTAATGTCATATAAATGCATCAGAGGCCTGAATGTCATTATTAACAATGTCTGTGTCTGTCATTTGGCATGATTGTACTTTGAGGTGCCTTATGAGTGGCCATTATGATTGCATGACAAAGATTGTGTCCTGCTCCATTATCTCCTCATGCATGGTGGGTCAGCAGCGTCTTAAATGCCACTGCCCGTACAGGCAGGACAGGCCGCGCTATTATCATGAAGAATCAAATAAACACAAACAATGGAAAAGGTCAAGATACTATTGGATTGCATGATGCGTCATGTTCCAAATGTAAATGTCTTCATGAAGAGTTTTACTGCAGAACTGACCAATGACCACTGTGTAAAAACCTGTTTTCTTTACACCTACATTATATGGTATCTCAGATACGGCCAAAAGCCTTGTACTAAAACCAGCACAAGCACATGGATGAAATTCCACTCTTACCTTCGCCAAATGAGAATTGATCCATTTCGTGAATGTTCGCTTCTGCACAGCCTCTTGCTCATCTGAAAATGAGACAGACACAACACACGTCAATACATGATGGATGTCTCATGCTGAGGCTGTTGATTCTGCATGTTATCCGCCTCTCCTCCAAATTCACCGCCGGTCCATGAGGAACACAGAGTATGTACTGCAATTCTTCTTCAATTCTTCAAACTAAACAAATGAGTAGAACAGATGTTACAGCACCTGATCGCTACAGATAAAGAAGCTGCAAATCCTCAAAGACACCATAAAACCGATATCCTATACTGCTGACTCAAGGTCTACAAAATCTAGCCTAATGCAAAAGCTGCACAGTTTTAGCCATGGTAGGAGTTGCCCTCACCCTGCATTGCCTGAAACCTAAAGTAATGCTGCAGAATTTTGCAAACAATTCTTGGGGCTTCGTGCAACAGTTTAGCTAATAAAGTGTGACCACTGACGGACCACTGCACCAGAGTCAACATTGCGTGTCAACATGTGGATGCCAAAGGGACCATGACAAGTAAGGGTAAGAAGAATGGGCTCGCACAACAGTTAGCCAGCTCAAAATTGCCACAGCCAATTATTTGCCAATAGGCTGGTGGCCATCAACAAGGCAAATACTGATCGATACCAATGTACAGCTGATGAATCAGTGCATCCCTTTTCCCAACCCATAAAAACGTGAAAGTATCACAGACGCTTGTGACATGCGCTCTCAGCAATGAGGTCAAATGAGGAGATTAAAGACTGATGAGTGCGGGAGGAGATTTCTGCTAACACATCTTGCAGACCCCCGATAATGACATGCGTGTGTTCAGGTCACCTCCAGACCCCTTTGTGGTGTACTAATATATTCTGTCATGGTGCCACATGCATTATGCAGCATTGCATTCATATGCATAACAAAACAGATCTGATTTGGTGATTTCACTCCTGCTGCTGCTGTTTAAATAAGGGTAAGACGCAGATTTCGTAGTGAGATCTGTGCCGGTATAGGCCGGTGCTGTCCGCTGCACGGAGTGGCCATTTTTAAACATCCACCCTTATAAATATAGTCTGAAGTCACGTGCTAAAGCAAGCAATGCTAACTCTACAACAAGAGTGAGCACATCACATTAACCCACAGGCAAATGCTTCATCACTGATGCACAGGGGATGCCCACTGAAGCATAGCACACATACACAATCACAGACACACGTTTACACACAACATGCACACGCACACATACACACTACACAGCTGACTTACATGGTGCACATCTGTCTATGGGCAGTGCACCATATCTGTGTCATTTAACGGTTTCACCTACTAAGCCAGTCTGTCTTGTTTCCCTGTAATATCCTAGAACAGAAAATATCCTAATGGATGAGACATGTAATAAATAAAAAGGTAAAGACTGCTGCCCTACTCACCACGCAGATACTGAAAGAATCCAGTCACCAGGTTTAAAGAAGAAGTCTTTTTGACATCTTTATAGCGAGCCATTCTACACTCCACTCCCTGACTCTCTCCCTTTGCCCTTCATGGGTGCCTGTATGCTCCTGTTTGCGTGAAGATGACATCCACAGTGGAAAAATTAGGAACAACCAAAAAAAAAAAAAGAAAAAAAAATGTTCCTTTCCCTTTTTCCCTGGCAGGAAGCAAAGCAGATCTGGCTGCCCAGTTTCCCCGGTGAAAACACAAGAGCTGCTGGGGGCTGCGCAGATGAATCGCTGTCCCCTCCTCCCCCAACACGCTCAATGACACACACACACACGGCAGAGCAGTGGAAACCCCTCTCTAAGAGCGATGCCGATTTGCAAGCCAGTCCTACCCTCCTCCAGTGTTATTGCCATCCAAAGGAGCCATGCTTGTATGGCTGTGCCCAGCCCCCGCTGCACTGGCTCCCTGTATCATCCTACGGTCTGAGGATGGGAGACGGATCAGCTCAGAGCTCTGCTCCACCAATCAGGGCATGGGAGGAGGTGATGTCACGGCCATGGCTGCCTTATCACTATTATACACTTTCTATCCCTATTTTGTGCATTATTACATTATAAGTGAACCTTATAAAAAACATTTTAAAAAGATTTAGCAATTTTTTGCTATTTTTTAAATAAGCTTGGTGTGATTGAGGGTCTTGAGTTTATTCCTTCCCAACTGTAAAAGTAAAGTAAAGTAAAGTCCATTCCGTCCTATTGATTGATACTGCCTCTTTAAAACATAACACAATTGAAAGATGGCTATAACAATGCCACAGCATGGTGTGTTACACATCTTAATAATTAATGTTGCTCCCACTGATAAATGACAGCAACCACCTGCTCTCCCTCGGTCTCAAGGCAAAAATCAAACCTCGGTTCGAAGTGGAGCGGTGAATTTGAGCAGTTCCAGGTAAATATATAAAATATATAAATATATTCACCTATTTATATATTGACATGTGTCAATTCTTGATTGCCCGTGGCTTGCTACGGTGGCTGCATGCTGAATAGATGGAACAGAGATATTTTGGATAGACTGTTCAAAGTCCCTGACTTTTTTCACCTATTTTATATGTGTCAATTCTTGATTGCCCGTGGCTCGCTACGCATGCTTCGTGAGCCTCCACTCTAGCGGCTATCACGGGCAGACGCAGACAGCAGAGGGGGTCGACTCGAGATACGCCAACATACCATGCTTGTTAGTTGTTATTAACGGACTACACGCACACACACAACAGCTGATCTTCACGCAGACAACACCTCGATGTGCGTCTTGCGCGAGGCGTTGTGAGCTTGCAGCTCTCTCTCTCTCTCTCTCTCTCTCTCTGAAATACGATTCTCTCTCTCTCTCTCTCTCTCTCCCTCCTCTCCCCCCGTCTCCCTCTCGCTGCTGTTAACCTTTGTTTTTATCGCGACGTGGTGTGTGTGTGTGTGTGTGTGTGTGTGTGTGTGTGTGTGCGTGCGTGCGTGCGTGGCGCGCGCGCGCATGCGTAGATCCTGTTCGAACTGAACGAAACAATCTTTTCCCACTAGACGGGACAAAAGCTGAAAGCTGTGCACTGGGAGCTCGTGCTCTGCACACCGCTCCAAAAACACACCCACCACAGGATTCCCCTTTCAAACACAATATCATGTAATGGTCAAGTCGATTATTTTTTCTCTCTGCTCATTGTATGCAATATAACTTGGGCTGTTAAACTATTCCTGGGGAACAAATGTTCTTTTGCCTCCTGTAAATATATAACACAATAGCAGTCATGTCTGGTGTTTGATAGCTTATCACCTTTATTTAAAAATAATCTATTTTATTATTTCAAATCCAACATACTGTAGCCTATATTAAACCTTTCTGACACCCAAAAATTAAAGAAGTATGAGAAGTATGAAAAGAAAAATGTACTGGAGATCCCTGATGTTATCAATATTAAGCCAATATCTTGGAAAGCCCATATATGGACATATACTGTGTCATTCTGATGTGGTCTATATACGGACATACTCTGTCAGTCTCATGTGGTCTACTCTAGACTATGATGTCAGACATGATGATGTCAGACATTAAATCCATATCTGGGAAAGTTTATTTTTAATTAAAGTCACAAATAAATGTATATAAATTAAACTATATAACGTATCCCTTAGCAAAATAGCACGCATGTGTGTCCCGATGATGCCGGTTGATTTGACATATGGCCCAAGTGCATGCGACCAAAACTGTGGGAGGAATTCCGTGAGAAAAAGGTTTACTTGAAAGAATAAAATATTATAGTCACAAATAAGAACAATGACACACGGTCCTTGTGTGCGCCCCAGTGCATGCTGGAGAATAGACTTCCTCTAGCCACCATTATAGGTCACCAAAAAGCCATCCATATGATGTCCTGGTGATGACGTCAAGATCATCCCCATATGGCCTGTGTTCTGACCTAGTCCTGAAAGTCACCAGAGGACGTCATCACAATGTCATGACATCGTCATGATGTCTTGATTTTGACATAATTTCCAAGACGTCATCGAAACAACTTTTTAATCACTCAAAATGCTGTGAAAAAGGAGTCATACAATGACCTAGTGATGACATTCTGTAAATGACATCAGTGATAACGTTCTGTAAATTAAATCATAACATCTCGCGAGAAAACCAATGTTGTTCATGTCCTTGATGTGAAATCAAATCCAAAATGAGTTACTGGGATCTCAAGGAGGGCAAAGACTGTGTTGAGAAAACATGGATCACCACCAAACTAGCCACTGCTTTAGGTCTGGTAGGCTCAGCCTATCACATTGTAGCATTCCAGCCTGATTCCGCAATAGCTGCTCTCCAGAGGGCCACCAGTGCAACTGTTACCATGGCATCGTTGGGAGCAATCTTTGGTATGGCCACATGTCTCAGTGCTCAAGCTCGTGATGCTCCTGATGACCCTGTGAACTACTTCATTGGAGGTTGTGCCTCCGGTGTATTCCTTGGAGCAAGGACCCACAGCGCAATGACCGGTACAGCAGCCTGTCTTGGACTAGGAACTCTGGCCTTCTTCACGAAGGTTGGCAAGATGGAGGGGTGGAGGTTATATGGACCACCAAAACTCTGAGGAGGCAACAGGAGGATGATGGACTGGTGTTGACATGTATATTGAATATTAATTATTAATATTATGAAAAAAACGTTTGTGAAAATGACAAAAATGACATTGAACAGGGATTTGGCCACCTACACATTATGCTCGGTGGTCCACACAATATCAGAATGTGTCAACTTATTTTATGCCTCCACAAAGTCTTCCAATGAAAGCTTGCTGCCTACATCTGGCAAATAATCTGACTTTGTATAAGAACAAGCCAGGATTTTAAAATATGTACATTGGCACAGAGTGTGTGATGAATAATGATGAAAGTGGTCCTTCATTCATACAGATTGGTGCTTTTAGTTATGTTGCTTTATTGTCAGATAATAGTCACATTATGTGAGGATATTATAATCAGTGACAAACAGCAGTATAAATTAAAGGGAAAAATCACACAAAGTATTTTCCTGGAGTAATCATATGATCATTTACATTTGCAAATTATCATTTTGTTCAATATTGACAATTTGTCAATGATGTCAGACGACTAGTTAAGTGCCAATTAAAAGATAGAACTAGCAACAAACACCACGTCGATGTGAAGCATCATCAAACCACTCAAGCGTTTGCAATTCACATGAGTGATCAGGTACTTAAGGTGATCTTAAGACACATAATATCTTTGGCGGTAGTACAGCATCATAGGTGCTTAGCTTCATTGGCCTCTGCAGGTCACCTGGGACCACTGTAAAAGCCCCATTCACTGTTGTTGTTGTTCCATTTATTTGAGAGCACCTCCACTTTGTAGCTCTGACAAGCTAACATCAATTACACAGGACCAGAAGTGATCCTGCTGTTGGCCTCATGCCAGCCCATTCTGGAATGCTTGAGGTGGAAGATTTATTGCACATGGAATAGTGACTTCTATTGCTATATGTAGTCTTGAAAGAAGCAAAAGGAAAATAATCTACTATGTCTTGTTGCTTTACTGTGCTAAAAATAGACATACTACTTTGACACTTGGATATTGGTCATTATATTGCTAGAAACACATATTTCCGATTGTAGTATAATTCCATATTTAAACAACCAGCCTATAGCAACAAAGACATGATAAAGAGGTCATTAGGTTCATTGACCAGAGAGATTCTCTCTTGCGGTCTCAATTGTCTCTCTGTTTCTCTCTCTGGTCACAAGATCGTATCAGTGTGTTTGCTGTCTGGCCTAAGAGTACCTGGCAGCTGCTACTGACAATGTTGAGATAGAAGCACGTCTTACAGCTGACAACAAACACGTCCGTCTCCCTAGGCTTATATACGGCTGTTGCTTGCAGAAAATAGGAGATTTGCCTGTCACAATTCTGTGAAAATCTGTTATTTACGGATTACGTTAAGCAGCATGGTGGCTCTATTTTAGTCCATGCCTTACCCCTTATCCCTAAACCTTTTTGCAATTTATAACTATTTATTTTACATATCTTCAAGTTCAAAACATGTCGACATAGATCGTATTTGAAGTATTTTAAAACTTTTTTCAAAATAGTAAAAAAGGCAAAGACGTTTAGGGATAAACTTGGTAATGGGTGGGCTGTAGCATGCAACTACTGATGTAGTAGGATAACGCCAATTCATTTTGTAGAAGTTCTTTGATTACTATTTCTCTAGAATGACAATGGCACTGGCATTGTGGAATAAAATTATCTTATCATAATTCCAGAGAAACTCCTTACTACCATTAAGGAATTGGGAATTGGCTTAATGACAATTAGATAAGAAAAAGATCATTTTATCATATTTCATTTATCGGGAGAATCGAGAGTATACCACATGAGCGTAAATATTCTCACGAGTGACTTTAAAAAGCTGTCTAGCTCAATGACATACCAGTGACAATGTGTTGTGTGAGTCAGCACTCTGCACATTCTCACCTTTATGAGCAAAAAATAAAAAAATAAAAAGAATGAGAATATTTTTGCACTTCAGTCTATGTCTCTAAACCAGTAAGCCACAAGGCTAGCAGTACTGTTTGATGACAGAAAAGAGCCACAAGCAGTAGTAGCTACTGTTTGACGAACAAATAAAAAAAAATATTTCGTTATTTTATTAATCCATTATTTATCCAGGAGTCCTAATCATTTATGATGACCTTATTTAAGATTGTTTGATTTGTGTTAACTGAAAAGGTTAATCATTTTACAACATAACTAATTATCTTCACCACTGGTAGAGATAATGCTTTTTTTTTGTGTGTGTTTGTATCTGTGTGGCTGTGCTCGGCTAATCTCGGAAACAGCTGGACCGATCAACGTAAAGCCATTCATGCACACTGCCAGTGCCAGTAGGCCAAGGAAGACACTTGACCTAAACTTTGTTCATGTTCAGTCAGCCTCTGCCTAACAAAATGTTCCACCATTTACATTTAGAATATAATGTAAAATTAACAGCATTGTACATGTATACTGTAGTATCATGCATTTTTGTCAACAAAAACATCAGTGAAATTAGTATTGAGAGGCCTCTAGAGAGCATACCTCCAACAGCACTTTAACTTCAGCCCATAGGGGGTCCCACAAATGCTAATGGTTTCATCGACATTGGATGTAAATACAGATGCAATTTCCCACCACATTTTCTTTAGGTCTTGTTGTCTTTCTAGTATAACCATGTGAATACTTGGATATCAGGTATCACTGCTGGGTGAGTGAATCTGTCCTCGTTTACTTTTCACTAAATCATAATATAAAAGTGTATATTTCTTATCAAAATATAAGGTATAAAGTGAATCCAGTATATTTTAGTGCAATTTTACCAGTTTTAGATTGCTGTGCGACATGACGGTCGCTACTCGCGTTGGCGTGTTACTTGTGATAATGATTGGGATATTGTGTACGCAATAATTCTGGCCAGGATAATGGTAACATTTAATTTCCTATATCATCCCATGTCTTTCCAGTATTGCGAACATGCACTGCACTAATTGCAGCCCTGCAAACGTCAGTCTACTTGATACGAGAAGACTAAACAACTTGGCCGCAAAACCCTTAACCAGCAGTCTTTTTTCAACATCCTTTCAGATACACTTACCAGCTATTCTACATGGTAAACCACAAAGGGGCCAGTCATTATGAAAGTGAGAGGTGTGTCACGCACATCACTCCAGCAATGAGGAAGACATTATTGGAAACCTGAGAGTGTGTCTGAAGCCACTGTTGCCATGTTACAGCCTCAGAGTGTTGCTTGTGGTTGATTTATTCTTATCGACTCAATGACATGATGAATAAACACATTTGTCTCTGCACAATGGCTATTGTACTACGGTATATAGCCTAATTTGTTCAACAACACAAAGTTAATTAATTAATTTATGATATGATGTTGTAAGGTGTGCTGCCTTAATCCTTGCACTCTTTATATTCCAAGTTGCTCTAGAAAAGTTCAGTTGTCAAAATATCAGATACAGTAAATGCCTAAAGTATGAATGCAGGGCCTATTGATTACTTTAGTTATGAACGTCTCTTGGCTAGGTCACTCTTGAAAAATAGATTATAATCTCAATGAGTCTGAGACGTTTACCCGGTTAAAACAAAGGATATGATGATGATGATGATGCTACTGAAGACCAATGTCAATAAGACAGATTTTCTGTCAAACATGCACTAAACATCCCCCCAGGATGCTGTAAATGACAGGAAGTCAAGTGTGATAACCAGTAAACCTTGTGAAGCCCAGCAGACCCGCACGGCACCTAAAACCTTCCACAATGATGACTTCCAGATGTGACACTGAATTCCAGTTACAAACCTTAAGGACTCCAGTAGAGTCAACAGTAGTTTGCATTGAGCAAGCTACGTGTGTGTGTGTGTGTGTGTGTGTGTGTGTGTGTGTGCGTGCGTGTGTGCGTGCGTGCGTGCGTGCGTGCGTGCGTGCGTGCGTGCGTGCGTGCGTGCGTGCGACGTGCGTGTGTGCGTGCGTGTGTGCGTGCGTGCGTGTGTATGTGTGCATGAGTGTGTGTTTAAACTTCATAATGTAGGCCCTCTATTCACACTGACAAGTGGTATAAAGCACTCCAACTCTTCAGCATGTGTTAAGGGGAATGTAACTTAAACATTCTTTAATCCCTTATTTATTCTCTCAACCTTACTATGTGTAACTCAACAAGTAGGTCATCTAACTTCAGAAACAAGGGTTGTGAGTTTAAATCTCACTGTGAACAGCAAAATGATATGCTTATTTCCAAATTCTTCTTCAGACTGAAGAAGAGCTTGGGCTCCAAACGTCAGTGTTTCTGTAGTATGCGTTAATAAACGCCGGGAGCTAAAGTGTACGGACCTCCTTTCTGCTTTTGATCTCTGTTCGTTTAGGGTCCAGCACCTTCCTTCCAAGGCTATGCATGACTGCTTTGAACTTGTCTTGTGTGCACCGTAAAGCCAGGAACCAATTCCTTATATACATCAGGTACAGGCAATCAAGTGCGTCTGACTTTGTTGTGACTTTGAGTCGCCTTATCAAGACCTACAGTACATGTCATGACATGCCTGACCAAATTTGAGTTTGGGCAGTTCACAAAGTAGACAAACAAAAAGTCCCTTGTGAAAACGTGTTCCCCATGCTTTATTATGAGTAAAATTCATTCTGATAAAACGAGAATGAAAAAGCTGTTGAGAGCACAGGAACTCAGGAAGTAGTCTCTCTCTCTCTAATATAGAAAGCAGGAACTGGGGAGAACTGGCAGAACCGCACACAAATGTTTCATAATAGTATTAGTAACTATGGTGACAAGCTACTGCAAATATAAATACCCTGATATAACAGTATTTACACAAACAATTCTACACAGTAAAATCACAGTAAAAAAGTGTAAGAATTGGTCTTGACAGGTTTGAAAGTCTTTCAGAGTTAAATTAACACTCCAAATGTTACTAAGAATTTTCTGCGGATGTGTATCTGTATATCAATATATCAGTATTTAATTCAACCTGGTCCTATGTAAATGCAATGTTATTGGCCTAATGTTCCCTGGTAACCAGGGGGGTTGGGGCAAACAGAGAGGGGACTACTACTAGTATCGACCCATTCTCTTACCAAGGGCAGAGCTGGTGTCGGGTTTTAGCCCTGTTCAGTACAAAGTCAGTACATTCATGGTGTCTCGGTTGTTGTGACTCAATATCTCATGTCAGGAGCCAGACCAGTTTAAATATTGCTTACACAGATGAGGCTGTATTTAAGAGTAGTATTAAACTATAAGGCCAATAGCCTTTAACATTCAGAATCAGAACTGATGATTTGCTTGTGTAAGCCAAGCTCAACAGAACTGCCTGACATTCTACTGGTTTGCCTCTTATCTTTGAACAAGCTTTATTATCTGTGTCACCAATGCATTTCATCTAAATCACTGGTGTCAAGATGATTTTACAATACTTGGACCCTGGGATGACCTGCAAATGCAGGCCCTTTTGCAAGCAAGCAAACAAATCTACTCTCCAGTCCCAATGCATAATATTTATGAATATGAAGGCCAGTTTGCAATCACGTTGAGATCATGAGCTTCAAGCGTGGCAAATGCATGGAATTCCATTCTCAGAATGCACTCCGTTCATCAACTGAATGGAATAAATCATATTACTCTGAGTTTCAATTAGTCTTACTGCCTCATGAAGGACAGCAAACAATACAGTGCAGCTCTTTGTGCCTCGGTCACAGGACATCACAAGAATGGAAATGCATTTTCAAGTTATCCAAAATGAATTATCTGTTGCCTTAGTGTGGAACAATTCAACGTGATTTCAAAAGGTGTGCTGTAGGCATGTTAACTAGTTATCCTAGGGTTGGGGTTAGGCTTAGGTTTAGGGTTTAGGTTTAAGTTTACTGTAGGTTTGGATTGGGGTTGGGACTGGAGTTTAGGGGTTAGGTTTAAGTGTACTGCGCCAACTGACACATACTGTAGGAAAAGTGAACTAAAAAAAGAGAAATTACTAATATTCTATTTTATAAGGAGAAAAGACAAGCATAAATCAATACATTACAGTATACATAACTCTATCTTATATTGAACTACACTGCACTCTGTGGAGGTGCCAACTTGCCTTGTGCACTCGTGGCCATTTATGGCCTACTTGTGCACCAGCAGAGCGCGCAAGTACTGCGATCGGTGCTGTCTGTATGTATGGTCAGCCAACTTGTAACCCTAACCCTAACCCTAACCCTAACCCAACTTGTTATTTATATCAGGTCGCACTTGTTGGTGGTGACGCTCCCTGATTGGAGCCAAAAGATATACAGCCACAGATCTGACCATTATGCCCATAAATGGTCATCATGTGCATATATGGAACCGACCGACTTCAAGTGCGCACAGACAGACAGGTACAATGGGTATTCTGACAAAGCCCCCAACACTATGACTGAGACATACAGTGTTGGTTGGATCGGTGGACCGACTTAGGGGTTGAGGGCCACATAGCCGTCCGAAATTATAAGTTGTCTGATTTACTGTCCAGACAAGTATGCCCCAATTGGAGATGCCCAAACTGGCGAGCTGTGTGCTGTGATGACATCATAAACTGCACTCATGGGCAAGCAGCCCAGGTATTGAATCAGCAGAACATCACAGCTGCACAGAGATAATGTGCTGTACAGTAACGAGGCCACAGCACCATATAGAAGCAAAAGAATGACACTCACCTTGCAGTTTTTGCATCACATTGTGAATATCCACAGAGGGCCGACCAAACTGCCTTGGAGAGGCCATGTCGACAGATGACTCGCTGTGACTGCAAGACACTCGGTGGGGCACTGATGCTGATGTCAGAAGCGGTACCTCACAACAACTGTCCTGAGTGGGGCATCCTCTCACCCTCCTCCTCCCCTCCTCTTCTCTGCTGTTCTTTTACACTCTCGTTTTCTCTCTCACACACATACACTCTCTCCTAAAGTCACTGCAGAACAGGCTCCAATTGAATCTCAGGTTTCAAGCCGGGACACGCAGGTTTACTGTCCAATAGCAGCACTTCTTCCATTCAAAGGGCTGCAAAAGAGAAGCGTGTTAGTGGGCTTCACAGCTGTTGTGCAATTATCATATTACGCCATTTAACTTATAGTAGGCATAGCCTAGGCTATAGTAAATACATTACACTATCATCACTTTGTAATAAGCCTCTAACATAGGCTAACCCTAAGCTGCATGGTCCCTTTTTCTTCATGTTGTCAGGTCTAATGTTTAATTGAAACAGTCATAGCTGTTTAATATTGATGACATTTGTAGCCTATTCGTATTCAACACAACAGTTTACTACGTGGATAGGCTATAACGCGCTATGGCCAACCATATCCACGGAAGAACACAGGAAGAGTACACGGAACACACGCAGTGTCTGTGTCGGCTATTGCAGAGCAGACGCAGTGATATTGCAGTAGCATTTCAGTACCATGATTCCAAAAGTCTATTTACAGGTGCATGCAGATAATAGGAATGATTTGCCAAAGTTAATTTGATTAACTTAGATCAAAGCAAGAATCCAGATGAGTGCTCGCAGCCTCGCAGCAATTAATAAATCGCGTAACTAAAGTCACTAAAACTTAAAAACAGCTCTAAAAAGTCTAAAAACACAACATGTAAACATTTTAACGCTGTGGGATTTGTACACAAAGAAATAGACCTACCGGTTTAAAATAATGTTTAAAAGTTTCTTACCAGTTTAATTGTTCGAGCCCGTAGGCGTAAGAGCTTGACAACTTGGATGGAGGAAGTGTCCGTGTGTGTTCTGTTACTTAGTTGCCACGGGTAACATTCAAACATTGTAGCATCTATCTAGCGGCTGCGGCGTGGCCGTGTAGACAGAAGAGAAGCAGCATGATGCAGCCATGCATGCTGCAGAGGGGGAGTGGTTCACCAACTTCACCATGTTTTTTTTTTACCATTTTTACCCCGCTTCCTCGAGGTCGGTAATGTTGAACAGTTTATTATTTATGCAGCAGCAATAAGTGACAGACAATTATATAGTAGGCTATTAGGACTACATCGGGGGGCCATCCCAAGAAGAAAAAAAGGGAAAAAAAGATGAACATAATATGGTTTATTCTTTTATGTGTTGTTGAGTAACCTTGGACTTAAATTATCATTTTTGAAGCGGTGAAAACCGCTTCCAATGAGTGGCTTTGTGTGTCCCACGCCCATATATGGTCATTTCAGTCCAGAATGAACAGGTTTTTTCAAAAACAAAATGTGTGTTTCATGTCCATATATGGTCATCTCAGTCCAGAATGAACAGGCTTTTTCAAAAACAAAATGTATGTCACCTCATGTCCATATATGGTCACTCCAGTCCAGAATGAACAGGTTTTTTCTGTCCCGTACGTCCAGAATATCAGCCCAGAATGAATAGGCTTTTTCAAAAAGCTAAATGTGTGTCCCATGTTCATATGCCATTTCAGTTCAGAATGAACAGGTTTTATCTGTCCCGTCCGTCCGTCCGTCCGTCCGTCCGTCCGTCCGTCCGTCCGTCCGTCCGTCCGTACCATAGAGTATATATAAAATAGAGAGCGGACGAGCCCCGCCCCCACTATCATTTCAATGCAAGTGCTCAGTGGCGTTTTGAAGCAACGGCTACGTGCTAGCATGTAGCTAATCCAGGTGCATTCTGGGGGAAATTGGCCACTATTTCGAGACCACAAATGACGTCACGCTGCTCTCCGCTCACAGGAAGGATTGTCTGGAGTGGAGGGGGCGGGGCCAAAATGCGCGTTTAGGCTGCAGTTCCAACTGTGGCCACCATCGGGGCTGCTTCAAATCTAGCCCTGGGTTCTGGGGGCTTGGTCCGTACGTACGTACGTACGTACGTATGTGTGTAGTGTCCGTCCCGGTCTGATGATTGGATTCTTTGAGGATTGGTCAAGCTTCACATGACAATTCGGCCCTCCAGATAAAATCATTAATTCATTCAGAATATAAAGAATGTAGATCACAGAGTTCATAACTCTAGAACACATAGAATAAAAGTTCACCGCTTCACTTCGATCCGAGGTTTGATTTTTTTCTTTTACGTTTTTATGTGGAGTGGACCTCAGGAAGATGGTTATAACGCCCCTGCACAAAAAAAGGTAACAAGACCCTGGCAAGTTGCAACTAGGCCTACTGCCCCATTTCAATTTTTTGTTCCATTCCATCTCTAAAGTCATGGAAAAAATCACACCCGTGTGAACTGAGCGGTGGTTCCCCCCCCCCCCCCCCCTTCCCCCCTGTGTGTGTGTGTGTGTGTGTGTGTGTGTGTGCGTGTGTGTGTGTGTGTGTGTGTGTGTGTGTGCCTGGTCTGGCCTGGCCTGAACAACAGTGCCCCTCCCTTAACATGTGTGGTCAGAAAAGGTTACTGCAGGCTACAGACAGACAGACACGCAGACAGACAGACAGACAGACCCACACACACGGCCACGTATAGGAGCGTTGTGACCACCGCTCAAAAATACAGTAGCCTAGTCTACGAACAGGTCAAAAGATATCTTCTTCTTCTTTCGTGTATCATCGTCAATGATGATTGGTTGACGACATTTTATTTCACAAGATTTCCTGTTACTTAGGGGAGGCCATAGGGCTGGCTGTCGTCTTCTCTCCCTTGCATGCCTATCAAAGGTGGATTTGGGCAAATATTGCGACATGGTCATGCTGGACCTCCAGAAGGCATTTGACACCATCGATCACTCTATTCTGATTAAGAAATTAAAAGCTATTGGACTTGACAGCGCAGCAGTGAGCTGGATGCAATTTTACCTGGTGGGGAGAGAACAGGTGGTGGATGTGAACTAGAACCCCCCTCCTAGTAAGCTGTGGTGTTCCTCATGGAAGCTTACTAGGGCCTATATTGTTCCTAATATACTGTATGTAAACAACATGGCATCTGCTTGCGACTGCAACCTGTTCCTGTTCGCAGATGACTCTGCTCTCCTTGTCTCGGACAGGGAGCTTGCAGGTTGAAAAGACCCTTAGCTCTGAACTAAACCAGTAAGACTCCCTAATCGGGAGATAAGCGACCGTAGGTCGGTTATCTCCACAAATAGGGCAAAAATTTGTTTTTCCAAAATCTCCCTGATCCATGTTGATGACATGAGTGTAGACATACTGTGTAGTGATTTTCGTGATTTTACGGCAAAAACTGTAGGAGCAGTGGCCAAAAATGTGTTTTAAAAATGGGCCTGAAGGTGGCGCTAGAAGAGGGCCATGTGATAAATGAGGGGTGGGGTCTCCGCGTTGCCTTGGCGGACGAATAGGTACCGGCCCCGGCTCTCCCGGACGCTCCCAGCCCGAGTTACGGCATTTTATGTGAGCTGCAGTGGAGGGGGTCCTCCACTGGGGGCGTCACCACTTTTGCATCCATTCTGGAGACCTGGGGGTCCCTGGATCTCCGGGGGTCCTTGGAGGTTGTAGTTTGGCAGGTAAGGAGTGTGTGTGCAAAATTTGGCATGGATGGGGGCAACGGTTGTGGAGATATGAGCAGGGCAAAAGTGTGACGTGTGACATGTGACAGACAGACGGACGGACGGACGGACGGGCGGACAGCCCGTGGAGGTTTTGATAGTAAATGCTCCCTACGGTCGCAATAAGATCTGCACCTGGCTCAATTATCAATACACTTGGGCAAAACCGAATCCATCCTCTTTGTATCAAATTATAACCTCAGCAAGGTCAATAACTTCACAATCAAAGTGGGTGACAATGTAATAACATGAAAAAATTATATTACCTACTTGGGTTGGTCCTTAAAGGAGTGTAAATCCCTAACTTCCTTTAAAACTGCTCTGAAAAACCATGCACTTATAGGCGGCTGCCACACGAAACTGGTAACTTTAAACCTACCATACCCTCCCCGACCCTTCTTTGTAAATACTTTTTTATTTTGCATTGCTATTTTTGTTTACAACAGTTTTTTTGTTTCCTGATGATATCTACTGCATAGTACTGTCTCCTATCTGTATGTCATTCAATGTTATATGAGTTAAAGAAAAGGATCTCAAAGGAAATAAGCCACAAGGCTTACCTGGACTAAAAGTGCATATACCAAACGAATTTTCCAAAAGCAAAACAATGCTGCACCAAGGGGTTTATTAGGTAGGCCCTAAAAGTATGTCCTTGAACGCAGGGGAATTATTTTGTGTTAAAAGTTTAAAACTGAATCCGGTTTGATCTTTCAGGCCAAATTGTAGTCCTTTGAGGACTACAACATGACGTAGAGTGGTATCCGCTCCCGACCAGATCACACCCCGAAAAGTGAAGCGATCCCAGGCTACCCATGTATGTATATGTGTGTATATATGGAGATATGGGCATATTGGTTAGACTGGGTGATATAGAGTTGATGATGTCAGTGTTGGTCAGCTCCATATATGGAGGTCCATGACATGAGGGATCTCCATATATGGGCAGGATGACATCAGGGATCTCTATATATGAGCAGGTCAGCCTCCATATATGGGCAGGTCAGCCATAGGCATTGAGGTCAGCTATAGACATTGAGGTGTTACGGAATCACTGACGGACCTACTGACAGGATGTGGCGGTTTACATACTTAACTGCGACCTCGCAACCAGTAGTTCATTACATTACTGTATTGGTGTAGGCCTATAGTGTCTATTTTGTACTTTGCTGTAGGCTGTATTATATCATTCCATCACATATTATTTTACACCCAGTCCCAGTTGCATTTCCATTACTTACAATCTCATTGCATACAGTACCTCATACATCTCAATAGGCTCTTTCAGGTATTGATCTACTTCTTACTTCTTTCTTTCCCCAATGTAAACTGGAAGAGCTCAGAATAACAAGCTGCATTGGAGGTATTACAGTGCCACCCTCTGGTAACATATGTCATTAGACATCTATTCCAAATATGTAATTTTCTAATCTGGTCCTCATACCCCATGCTCTCTGGTAGCCTAAATTGTAAGTTAGCAGGTTCAAACTGATATTTTCTATAAATCACAAAATATACGGTATTATATTACATCTTTCATAACAGAAACGGTTGCATATCAGTGTTCAGTTGGTGTTGGCCTGAGAGCTTTTATGGGAGGAGTGAAGAAGTGGGAGGCTGGGAGCCATGCAACAATTGAAGGAAATCCCCATAGAGTCTGAGAGCTTGATAGCCTGCAGACTCTGGTGAGTGGCCAGTTTTTCATTGGTAGGTTTATCTAGACACAGTTAAGATGGTTGGAAACAATGCCATCATGGCTTTGGGTCAGCAAGAGGTTGTGTTTTTAAAAGAGGTAGAGGATAGGGAATGAATCGGCTGTTGTTCTTATGTGAGCATACAGTTCTCACCAGAAACACACATGGCATGAAGATTAAGTTTTCATTTCATGTGCAATAAAAAAAGATATTGAGCCAGTGACTATTGTTTAAAAAAAAAGGTTTTATTGATCCTAAGGAAATGATGCAAAAGGAAACAACCCCACTTCCCATAGTTGTGCTTCACACAGATAAGCAAAGCACTTGCTAATTTTAAAAGTCACAAAAGGAAGGAAGCATGACAGCAAAGCTTCCGCTATAGCAAACACTGCAGGGGGAAAATTAGGAAAAGCTCAGTGTTCGACTGTTCATCTGACTTCACAATCAGTGTGGATTCTCACACCATCTTTTGCCAAAATGGCTTATAATGAAACTCATCCCTTGTTGGAAATACTACAATCTTTTAATCTAGGTAAGTGTATTTATATTAGCTTTTAGAATAGCTATTCAGTATTGTTGATGTTGCTGTGTTGACCAGCTGTGCTTGAGTCTAGCTACTAGTGTTGTACATTGTGAAATGGAGAACCTAACTGCTGTCAAAGAAAATATAAGCAACAGTTTACAGTTTAGGTATTTAGCAGACGCGTTTAATCCAAAGCGATTTACAATAAGCAGATAAAACATCACAATAATACAACAAAGTATCCATTTCACTATAAACCTATGTGCAAATACCTAGAATTGGATTTGGAAGGATTTTTATGCACCAACTCTGATGCAGTCGTTTTGGTGTTGCTGGTTGTTGTGGGTTGGGAGATGAGCCACAAACCTACACAGTGTGATGTAAGATTTTATGTAACTTCATGCACTGAGCTATTTCTCTAGGGATAGCAAATCAATAGAATAGATTAAAATCACTTAGGCGACCAATTTAGGCAGGCCAACCCAATCCACATAATCTCGAATATCAAGAAATTACTTTGACTTTTTTCTACAGATACTAGTCAAGTGCCAAATAGATAGTGTCTAAGCGAATCCATTTTTCTTTATGATTCTAATGTAAACGTGCAAAAACAGAGTTTTCAAATAAACAAATTACTCTCAGAGTGCCTGCGTCCTTGCTTTCGTGAAAGAATGTTGAAAGAAAAGCGTTAAAGCACTCAGGGGCAACAAGATTTAAAAGGCATTTATGGGTACTCCTATACCAACCTGGTGCCTTCCATGCACTTTTAAAATGATTGCAATCATCATAGCAATGCAGTGCATCCTGTCTTATTAATTTCCTCTCATATTTAGTCTGGCATGTAGATTCCCTGTCTCTAATTGATTATTCCTATTCTTGTTACAGGCAATTTGATTCTAGCCTTTTGCTTGTCAATGTTAGTGGGTCTGATGCTGGGTGCTTTGATCTACGTTCTCTTGACATGGGCATCAAGACGCACAGCCACAGCCATGATCACCAGACGCTCTAAACGGCAACCTTCGCGAACACCAAACCCTGTGAACAGTCCCATGGGCCTTTACCGAAGCACTTTCCTGAATGTCCATCGGCAGCCCTCTCTCGAACCGGTGGGCCCACTGGGAATCAAGCCCAGTACTGAGTCCTCCACTTTTCGCCCGCAACCAAAAGGAAGCAGGGCTGGCCTGGAGATAGTGGGTGACACCCAGATCACCTTACCTGAAGACACGGCTGCTTCAAGCTCGTCGGATACTGCGTCCCTTGTGCCAAACAAGAGACATTCCTTCTGGCTGGGCAACAATGGTCTTAAGGGCTTTTTGCCATCACAGACTCCTCCTCCTGCATATGACAGTGTGATTCATGCTTTTCAAGAGACTTGTACTTGAGACAGTGGATTGTTACAGACTACCTTGTATTTGATCTTGTAAAGCAAATTGTCTCTGTATTTGGGAGTGCAGGCCAGGCCATTGCTTAAGTCTTTCAGTCATCTCCCCACTAAGTCTAAAGCAGTGGTTATTAAATCAGGACCCAGATTTTCTGAAGCTGCAATGCTTTACATTGAATACACAATGTTCCTCAGTCCAAGTGATCCATGAGTAGAATTAAACTTTTGGACCTCAAACCACCAGTTGAGAAACAGTGGTAAGAGGTTGAGACTGGGCAGGGTGCCCCATGTGCATGAGGAATGTGTTTAAAAGAAAGAAAAGGGGAATGGGGGGACAGACAGTGTGCAAGAAAAAATATTTAGATACAATGCCTCATAGTTCTATTATGTAAAATAACAATAAAGTTTTATGGTATTTTCTGTGGCTTTATGTTTGTACTACAGTATAAATAGAAAATGACATTTAAAGCACAACTGAAGCTAATTGTGAAAGTGGATACTTGCTGACATTCACATAGGTGTTTAAAGGAATAGTTCACCCCAAAATGACTTTTCGTATATCGATTAGTAACTCACAATGATTTTTGACAAATGCATTTGTGTCTCCATCCAGAATCAATGGGGGTAAAATGAAATTATCGGCTTAGGAATGCGACAAAAACAAAACAATCTCCATGAATTCAAGTCTCTGTGTAATTGATAGAAAATAACAAAATAAGTCATATTTTTGGGTGAAGGTTTAATATCAGCAGACAACGCGGTATGTGGCCCAAGTCGTGTGAAGTTGCCACCTGCCACTGTCCAGTATATGGAAGAAATCCTCCTTTTGAGGTAGTCGTGTAAGGTTGCCACCTGCCACTGTCCAGTATATGGAAGAAATCCCCCTTTTGAGGTGCTTGGCCTTCCTTCTCGGGCCCACGTACCTTACCGCTTATCGCTATATAAGCGTGGGGTGGCTCATGGTAGCTGACAGAGTACACCATCTTGCAATGGGCCTGGTGTACAATATACACTACATCACCAAGATGCCCATTCTCCTGCTATACCACTAACATGTGCAGGCCCTAAAGGAGTGCAAATCCCTAGCTTCCTTCAAAATTGGCCCGAAAAGTCACCTACGGCAGACGGCTGCTACTCGAAACCTATAAGCCCATCCTTTCCTCCCCTTATCTTTTAATTTTATTTTTGTATATATTTTTTTTACTTCTCCTTAACTTCTTCTTTCTTTTTTTGTTATTGATGATATACATGTTATTGTTATTATATGAGATACATAAAGGGATCCTGCGTAAATAAGCCATAAAGCTTACTAGGATCTCCTTTAGTTGACCTGAAACTGTAGACTATAGGAAAAAGTAGGCTATATACACACACACGCACACACACACACACGCACGCACGCACGCACGCACGCACGCACGCACGCACGCACGCAAGCACGCACGCACGCACGCACGCACGCACGCACACACACACACACACACACACACACACACACACACACACACACTTTACTGGAGTATTTCCAATTTCCAATACTTTTACTTCTACTTTATATTGTAGGCTACTTTTACTCCAATAAAATGTATTGAAATTGTTTGTTACTTATAGCCTACAATAAAATATAGGTCTATATAGGCTATTATAGGCCTATAGGCCTATTCTTTTTGTAAATAAACTTGTGAAATGGAACATTCACTGAGGTCTACTTGATGGACATTTGATACCAATATTTTTGTACTTTTAGAATTCCGGACTTTTACCTTAACAGATTATTTATTATATGTGAGTAGCCTACTTTTTCCACCACTGGTCACAAGGCAACCCGTTTGAAGCCATCAAGCAAGTGCGCCAGCCAGCCAGCAGAAAGCGCCTGGCAACACGGACTGCACAGAGCGCTGACTGATACACATTAGCGGGATGCAGGTATGCTACGTTGATTACATAACGATATGTATTCCTTGAATGACTCGAGATTCATCTTCATTTTCCCCGATGTTTCTTCTTTTCTGCCTCGACTCGACAGCTTAAATTGCTCAGACAGACTGGTGCATGCGGTGAGATATAAAGACGCCTTTGAAATATAGTCATTTGATGTAAATAGTCCAAAAACCTCACCCAGTCAGTAGAGGACGGTCCTTGAATATTACTGTGAGCAATATCTGGTGTAAGTAGACATTTGTTCGTTTGCCGGTTTTTGCTGCCTGAAACAGGCTGATGCATTTCTTAATAATTTGATTTGAATGAATGGCGTATACTGTCCGTGCAGTATAGGCTACGTTAACATGTCTTTTTTACTCATCCCTGTCTTGGTGGGCTATAATTGTCTGGTGTTTGACGTAAGATAAGAAGAAGGGAAAACCGGTCTATCTGTACCCATGGAGACTGAGTGTCCTGATCTTCAATGCAGTGTTGCTGTTGCATAAAGAGGCTGTGAAAAACGGAATTTTCAAGGTTGATGCACTGAATGACAACGCGGCTATATTAAGAAGAGGGAGCCATCAGCCATCTATAGCATTACTTGTTGAATAAGGGTCTTTTTTTTGTACGTCTTTCTCTTCCTTTTAAACAGAATTGTAGGCTGCAGAACCAAACCACTGGAAGATATGGGATGGGCTTGGTATTAACGAAGCCTCACATGATGACAAACTTGATGAAGCACAGTGTCCATTGATTCTCTAAATTGGGAGCTGGACACGCTTTGGCTGTATGATGTCCTTTACCTCTACATAGATTTAATTTCAATGCACCAGGAACTCAGGAAGAGCATTCATTCATACCACTTCAGTGCATCATCTGAATAGAAATATGGACACCTTCAGAGGAAACATTCTGACCAAACATGTCCAGGAACTATGAGGTATGTTTAGCCCCTTTTCGACTGCAGCTTTAGCACCACACGACACCACACCACACTACACTACACCACACCACACTACACCACACCACACCACACCATACCACACCACACCACACCACATAAAAATATCTACATTTTCCATTACACAAAAGTATCCCTACCGGTAAGAAACAAATTTACCCTTTTAGCTGTGATTATAATACAATATCAATTTGTATTACAACTATCCTAAATTATAATACACTAATGGATTAGAACTGTGATTATAATACCCTATAAAGTATGAATGTATTACTATGATAATTATAATACACTATAATATATTATAATAGTGATTATAACACAATAGAACCTATTATCATGTATTACAACTATATCCTGGTAGTCTAAATGAAAAGTCAGTGAGTGATCAGTCATTATAAAGTGTTTGGCCCTGTTTGGCCTAACTCAGACCTAGATTGGATACTTTTTAGTACCACGTTTAGTACCACTTTCACACCACTACCCAGGTCCTTGTAGTGGAAAACCTGTCACAAGTGGGCGGTGTGGTGTGGAGTGGTGTGGTGTTGGGCCAGTGGAAAAGGGGCTTTTAAGCTGCTCCCTTAGCACAGTGGTTTCTCAAACATTTTCATGTAATTCACCCCAAAGTGATATGTTAGGCAGCAGACCCTTGTTTGAAAAATAATTGGTGCCAGGGAGGGACACGGTACAGTATGTGTAATGTTAAAAATTATGAAAATATTTTTAAGTTTTGGGAATTAGCTGATCTACAAGCTCACAACCCACTGTGGGCTTGTAGATTTACCGAAAATAGATGATCTACATGCTCACAACCTGTCGCAACTTCTATTTTAAATCAGTGGTTCTTTTCAGGCCGTGACCCACAAAATAATCATATTTTAACTGGGGACCCCCCACACTGACAAGCACTTGGAATTGTTGTTAAATTGCCATTACATTTATAGTGTGTCTGTTCCATTGTGAAAATAGCATATCTTCTGCCTCTAATATTTGACAATTTGACCAATGTTTGACCAGAGGTACTAAAAAGGTCTTTAAAGGCCTTAAACCACTTTTGAAATGTGCAGATACCCTGTATTGTACACGTAGGCCTATAATGTTCTGGTTAGGTCTGTTTACTGTTGAGTGAGAAAACAATGTTAACATTTAGCTAAACATCTGGAGAGCCCCCAACATTATTTGGGGACACCTCTGGGGGTCCCGACCCACAGGTCGAGAACCACTGGGTTACTACATGAACAAAGGCAGGCATGTGTGGTGATGACAGCATTTGATTTGAACAAACACCTGTTTCCCTTTCAAATCACCTCTTCCTCTCTTGAACCCATTACAGCCTGGTCACTCAGTAGGGATGTTGGCTGCTGTGGAACACGGTCCAATCCTCTGCAGTGACTCCAACATCCTCTGCCTGTCTTGGAAAGGCCGGGTTCCCAAGAGCGAGAAGGACAAGCCAGTGTGCCGGAGGCGCTATTATGAGGAGGGCTGGCTGGCCACGGGGAACGGAAGAGGAGTCGTTGGGGTGACCTTTACGTCGAGTCACTGCAGGAGGGACAGGAATACCCCCCAGAGAATCAACTTTAACCTACGGGGACACAACAGTGAGGTGTGGCTTTTGTTTATTTTATTCACTCATTTTGAAGCCATTTCCGTTTTGCTTTTAATAACAGCACAGTGAAGAATGACCCCCCCCCAAAAAGGATGACATGTTGACATTGGTTAATACAGGTTATCAGACTTAAAGGTGTAGGTGTGAGCCTGCATCTTAAAGATGCAGTGCCATGATTCCCCCCCCCCCCCCAAAAAAACATGATGATCAGGTATTATGATTGTACTAGGAGGAAGACCTTTTCCAAAAAAGTCTACAAAAAGTGTTAAAATTATGTTTTTATGGGACCCAGCTGAAGTTAGCCACACCGACAGTGTTGGGTGTATGGTAATTAAGTGTTTTTCGATCGGGCCTTTTGACTCAGAGGCGTTCAGCTTTCAGGAAGTAACCAAAAATATGGCACCACCTCTTAAAGTATGAAAGAAGTTGTCATTTGCAGTTTCGTAGAAAGGGTTTCTTTTCAGTTAACTCTATTCTATCCCACAAATCAAACCTATAAATCACACAGTCACACTCATGCAATGTGCACAATGATTTTCATTGTATATATGACTTCACAATACAAAAATAGTACAATATTATACAAATAATATTCACTGCTGATGATGTGATGATGTTACTATTTATGCGTTATGTGTAAATGTAGACCTAGATACTAGAGCCCCCTGTGTTGGTGAAATGCAACAACTATTTTTTTTGGACATTGGTAGGTCGTTTTGGTGCGTTGGAATGAACCCTTCCAGAAGCTTGCTACATGTGACATGGAAGGAGGGATTTTTGTTTGGATTCAGTATGAGGGAAGATGGTCTGTGGAGTTGGTAAACGATCGAGGTGCTCAGGTATGCATTTTCTAGGTAAGGGCCTCAATACTGACAAGAGAACAAGATCATTCAAGTAAATGCAAGTAAATGCCATGTATATATATATATATACACTGTACACACACACACACACACACACACACACACACACACACACACACACACACACATGCAGTACCGGTATATCGTCACTGTCTGGCCAAAACCTCTTAACTCCATTTTTGAGGTTTTAGATTTTTTGGCATAAATCAGGGCTATTGAACACCATTTACATCTGAGTGTTGGTTAAAATAATATCGAACCAAAGTTGTAAAAAGTGCTTGGGACAAAACCTCCTAACTCCACAATTACACACACAGTATAATAACATTTTTAGGCACGCCATGTAGGAAAGGACATAGGATAGGGTGGCAGCAATCATGTCAGAATGTCCGGTTAGAACAATAGAGTTGAGTAAAGTTCCCACTGTGGTTAACACTACTACTAAGTCATCTAGCGTGTTAATAAAAATAGCCAATCTAAGAGATCACAACACGTCACAAAGTGATGCGTTGTGAGCTTGTAGATCGGTTATTTCTGAAACATTATTTTGCATATTTGGACCTGACACAAAATCCTATCAAATGGGGGTCCACGGCCTACTGCGCATACATTTTGGGGTCCTTGACATGAGAATGTCTGAGAACCTCTGCTGTACACACTCAGAGAATTAAATCAAAGGTGAACATTTTTGTCCACTAGGTGAGTGACTTCACTTGGTCCCATGATGGCACCCAGGCTCTCATTGCCTATAGGGATGGCTTTGTGTTAGTCGGGTCAGTCAGTGGCCAGAGACACTGGTCCTCAGAAATTAACCTGGAGAGTCAAATCACCTGTGGGATCTGGACACCTGATGACCAGCAGGTAGGCCCACAGAACTTCTTCGAACTGAATAAAAGTCAACACAGCCTTGGGACTTTCAATCATACATGAATAATTAATTATTTGCAATTATGTAATGATCACAATTAAACTAAAATATATTTGTTGGGGAGGATGTTTAATAGAGCATACTGAGTGCTAGTATACCAAGGTATTTGGGGGACAGTCATGGCTGAATGGATAGAGAGGCCGCTTAGGAAGCCGAAGGTCCCAAGCGGCCCTTGGGACCTTGGGCTCAGTGCTCAATATGCCCACCTGAGCACTGAGCAGGCATCAGCTGGGGAAGCTGAAACTATTTCCTCTGTGGGATTAATACGGTCTAGATTATTATCATTATTATTAGGTATCTACCCAAAGGTTGTAGATCTGCAATTTTTTATATTTTTGAAAAATGTTGGGGGGTGGGGAATACGATTTCTGAAAAAAATGTGCCTATAATATTTAACTATTGAAAGGTATTAACTCATCCAGTGCCTATCCCGAACAAGTTCGGCTTTTCTTCGGCAAAAACATTTTTTTTGGAGCTGCTTGGACCAACGTGGGTGGTCCTGGCTCGTCCAGCGCTTCCCAACGAGCCATTTTAGATGGTCCGACGATTTATTCCATTGAAAATGGTTTAAAATAAAGTTTAGACCCCCCCCAATGTTCACCGAATATTTACTGTCGGCGGCGCAACGTATTCCAGCGTGCCGATCCCGAACTAGTACGTCTTTTTTAATAAAATGAATCAAATAATCCGAGGCCGTACCAAGCCTGGCTCTAAATTAAAAATCTAGGCCGCCGACCGAAAGCCCTTTCCACCGGCCCGTAATCGGGTAACGCCGCCGCATCGCGCCGCCGAATCCAATACAAAGTCACATCTTTAGAGAGCATTTTCTCTGAACTGTGTTCTAATCTTAGCTTGAACGTTTTATTTACGGCTTAAATCGCCGAATATCTATCTTCTAAATGAGCTATCAGCCTATAGCTATCTGTAGCCATTTCATCCGGGTCCTTTTCACCACAAGCACAAACATGTACACGCGCGTCACTGCCACGTGGGTCCCTGTATGTTACTACGCTCGTCTATGAGCGAGACCCTGGCCACTCCACAGACCTTGGGCGCCCCCAAGTGGCCCGGCACTGGAAGTGTTAATAAGAATGGGTGTACTACATTGGATCCATTGGAACAGATAATGTTTTCCATTTACTGAAAAGTAACCATTTTGAATAATGCAAGTTTATACTGCACGATGCTCCCTTCAGGTGTTGTTTGGTACAGCGGATGGTCAGGTGATAGTGATGGATTGCCATGGACGGATGTTAGCCCATGTTCTGCTCCATGAGTCTGACGGCATCCTGAGTATGTCATGGAACTGCCCTAGTTTCCTGGTGGAGGATAGTACAGAGAGTGACACCGACTCTGATGACACTGTTCCTCCTTTAGGTACAATAAATGCTTTCCCCCATAATATACTGTTTAACCACACCCAGGTTGTACTATGGGACAAGTTGGGCAACATCTGACCAAGCGCCACATGTTTGACCAGACAGGCCTTCCTGTGGCGCATGTTGATGAGGATGACATGATTTGCAGAAGAGTCTACTTCTGACGGTGCACCTGCCTTTATTTAAATATTTTTACTGCTGTTTCAATGAGTTGGGAGTGAGAACTGAGAACGCACATCTACATTCCATTGTCAGTTGCGGTACATGACGCAGAACTACCGTGAAAACATGACAGGTGAGCCTGTTTTGTCAAACGTCTGACGTGACAGTAGATTTTCCCCAACTCATATGTTATGACCTGGGAGTGAGAATGTGTAGGTATACCTTTCTTATAGTCACTTGGTGCAATAATAATAATATTATTAATACATTATTAGAATTACTTACTGACAAAGCTGATCATCAAACCTACTTTACAATCACTAGGGTTCTCAGAGCTAGTGTCATAGCATATACACAGAGCATTTGTTAAAAGGGAAGTTCATGTGCCTTTCTTTCTTTATTTTAAGTACGGAGAGTGAAGCCTTTGTTGACAGTCAGCTTCTTATCAGGAGATATCAGTTTAATGAACAACTATGATGACCTCTCCCCCAACATAATCCGCTCAGGACTCAAAGGTACTGTACTGTATAAAAAAACATTTGCAGATCTGAATGCATGAGAAATACTGTTTTCGTGACACAGTAAAATCACTAGAAAGTTGTGCTGAGTAGAGCACAAATCTCCACCCTAATAATATAATGAATCTTGGTTTCTGATCCAAAGGAGTTGTCAACACTCACTATGGAGTACCGAAGGGGGGTGTGCTCCCTGAAACACCCCTATCGCCCATGGTATTAACAATTAAGACGCATACAAAATAAATGTTAAATAACTAAGAGTAGGCAATAGACAATAACGGACACATAGACAGAGTTGAAAACATGATCTCCTCGCAGAGATGGATGGAGAGGGATTTTTTTCCTAACCAGACTGAAATAACCTCAGAATGGCAGTGATAAATTATGCCACTAGTGCTTAGCTGAAAATTATATAAAATTGTGTTTAATTTGCTGGGTTGGCAACAACTCTAAGCACTGTGGCCTCCCCCACCATTTAACAATAGAAGACTCCCCTTCACTAAAGGCACTCTTCTCGACAGATGTTGAGGTCCAATGGTGCTCCCAAGGAGATCTCCTGGCAGTGGCTGGGATGGAGAGACACAGGCTCCCTGCTGACTCTGCCTGTGCCTCCATCATGAGGAATGCCCTTGTCAAGTTTTATAATGTCCAAGGGGAGCACATCTACACTTTAGAGACACCTGCACAGGTTAGTGCTCTGGAATCCTTTAATCCTTTAATTCTTCAGCCACCCAACTGTGTATTATCTCCGTGTTCACTATTCAGTGTATCACTGTGTTTCTATCAATGCCTGTCTTTCAGAGACCCATCACTACCATCTGCTGGGGCCACAGAGATTCACGTCTTTTTCTGGCATGTGGACCAGCGCTGTATGTGGTGCGTGTAGAACATAGGGTGGCCAGCCTCCAACTGCTATGCCAGCAGGGCATCGCCAGTGCATTGCGAGAGGAGAGAGACGTGGGAAAACTGAACATGCCCTCACTCCTGTGTTCCTACGTGACCACTGCTTTCATACCCACCATCAAGGTATACTGACCAATACATAACTGTAATGTTACACCTTAGGCTTACCATGACCTCTCTTTGGTTTGGAATGGGATATGCCCCATAATATTTTTTATATAACCTGCACAAGTTTCTAATTTATAATTCTGTATTTCTTTCATCACTGCTTTCCCTTTGTTTCTGGGTTTTGTCATTGTGCAAAGCAGAATTTGCTGTTCTGGACTGTGTAGCATGCCAATAGAGAGATTAATTCTATTCACGTATTCAAAGTACGGGGTCATACAGTTTTGAAGACTGCAGTAATCCCATAGACAACTTACTGAACAAGCCCAGTACTGCAATGATGGGATGACTTTATTGTGAAACCTTTGGTCCTAAATGACCACCACCTGGCGTGCTTTCCTCTCTTTGTTATAGCCTCCGATTCCTGATCCAAACAACATCCGTGACTTTGTCAGCTACCCTACAGCTGGGAATGAGCGTCTCCACTGCACCATGAAGAGAGCAGAGGAGAACCCTGAGGCAGGAGGGCCCTGCTACACCCTTTACCTGGAACACCTGGGGGGACTGGTGCCTATCCTCAAAGGACGACGCATCAGCAAGCTAAGACCCGAGTTTGTCATCATGGACCCAAAAACAGACAGCAAAACAGGTTGGTTGAGACTTGAAAGCAGCAAACTGTCTGTAAAGCACTAAGCAGTGGTTGATAATTATATGTTAATACTTTCTTACTTTAATACGACTTACTGTCTTGCCATCTGCATTTGGTATGGTATTTATATTTTAATGTTTGCTTAAGTCAAATCAAATGAAACTACTACTAAACACACACATGCACGCACGCGCGCACGCACACACACACACACACACACACACACACACACACACACACACACACACACACACACACACACACACACACACACACACACACACACACACACACATTTCTATAAAAAAAACTATAATTTCAGCTTCTGAAATAGTGCCATATTTGTTGCTTCAAAACATGGGATTCATTACAAGAGCACACACCCCACATTCACATTCCATGTCCAACATTCACCTTGAGTAAAACAATAAAGGAACCTGAAGAGCGTTATGATGGATGTTATTTTTATATAATAGGGTCTGGGATATAGATTGTTTCAGGAGGTAGGGGACATTTCTGGGTATACAATACAGAAATAGTATGTGTGATATTCGCTGCTGCAGTTGCTACTGGCCTCTGGTCCCACAAAACACAAACAAAATCTGCTTCTGTTAAGGTTATGTAAGACATTTCTGCTTCGGCTGAGAGAAAAAGAAAAGTAAGGACAGAAGGGACTCGACTCGACACAAACTGAACCAGATCCCGATGCTGTGTTTATTTTGCACACTCTCAAATATTTTTTTTTTAACTCAAATACATTTATTTAAACTGTTGAATATATACTGTATGCCATGTATTACTGTCTGGGGCAAATAATAATATGAATTAATAATGCAAACTCAATTTAAATGTAATTTCTTCTTTTTGCCAGATGAGGTTTGTGTGAATACCATGATCGCCTACACTGACAGCTGTAACTGCTCGGACTCCAGTGACATTGAGCTGAGCGATGAGTGGGTTGGGAAGAAATCACCGAAGTTGTCACGAGGAAACAGGTTACCTGTGATTCTCAACCCTTTTCATTTCAAGGATCTCCAGTTTTATATGCATTAGGCCACAGACCTGTTTATCTTTGGGACCCCAATCCACACGTTAATATCCTCATTATAATTTAACTCTGAGAGTACAAATGGAACCAAATTGACCCATAAGGGTCAATTTTGTTCCTAACTATCAATCATTTAGCTGGAACCCCCTCAAGAGAACCAGTGGGTTACCTAAACTTGCTAATGTAGGTCATAAGAATTGAGAGAGTTAATCCACACAATGCACAGCCATCATACACCAGTAAGACTCCCTAATCGGGAGATAAGCGACCGTAGGTCTCGCTAGAAGAGGGCCATGTGAGAAATGAGGGGTGGGGTCTCTGCGTTGCCTTGGCGGACGAATAGGTACCGGCCCCGGCTCTCCCGGACGCTCCTAGGCCGAGTTAGGGCATTTTATGTGAGCTGCAGTGGAGGGGGTCCTCCACTGGGGGCGCCACCACTTTTGCATCCGTTCTGGAGTACCAGGAGTGGGTGGTCCCCGGGAATTCCCCGTGAGCAGCCCCGTGGGGGTGGTCATTTGGTCATTTTTGCACATTTGGTATTTTTTTTACACCTGGGGGTCCCCCAGGGACCTGGGGGTCCCTGGAACTCCGGGGGTCCTTGGAGGTTGTAGTTTGGCAGGCAAGGAGTTTGTGTGGAAATTTTGGCATGGATCGGGGCAACGGTTGTGAAGATATGAGCAGGGCAAAAGTGTGACTGACTGACGGACTGACAGACAGCCCCTGGAGCTTTTGATAGTAAATCTACGGTCGCAACAATGTTGAATGGGTGGGATGTTACTGAATTACAACAATTTGGAAAGTGTAAGGTACTGCATGTTGTCAAAATTATATACGCCTTCTGTATCTTATTGTATTGTCGTATGGTACAAATCCCAAACAGACTCCAATGATAGAAAACAGAGAGTAAGGAGTGCATCTGTTTGGCTGTAGAGTAAAAATCTCCCACGCAAGGTGCTCTTTGGTAGCCAGGTGACAAAATTGGTGCAAAAGAAATTAGACCAAGGCACTCTTGAGGGACAGTTTAACTCATTTACCCCCATTTTAAGACCCCTTCTGAGGGTCCACACCGCCAGGATTCGCGCGCGCGAATCCATTGCGCGATGGTTCACCGATTCCATTCACAATACGATCCAGTCACGGTAAGCAACAAAACACAACAGCCTTCCATTTCCCAAAGCGAAACCGATTGAGCGCAGCGTGGACGTTGCATAACATTAAACCGGATGGCATTTCGGCAGACAGGATACAGGCGTCGTTGTCCCGCCCCCCCATTTCCGGTTTGGAACATCTGGATCCGTTTTTTGTGAATAGCGCCCGTCCATAGAGCGCTATGGACGGCGAATCGGCGATCATACTTTTTTGTTTTATTGCGACCGTAGGTCGCATTTACTACCAAAACCTCCACCGGCTGTCCGTGGGTGAGTGAGTCAGTCAGTCAGTCCGTCCGTCACACTTTTGCCCTGCTCATATCTCCACAACCGTTGCCCCCATCCATGGCAAATTTTGCACACACACTCCTTGACTGCCAAACTACAACCTCCAAGGACCCCCGGAGCCCCAGGGACCCCCAGGTCCCTGGGGGATCCCCAGATGTAAAAAATGACCAAATGTGCAAAAATGACCAAATGACCACCCCAACGGGGCTGCTCACGGGGAATTCCCGGGGACCACCGACTCCTGGTGCTCCAGAACGGATGCAAAAGTGGTGGCGCCCCCAGTGGAGGACCCCCTGCCACTGCAGCGCACATAAAATGCTGTAACTCGGGCTAGGAGCGTCCGGGAGATCCGGGGCCGGAACCTATTCGTCCGCCAAGGCAACGCGGAGACCCCACCCCTCATTTCTCACATGGCCCTATTCTAGCGCCACCTTCAGGCCGATTTTTAAAACACATTTTTGGACACTGCTCCTACAGTTTTTGCCCTAAAATCACGAATATCACTACACAGCATGTCTACACTCATGTCATCAACATGGATCAGGAAGATTTTGGAAAAACACATTTTTGCCCTATTTGTGGAGATAAGCCACCTACGGTCGCTTATCTCCCGATTAGGGAGTCTTACTGGTAGTTATTAAAGCTAATTGATAACTCGTCATACTTTTCATAGGCAGAGTGGACCCATTTATATAACTCGTCATACTTGTCATAGGCAGTAAATGAGTTAAAAGCCTTTATTTTAGGGCTAATGGCATGGCAAATTCTAAAAAATGCACCTACACGTTGCGGCACAATGCCTTCTTCAGGGTGACTAAACAAAAAAGTAGAACAAACATGGCTTTTATTGGAAACAGGATATGACATCACAAGCTCATATACCGGTACAGGTTGACTGGGAGGCTAAAACCATGCCAAGACAAAATGTAAACTTATAAAGACCATGAAAACCTAACCAATACCACTTTAAAACACCAAAAAAGGAAACAAGAAATACACAAATAAACAGTTTGTAGGTACTCAAAAAAAGAATCACTTTACAATAACTCAAAATCCCTTAGCAGACCAAACAATTATTAAAAAGGTGAATAATCTATTTCCTTATTGGGGCCTGGAAACTCCATAGCTTTAAGTTTAAAAATTCAAAAGGTTTTCCTTTGTAAGAGGTGTTTTAGTCTATCCCCACCCCTCCGGGAATTAGGGACCACCTCCAAATGATACTTCTACCATGTTAAAAGTAAACTACAGGTAAATTATTTTGAATTACATACTATACATTGGTTTGATTCCATCTCATATACAATGTTTCTATGATCCATGATGTATGTATTCTGATTCTAAAATGCCTCATATTGAAGGTACAGATGATTAACTCCTTTCTTTTGAAGGATGAACAGGGAATCTAGAAAATCTCCCAAACTCTCACGCACTCATCAGGAAGGTCCAAGATCTCCAAGGCTGCCAACAAAGAAGCCTCCAGTTCGGTCCCCCAGTCTGACACGTAGAGAGTTCTCAATGGATGGAATCACAGAGGTATGATAGTACAATGTGATTCAAAAAGTATCTGTAATCACTCAAGCTGTAATGGTTATACGCTGTACCTACAGTCAGGTAATACTCGAGTGATGTTTCCAGAAATAAGCAAGGTGGGAATTTACGCAACTTCCATCATTAGGTGTCTGATTCATCAATCTTTTTTTGTGTTATTATTTTTATTATTATTAATGCAAAATCAATTACAATAGTGCCAAACCTCAAATAAAACAAAAGGGGTGTGGAGCAATGCAAATGATCTCCCACGTGAACGCGCCTCTGACCTTCTGGCAAAAATGAGGAACATCTGTGATCTGCACATATCAGGGGTCCTCACACACGCGTTTGTTTTTGCTTAGAGAAAATACAACCACCTTTAGTCACTTTATTTACACGTTATTTACGTCCAGCTTAGAGAATCAGGCCCAATGTCTTTAGTGAGTTTCTTTGTCATTAATGATTCCTTCTTTGTATTTCTGTATTTACTTTGCAGCACAATTACCTAGCTCAAGTTACATCAAACATCTGGGGGACAAAGTTCAAAATTGTTGGACTTGCTTCCTTCCTGCCTGCCAATCTTGGCGCAGGTAATTATGACAAAATAAGCTCATTAGACAATACGCAAATCTTTGTCAATTTATTAGGGTTTTGAACTGAGAATAATAGAGGAGTTTTATGAAAGTACCAAAGGAAAGAATGTAATAAGTACGTCTTTCAAGTTAACAACCATGTTCATGTCAGAGTAGGTGTTATATAAATGGTGAATATCTTTGTTTCAGTAATCTACAAGACCAGTTTGCTTCATCTGCAACCAAGACAGATGACCATCTACCTCCCAGAAGTGAGAAAGATATCCCTGGACTTCATGAGCTTACCTGTTTTCAACCCCAACGTCTTCAGTGAGGATGAGGATGACTTGCCAGGTATTAATGAAGAATTCAATAAATTAGTGATCAGATGAACAAATTAATTAAATAATGCACAATATACATTTTAAACACTGGGAATCTTTTAAGCCATTTATTAAGCAATACTTATTATGTTACCTATTACATGCTTTCTCTGTTTCTTTCCAGTGATGGGTCCCTCTGGGGTGGCAGGAGACAACCCTTCATGTACAGTCAACATTCCTATTGCTCCTATCCACAGCCCCGCCCAGGCCATGTCCCCAACTCAGAGTATTGGTCTAGTCCAGTCTCTGTTGGCCAATCAGAATATTCAACTTGATGTTTTGACAAATCCCACTGCCACTGCAGCAGCAGCGGCTGCGGCTGCAGCAGCCGCTGCACCTGTTCCTGATCACAGCCAGGATGCAGTTGCATCACCGTACCCAGTGCCAGCTAGATATCCTAATCCAGGACAAGTGATCTTCAATGGGCTGGAGATGGGTCCTCTTCTCCCTGGTACTCTGCCGCCTCCACCTCCGCCCCACCATCTTCCACCACAGCCACATTCACAGAGGTCTCATCCACAGCAAACTCACCAACAGCAGTCAAAGCATTCGCAGCAGATGCAAACACAACAACAGCAGCAGCAGAAAATGCAGCATCCACAAATACAGCAGCAGCAACAACACCATCATCATCATCATCACCAACAACAGCAGCAGCAGCACCATCATCAACAACAACATCACCAAACACAACAGCAGCAGCAACAACAACAACAGCAAATGCAGCAGCAATTGCAGCAGCAACATCAACAGCTACAGCAACTACATCACCATCAACAACAACTACTACTACAACAACAACAGCAGCAACAACAGCAACAGCAACAACAACAACAACAACAACAACAACAACAACAACAGCAACAACAACAGCAGCAGCAGCACCAACAAATACCACAAAGCCAACAACAGGTGCCAAATCAACAGCAACTTCAGCACCAGCACCAGCTAGCGCAGCAACAGCAACAGATGCAAATGCAACATGAGCAGATGCAGCAACAGCAACAACAGATGCAGCAGCAACAGCAGCAGATTCGGCAACAGATCCTGGAGATGAGACAGCAGCAGCAGCAGCTTCAGCAGCAACATCAACAGATTCAGCATCAGCATCAGCAGATGCAGAGGCAGCATCAACAAATGCAACAACAACTGAAGATGCAGATCACCTTGCCCCCGCCTCCATCTGGCTATCCAACCATTTCCCTGCAACAGATTCACCTGCTGCCACAGATCCCTCCTCCCCCTACCACAGAGCCTGGGTTAGACAGGGGAGAGCATGGGCACACGCTGAAGCCGAGCCTGCCCCGGTCCTTGCCACCCTCCTTCATCGAAACAGATGGGTCAATTGAGATCCAGATGAGGAAGGTGAATCCGCCTCCTCCGTATCCAGGCACTGTGGTGTCTGCACCTGCGGCGACCACCTCGGGTCCTCCTCAAACCTTAATCACAAACTGTGATAGTCCGAGTGTCCTGGCCCCTGATCCCTGCCTGAAAAAGGACGAGTTCTTGCTTCACCCTATCACTCTACAGTACCCAACACCATTGGGATATGAAAGGATCACCACCTTTGACAGCAGTGGGAATGTGGAGGAGGTTTGTCGACCACGCAGGCGCCTCATTCGCAACCAGAATGCCTACACTATTCAAGGCATTGGGGGCTCAGCAACACTCAAAGTCACCTCATCAGAGAATAAGAAAATACAACTCCCCTACAGCTCAGCAACTCTAAGTCGTCTCTCTGTACCCCGTTACTCTATACCAAGTGGAGACCCACCCCCTTACCCAGATCCGGCAAATCAAGTCACAGCAACACTTCCTCCTCCCCAAAGAATTGATAACAGTCTGATTCATGCCACCCTAAGACGTGACCGCAGAGACATAAGTCTCAAAGTACCTCAGATGATGGAGAGTTCAAGAACCCTTCCCACCAAGGCTAAGATGAATAGTGCATTGGCTCATTCGTATCAGCAGAGGGTGGCAACTGCTTTGTATACATGCACTCAATGTAGCAGCAATAACAGCAGCACAAGTGTTAGCGTCAGTGGTGGTGGGACGAGCAGTAGTGGTATTGCTGGTGGTACGGTGGTTAGGCAGGACTTCCCACCAGGGAAAGGTGCCCATCACAGCACCATCATTGTACACTCCAAAAGTTCCTCACCTCTGGCCTCTCAGTCATCTTATAATCTCCTGAGTCCTGTTGAAAACAGTAGGGACAGAACAGTGTATGTCAACTCTGCCTTTACTGAAGATGAGTCTTTAGGCCAGCAGTGTCATCTTGAGAAGTCTGTGCGTCACCTGACTCTTGGTGATGTGAGCTTGACGGTGAAGCGCCCTCCGCCATACCAGTGGGACCCGTCAACCACAGAGGAGTTCTGGCTCTCCCCAGAGCAGACTATGTTAGCCCCCCCACCGGCACCACACAAACCACCCCCGCTTATCTTCAGTCAAGCTCAGCACTTGGACATGACCCGGATCCCTTTTGTACTTACAACCAAGCCTCCCACAAGTCCAAGCACTAGCACTCTCACTTTCCCATCAGGTTACCAGATATCTCTCTCACCCTTTCCTCCAAGTGTTGGCCACAATGGATCCCCACTACAGACTGTACAGAGCCCTCCATCACAGTGCCCACCAAATGAGGTAGTGGCCCCAGTCCCTTTTGCTCAGCAGGACCCCACCCTGGTCTTGCCACCAGGCTACCCACCCAGCCTGGCTAACCTGGCTTGCTGCCCTCTCCCTCCGATGTACCCAGGGGCCAGTGCATGTGCAGGAATTCAGCTGCACCCTGTTAACTTGCACCCCTGGAATCCTTACCCTTGCCCACCTCCCATTCAAGACCCCCCAGCTCATCCAGGATCCCAACCACCACCCCTCCCCACCAAAACTCATCAGATGTTAGAGAAGCCAATTCTGTCCCCACCACCTCCAACTGCACCACCTCCACCACCCCCTCTACCCCCTCCACCTCCTCCAACTGAGCTTATCCCATCGAAAGGTGCAACAGAGGACCTGGCAGAGTCTGCTAATAACTTCCCAGAGCCATCATCCCTGAACGAAAGCCCCGTCCCACAGGAATCTGAGCGTTTCAGCAAGAAGAGCCGCAGGAGGCTCGATAGCAGAGCCGAGGAAGCCAATATGCCTACCGTTTCAGAGGGAAAATCCAGAAAGGAGGGACGCGCACTCTCCGATTTCAACACTCTCATATCCAGCCCAAGGCTTGGTGGCAGAGAGAAGAAGAAGCCTAAGGGCCAGAGAGAGCCACTCAACAAGACCAAGAAGATAAGCAGAACCACCAATGAGTTCCAGGACAGTTCAGAAAGTGAGCCAGAGCTTTTCATCAGTGGTGATGAACTCATGAACCAGAATCAGAGTAGTAAAAAAAGCTGGAAGAGCAAACGCAGCCTGCGCATGGCAAACGAGCTGGAGGAGATCAAGTGCCGCAAGGCCAACGAGAGAGAGGACCGCAGTTTGGGGAGTCAGGGATTTGTCTATGTCATGGCCAACAAACAGCCCTTATGGAATGAAGCCACACAGGTCTACCAGCTTGATTTTGGAGGTCGTGTTACCCAGGAGTCAGCGAAGAATTTTCAAATTGAGCTGGATGGCAGACAAGTATGATATGGTTTTTAAGTCTTAATCACTTGTTGTTATAGTAAAATGGAAATAGTCAATCGTTGATTTACAATCCATGATATGATATGCTATTGTGTAAGAAATGTCTTTGGAAGCTTTGTATCCAGCTTGTCATCTGTGTCCCTAATGCTTTTTTCTTTGTTTCTTTAGGTAATGCAATTTGGGAGAATTGACGGGAATGCATATATTCTGGATTTCCAATATCCTTTTTCAGCAGTGCAGGCATTTGCTGTGGCCTTAGCCAATGTTACTCAAAGGCTTAAGTAAATATGTGATCTATCTGTGGTGTTAAAAATCAAAGAGATATTTATTATAAAATGGTTATAGATTTTTGACCTATAAATGCTGGAGCTGTCAAATACAAGGTGACGAAAGTCTTTTTGCAAGATCTTACACATGCAAATTACTTAAGCATCCTTGCAAGGCAATGGTAACCTACTGTAAAGAAAGAAAACGTGAAAGAAAACATGAATTACAAGTCATTATACGCTAAGTGATTATAATTTTGAAGGCACGCAAGTCAGTATTGTTAAATTATTCTGTTAAATTCACAAATTAAACACCCTGCCTAAGCAGGAAAAAATACGATTCATCCAGTCATTCTTGACTGGATAAATTAAAATTAGAAAGAAAGAAATAAAATAAAATGTGAAATTGGCTAGTCCTAGGACTTGTGCCACTGCAGTCCCAATGACATTGATTCACTCTTTATTTGTCTGACTGATTATAATCTGACTAGTTTAGTTTTTTGAATTATGGACGCATCTTAAGTCCATTTCTGGCAGCAAGTCATACTGTATTTGACATAATCATGAAGAAGAAAACAAATCTGGTATTGTATAACTATTATTTTTTTTAATTAGGCCAGCTTAATATCTGTAAGATCAGTGGGTTGGTTTTTCTGAATAAATGAATCACAACTTTTTATTATACCTTATCAAACAGATTGTTATTGATTTAACGATGTCTTGATTTGTGCCAATATTTTTCATTCATATATTCCATAAATTAGTTCAAGGGCAAGCTTTCCCATGTGTTTTGTATTTTTAATCTTTCATATAGTATTATCTATTTCAAATGTTTAATGTGCAATGGGAGACCATACTGATTGTGTAAGTGCAACATGAAATGTTGAGCAACTTAGTCATATGTTCTATGTTACTTCTATGAAGTGGTCCAGTGGAGATATCTTGCCTTCTTTTGGCCACTGTACTGTGAATCATTCATCATTATTCATAGTCAAGTACCAATCTGTTTTAAATTTGTGCAATCAATCATTTTGTATGTTTTAGTGTCACTTTTTCCAAATGGTTGATTGCAAATATTGGAATGAAACTGATAATTTCTTCATATGAGCTTTTAATTGAATGTGTTAGTTGATACTACATGATTCTGTCATTTTTCATTGAAAAAAACTCTGCCTCTAAAGTGGTCCATGTTTTGAGAGATGGAAATACAGTAGGATATGTCTCTCTCTCTCTCTGTGTGACCAGTTAGGCTACATGGGACAAAAACATATAGATGCCCTGTCTGTGATCAGAGCTCTGGGTTTTCTTTAGCTTGGTTTGCGCTGTGTTTCTGTCCGTTGGTGTTCATGAAGCTACTTGAAAACTGCATTTGAATGTGAAGTGCTTTGCCTCTTTGGAGTTCATGCTGCTTCAGTTAGATAGAGCTTTGTCTGCAATAATGCTCCCTTCTTTTTAGGATTGAGGTTGTACTTGCAAAAGATAACATAATGCTGCTTGCCTTGCACTCTATATTTAGTAAATAGCTTAATATTATATGCTAAACGTGTCTTGATTTGTTCTGAATTTAAGTAATTAAAAAATTTGCCTTTGCTTCATGATGGTATTGAAAAGTATTGAATGTTATACTTAAAAAAGACAGAAAGTTGCTGGAAACATTGCATATTAATAAATGTTGAAAGTGTATAAAGATGTGAACATATCCAGTAACTGACATTTGTTTTGTGTTGTTTCAAGTTTATTTCAGAGTAACTGGAGAAAATATCAGAAGACTCATTCAAAGCAGCAAATGTCCTTTTTTAAACTGCAGCTTTAGAGACTTGTGTGTCTCATTTATCAGAATTAGCTACTGCCCAATGAATATTTGGTTGCCTGAAATGATTATTTCTTATTTTGTAAAAGAAAATGAATGACTTTAGGTTCACAAGGACCTATTAGGTTCCCCAATAACGTAATAAAACATTTCATTTCAAAGTAGTTTGTCTTACTGATACTTTATTGCTCTGTTATGTCAAGGGAGGCACCCGAGGTGTTTTGTGTATAATTTATGCACAGTAATTGTGCAACATCAAAGATATTGATGATATGCTTTTTGGTTTGACAAAATGCCACACATCATCCCTGGACCCTGCCCAGTGCCCATGTCACATTCTTCCATTTACCTAAGCATTTAGGAAAATGGGAAGGGGTCATGTCATGTGAAGGGTCATGTGAAGGACCCCCAAATGAATATGTATTTGGCCGCGGACCACCATCTGAAAAGATTTCGTGCCAGGGTGTTAAAAATATTCAAAAACTAAACATGTTCCACTGTCGAGCGGTAGGTGGAGGTAGAGGGTGAGAGATGAGAGCGCTCAGCTGGGCCTGGGACAAGGGAGAGACCGAATGACCGAGAGCAAATGTTATATGAATACCTGCCTGCTAGGCTCACACTTATTTGCCTTTACTTACAATGTTGTTTTCACTTGGTCGTAATGTACACGAGACGTTACATATTGCTGAATTGTGAATTGCAACTCTCGTCTGTTTTGGCCGCAGCAACCAGCAACCACCTGTTTGTTATGTTATCGTAACAGCACGAATAGACGCGCATCAAAATCCCAACACGATGGCTTGCACACGGTCTATCTATGGGCTTGCCGCTTGCATAAGAAAGGCTAGATGGCGGCATGGCGCAACCGGGTTTTCGCGATGTCATGCTTTACTCCAGACTCCAGTACACACACACTTAGCACTATAGTAGAGACCACAGACCAGCCTAGTCCGAGGTCAGTCAAGGCTGACAGCCTGACACATAAGTTTACACAGAACTGAAGGCGGTGTGCGCGGATCGAGGACCTGCGGAATGCGAGGCTGTAGTAGAGCAGTTATGACTGAGACGGTTTCCTTTTATCATATCACAAAGATGAGCTCTCAGGGATCAGTTTGGTTCTTTTTATTTTGAGTTTTGGGGGAAAACACATCGCTCCAGGGATGCCAATTTGGAAGGAAAAATAATTTGCGTTGAACCGTACAAATGGACACGCACGTTGATCTCCAGCAACCAGGTTGGTGCGACAGCGCATGAAATCTACTCTGATAAGTATCTTAACATTTATTCAATTATAGCACTGAGTACATTCTGCGAGTGATTCAATTCAATTCTCTTCTCTGTCAAATCAAACCTGTTGACGTTTAGGCTATACTTACTGCTCAACAGATGTTTATTAGCCATTAGCAATACTATTGTTACCTTTGTGAGACATTTAATCTAGGTCACTGACCATAAACCTAGATTGAATTAGGCTGCGTTAATTTTTGTTATAATTTCAGTTTGTGGTGGTTAAAAACTTTTTTTTAATTTTTTTATGTGTCCATTCACAAATGGTAGACAATGGCTCTGCAGATGAACCTGCAAGTCATACACCCTCAAGGATGTCAAGGCAAGAGATCCTGACGTTGATATCGATGGCATCTGTCAACTTTAGTTCAATGATTTGCTATTCCATTTTAGGTCCGTTCTTCCCTACCGAGGTAAGTGATTATAGGAAACGTGCTTCTTTCTCCTTATGTGCTTTTTATTCATTGTTGGCATGAGATCCAGTGGTTGAAAAAGTACTACATTTTACTTAATTAAAAGTATCAATACTGCAATATTGTTAGTTTTAGTTACATGTAAAAGTCCAGAATTCAAAATGTAGACCTACTTGCGTAAAAGTAGCCTACTTAAGTACTGGCATCAAAATATATTTAAAGAACCAAAAGTAGGCTACAATATATATATATATATAGGTCTATATATATATATATATATATAATTTATATCTGCAAAGCAAATAACTAAAGTTTTCAAAAAGATTTAGTGGTGTACAATATTTGGATCCGAGATGTAGTGGAATAGAAGTAAAAGTATTGGAAATTGGTAATACTCTAGTAAAGTATAAATACCTCACAATTGTACAGTACTCAAGTACAGTACTTAACTAAGTAAATGTAGCCTACTTAGTTATTTTACACCACTGATAAATTTAGATATGTTGCTGTCTGTCAGCCATAGCCTATTAATACATTCGATTTCACAAATTCTGTTTGGGGAAAAGATCTGACTTGAGTTTAGTCGTGGGAAGTTGGACAGCAGTATTGCCAGATTTTGCCACAGATATAAGCAATAACAAGCCCAAGTGACACAACTACTGTATATGCCATATGAGCACATTTTGTGAAAGAAATAGCCGAGGTGACCACTCGTCCTGTCACCTTTGAAAATAGCTGATCGCGACGCGTTGTGGACTTGTAGATCTGCCTTTTTCTAAAATAATCGAAAAAAGTTAAACATTTTGAATATAATTTGAAACATTTTTTTAACAAAAACTATTCCGTACAAATACTGATAATATTCATTTTGGGGTCCTTGATTTGAAAATGTTTGAGAATCACTTGTGGTGTAATCTGCATAGATAGTTATTAGTTAGATACACAGTGTAATGACAGCGCAGCAGTGAGTTGGATGCAGTCTTACCTGGTGGGGAGGGAACAGGTGGTGGAGATTAACGGTACCCTGTCCCCCCCCCTCCCAGTAAGCTGTGGTGTTCCTCAAGGCAGCATACTGGGACCTCTGTTGTTCCTAATATACGTGAACGACATGGCATCTGCTTGTGACTGCAACCTGTTCCTGTTCGCGGATGACTCGGCTCTCCTAGTCTCGGGCAAGGACCACTTGCAGGTTGAAAAGACACTTAACTCTGAACTAAGTAAGATCTGCACATGGCTTAACGACAACAAATTATCAATTCACCTGAGAAAAACTGAGTCTATCCTCTTTGGATCAAATCATAACCTCAAAAAAGTCGATAACTTCACAATCAAAGTGGGTGACAAGGTCATAACACGAAAAAACGAAATCTCTTACTTCTCTTAGCTTCAAGGATGTATCCTTGAAGCTAATCTTTCCAGCAAAAAGATGACTTCTAAAGTAATAAATAAAATCAACCAACGAACTCGTTTCCTACAGAGGATCGCCCCAATGGTCAATTTCAACACACTGAAGACCATAGCTGGTGCAATAATCCAGCCCCTCTTTGACTACGGAGTCCACGTATGGTATCGTGACGCCCCACAAGCCCTAAAAACTAAACTCCAAACAGACCAAAATAAACTAATTAGGGTCCTGCTTAACCTTCCCTATCAGACTCACCTCACCGCTACTCACCAGTTAAGAGTGGGGTGGCTCAGAGTAGATGACAGAGTACAGCAATTTGCAATGGGCCTGGTGTACAAGATACACTACACCACTATGATACCCAAGTACCTGTCAAAATACTTTATAAACATTAAGGATGTCCATAATTACAACACCAGAGGCAGCGCCACAGATCACTTTCAACCCAGAGTCAAAACCAACAAAGGGTCAAACTATTTTTTCTGCTATACCACCAAAATGTGGAAAGCCTTACCGAAGGCCATAAAGGAGTGTGTCTCACTAGCATCCTTTAAAATTGCCCTGAAAAACCACTTACAGGCAGCAGCCGTTCGCAACTGGTAAAAAAAACTAACCTAGCCCAGCCCTACCCTCCCCTGCCCCTTCTTTGTATATACTTACTGTTTGTTTAGACTTACTGTTTTCCTTTTTTTGTTCTCTCATTTTATTTTTCTTTACATATCTACTGCATAGTACTGTGTTCTATTCATCTGCCATTCAATGTTATTTGAGATACTTTAATGGTTTCCTGTGGAAATAAGCTTAGTCTTTTCATGGATCTCCTTTTAGTAGACCTTGTACCAGTGAACTGTACCGTCATGAAACTGTACCTTTTCCTATGCAAACTTCTAATAAAGTCTTCAATCAATCAATCAATGGTTTAGCCTGCACACCTCTGTAGTTGGTACCGTCCGTACTCGGGTCAAGGCTATGATAGAAGAAGGTACAGTCGGCCTACAAGCCAGGCATGCGCCATTGGCGCACATGGACATGGGAGCCAAAACTGGAACCAGAAGTCCGGTGAAATACATTGGAGTCTCATGACAGCCGGATGGACCAGCTTGTGAGCAAACACTATTACTGTACAATTTGGGACCTTTGTCAGTTAATCGGTTCAGTAATATAAAAGAAGACCACTGTATAATTTTATTGAGGCATCTGAACAGTGGTATGTATTGTTTCTGGCTCGGCAGTATCGTAAGATTAGGTTGTCAGGCGGTCAATAATGGACAGTCTAGTGATTCTTTGTATTCCACAGCTGCGGTTTGGCTCCCAGCAGACAAAAATGACATGGATGACTGTACCTTCTTTTTATTTACCTTGGTGTGGTTATGGAAGTATTCAATGAATGACATTCCTGAGAGCCGGAGTGTAAAACAGTTCATAAAATAAAGCCTACAGTAATGAACATCGCCTTGGCAGAACTCATGATTCCATAATTTCATTACACGACACCACTGATTTAAACAACATTAGAAAGCAAGGCCAAAATAAGCAACTGCACTTTGGAAACAAGCCCAAAAAACGCAACCCGCAACTACCAATATTTACATGCACATTTACAGAAAAACAAGCCCAACGTAGCTTATAATAAGCAGACATGGCGACACTGTTGGACAGTGTAGGTTCCTACACTGTCCAAGGATGCGATCATGTGTTTGACATCAGCGAGCCCCCCTGGAGGTTTATGAATGACTGGCCTTACTAAAGACCAGACACAAAGCTGCTGGTATGGTCAGCTGAAACGTCTGGGTTTCTGGTTGTTTTGAGTTTGTGACATGTCTTAATAATATTTTGGAACAGCGATTCCCAACCTGTGGGCTGGGGCCCACTGGTGTGCCATGAGGGTATTCCAAGTCGGCATCCAAGTAATTGACAAACACTAAGATTTAATATAGACACTAATGATAATATAATATGAATATTAAAAACGTAATGTAAAAACGTAAACTTTTTTTAAAATGTGTCTTTAAAACCTTTTTTTAATTCAACATGATACCGATTGGAACATAAGTATACTAGGTTAGTTCCGTTACTCCAATTGTTTGGTCAATCGATTGTGTTCAAAATAAACATGCTCTGAAAATGTAGTGGCCCTGATCCATAAAAGGTTGGGAACCACTGTTCTAGAAGAGATCTTCAATCTCCAGGGCCCAGGGGATGTACCCAGCTACAGATAGTTAGTGGTGCATTACTACTTAGTGAAGTGCATTGATCAAGGGCACCTCGGCAGGTGGAGGTGACTCTCCAGCTACCAGAGTGGTCATTGTGGGACTTGAACCAACCACCCTCCGATTCCCAAACCAAGTTCTAGGGACTGAGCTACAGCCCCTTCTTGTTGACATGTGACTTAAACAGCATGATAAAGAGTTATTATTAACAATGCTTAAACACATGACTTAATCTCCGCCTCCTAGGCTTTTGGCCTGGCAGAGATTATAAGCAAATTCATATGTTATTGGTCAATTTATGAACCAGCCAAAGATTTGGTGCATTGTAAAATGTATTGCTGGTTAAAGCTCCTAAGCCTGGTTTCTTATTCTATAGAGCACAAGCCTTGTGACAAAACAGTATAAACATACAACTGCTATTGTGTTGTCCATTGACTGTTTAGGTATAATTACAAAAAGCTTAATATCAGATCCAAAAACATGAGCTTTGTGAACAGCTCTTGAGTTTCATGCAAGTTGATGTCTTGATACTAAAACTAACATGTTTTCAGTTATATCATGGATTAAATGTAATTCCTAAAATGACCATAACGTTCATTATTATTATTATTCAAACAGGCAGAGAAGAAAGGAGCCAGCCAGACGGTCATCGGCCTCATATTCGGTTGCTATGCTGTGTGCAACTTATTCGGATCACTGATAATGGGAAAATATGTAAGTGTGTGTCACTATTTAATGGGATAGCTCAGTTTATAATATTTGGTTTTGATATCACACTTCCCAAGGTACTGGTCATATAGTTGAAAACCTTTTTTATGGTGTGGCTAGCTGGACTGGTTATGACATGGATAACTTACAAAAGCCATCAGTGACACCTTCTTTGTCTCTGCCTCAGATTGTCCAGATCGGGGCAAAGTTCATGCTAGTTGCAGGATTATTTGTCTCTTCTGTCTGCACCATTCTTTTCGGGTAAGTCAAGGTCAGTGTCCTTTGTTCTATATGAGACTTTTCCCCTTGGCCCGCAAGATTTAGAGATTATTTATTCGTTCTGTCTGTCTGTCTGCCTGTCTGCCTGTCTGCCTGTCTGTGTATGATGGCTGGAAACATTTAATGTTTTTTTGTCCCACCCCTGGGTGGCACTGCGGAGCATGAGGCTACAGCCTTGTTTTCTTCACTCATGACCATGAAATATATTTTAGGTTTAAACTATTTTCTCCCACCTTCTTGATTTCAATATATGTAGTATATAAATCTCTAAACCTTTATGGTTTATCATTACATTATCATACATTATTAAGTAGTAATTATAAGCCACAAGACCATCCATTCAAAATGATGAATCACTTCTCTATTTTTCTCTCCTTTTTACAGATTGCTTGATAGAATTTCTTCAGGGCGAGATTTTATTATCCTCTGCTTTTTAATAAGGTCCGTCGATGCTTTGGGCTTTGCTGGTGCGATGACTTCCTCTTTTGCCGTATCAGCAAAAGTATTCCCAAACAATATAGCGACTGTTCTGGTGAGTGACCCCTTGTCTCACTGGAATGTTGTTTAGGCATTAGAATTATGTGCAAACAAAAAAGCATTATGGTTGGAGTTGTTTTGCAACAACGGTAATCCCTACAACTTTGGAAAGTATTAAATTGCTGTAGACATGTGTACTGACACAGTTTGTTTATAGTGCTGACAGAAATGCTTGGATTTAATGGAAATACACACATTGCCCATAGGCCTGTATAGAGGCATATAATATATAATTCATTTAGCAAAGCAAAACAATATATATTATTGTGTTTTCTCCTTTAGGGTAGTTTGGAGATTTTCACAGGACTGGGACTTATTCTGGGGCCACCAATCGGAGGATGGCTTTACGAGTCATTTGGATATGAAGTCCCTTTTATAGCCCTTGGATGTTTTCTGTTAATTATGGTTCCTTTCAACATCTACATCTTACCATCCTTTGGTAGGAAATTGGAGATTTCAGCAGAAAACTCAAAATGTTCATTCCAAATATTTCACTAGTTCTGTACTATATGACAATGAAACATTGAATGTATTGTGGGTGCATAATTACACTGATAGACTGTAATGTGCGTTCTTTCTTTATGCAGATGCCCAGCCATCAAAAGATTCTTTCATCCGACTGCTTACACGTCTGAAAATAGTGCTGATCTGCTTTGTGATATTCACTCTTAGCGCAGGCCTCGGCTTCCTGGATGCCACCTTGTCCATATTTGCCATTGAAAAGGTAACAACTCAAAGGAAATACCAAACTCCATTGTTTTCCATGACATCTTCATGGAAAACGATTTTAGTCCTAGTAAGGATGTTGATTGATTGATTGATTGATTGATTGATTGATTGATTGGTTCGTCCGTTCACTATTTTGGTCCCAAACCACATTCCTCGCAACCTACTGACTGGATTTCCGTGGAATTGATGACTCCTACTGACCCCATGGCCTTTCCTCTAGTCCCACCATTAGCCCAAAAGTACTACTGAGTTTGACCTTTATTTACCCCGTGGGAGAAATCCGGTTGTCAATGGCAGTACAGCAATAAAGAAACACAGGACAGATACTGAAAAAGGAGATACTAGGAGTGAATAGCCAGAGGACTACCAGCACAAAGGACTGACTGTGTCTGTTGGTCTTCCCTGGGGGAAGAATGAATCTAGTGAATCTGGTATTCAACCGCCCTTCCTGCCCAACACCAGTGTTGGGCAATAGCGTTGCTACAAGTTTCTGCGTTAATAGTTTAACTTAATTTTTGAATATTATGAGGGTAGCAGGTAGCTACACTGTTTTATGAATCAAATAATGGTAAATGGTGCATTTATATACAGGGATTGCACCCATTCACACACACATTCATACACCAATGGCAGAGAAAACCTTGCAAGGCACCAACCTGCTCATCGGGAGCAATTAGGGGTTCAGACAGAGTCTTGCTCAAGGACACTTTGACATAAACTCCCATGATCAACTGCGGCCACACTATCCCTGAGCCACTGCCGCCCCTGAAAATAGGTTTTCAGTAGTGAAGGTCTGACCCCATTTGCCTTTGCTCAATCACTACCCTTTGGCCAATATCCAGTTGGGTGTATGGAATCAATATACAGTATGGACACTTTTCCCATAATTTACCAAGCTATGATTGAAGCCTAGCTAAACTATTGAACATGTATTATAAAATATCAACGATATATTTAGCACTAATTAGAAATATCTCCAGCTTCTTAGAATTCTTGAACTCAATAATTGTAGACACCGATTAGGATAGCCTTGTGGCGAAAAAGAGAAAAACCTCTGGGAACCCAGATTAGGATACCCTCTATAGTGTTTTAATTTGTTCTATTTGGTTTCAGTTTAATCTATCACCCGGCTATGTGGGACTCATCTTACTTGGTTTGTCGCTACCTTATTGTCTGGGATCACCGATTCTTGGATATATCACTGACAAATTTCCTGTAAGTATGAAATATTTATGATGACATATGCACACTAAAATACTCAAATGTTACAGAGAGTACAAATGGAACCAAATGGACCCATAAAGGTTCCACTTCTGTTCTCTCAGGAGTTAAAATAACACTTTTACTGTATGGCTAAACCTTGAGTGTCTTTACATGTCAATCTTTTTGTAACAACTTGTAGCTGTGTGTATTTGTGTGGTTTTTCATCAGGCCACAAGGAGTTGGTTTATTGTTCTTGGAGGCGTCGCCACTGCGGTTGGCTTCTGCCTCCTTGGTCCCATGCCTGTTCTCAACATCCCAAGGTGAACATGTGTTGAGGAATTAAAATTCACAGAATTTATATATCCAGGTTAATTAATTTGATCTTTTTGACTATTTGTTGTGTTTCCATATCTCTAGTCAGTTGTGGTTGACGATCTGCATGCTTGGCGTCATTGGGTTTTCGCTCGGCATGAGTGCAATTCCCACGTTTCCGGAGATCCTCACCTGTGCATAGTGAGTAAATGAATGTATTGTGTATTTTCTGCATACTTGCAAGTTCCCTAATTTTCCTGTCTCTATCTATTGTACTCTAACCAATCATAAATGCCTTTGAAACATCTTTGTGAAAAGAATCAATATGCACACGTTTCCCTCTGAAATGGTAGTGAAGAAGGATTCGATGAGGGACTAGGCACTCTTGGAATGGTGTCGGGATTGTTCGGCGCTGTGTGGTCCCTGGGGTAAGTCCTTTTTAACGCCTATTGACTCACAACTAGCCAGGATATATGCTTTCCTTGAACTGATCCAGTGCAGCGATAGTTTCATGCAGACACTGAAGGCAGGATGTGTAGCCTCACACTTGTCCCCCCATTCTCATACATACATAGACCCACTACAATCAGACGGTCTTTCCACGTTCAACCTCACTCAAACCCCTTCATTCCCATTCGCTAAAACAATGGTTTCAATCTAATGGTTCATTTAGGCTCTTTTTAAGCATAATAATAGTAATTCTTCATGTTCAGCATTGGTGAACTGCAGCTGTCTGTGATCAAACTCCCTCCACCTCCCCAGCCTCCTCCAGTAAATGTATGATTCTGTAGATTGTATGATGTTATCTTAACTTAAGCATTTGAGGGGCTCAAAATGTAAATGTTTCTTTCTGTGGATTCTATTTTAAATCAGTATATTAACGTTTGGCCTTGAAGGGTTATATGTTGAACTGTATCTTATGCTCTGCCTCTGGGGGTTTGTGATCTCAGATTCTGTGTCATGCTTGTGCAGATAATCTGTAGTATCACAGGAGCAGAGTCACACTGCCAAACTGAATGAAATAGTATTGCAATAAATCGTTAATTCTGAGCTGAAGTGTCTGGCTGAACTGAAATTACTTTGTTTTTGTACTGTACCATGTGATATTGATTGTAACCTGGAAATACATATGTATTTGTTAGGATGTTCTACGGTCCAATAGTGGGTGGTCTCATCACACAACAGCTCAGCTTTGAATGGGCAGCTACTGTGCAAGGAGGCTTGTGCTGTTTCGCTGTAAGTATCAATGGCATTGTTCTAGTAGTAGCTGTTAAAGTTGACCAAACGTCCAAGGCTCCAAAAAACTAACAAGTTCAGAACAGCAGATTTTGGTGTTTTATTTTTTTAAAGAACCTCCAGGAAAGTCCCATGCAGCAGACAGTAACTAACCCAAATGGAAAGATCAACTAAGCAAAACTAAAGACTACAACCCCTACAGTACATTGCACAAAAAGGCTTTCCCTTAAATAAGGGCCCTGGCAGCTCTGTCTCAAGGCTGTTAAATTTGTCTGGCCAATAAATGTCTGTCTGTCTGTCTGTCTGTCTGTCTGTCTGTCTGTCTGTCTGTCTGTCTGTCTGTCTGTCTGTCTGTCTGTCTGTCTGTCCCTTGCATGCAGCCTCTGGCCTCCCTTAAATAAGTACAGACTCCAATTAGCTTTGACATAAATTCCCATATAGGAACAATCTAACCTTAAATAAATGTTGTACAACACAAATGAATCACATTTTAAGCGCCAATATTATCAAAAGACTTTAACTATACAAACACTGTTAAACACATCTCCTCTACAGTACTTGGCAAACCCCCCTCCTTAAGCAAATGGGCTGGCCCTGCTCTGTTTTGGAGTTCCAGGTCTTATTCAGAGGGTGCCAGTACTGCAGAGGAGAGACAGGTGACAAACAAACATTTCCGCTCGGTTCCAGTAAACAGTGTTTAATTAGCATAATGTTTGAACCCCTGATGTCTGTGTTATTTTCTAAATTGAATGAATACAGGTCAAAACCATAAGCCCGGTTAAATGTAAAATAGTTATGGGTGCAGCTGGGTTGTGTGTGTGTGTGTGCGCGCGCAATGTCCCTTTTAACGTGTCTATGTATATGGCACTGGCTGCCCTGTGACAGTAACACTAAATGTAATTTCATTGTGAATGTTTTACTCTGGGATTGGGAAACCCATTTTAGCACAGTACATTTTCAACCACTTCATATACTCTCTGAAACATCACACCCAAAGGTAGGCTACACAGTAACTCATCTGCAATCAAGAGCATGTGATGACAGATGAGACTCTTCTTCAGCCCTGTGTAATCTTCCCATTGTAACTGATTCGCCAGAATTGCCACTTTAAGAAACATAGAAATGAGCAGATTTCTCATCAGTGGGATAAAGTGTGAAATACTGTGTTCGCCAGAGGTGAAAGTTGGAGAAATGCACGACTCATTCATTATCTTGTCCACTCAACAGGCCCATCTTTGTGGCATGTACTATTTCTGTCTAAGACCCCGGCAACTAAGGTAATACTTTTCTGCAAATTAACAATTAAAGCTACAATCTGGGACTCATTTGAAAGAATAAAATGTTATTTGAACAAATTTGGAGGTGGTCTCCCTACTCTACCTTAGAGACATTTCGACCCTTATGTGTAGGACACCCACATGGTTATTTGAAGCAGATGGTGCAGTGGATTGGACACTTAAGCCCGTATCAGAGTGTACGGTGGAGAGCTATCCACCGCAAATTTGAGGTTGAAAGCTTTCCACCTCAAGTCAGAAGTGCAGTGCAGGCCATCATATTCACGGGCCCACGGTGAAGTCCTTTACCCCGTCTAGACCGGTTCAGGTCGACCAATCTGTGAACGGGGTGTAGAGCCTGTCTGTCTGATAGTAAAAACAGAGAGATGTGTTGGGACTCACGGTGGAAAGCTCTCCACCGTGAGGAATGATGTAACGGTGTAGTTTCATGACTCAAAAAGACTACACCGCGGTGTAAAGCCTTCCACCGCGGACCCGACTATGATACGGGCTTCAGGAGCTATATTCCATTAAAGAAATGTTTTTCAAAATAGTAGAAAATTGCAAAAGAGTTTAGGGATAAGGAAGGCATGGACAAAAAATATATAGTTCCTGGTGCACCACCAGCTTTTTTGTAGTTAGGACATTGTTGTAATTACCTCTCTCCATTGGGAGAAAACTGACATAAAATGTACAGATTGTACCTTAAACATTCTCATGTTTTAATGCTTTACGTTATGTCTTTTTTCTCGAAAGCACAATATAGCAAATGAGATGCTTTTACAAATAATTATTGTAATTATTTTCCTATCCCACACGTTTGATGGATAGTGTTCACTGTTCAGTCTTTGATTGTCTGATACCATCCTCCCTTGAATAAGCTGCATGTTAAACATGAACAGAATACCTGTAGTGACTAACGTATCTTTGTTTTTGGAATTCAAGAGCCATTCAGGACAATGGGATTACGCATGTAGATGAAACGACTCCCCTTCTGAATGGAGAAATCCAACATGATGGAGAACCAGGCGGTGAAACTCCCCGTCCACAATAAGAGTAGCAAAATGCCTTTTTATAAATATAACTGTTCCTCATGTACGATAATTGTATGTATGCATATATGGGTTGCAATTATTTTTACTTGCCTTGCATAAGGTTTGTTATTTATTACTATTATATGTATTCATATTCTGAATGTAATTCTGAGTAAGCATAATATGCTCACCATTAAGTCTTGCATTTATCAATAGAATAGCTGTAGAGCAAATTGCTATTGGTTTTAAAACAAATAAATCAAAGACTAATTTATACCCTGTGATGTAGTAATCAACAAATATTGTTTTCAGCCTCAATTAATTCATTCATTCTCAATTCAGTCAAAACTTGAAACATAAAGGGCATTCACATTCCAGATTACTATGTAAATATATCCCTATTATCATGCAACGGTTGACACTAGATTAATGCCCAGTAGCTTTTCACATGACTTGGATTACCCCTTAAACTGCACATGCCATAGAGCCGGTGACTGGATTCATGGCTACAGAACATAACAATTGGAAGGTGGTCACCTTCCAATTGTGTTAATTTTATTTGTGAGACATTGCTTTTCACAAATGAACTTTATTTGATTTATGGCAGAACTTTGGTCTACAGGTTCTGTTAACTCTCCAATACTGTTATATGGCCCTAATTTGTTGTTACGATGGGTCATTCGTCAAACAACGGTCTCGTTTTTCAGTTGTTTCCGGTTGTCTACTGTTGGTATGATGGACTTTTTACTTTATAGTAGCTCTAGCGTCATTCCCTTGAGAGGACACTGCACATTGTACAAAATATAGCAGCATGGTAACATCCTTCTTGTGTATGCCTTTTTCACACTACCTTGTGCCATATACAGTCAACTACTTGAAGACAATTTTGTTCTGTGATGTAAACTGATTTGAATTCATATAAAATGTAAAAGACAAGTGTTGTCTATGAATCATGAATAGTCTCGTATTCCTTCTCATGCCATCATTTTCCTGCCCAAACAATTGTCAAGGTTTGCAGTCAACTGAACCCACAGGTTCTCAACCTGTGGGTCGGGACCCTCAGGGGGTCCCCAGATGACAGTGAAGTGACAAGACCTTTTCAATACCTCGAAAAGAAAGATTACTGCATCAAAAGTAATCAACAATACTATAAAAAGTGGTTAAATATTGGCCACATTTTCAAATAATATAAGAGGCAAACGTTTAGAGAATAGACGATCTACAAGCTCAACGCCTCTCAGCATGAGGCATTGTGAGCTTGTAGATCTGCAATTTTCTCTATATTCATATGTGGAACAGAATCAAACTAAATGCAATGCCTCAACTCAAATTTGATTATTTTAGGGGATCGTGGTCTGAAAAGGTTGAGAACCACTGGCATAAATGACAAGTTCAAAACATCAATAAGGCCAACAAAACAGTTGCTTTTACAAATCAGGCAAAGATATTAATGACATCAGCAATTGGATTTACAGTAAGGAACTAACAAATCACACTTGGCAACCCATGTGAATTAATTTGAACTTTCTTTCTTAAAATACACCTACATACTTTCATGTGTCTCATCTATTGTCTGTAAAAAAGTTACAAAAAGACAAACTCCATATTAACTATAAAAATAAAAAATATAAAACATGGCAAAATTACAATCCGCAGGATTATACAATTCTCTATCTGACAAAATTACTTTTTACTGTACATGGTTTTATATTCTTTATAAAGTGCAAAACAGAACCAGGATATACTGGCTGGACTGTATAGTATATCGTTGCTGTCGGGCAGAAACTTTGTATCTTCATATTTACATTTTTATGATATAAATTAATGCCCTACTTTGTCGTACAACAGTAAGGAAAATAGCCGATCTACAAGCTGGGGATGCGATTCATGGGCTTGTAGATCCGATTTTGATATTTTTGAAAACGTATTTAACCAAAGTGGACCGTAGCATAGAAGAAACTCAGAGGATAATCATGTGAGGGTTCAAGGTTTAGGTATCGGGTTCAAAGGCTCCATTAGACCGTCCTGTTGGCCTCTTTGGGAGAGGTCTGTCTGTTGATCTCGCTCTCCTCCTGGTGCTCAGTGACCCTGAGGCATCTGGATCTGAAGATGTGGCCTGAGAGGGAGGTGATGGCGGCACTCCAAGCCTTTTCACCTTCTTTTTCCTTTTACCTCTGGTTGAAATCCAAAAGTGAAGGAAGGTTAATAACTAAGTGCCAGGATGTCCTGGGCAAATAAGAAGTTGAAGGGTGCTATTTGATGATGTTTAGAACTCAATATTTCTAAAATAAGCTATTCATTGTCTAGAAATGACAATGTTGTACTTTAGGTCACTTTTAAAAGCAGGTATCTTTATATGGGTAAAGTTCGATGTCTCAATATGGGAGGAAAGGCTTGCCGTTTTCTAATCTGGAAATACATGAGGTCCAAGTTTTTTTTTTCTCTCTGACCTGCCAAATAAGAAAATTGAAGTGCAAATGTGCTGTGATTCAGAATTTACAGACAGAGGCTATCATCAAAGCAACAGCTAAGGGGCTTACTTGTTATCACTCAACTCTGGGTCAGTATCTTGCTCGGAAAGAAACTTCAGTTCACCAGATGCACTAATGGCAGCAGTCACCTTGGAGACAATAACGTGAAAACATGAGAGCATGAAGAAAATGTAGCATGCATCAGACAAGCTCTGATGGTCATATGCATGATGTTGCTAACCCATCCCAATTATCGTTCAGTTATTCATTTTGTTGCAGTAAGTATTTATTTAGAATGCTGCAAAGAAAACCAGTAGACAGAAAAACAAACAAAACAAATATGGTGGAATATAGATACAGTACATAGAGAATGCATACAAACAATGCTACCCACCAATATCTACAGAAAACACCACCATACAACTATTACGTCAATTAATTTACAGTTCTCAGTACCACATTATCCATGCCAAAGGATCAGTTGACTCAATACATTCTATTTCTTACCTTGGTTGGTGTTGATCTCTCAACATTCCCCTCGGACTGAGAAGCCTCATCGTCAAGATCTCCTGCAAAGGACAGAAAATACCTCATCATCTGGGGCCACATCCATAGAGATACATACATACAGCATCCATAGTCTGTCATACAGTATCCACAGATCCATACAGCATAAACAGAGATACATACAGCCCCCAAAGACATACATACAACATCCACATGGTCTGTCACTCACTTTCCCCGGCTACATAAGAAGCTGGGAAATAACCCTGTTGTCCGTTGGCCAGACTTCCAAACCACCAGTTGTCGTTGTCTTTGTACAGCACATGGATGACGTCGCCACGGTTCACGGTCAGTTCGTCGGACCGGTTGGCACTGTAGTCATACAGCGAGACGACCTGAGGGTGAACAAGAGAGAGGTAGAGGATTTTAGTAGCATGTCAGGGTGAAACAGAACGCGTGGGATTAGGCAAATGGTACGTACCGTTTGCTGAACCGTGGTGGGTTCTGTTCCCAGACGGTTGGCTGGGGAAGCATGATCATGGAGGCTCTGATGGGAAAAAAATTAGCACTTGTTAAACCAAGTGGTTTGTATGGTGGAATCACACTGTTCAGTAGATAGTATAGCACCTATGAGAGTGTACAAATGTCAATTTTTGTTAGATTTGTACACTCTCCCAGAGTTACAAATAGATAAATTAACACAGTGTAGCCATACTCCATCCATTAAGATATACAGGACCACATTGAAGGTGTCGTTAAGCATTCTGGGAAATAAGTACGATAATATTAGTAATATTAAAATTGATTAAAATTAAATTGCAATAGCAGCCTTACCGCCTGTTGTCTGAGAGAGGTGGCCCTTTTTAGACGCTGACCAACCGGACTGAAGCCACCTGTAAACACAACAGAAACAACGAGAGAAAAAAAAAAAAAAACAAGACAAACTTTGAACATTCCAGTTGACACGACAACAACAAAAATGTTTGACAGCATTTGCAGTGATCACCTACGGACACTTGTGAATATTACAAGAGGTCCTTCTTTGTCTCTCTCAATGGTGTACATGCTTCTTGAGATGCTAATCCACAATACTGGTGCTAGGAAAAGCTGTTGTGCTTTGTTGGCAGAATTCCCTGTCATCTCTGCATTAGGTGGTCCTAAGCTCATTTGTGTAAGCCTACTAAGACTTTTTAGATTTTCACAAATATTTGACCTTATACCTCAGCATATTAATTTGCACAAACAAACCTCTTGTGAACCATGCTCTATGGCATAATATGATTTAGTGCTAAATGTATAATGTATATGTGCAGATATGTATAATAGAGTGAGATAGCGGTGTAAACTGTCTGTAATGTAGGGGCATTGTCACCTTGAATGAGCGGTTCAGCCAGTAGGCCCATTACCATGCACATCCTTGTTAGTAAGGTATTAACTAAGTTAAAATGCTCTTGCACCAGTACCAGTACCAGTGTAAAGTCATTATAGGCATTTTTTGAATGACTAAAACAGGGAGGTTGTTAATGTCCTTGACATTAACAGTGATTCGGATTTTATGACTATGTTTATATTATTATGGCTGCTAAAATGTGGAACCAGAACAAAATAATAGTACAATAGAGCAGTGAAGGTATGACGTGACTCGCTCATCCCCCGGTTCACGGAAGTAATTTCTCTATGGAAAATAACATTGGGTCATCTTAAAATCGTCTCATATAAGCATTGTGGTCCAAAAATAAACAAACGGTTTGCGCAATATTGTCGGGGAGGTGGCTCTGTATGGTTTATGGTAGTCAGTCACTCATATTTGATAAAGTCTGTTTCTAGCAAAAATATAACTAATTCGGCGACAGTAACATTAGCGTTTTCTCACCATCAGTTGATTCTTCATAATTATCCATATGAGTCAAACCGCTTAGATCATTTGTTTATGTTTGGAACACAGTTCTTATATGACGCGATATAAAAAAAGTCTATGGGAATTCAGAATGGGGAAAAAAAACGTGAACCAGGTAGGATGGGTAAATGACATCAAACATCACTGCTCTATTATGAAGCCTTGAACCATTGAGCACACATGTGCTCAGACAACAGTCTAGTGCTGCATTCTAGTGGCTCCAAAAGCTCCAAAAGGACAGAGTGTGGTCAGCTACATTGCTCACGAGTTGGCATTGAAGTGTTGCTCAAGCCATACTGTAAATGGAAATGGTAGGGTTAAATTTCACAGGGAAACTTAGTTTTTCTTCCTTTCATGGAGTGAAGCAGGAATTGTGGAGAGACAGAGAAAGCAGCGGAAATGGTGAAACAAAAACATGCTTGATTGACACAACTGCGTCATCAGAGAGCAGAAAAAAGTTGAAGCCGGCTCAATGTATATCATGCCTGTCACGCAAGTTTGTAGCTTTATGTTGCTAGCTTACATTGAAAGTGGCTTGCAGCCTGTTGCTTTGTCGCTGCTAGTGTGAACGCAGCCTCGCAGCAAACAATGACTTGGCTGTATTTCCTCAGAGGAAAACAATGCATACTTACGGCTCTGGGTGCCCAGGGATGCCAGGGGGACAAGCGGCTCTGCCACAGAGCCAGAAGAAAGCTGCATCTTGGAGTGAGGAGACAGAAGAGGTAGCAAGGTGCTTGGTCCCATCTGAAGAGGGATGAATCAAGTTACATGGCTGTGTGTATGCATATAAGGATATGAATAATCCTTCAGAAGAACAAAGTCAATCAGACGTGTTAAAAAGTTGAGGTACAAAACTCCACTTAAGTGATTTACCCAAGACACAATTTTATACCGTAGTACCACAAGGGCTGCTTAATTAATAACCTAAGAGGTTCAAGGTTGTGCTTTATTGTTACACTTCGGCCGCCTGGGTGACAGCAGACTTTAAATAGCGGGATAAGATGACAAGATACAAGATACTCACTGTGGCAGTGTCCAAAGTGAGACTCCTCCCTATCTGAGTCATAGCAACTTTGTCTAGACACCAGAAACACAAAGCATATGAGATTGTCTCTTCAGTACTAAGCAAACACATGGTATGTATAAGTCAGCATAATGTGGTCATGACCTTTTCATAGCAAACAGAAGACTCCTGCCTCAAATACATACCTTGTTCATTAAAGTATTCAGGAGTCTGAGAACGTTGACGTGGCTCCTAGAAAGGGTTTGAAAGGGTTCCAAGATTAACAGCATAATAATAATAATACATCAGACTTATATAGCACTTTTCTTGGTACCCAAGTCTGTTGACGAGTTAAATAAGAATTTGGAACTACTCTACGGTCATTGGTTCTTAATGTGGGGTTATTGTTTGCTGCTGTGAATAAAGTTTGGAGCATCAAAAGTGAGTTGTGAGACCCCTTTTTCATTAATACTGTAGGTCCTTACTATTACACTTACTATTTTTATGCATTCGATCATCGATGTATTCGTGTTGATGTATTGAGATTTGGTCTATAGCCCTATTCTGGATTAAGAGCGTCTAAATTGTAAATTGTCCTTTTAGGGGTCCAAGAGGGTCTCCAGCTAAATGATAGATAGTTAGAAGAATAGAAGAACCAAATGGACCCTTCCTTATTATTATAATTACATCCAAAGATTCTTCGCCTTCATTCACTTTTGGTGAATGTAGCGTTGGCCAGGAGTAGTTGATGTCATCAGGTGGTTACCAAAGTCATCGGGTGTTTCGACCCTTAACCACAACACCCTCCCAATGGCGGGTCGGCAGTGGAGGCCAAATCACTGCCCATTTCCCCCTCCTGGCTTCCAGCCATGCTCCTCTCTCCTGCTCCATAACCAGCAAGAGACTCTTTCTGCTGCCTCCCCCATCCTGCGAGCTGCTGTCTTTCTCTCCCTCCCTGTCATCCCAACGGCTGTGAGCATCCTCCACACTGAATGGGCAGGGAATCCTCTACAGCCGACCTCGACTGGGAACAGCCATGCCATCACCAATATATCAGACAACAGTCAAACAAATATTCAGTGGAAGCAAGGTGACTACTCACAAGCATTGAGTCTAGTTTGTCTTTCACACGCTGCATCTTCAATGACATCCTTGCTGCTTGGGTGTACTGATCTATGGAGGAAGAGGCAGAGGTGTCCTGGAACACCATGGCCTCGGATGGGTTCTTGGAGGTTTTGGTATCCGACGAGTTGTTCCCGTTCAGCACTTTCATATTCTGAACCTCCAGCTGGGAGACTGCACAGAATAGGCAAGAATGATTAGGAGAGACAGTAAAGAATCTCATTACAGAGAGAATTACAGTAATAAAAAAGATCATATAAATACCCAAAGGAGCAATGAAAATATATTAAATCAGAGCTCATGGGTGGTAGGTATCTGAAAAACTATTATCATTTAGGTCATCTTACATTAGTGTTCTGACAAAAGAACACCAACGTAAGAAAATTCAAAATAACAGACAGAACAGAACAAATCCGAATCAAACAAAAACGGAATCAATCATCAACAAAAATATGCCAACCTTTGTGGTCGTACAGGTAGATGTGGATGGGCTGGCTCTGACCGAAGGCACAGAAGGCCACCATGTTCTCGTGAGGGTGGAACGCCACGCAGCGGAGCGCAGTGGGGTAACACAGCTCCGAATACACCGCCAACTGGTCACCTGGGAAACCAGACAAGACATCCAGCAGGCTGTATAGCACCCCTCCCTCCCCACGACACACACACACACACACACACGCAATACACACATACGCTGTGTGTAGAATAATGTCAGACCTCTTCAACAAGAGAAGAACATCCTCACCAGTTTCGGCGTTCCAAACGTAGGCCATCCCGTCCTCGCTGCCGGAGAAGATGAAGCTCCCACAAGGAGTGAAGGTACTGTAGATACGCTCTCTGTAGTTTGTGGCACCAGAATACTTCTTCATCGCCAAGCTGTTAAAACAGACAAAATAAATAAAGAACAAAACATGAAACGGATATCCCCACTTTACATACTTGTATTGTAATAAATGATCACATGATACATAGATTATAGGTAGGTGAAGCATTAATACATAAATAACTTAATCAAATAATAATTTGATATACAGTACATGTACTGTATACACACAGCAAAAGTATACAGTATTTACATTCTCAGATCCATCACCCTAAGGACACTGTCTTTGGCATGGATGAGAAGACGTCGTCCATTTGGATGTACCTCCAACATGTTGATGGGAATGCCGCTCAGGTCTCTCTCATCAATTCTCTGAGAGGAGATGACAGGGGAATGTTCAACTTTGCTTATAAGTATAGGAAACAAGACAACACCCGTTTGTTCTTTTCCATTACCTTCTCTATGCACCAGTGACGACATGGCTGCCGCTGCTTGCTCTCACTCAGTGAGGTTTTCCACACAATGATGAGACCGCTGTTGTCTGCCGTGAACATTCTCCGCCCTGAATGAAATTGGAAATGTATTACAAAAATGCGACTTCTCAGAAGATAAACGGATGCTACATAAGAGTTTGTTTCCAAAAGACTATAATCTTACATTCTAAAATGTAGTAAATTCAGTCTATAGATGCAATTTATTTCAACATACTGTAACTGTAACACTTTAATTCCTGTATGAAATAAGCATATCGTCACTGTCGGGCAGAAACTTCATATCTCCAAGTTTCAAATTTGTACGTTTTTCGCTAAGTAAAGCCCTGCTTCACCATACAAGGTTGTCGCACAAAAGTAGTGAAAACAGCAGATCTACAAGCACACAACGCCTCACGGTGCGAGGCGTTGTGTGCTTGTAGATCTGCTGTTTTCACTTGTTTAAATCATTTTTAAAATGATAAATACAAAACAAATGGTTTTGGACATACAAGGTTTCCACCCGACAACGACGATATATTGCCTATGTATGATGTCAACTTTTTATATGCTGCAAAAGCGCACCTTCACAGTCGAAGCAAGCCGTGTTGATGAAACTGCTGTGACCCTCGAACTCCTGGAGCAGCTGGCCGTTGACGTCATGAACATCCAGCCTCCAGACGCGCACCAGACAGTCATAACCCCCTGTCACTACCAGGTTCTTGGCCATGGGGTGGAACTGAGCGCAATACACAAACTTCGGGTGGGGGAGCACCTTCTGAGCTATACCAAGGAGCTCCTCCACATTCCATATTCTATGCCGGAAAGAAGGCAGTAAAACATTATTAACAATAAATACAGTGATATTTATATTATACAAAAAGATGAATAGAGACACAGTTTGAGACAAACATTCAGCAGAGGGAGATATCTACATCTAAAGGCACTACAAGAAGATGATGATCAATACAACAAGGACAAGAGCTCCCTCTAGAGGTACTATGAAAATTATCCATCATAAAAGTCTATGAAAGTCATCCATTATCCAGTTCCAAGATATCATTTGTTTTGACCACTATTACAGTACAAGTGTCTTGTGTTCCAGTGTGTCAATATTACTGATCCATTTAGCTGATATATAGTATTATAGTACCTGACAGTGCCATCAGAGGAAGCAGACAGGAGGCTCCGGTCATCTCTGGACCAGCAGAGATCATATACAATGCTGAGATGTCCATTGAACGCAGCCAAAACCTTGCCAGAGGGAATCTCATAGACTGAAAAAACAACAGGCTTAATTAACACCTTATGATAGATATCTAGATAAATGTAACTATTACTTTGTTTCTAAAGTAACCAGAAGGTCATGTCATTGGCATAGTGCCGTGTCAGGGTTTATATTCTAAGCTTTGGGTCAACTGTAGAGTGAGGCACTCCCTCACCTGTCACCAGAATGTCGTGTCCTGTCATTCAGATTGTTCCTGACTGAAGCCTTACATGGATGTACTCTGATTTACCCCTTCTGCTATTCCTGTAATCCTGCTCTATATAAGTGTGACGGTGCCCAGGGAAAGGAGCGACACTTGCACGTGTGTTGTCTCAGAAGCTCTTGATATGCTGTTAAATAAATATTGTATTCACTATCACTCCACCCTTATGGAAATTCAATTATTATATTAGTACAGTATGATGTTTGAAAAATTCTACAACAACCTTTACTGGGAATGTATTAATGATTAAACATTATTTGTTGATTGTTTTTACAATCATTATCCATATGCTTCATTGCTTCTCTAATCACTCACCTTCCTTCTACAAGTATAGATAAATAATTAGAATATTTTGGTAGAATAAAAAAAAATGCCTGCAAGTTGTTAGTCTTGCTCAGCCTGGGGAAATCTAAATTGAATGTAAGGGATTGAACAACGGTGGAGAAAACCAAACAAACCTACACCCACGTCTTTAAAAATGAATACTGATACCATACAATATAAAGGATGCCATAAAGTCTGTGCATTGCTTCTACAATCCTGTTAGTATTATCCCTAGTGCTGCTCACAAACAGTTTATCAATCATCACAGTTGTAAATTATCTGCTATTTTAGCCACAGAACACATCAGGCTTCATTTAGCTGGGGTTTTCCAAGCGGAGTGATTAGCTAAGCCCTGTGAGGACTAAGAAGGAGCATCAGAGCATGACAAGTTCTGCTTACCTATGACAGGGAAAGCATCTCTGTCAGCGCAGGCAGCAGCCAGTGTCGTGCCGTCGTGAGAGAAACGCACTGTGAAGCATCCCATCTGACCGCCGCGGAACGACAACACAGGCTTGTTGGGAATCCGACAGATCTTTAACATAAAAAGACAAAACAAAACAAGACATTTATGAATTTCACTAAATTATATATATATATATATATATATATATATATATATATATATATATATATATATATATATATATATATATATATATTCAAAAATGTGCACACATTTTCATGATATTTCAAAAATAGCAGAGCTACAAGCTCATAGCACGGTACTATGAGCTTGTAGATCTGCTATTTTTGAATAACTAAGTATACAAATATATAAAATAATGGTTGAAGTGGTTAAAATCTGAACACAGATGCGTTCCAGCCCAGGTCTAAATGTGTTCATTTAAAAACACTGTTAAATGAACAACTACCACAGCAGACCTTCCAGTTAGTAATCTGAGCGCCACCAACCTGTCCAGGCATCCTGCTCCATTTCAGGACAGAGGGTTTGCTGTCTAGAGGCGGTATCAAGCTTCTCCTGGTGACCTCACTCTGGAGTTCACTGTATGAGGTGGTGCCTCTCTCCTCCTGCAGCGCCATCATGGAGCGCATGCAGGGATCCACCTGGGGAACACATGTTAAATCAGCTTCCACATAATACTTACGGTAGCATTGACTGTTTGTTTGGCACTGTATCGATAAGTTGTGCTTTAAGTATTGCTATTTGCTTTTTAAGTATTACTATTACACTTATGAGTGTTGACTGTTTTGCCACTTTATGTATATATTCCTCTTTCTCTTTTTTTGGTGTACCTTGCTCATTTACCGTGTACGCTGTACATTTTCTTTTCATACTTCCCTGTAACATTGTAAATAACCTTAAACTGCTGTGCTGCCTCTGGGTGACTGAGTTTCCCCCTTGGGATAATAAAGGTATCTATCTATTTATCTAGTAGCTCACTAATTGCTTGACATCAGATTTTTATACCACAATGTCTGAAAGGGATGTTACGATAACATTGTAACAACATTGTCAGCTGCAGTGGCCATGTACAGTAGACTTTTATCAAAGAAACCGAGCCATAGTGTTGCATGTTCTTGTTATTAGATGGTGTTTATAATGCTTGCGACAATTTCTGGAACAGTTCAACATATTGTGTGTTTTATGGTATACTCTTAAATCATTAAAGATAATTAGTTAAATAAAGATGTAGTTTTAACAAAAAACAAACTTACATGTTCTGGAAGTTTGATGCCCTTCACGGTAATGTAAAGTGTGGATGCATATCTGCTCCGGGGGTATTTTCTCCACCAGTCTACGACTTCAATAGATTTTGTTAGTTTTTTTGCCCGGGCTGGGGGACAGAATAGCTGGAGCCGAACTTTACTGTCAATGTTGAGCACTCCATTAGTGCCTACAAGCTGAAAGATAAGAGATGAAGATCACATAAGCATTCAAAAAGACAAACTAAGGAAAAACTAAGTGGAAATTATAGTGTTTATTTACAGTGACCAGTCAACATGTTTTACCTTCAGAAATGCCCACGCAATTTTTCTGAATCCTCGTTCATGTTTGTCAACATCAATGTTCGCTCTTGCTTCCTCCATAGTCATGAAATCAATCACCTGTAACAGATTTTTAAAAATATATAAATTCAAATATACTTGCTCAGGCTGTATTTACCATTGCATATAAGTTCATCATTTCCCAAATACATTACCTTTAATTTGTCAAATACATACAATGTGTCATGTGGAGTGTTAGTTAGAGCTTGTGACAATACTGTAAACCTGATTTGAAAAGTTGAACTGCTAGTCATGGCTACAGCAGGACACTGTGGTTGTGCTTGCACTCTGATGTCAATACTGATGCAAAGTAAGTGTGCATGCACAACCTCACAAATCTTACCTGGGTAAGTAAAAGTTGAAGACTTTACCTTACTGAAGCTTACCTCAAAAAAGAGTATAACTCTGGGGCTAGTGTCATCGTCTTGGAGGAAGTAACCAAAGCGCTCATTAAAGATGATCTGCTCTTCCCACTCAGGAACGGTTGATTTGTTCTTTTTGAAGTCAAAGGGTTGTGTCATGATGGGAAGAATATGCTCAACATTTTCCTGCTCATAATAGGAGATGACTGGCCGATGGCTGAAAAGAAGGACAAAGCTTTTCAAGTAATTGGAAACTGCACAGGCAATGGGAAGCAAATGGGGAGCAAACTTTAAGGAGTAGTTACTAGTTCATCCTCAAAATTACTTTTCACGCCATGGAGACTTGAGTTCAATAATATTCTTTGGTTTTTAAGACAATAATTTAATTACAATAACGCCCTTTTCCGGAATCAACGGTGGTAAATTTACTATAATCAAAGATTTCTCTTGGGAATGCGACAATTACAAAACTATATTATTGAACTTGAGTCTCCATGGCGTGAATAATCAATAGAAAAAAAGTATTTGGGGGGTGAACTACTCCTTTAATGCCAGCCAGTGTCTCCTCAATATTTATTCACGAAGGGTGCACTACATCAGCAACAATACTGCCACTGCTGCATAAAATTAAAGAGGAAACCACAAATAACAATAAAGCAGCATGTAGATTCTTACCAGTCCTCTTTCTTCACATACTGTCCAGTGGTTTCATCGATGACATGGACCTTGACCATGGGATGTGATATGAGTAAGTCAGTCTTAAGGCGGTCTGTCCTATGGATGTACACTGCCAGCACCAGGTTCTCATCAAATGTTGGTTTCTTTGGCACATCTGCCTCTGTTTCACTGTCACCCTTGATGACTGAGAATGGGAGAGTAAGTGCTGAAAATCATCCACCTGCTATGTGTTGATATATTTATGCCAAATACTATGATGATAATCAGTTGTACATTACCTTGTTTTCTTTTCGTTTTCTTCTTTCCTTTGGATTCAGCTTTGTTCTCTGCATTAGCATCCTGCTCTACAAGCTCCTCTTCCTCCCTGATGAGCAAAAGAGAGTCAAGTTCCTTTAAACAGTTAACTCCCATTCTGCTGAAAATCTGAGGCTACAACAGGGTTCCCACACATTTGTAACAACGCATTTTCCATAACTTCTCCAAACTATTTTACCCCATGTCCAGACCTACAGTATAGCAATGGTGCAATAATGAGGCTCTTACACATGTGTGCCATCAATGCCCCTCGAGTAGACAGACTCGAGCAAAGGCATCACAAAGAACAGATCTACAAACTAACAACATTATTATGTTTTATTGCATACATTTGGCCAGACGTCTTTCACGTAATGCGAGACATGTTTTGGGTCTTTACAGGACTGAATAACAGTTTATTGAATTTCAAAACATTTCCAGGAATGTTATGACCGTGGGAACCCTGCTACAATAACCAACTGTGACAGAGACAAAAAAAAGGCATGAATTTGGTTAGGCTGCCTATAATCCAGTATTTTCCCTGCCAAGTGTGCCAACAAATAACCAAGTTACAGAGAAATTCTAAAGGAGCTTTCACCAATGTTACAGTAGATAGTAGATACCATAAATATTTGTTTTGATTTTCAGGCTCATAAAGTCCCTCCAACCCACGAGATAAAATCTTGATGAATTTACTTTACGCACCTCATTTCTGACTCTGTGTTGACCGACTTCGTCTTCTTCTTTTTCTTCTTCCCCACATCATTATTCAAAACTATGTCTTGGGAGGCGGTGTTCTTGTCTCCTTTTTTCGTGGACCGTTCCTCCTCCACCTGCGCTATCTGGAGCTGGTATTCACGCAGCAGCTCATCCTCAGCATCCACTGCCACCTGTCTCTCCGATTCACCTTTGTCCTTCCCTTTTCTACTCTTTCTCTTCGATGCTGCTCCAGCTGCATCATCTGGCACGACGGTGACCTCTGACCTGGAAGCGTCAGCGTCCTCCGCGAGGTCATTCTGAAAGTTACCTGGTGTGTCCTCCTGGACAGGGGGTGAAGGAAGTGCCCTCCTGCTCTTCTTCTTGCCCTTAGATGGCTGAGTGTCTTCTGCGTTCCTGCTGACGTCCTTAGCCTTCTCTGCTTTCTCTCTCCCTCTACGCGTGTTGTCGGTGAAGCGAGGGCTGCCCTGCTCATACGTGTTTTGAATGGTAGTCTCATCCTCCTCTGTGTCTTTCTCAACGTTGAGACTGGGTTTCAGAGTCTGGAGCTGAGAAAGGACAAAGACAAAGAAGGATGAGTAGGAGGAATATGGCGTTGTGAGCACTTTTGTTGACTAAAGTGGGGATTCTGCCCAGGAATCTTGTTCTTTGATTTACTTTTTTGATCACCATTGTTTCCATGCTATCCCCAGACAGGTAATTGTCAAGAATACAGCACAAATAGGTAATCTCTTTCTTGCTAGAGATTTCTGTGTCATCAACTTTGACCTTGAAATCGTTTACATTTATCTCACTCAGAGAATGTCTGGTCCCAAAAAGAATGGATTCTGTTTTACCAAGGTGTAGAGACAGTTTGTTATCAGTAAGCCAAGTATGAATTTTGGTGACTTCTGAGCTGAGAGCTTCCTCAGCCTGCAATTTGTTCTCTCCCGAGATCAGGAGTGCTGAGTCATCAGCGAACAGAAACAGTTTGCAGTTACAGGCTGCATTCATGTCGTTAATATAAAGGAGGAACAGTAACGGCCCTAGAAGAATGCTTCCTTGAGGAACCTCTGCAGTTCACCAGGAGGGACAAGGACATGGTTCCGTTGAGGTCAACCATTTGTTCTCTTCCCTCCAGGTAGGATTTCATCCAGTCTACTGATGTGTTATCAAAACCAATCGCCCTTAGTTTATTCAGTAGAATTGAATGGTTTACTGTGTCGAAAGCCTTTTGGAGGTCCAGCATGACCATGCCACAGTATTTGCCCGAGTCTACTTCAGTTTGATGTAGTCTGTCAGGTACAGTAGGCATGTGTCAGTGGAGTGGGATGTTCTGAAGATATGATGTTTTGTGCTATATGGTTATGTGTTGCTTTTTATTGTTGTTTTTTTACAGACTTGTGAGGATAAATATCCCTTCAGGGACAATAAACAATATTATTATGTATTATTACCACAATGCTCTCCTGATGTTCTGAACTTTTCTTTTTCGACTTTTTCTTCTCTGTTGGAGGGTTAGTGTACTTCTTGAGGACCTCATTGAATGTATCCCTGGTCTTTGCACGGGCTTCACTCACACCTGCAGAAAGAAAGCCTTCAGTAAACACCATGAGCTGACATGTGGCTTGTACATTATTCTGCAGTTGTGTTTGCATATATGCGTGCGTTTGTTTGTAAAGCTAGGGACTCACCTGCAGGCATTCTCAGGCAACGAAATTAATCTCATTCTGTAGAATATACGACTCATCCAAAGTGACTCTTCCGTTATAAAATACTGAAAAAGAATACTCTCAGCTCAGCTATAAAAGTTAGTATAGAAGATGGCACTACGCCACTCTAAAAGCCAAAAAGTACAAGCATAATTACAGCATGTCGTTTGCCTTGGACAAAATACGGTAACCTTAGTTGAGATTAGCTTTGCTAATGTTTACTCGGGGAACGTTACTTAGCTTGCTAGCTAAATTTGCCGATTATAGTGTGCCAATCCAGGGCAGGCTAACAACATCAAGTATTTATATTTAGCGATAGGCATACACTTTTATGGAAAGGACTAGAATATCGAAAACCCAAAACAAACGATAGCATAATACTTTGAAAGGCAACCTAACCCTACAGTCAGTAAGTTCCTAGCCTGCAGTGATTGGGTTCATCATTTGTGCTCTGCTCTGCTCTCACCAACGACGCCGCGACGGTTTCCATGTCAACAACAAAGCCCTGTGACGTGACGTCAGGCTTCAATGGTACGTAGTTCGTCTCAGTTCGGTGGTTCTCAACCTGTGGGTCGGGACCCCCAGGGGGTCCCCAAATTATTTTGGGGGGGTCCCCAGATGATTAACTCAATGTACAGTGCAACATTTGTTTTATCACTCAACAGTAAACAAACCAACATAAGGTTTAAGCGTATAGAGGGTATCTCTATCTGCACATTTCTAAAGTGACAATTTAAGGACTTTTTAATACCTCTAAAATGGCAAATTAAATATTGGCAAAATTGTCAAATATTAGAGTAGGCTATGAAATTGTGAAAATATCAGATCTTCAGAGATTATCAGGTCAGATCTTCCCCCCAGATCTGATTTTTCACAATAGAACCGTGTTATACACAATGTAATGCCTCAACTCTCAGTGCTTGTCAGGGTGTGGGGGTCCCCAGTTAAAATGTGATTTTTGGGGTGGTCACGTCGCGGCCTTTTGTTTTTCTTTACATATCTACTGCATAGTACTGTGTTCTATTTGTCTGTCATTCAATGTTATATGAGATAGACTACTTCAATGGTTTCCAGTGGAAATAAGCTTAGTCTTTTCATGGATCTCCTTTTAGTAGACCTTGTACCTTTTCCTATGCAAACTTCTAATAAAGTCTTCAATCAATCAATCAATCAATCAATCTTCAATCAATCAATCAAAAGGTAGGTAGGTAGCAGTAGGCGTGGTTTACTAGTGCCACTAAAAATCTCCCATTAATTTCCACCCATAGACTTTTACAAAAATATTGATATCAATTAAATTAAGCTTAGAATCAAGCCATCCAGGATCCTGGGGCATCAAAAGTTATGATTCACCAGGATCCTGGATGGCTTGAATGAGCTTAAAAAAATGTTATAAATGTTTTTGTAAAAGTCTATAAATTAAAGCAAACCACGCCCAATGCTATGACATGTAGGCGTGTCTGTCTTTGTGCAGGTGCTCTTGTATTCTTGCCAACAACACACACTTATCGAACATACCGTACATTCATTGTACGGGTAGTCATGGCCTCTGAGCTTTGTGGAAGGTGTGCACAGTTGCTCCGAGCCTTTGTTGCTAATTTCAAGAAATTTTGCACAGACTTTGAACAAAAGATAAGGGACCTGGTCAGAGATCTTTCCCGATGCACCTGTCTGAAGAGAGCAACTTCTCTCAACCGCCAAAGGAAGAAAGAGAAAACTACAGATGAGCTCACGTTATTACATCTCCTGGAAAATGGTATTTACGAGAAGGATTTAGTAGAACATACAGTAGGCCTATATTGTGGGTGTTTCTGTTTTATGTTTAGGTAGGCCTACTTGTTTTCTTTTTCTCTTTTCTTTTTTTATTGATGAGATCTTTGACAAGTAGACTAGCTAATAGGCCTATCTAAAACGTCTTTAGTGTTAACCAGGCTATATTACTAGTTAAAAGAGCATTATTCTTTTAGTTGTTTATTTTGTGTACTTTATTGGGTTAGCCTTGATGACTAGAATAGCTGTAGTGTATACATCTTATTTATTATTGCTAAACATTTACAAAAAAAAAAAAAAAAAAAAAAAACAGTATTAAAATAATAATGTGTAGTTTTACATATGGCAATCCTCAGTCTTGATGGAAAAAGTAAGATTTTCTCAGCTCGAGCTGAGAAAATCTGTCCTACTCGAATGATCATTCGAGTAGGACAGACTGTTCTTGACAATTTGTGCAATTTTTGGAAGTCATTATTCACAATTCTATCTCTTCACAGATCAAGAAACCCCAGCAGTCAGTCAAGAATGTCTGCAAGCACTGAAAAGACTTTCAACCTCAGATGACAGTGAACTACAACAGGCTGCTTCCTTGTTTTACTTACAAGTTAGTCAACAATGTGAGTAGATAGACACATTTGTATGTGAATTCTCACATTCTGCATGTGCTGAGCGGTTGTAAAATGTAACTTATTGTTTGCACCTGAGGTTTCTTAGGCATCATATTACCCATTGTTGTAGTGATGTACTCCTGACGACTGTTGTGACCAGTATTATGCAAATGTATAACTGATTGCTTCTCATAAGGATAGAACATTCTTAGGTTGTGTTTTGGGATGATGTTGTAAACATGAGAGAAAAATAGCCTAATAGATTTACTTTAGTGAAACGTTACAATATGCATTATTATGATAACATTTAAATTAAAATGAATTGTACTGTACAAAAAAAGAGATTACATCTATTCTTACGCAAATGTATCCACACCACATAGGCACATGCAGTCTACCTTTCAGTGGGGGGTGTGGGTTAGTGGCTTCTCTTGCAGATTTGCACTGGGTGATAGTCAGAGGCCTTAGGGTTTTTTCGTGCTAATCAGTCTAAAAGCGCCAAATCTTGCACAGATGTAGCCCAGGCCATGCTCTAATGATTTAGCTAGGGCGCCCGTGTCGGCGACCTTCGGGGTCGCCACAGTGGCCAAATCAAGTTGGGCTCCCATCGACTTTCTATACAGGAGGAAAATACCCAGAAAGATTTTTTTCTGGGTATTTAAGTAGGATGTGAGGGGTCTAACTGGGGGTTTGTTTGATGCTGAATCCATTGCAAGCATTTGTTTTGCACAAAAAACATTCCTTGGGCTACAAATGGCCCCAGAAAACGCCCACAAAACTGTGAAAAGTGATGACTTTTCAGCACTAAACCATCGTTTTCTGGGTCCATTTATAGCACAAGGAATGTTTTTTGTGCAAAACAAATGTTTTCAATGGATTCAGCATCATGACAAACCACAAGTTAGACCCCTCAGATCCTACTTAAATACCCAGGGTATAGAAAGTCGATGGGAGCCCAACTTGATTTGGCTGCTGTGGCGACCCCGAAGGTCGCCAACTCGGGCGCCCTAGCTAAATCATTAGAGCATGCCCTGGGCTACATCTGTGCAAAATTTGGCGCTTTTAGACTGATTAGCACGAAATTACCATTCTATCTCCCTAAAAGACCACCGACTATGAGTCTAATAAACTAAACATGGGAAATGAACCATGACCACCAGCCAAATTCTGATGTAAATGTCCTTATTTCCTTATTTGTTACAGTGGAGTCTCCTCTACCAGTTGCCTTCCTAGAGCCATTGATGGTTTTGCTTTTGTCAAGTGATCTGGATGTGCAAAAGACCACCTCTTTATCCTTGGTCAATGTGTTAGCAAAGAATAATGGTAAGACTATTTCTTTTTTAGCCTATAATGACGTTCCCAAAATAGGGATGCCAGGGTTAAAATGGTTAAAGTCAGCCTGCAGACAGTATCCTTAGTTTAGGGTTGTTTCACCATTTATCCAACCAAGATAAGATGTACATATACACACTTTATATCAGAGGCTGTGGGGTTGTTGTGGGTCTACCCATTTCTGCTGTCAGAATTGAACATTATGTATTTTCTTTGTTGTTGTTTTTTCCCCAGTCTGTAAAGAATTAGTGATAGAGATGGGGATGCTGGTGCCTCTGCTAGAGATGTTCCAGTCTGCAGACCCCACTGTTCAATGTCACGCATGTGCATGTGTTGCTATGCTGGCGTCATCAGGTTTGTATGGACGAGATAATTTTGAGCGGTGGTCACACCGTCTCCTTAGCATGACTGTGTGTGTAGCTATGTGTGTCTGTAGCCAGAGAGGTGCTGTTGAGCAGCCTTGAAATGTACATGCACGCACGCACGCACACACACACACACACACACACACACACACACACACACACACACACACACACACACACACACACACACACACACACACAGCCTTGAAATTAGTGGACACCACCGCTCAGTTCACACTGGTGTGATTTTTTTACTTAAGTAAAACAGGTTATCATATTAAAGTGTTTAAACTTGAGCAAAAATATAAATACATTTGTCCTCACTCCTTAGCTTCTGCCGTGGCCTGAAGACTTGCCTCTTCAGACTCCACCTAAGCCCATAGCACTTACCATAGCACTCGCCTACCCTCAATGACCATACTGTACATGAAAGCTAGATAGCATTCTTAGGTTTTATACTGTATAAAGCTTTTTACTGATTAGCTTGGTCTACCTACATTATTCTTTCTAGATTGATATTTCTATGCAATTGATGTATTACCGTGCTTATTGTATTGAGGTATTTATTACCTTGCTTATTGTAAGTCACTCTGGATTAAGGGAGTCTGCTAAATGCCTAAACTGCCTAAACCTTTTCATACATTTTCCTGACTTGACTATAATGAGACCACTGTCCACCATTCTTGAAAGTGTGTCATTCCATGTACAGTATCTGATTTATGTAAAAGTTACTAACTGCAGCGACAAACTAATTTTAGATAAAAAATAAATAAATAAAATGATATCAAAAGAAGTACAATTATTTCTGCCCACACCCCACTTAAAGGACCACTTTAGTCATTTTCAACCTACAGTATCTTCATATAATTAATTAGTCCTCGTTAATGCTCATTATAAGATTTTTACTCGCTCTGTGTCGAAAAGGAGAGGAGGGCTATTTACCGTTCAGAATTCTCTCTACCAATGACATCATCAGTTGGCAGGTTTGGTCATTTCAAACCTTTACCCATTCAAGAACAATGGCTTCTATTTCAGCATGCTAACAGGAAATCTGTTTCTGCCTGGAATCCCCAACGATTATGTCACTGGTAGTTAAGATTTCTTTATTATTGATAGCCTATAGGACAGGCTGACAGGAAAATTGGGAGAGAGAGATGGGGAGTGACATGCAGCAAAAGGCGTCTGGATCGGGACTCGAACCTGTGATACGCTGTCAGGCTACATTGTAGAGTAGGTGCCCGGACTGCTACGCCAGCAATCTGGGCTGGTAGGCAGGTTTCTAAAATGTCCATAGCCCTCCAATGAGACGCAGAGTGAGTAAACTTAAAAATTGTGTCATCTTATAAAGATACATTACTAGTAAAGACCAATTATATTAATAAGATATGCTTGAATACGGTGACCTATTAAGGATGTTAATTCATTTAGGGATTTTCTTTTCTAAATGCTCAACAGATATAGTGACAGCCAAACTTTTATATAATAATTGATAATTTCCTGCCTTAAACAATGGAACATGACAGACTGTACCTGTATATCAGACAGTTGAGAGCATGTGTAATGTGCTTTTATGTGTTTCTTTATACAGAATCAAACAGGGAGGCCATTGTGTCTGACGGAGTGATCTCATTGCTGGTTTTAGCAAAGTCCTATGACTCTCGAGTACAACAAAATGCAGTTTGGGCCCTGTTAAATCTCACACAATCAGGTGGGTACTAGCCTGGGTTTAATGTGTGTTGGACACAACAAGCTAAACAAGTGTCATGCCATATATGTTCTTTTTTTTGTGTGTACAATATTCAAATACATAGAAATTGATTTTTTACCCAGTGATGTGTCTTCCCTTTTTCCAGTCTGGTCTATGAGGGTCTTATGTCAAGCAGGGGCTATTCCTGTCTTGGTGCTTCTATTGCAGTCCTCAGATTGGGAGGTTCAGTTTTACAGCTGCTCTGCTTTGTGCAACATCGCTGTGGTCCAGGAGCATCATTCCAAGTTACTGGGCATCGGGGATCGTTTTCTCTTGAAGTCCCTGTTGACTCTCATGTCCTCTTCCGTGCAAAAGGTAATACTCAACTTTACCAACATTAGTTAAGAGATGGCATAGAGACTCAATGCACAGACTTTCTCTCTCAATATGTAAGTTCAAGTTTGGCCAGGTGGCGGCAGTGGGCGGGAGTGTGTTGTTTGTGTGTGACCAACCATAATATGATCTGGCGGGTGTGCAGATCATAGGACGCAGACACATAGTACAGCCCAAATACAGACATCTACAAATCAGCATTGTTAGGCAGTGGTTTCTGTTGTGTCTGATGTCACACAGGCCATGTGAGTAGCTCTCCATAGTCAGGTTGTCTTTAAATATTGAATCTTATAATTAAAGAAGATATGTGTTTGCACTGTGCCGTGGTCCAGAGCTCCTACCAAATGACCCGATTGTTACAATAGTTAATCCTGACACAAACTGAGTAAATATGTGATCATAAACTGTTTTATTCCATTTACAGAATTCATCCCAAGCATGCAGGTGCCTTCAAATCCTTTCTGAGAATGGTAATCATAATGTGTCAATTATATTCATTTGATTGTTTTTTTTTGTGTGTGTGGGAGCGTTAAGAAGAGTAGACCAAGAATTGCTTTTGTTTATTTGTATTGAAATGGACAGTAAGAAAAAAAGTGGATACAGATTTACATTTACTGTAATTTACAGAGATGTATGTTTTGTTTTTATTTGTAGTTCTGATTCAAGGACAGCTGATGGAGCTTGACTGTGTGCTGCCACTCAAGGCTGTACTGTGTTCTTCTAGTCCTGCATGGGCAGAGTCAGCAATAACACTGCTGTCTACACTGTCTGCAAACCCACAAAACAATGTAAAACTTCATATGATAGATCATAAGTGTTTTTATTGCTTTTTCATGAGAATGTTATGTTGATGAGTATCCATTAGTTTGGATGCAGTCATCAAATAATAAACAACACTGCACAAAACATGGTACACCACAGAATTATAACACCACGTACCACAAAGTCACATTGAAGCACAAGGCGTAATTATGGTTATTATTTCAATTTCAGGAGGCCCTGTTGAGTGAGGGCATTTTGGATGTGGTCGGCCAGTTGCTCCATCATCAAAGATTCAGCTCAGTTATCATCACTAACAGCTCTACCACAATCACCAACTTGTGTAGGACCAGCACAGGCCAACAGGTCAGGCTAGTGCTGCTATCCAATCACAGTTTTAAAGATCTCATTAGTGTGCAATTGTGTACATACTTCTTGTGGTGGTGGTTGTGCTCTTGATCACTTTGTATCCTTGCTTGTGCCTTTCATCAAATATTGTTGGCCAGAGCAGGGTCACACCGAGTTGCATCTTTGGACACTAAACTTCAGACTTTTGAAGAAAAAGTAACATCTTTGTCATTGATATTCAGGCTGTGACGGAAACCCAGTGTTTATCGGGACTACTCCAGGTTCTTGTGTCTCCTGTTCCCTCAGAGGAGACTTTGCTGTGCGTGGCATCATGCCTGCATCATCTGATGTCCCGGGGTGAGTGTTCTGGGTGTGTGAATTTGACTGTCTCGCCGTCTTATGAATGTTGGTTTTGGAACTGTTTCCTGTGTTCCACTGTCTGTAGCCTTTAGGCAAGTTTGAAATTGATAATATGCTGCATTGTTCACTAATTTACTGAATTACGTGACCTGTGTTTCATTTCACAATTTCAGATACACTTCAGTCTCATTTATCAAAAACAATAACGTCGGAACAAGTTTCAGCACTGGTGAAGTTGTCGGGACAAATGGGAAATCACCAGTTGTCATACACTGCTGCTGCCATCATAAGCAAACTAGAAATGAATGGTAATGGGATTGCAGATAGAAAGCAGACTCCAAAAGTATTTCGATTTTTTTCGATTTATATTTCATTCACCATGTTTAAACTGGAACACTTTATTTAGGGGAAGTCATCCAGTTGCTGAGACCTCACTACGCTGCTGCCTCAGAATACCTGTCAATGTTCCTGAAAAACGAGGAAGTGAGATTCCAGCAACTTGGCATAACAACTATATACAACCTCAACAAAGGTATGTATTTGTTTTGTAACTGTTACTACACATACAATAGTGTACATGTTTAGCTGTTGCGAGAGAGACATAAGATGACAGAAAAGGGTTAAGGTTTTCTAACATTTAGAATTTATATTTGGGGGGGCACTTTCAACAAGCCCTTATTGTTGAGCCACAGAAAATGGGTAAATGGGTGCATTTATATAGCGCCTTTATCCGACCAAGGCGCTTTACAATGATTGTGCAATACATTCACACACCGATGGCGGAGGAAACCATGCTCATCGGGAGCAATTAGGGTTCCAGTCAGTGTCTTGCTCAAGGACACTCCGACAGTAACTCTGGGGAGCCTGGGATCAAACTGGGAACCTTCCGGTTGCCAAGCGGCCATTCTACCCGTGAGCCACTGCTGCCCATGGACAGTGGAGAGAGGCAGGAAATGGCAGGAGAGAGAGATGGGGAAGGACATGCTGCAAACAGACTTGGGTTGAATTTAAACTCAGGCCAGTTGTGCAAGTACTGAGCCTTAATGTGGTTGTGGTCTACTAGGTGAGCCACCAGGACATGCTGCAAACATGTGGCATTTTGAAAAAGGATGGTGTCATACTTGTCTGATCCCTGTAATTGTATCTTTGCCTAAGCCAAATCTGAATTAAACCTAATTTATATTTATAAGATGTTGCTTGCTGACAATAACTGATTTTCAAACGGGCATGCAAGAACATCACAGTGGAGTATAAATTAAGCTTTAGTCATTCATATCCAATCGGGAATGATCAGCCTGAAGAGAGTGACATGACATGCCTTGTGACTCTGCAGATGCTGAATTTTCGGTTGTACTGGCTGGCAGTGGGCTGCAGACACAACTTTGGAGGGTCCATGCACAGACAGAGGAGACAAGACGTCTACTGCAGATGATTCAGCTCCCTCCTTCTACATCTTATGACCTTTCTTCTGAGTGCAAATATTGAGAGATAAGTTTAGTATGAATTGTCAGGTATTAATCCTTTTTTAGTTTTTTACATGTACTGTATTGTACATGAATATCTAACTCAATTACAATTCAAAGGTCAGCTGTGTCCTATGAGCAAAAATGCACTAGCCGAACTGATTGAAGGTGCTAAGTTTATGTAGAAAATGTAGCAGTAGTTCTTTAGATACGTTTTTTTAATGTTTATTTTGTGTTTTTCAATGTGTTTAATTTACCTCATATTGTTAAATCCACACATTAACAGCCAAAGGAGACAGGCATGCTGCATAATACCAAGTTTAATTAAATGTTGAATATGCTTTAAGCTTTAAAACAGATTAAGAAGTTTTATACTTGTACAGGTTTTATATTTAATCCATGGACCAGTGTAGAGTAAGGACAAACAGTATAAGTAACAGTTAATATATCACACATACCTTTTTTAATGAATTGCAAACAATATTGTTTTTTATATTTCAATAAATTCATTTAAGCCCTATTGTTCAAGCCTTGCATTGCTTTAAAATGAAAGCACGATTTAAAAGTAAAGCAACAGTCAAGACATTAAAAGCTATAGTGCAATTATTTTCTCTATAATGATGCACAGAAAATGGAAACAAAGTCTTTGGGGAACAAATTCCATAGCAGCTTTGAAAAATCACAACTTCTATATGGAATCAAGGGGGGGAATTGGCAAATTCACACCTTGTCGTATGACTGTGTCTCACCAAAAGATTGCGTTATTTTTGGCGAGCAGCATGGTTGTACGACCAAGTATAAATAAGGCTTCACGCAGGAAGTGAACTATCACTAGCAACCATAACACTTTGTTCAAAATGTAATACTAGTGCAAACAGTTACTACCCAAAAACTACTACCCATAATTCCACAGTGACATAACTGAGGAAGGAAAAGTGCTTCAATAGCAGCATTGTCAAGATATTGTGAACAAGCTCAAGCATATGGCTGATGTACATAGTTGTGTTTACAGAGACAACTCTTGCCACAACTGATATACTACACCTGCCAGTAACCTCTCAGCTGTCTAAATCTACTGTACACAACTTTGCCATTATTAGAGCAAAGACTGGTTGGAACAAGTCTGTGCAAATTGCCGTCGATAACTCATGCTTGTGCCACTGCTAAATCAGATAAAAGTGAAAGAAACACAGACATCATCCTTTAATAGGTCAGGTTTTAGGTGGTAGTGATGTTGACATGCTCTTTAGGAGTGCAGGGCAGAAACATGGTCTTCTTGTAGTCATTCCTGTTTCGCAAAGAGACCACAGCACTGAAATAATGCTTTTAGTGTTGCCTACCTCCAACGTCAGATGACTTCTAAAAGAGAAGGGGGGGGTGGTAAGAGATACAGTACAATTACTTCAATTCAAAAGATGGAGAACCTAGTGATGTTTAACAGATCAGTAGATTAAAGGGTCTTACTAAATTGTAGTTGTAAAATGTAGCTACAGCAGCTCATTCCAAAATCACAAAGTTTTATATGTGGCCAAAATGTACAACAGGAGAGAGAACTCATAGGATAAAGAAGTGAAATCGGAATTGATGAGACAAGAAATATATACACACATTTGGAACTGGAACACTATAAAATTGAAGCTATTAAACGGGTACTCTCTCCTGACTGGATAAAATTGGTGAGACACTTGAAAATAGATTTTCTGTTTTCTAAAGAGTGACATGAGAGACCCATTACTGAACAAACAGAGCTATTTGACACTTATTTTAGAAAGAACATATCGGCATTAGAGATGTTACCGATCAATCGGCAATGGATCGGATCGGGCCGATCAAAGCATGATCGGCGATAATCGGTGGTTTAGATCAAAAGGTAAATTCACAGATCCGATCGGATCGGTGCATCTGATCAACCAGCCGTTTAGTATGCCCACTTGAGGCCATTTTGGGGTATTGATTTCCACAGTGCTGAAGGAATAATTAGTTACTGCTATGATAATAAATACATAGTAATGCTGGTAAATAACTATAAGGCAAATATATAAATGAATTCATGAGTGAATGAATGAAATAAAGTTAAAAAATTAACATGATTTAGAAAATATAAATAATAACTTGATCGGATCGGTGATTGATCAGGATCTGGTGATCAAACTTTTGTGATCGGTGCTCGGTGATCGGTTCCAAAAAACCTGATCGGACCATCCCTAATCGGCATCTTTATGTCCCCACCTGTATTGTAGTGCTATGTCGATGACTTCTCACCTGCACGTTGATGTGTCTGAATCTCCTCCAGGCTTGTCAAGGTTCGGAGTGACCTGCGTTCTTTAAAAGCCACAACAGGGACCATATCCTCCATAGCATTCAGCACTTGCTGCGGAGGCTTGGCAGCTTCAGCTATTGTGCCATTATGCACAGGCTCTGTATTTTCCTTTGGTTGCACTTCATTAGGCAGTATCCTTTCTGGCATGGCTTTCTAGAAAACCCAACATTAACCTAGTTTAGTCAAGGGGTAGAAAAACAAGAGGCTCTTGCCTCTTAAACTGGGGTTTTGGTTGATGTTGGTCATGCGTCAGAGATCCCTAAAGGCTAATGTGCGGTTTTAAACAGTCATACAGCTTACCGTATCTGCAGGCTCTGTCTTCCGTGTTCGCCGCATGATCTCTTCAAGTCTCTGGAAAAAAATAACACGGTTAAAAACAAAAGGTTACCATGGTTGGAATATCTCAGAAACTGGTGTTTATCACAGACAAGTTTACAGTATTACATTTATTACACATTACATTTTTAAACTGCCATTACCTTTTTCCTTGCTTGTCGTGCTTCTTCTTCTTTGTGAGCAATTATTTCTCTCTCTCTCTTCATTTGGGCAGCCTTTTCTCTCTCTCTTTCTTGTTCTTCCTCTCTCTGAATAAGCAACATAGTATATGTGTAAAAAAACGAACAAAAACCCCTTAAAAGACCAATTTAAGTATTTGAGCAGAACATAATATGTATGCCTGCAGACATCAATCCCTATACTGTATATGGAGTGTGTTTGAACTGCTAACCTGCTTCAGGAGAAGAGCGGCCTCCTTCATAGCCAAGGCACGTTCCTCCACGGCTTTTCTCTGCTCCTCTACCTCCCTCCTCCTCTTCTCCTCCACCAGACGCTGAGCCTCTGCCTGTAGACGTATTTTCTCCTCTACCCTCTTGACCTCCAGTTCTTCTCTATGCCTCCTTGAAACAATGCAGCAAAATATGACAAGATGTCCATACAATTACTGCTAGTAATATTCTAAGTGTCTATAAAGCTGAACTACTTTTTTGGGGGGGGAGTGGGGGCCTTTTTTTTGCCTTTATTGATAGGTGTACAGTAGGTTGACTGGAAACGGGGAGAGGGGGGGGGGGGGGGGTGACAGGCAAGTTCAAGAAACTGTTTCTTGAACTGATGTGAACTATATGAACTTCAGTGATGCCCTGTAGTTGTCTACAGTGCACAAGCAATGATCATGCTTCACAGTGTAACTGCATAAAACCCTAGAGATCCTGGAGGGACCATTTCTATCCCCAGGCCAACTCAAACAATGAGATGGACAAACACTACAGTAACTGCCAGACACCATCGCACATACTGCTACACCACATGTGCAACACTGTTCACTTTACTAAAGCAAGGCACTTTAGTGTAGCAAACTTGTGCTATCTAATAGATAGATCAGGGATTCCCAAACGTTTTTGGCTCGGGGCACCCCTATAAATATTGTTTTCATCCGAGGCACCCCTACATTATATTCCTAATTTTCACTCCCAGCACCTTATATTTATAGCATATTTTAGTGATTATGTTGCGAGGAAAACATTGAGATAATAGCCATTTTGGTTAGAACTGACTGAAAATAACTTTGTACTTCAAGTTTAAAATTATACTAAATATATTTTTAAATGTCCAAATACATTTTAAATATTATCAAATTATCTCGCGGCACCCCTGGACTGCCGTTGCGGCACCCCAGGGTGCCCCGTCACCCACTTTGAAAACCCCTGTATCTCAGAGGATGGAGACACAATATATAGGTATTTGTTACATTGTTGAGGACGGTCTACTAAAAAAAAGAATTTCCTGCCTGCAATGTTGCTATAGCTGTGTATTGTAAGTGCATGTGACAATAACAACCTTGATTACTTCCCACCTGTCTGCCTCTTCCTGCAGCAGAATCTGCTCCTCTCTCTCCCTCTTGAGACGGGCCTCCCTCCGTTTCTGAGCCAGGGCACGCAAGGCCTCTTCCGGGTCCGTGGTACCGGCTAACGGCCTGCTCATGGGTTCAGGTAGGGGAGGCAGTGGAGCTGAAGGGGGTGGCATCTGGAAGGAACCTGGACATGACACATGGTGGTCACATTACCCAAAGCACCTTGCATGCTTACGATTGTAGTCGTTTGGGTTGTTCACACATATCAAACCTTTAACGGCAGCACCACTCAAGACGAGAGCCAGAGGGATAATAACTTCATGGTGAACTGTTCCACACACTAGTGTTACAAGCATTGTTTTACATCTTTTTTTTTGTTAGAAGTGTATAGTTTTGGATGCTTTATTGCTTACATTTCTCTTCTTCTTTTGAAACAGTCATGGCTTGTGTTGGAGCTGCTGGCGAGTTTGAACGTGGAGTCTCTGGGGGACTCACATCCTCCGTCTCCTCTTTCAGACTTTCAGCGGGCGTCCTAATAGGCCTCATGTTGCTCGGAGACAGGGCAGAGCTACAGACGGGAAACTCTTCTTCTGGGACTGATGGAAGCTCCAGCTGTAGAGGTGTGGACAGTCTGCTGCTTGATCTTCTGCGAGTCCTTCAAGATCAAGTGTGCAGGTGGAAAGTTTTTAGGCTTTATGATTTGTTCACATTAGTGAGGCTAAATATACATATAGACTTGACAGTATGAGCCAAATACGCTCATGTTGCTAGGAGACAGCCGGTTGGCTGCAGTGGTGGAAAAAGTACACAAATATTTTACTTTAAGTAAAAGTATCTATACTGCAGGGGCGCCCGCTGGCCTAGTGGTCAAGGCGCATACCACATACTAGGCTATGATGCCTGCTGGCGTTGCCGGTTCGATTCCCGATCCGGATGATCTTTGCCACATGTCATTCCCCATCTCTCTCCCCATTTCCTGTCAGTCTACTATCCTATCAAATAAAGGCATAAAAAGCCCAAAAACAAATCTAAAAAAAAAAAAGAAAGTATCTATACTGCAATATAGAAATACTCTGTTAAAAGTAAAGGTCCAGAATTCAAAATGTACTTGAGTAAAAGTACAAAAGTATCGGCATCGAAATGTACTTAAAGTACCAAAAGTAAAAGTACTCATTATGAAGTCCCATTTCAAGTTTTCAAATGTATAAAAATGTTTTGAAAATAGCAGATCTGCATGCTCCCAATGCGTCGCATCGCAACGCATTGTGAGCATGAAACTAGTAACTAATGTTCAGAAATAAATGTAGTGAAGTAAAAGTAGTAAAAGGTTTAATGTTCTGGAGTAGTAGTAAAAGTATTGGAAAAGTAAAGTACAAATTCCTCAAAATGTTACTTACGTACAGTACTTAAGTAAATATACTCAGTTACTTTCCACCACTGGTTGGCTGGTTGGTTAATATTGTAGTTGTACTTGAAAATCTTAAAAGCACTTGCGGTCCACCCATCTGGCCATTTAACACGGCAGCTGATAGGCTGCCATGTTAAATGGTCACGTGGATGGGGCTGCATGCATTTTCAGAGCATGTTTATTTGATCAATCGATTGTGTTCCAGCTTGGATCAATGGATTATTACAGCAATAGTTATATTATCAGTACATTTTTTGAATTTGGGCAATTATTTGGAGGCCCACTCACAATACCCTTGCAGCCCACCAGTGGGACCGGCCCACAGGTGAGGACCAGTATAATTGTTTGCTTACCGCTCTGGTGATGGTGATGGTGTTCTGCTCTGTGGTTTTGTGACTGGCTTCGCTGTGCTGTTGGCAGTGGGTGATTTGCTGGTTAAAGTCTTCTTCTTGAGCTCTTGTGGGCTTCCTGTTTTGATCTGATTAAGAAAGGAACAAATAACAACAAACTTTCTCAGAACACATTTTTTACATGTCTCCCTCTCTCACGCCTCTTTGGATACAGAAAGAAACACAGCAATGTGGTGGTATATTAGATTTTGGCGCTGAATCTAGAAAGGCGTTAATCTTGTGTTGGCAAAATTAAAGCATGCTTCATAGTAAGAATGCCTGCATTCTTATCCAGCCACTTAATGTGTGAATGCAGTATAATAGCTGCAGTGCAGTTATATACCTTAAGTAGTAATTACACTGTGGTGCAGAGAGAGAGAGACTCTATGCCTGTCTAGCAACCTAAGGTTTATAGCAAGTGAGAGAGTGTACAACTGGAGTGGCCTATGCACTGCCTGTACCCGTGGCAAAAAAAAATCAATGATCAAAATGCTTCCAAGCAATGTTGACATAAATAGAGAAAGGTGAAACTTAATTAACTACGATGAAAGAAAGTTAAAGTAGCGCAACTCCATTAATTGTATGGTGTATGCAAGCAGTGGGTGGGTGATAGAGAGAGGAGACAAGTCTCTCTTCAGACAGACCACCCAGCATGTTATCAACAGAAGTATAATGGTGAAAGTCAAAGGAGACCACTGGGATTACCTGTGCTGGATTGATGCTTCTGTTGCTATGGCTGGGCGAGGCAGACACTCTCTGTTGAGCCTGACTGAAGTGGTGCCCTGGTTTTTGATTGCCGGTGGTCATGGTGGTGATGGGGTTGTTCATGGTGGTGTTATTCATGGAGTGGCATGAGACTGAACGGCGACAAACATGCACAACTGAACCATGTTTTAGTGCCGTTGTTGGGAAACAATGAAGGGGAAATGTATGCAAAATGGAGGAAATGTGTGAAGAGCATAAAGCATTAAAGCATCTCAAGCAGAGTTTTTGAAAAGAGACAAAAGAGGAAACCGAGTTAGTTAGACATTCAATTTTGTTATGAAGAGTTTGAAAGTTAGTTGTTGTAGCCATAATTTAAGTATTGTGGGAATGAATATTGATAACAGCACAGCTGTAATGTTTAAATCATACAGAAAGCTATACCGGTATATTCTTGGCAAGAGTACCTTCTTCTCCTGAGTGACAACCAGCACTCTTGCTCCTGGCCAGATAAGAGCATGTGGGAGTTAGGAGGCGACTGACCAAGTTCTTCTCCCATGTAGTCAGAGGCAAGCGGCGTGGAACTAGCATTAGCAATTAGCATACAGAATTAGATGCTGCAATAACTGAGGGAAAAGCAGGGCAAGACTGACAATGTTAATATGTTACAAAGAGCACATATTAGTATGCTTGGTGTTATGTGTTTAGAAAGACAAAGGTTTAGTAACAGTACTATGGCATAATTTCAGTGCATCAACCAGACCCTATGGAACGATATGTAGTAGGCCTAAGTAGTAGTAGGCCTATGAAAAGAATACTTAGTAAAAGTAACTAACAACTCAATATAAATACAAATAATAATATTGGCCACTTTGTGGTTCCATTCTATTAGGCCTGAGATTTATATTAAAACATTGTTTTATTGTATACTTTTCTCATAGGTTATAACTGTACTCAGGTCAGTACACTGGAATAATGTCCCTGTAGACTAAAGTGTATCAAACAATTTAGTAGGAACAAAATGAAAACCCATCTATCCTTATACCCTACCATTGTTCTTGCTGAGCTGTCTTCCACGGCAGTTCTGAGAGTGGTTCTGCTGGGCTCGTTGGCTCTTCTCCAGGGTCCTACGCACTGCAGATTCATATCGCTCCTTCATTCAGGAAAAATGAGCATCAACGATTCTACTTGATCTCACCACAGTGACCACCAAGGTGTAAAATCAATTGACTACATTCTATAGATAGTAGCCTAAGTAGGCTATTTTATTTCTGGAAGTAAGCTTTCTAGCTTTGTGTTTTATCATTTGTCAGGTTTGTACAATTATATGTTTATGCAATTTGTCCACAAAGATGTCAACCAATCAATCAATCAATCATCATTTTCTATGCTTCCTCTTCTTCGGTCATCTCTACAATTTAGCTTGTACAGTAGGGTTTAAGTTCAAGCAGCTATGACAAAGGGACATAAAAATATGACCTTTTTCAAAAAAGTGGTCATGTGGCTCAAAATGCCCCAAGTTACTTAAGGGTAAGTTGATCCAAGTCAAGGGTTCAGTTGACCTACATTTTACAAGTTTTACAAGTTTGAATTTTAAGAAATAAGGTAGTCACTTATCGAACATAATTTAATAACACATTTCCTTATGTACGGTTATTTAAACAACCAACTAAATATATTTGCAATTGGTAAAACAATATTGAAAACTTCTTAAATGAGTAGGCCTATTCATCGAAAGTAAAGGTCATTCGGCATAATTTGAGTAGCAAAGAAATAATAAAAAATATGTATGGTGATTAATATTAGGATAAATGGCTCAATTTAACCCAGATCATTTGGTTCATTTTGCCCCACAGCCTCCATTTTAGACACAATTGTATCAGAGCAGCAGATTTGAACTGGAAACAAATGAAGGTGTCATGTGTGTTCCCAGTTCAAACCTGCAGCTCAGCCAATCAAACAAAGCTATGGGAAAATGAACTGGAACAGGAAACAGGTATGCCAAATGCCACCTTCTGAAAACTAGGACTACAGTAATGCGCAGAGGGAGCATATCATGTGTTTCGGGTGCTATTGCAAACCAACTCGCCCTCTTTTGGAACAATAAAATAGTGAATAAAATTCTATGCCAGACTCAACTTAAACTCACTTTCTCCTCCTTCAGTTTCTGCTTGCGCTTCTCTTCGACAGCAGTGCGCCTCCTCTCTTCCCTCATTCTCTGCTCCTGGAGTTTCTTCTTGCGCTCCTCCAGTTGTTTCTCATGATACCGCTTGGCTCGTTGCTCTCTCTCCAGCCAGCCCAGCTCCCGAGAGGCTGTGAACATCCACAAAGCAACAATAATACCCAGTTAACTCATTCATACTGTATATAGGCTGTGAACATCCACACAGCAACAATAATACCCAGTTAACTCATTCATACTGTATATCAGGGGTCTTCAACAGGGGGTCCGGGACCCCTAGGGGATTCTCAGAGTTAATACAGGAGGTCCTCCAAATCTTTTATATTAACCACTTGAACCCTAACGTCCATATTCTGAGAACTTTAGCCGAAAATAGCAGATCTACAAGCTCGTCAAAGAGGTTTGGTGTGGGGAAAAAGAGCAGACTAAGTACGGAGTGAAAGGTCAAGTTTATTAAGTATTGACGGTTCAAGTGGTTAAATATCTGAAAACACAAATTAACATGAATGCAAAATACACTGATGATTGTGTTGTCAAACGATGAAACTATATGGAATCTACGAAAAGCTTCATCTCTCAACAAAGGGGTCCTTGGCCTGAAAACGTTGAAGACCCCTGCTGTATATCACTTTTTGGTAATAACAATTTAAAATTTTGAGCTTGCATAACAGATGTTGACATACCGAGGAACCTCTCTTGCTCCTCTCTCCTCTCTCTTACCAGCCGCAATCTTTCTTCAACATTTAGTCCATTTGCCCCTAGAAAACCAGGAATTACCAGGTATAATACAAATAAATATATTGCAGACACTGGAATAATGCAATTATTTTCATATAAAAAGGTCTGAATGTTAAGAAAAAGAGATTGCAAATCAAAGCAGTCAGTAAAAGTAGATCATACTATTAATCCAGGCTTCTAATGACACACAAATTCCACAAGGAGTCTCATGACAGCTGCTCAATAAATGCACAACCACCAGGAAAACATAAAGCTTTATCAAACCTGCAGTGTTGCGTGGAGCGGCTGTGTTACTGATCTGGTCAGGTTTGTTGGCAGAGGAAGTGCAAGCAGTTTTCTTTGTATTTGTCTTGATGTTTGTGGCTTTTCCTGAAACGAGGAAGAAAAAGACCAACGTCCTTCAGCATGGTATGATACTGAGGGACAAAAATAGCATCAGCTCCCACCTGGGGTTTCATTCCAGGTCTGTATTACCAGACATGAACAGCATTCCTTGATCGTCTTTATAAGCCTACATAGGGAGAACTACACAGGATGTATAATTCCTAAATGTATCTCAGAGAACGAGAACATTGAGTTTATTTGCAATGTTTTAGAAACTTCACATGGTGTTCGTTCGGTTTACATGAAGGTACATTATACATAACAGATTTTGACAAAGATTTTAAAATGACTATTTTCACATAATATAAAACCATATACCAAAACCCTATACCAACAAAGCACAATATGTTCCAAAGGAAAATTAAAATGCTACCTAGAATTGAAAAACTAAAATGTTGGAGCCAGTTACAGCAGATGATCAAAGTTGAACCATGAAAAAATAAAAGCACCAAAGAATGATCTAGCGAGCAAGACATATATAAACCTGCAAAAACAGACTCTCTTTAGTTTGTCTATAGTAATAGACTAGTATGGATCAGTAATATATATTCATTAAGCTATACAGTAGGCAATGGAAACAGTAGTGGCCACAAGTGTATCAATGGGTATATTTAATCCTACCATCTATTAATTAGTAATACTGTAGTATGTGGTAACTCCACCATCTACCAATTAGTAAATGCACTGTAAGATGCACACAACTACCTGAGTTTGGCCCCTGATGGTTGGTTGCTATTATGGACTATGATGGCCCTAAGGTTATCGGTAAATGAAAGAGCCATTATGAGCTATGAGCTGCTTGTTAAGAGGCATAGAAAACAGGCCAGCACCTGACCAGTCATCATGGTGATGACTAAAACAAACAAACATTATGAGATTATTATCAAGGATCAGAACAACATGAACCCGGGACAGTCATCAGAATACTGTATAGACTAGAGAAAAGGAAACACAATAACACAATGACATAGTGGGTATATTATAATGATTCTCCCACTGTTAAAACATAAACAATGTCAGGCACACTGACTGTTATTTTTCTTGAAGTGTATTATGTAATCACTGCCACTGTCTTCCTCTTAACATGGGCTCTCAAAACCTCCCATATTTAGAAAGTAGGTGGGGATGCTACTAGTCCCCAAGACGGCAATTCAATAATTACCAACAGAATAATTTGAATCATTATGTTCCATTCATGTTTCATTTTCCACCAACATGCTCAAAAGATCAAGTAGTGACCATATTGGAATAAGCCCCTGCTATGGGATCCAAAGGACAGGCTTATTGTGAGTGCTGATACTGTAAGGAGGCTTTTCTTAAAACATAAAATAAAAATAAGCAGGAAATGGAAGCTACTAACCATCCAGCCTCTTGGCTCCCTTCTTCTCGTAGGTTCTGTTAGAAAGCGGACCCTGCGATGGAGGGATGACACTCTTTTTCTTCTGCACAGCCATGCTAGGCTCTGAGCCCCGACGACATACCCCACAACTCTGGCACTCAACACTCTGCCTTCAGCTTTCTCGTCGTCCTCCTCCCTCCTGTCAATTTCTATTTCCAGTTGCCTCTGGGTCCTCTCCTCCAGTGAGCGCGTGCAGCCGTTCAGCCGAGCTTGCCTCCTGCATCAGCTGCTGCTTGCTGTGCACTGCAAGGCAATTGAGAGAAATGAACAACACAATAGTGGGGCGCAATTGCAGTCAATGTAATCCTCAGGGAAATCTAAAGTAAAATAATCTTCCTCTCCTATTTGTGATAATGCTACACAACTCCGGAGACTCATGTCGTCCCTAGGTTGAGGCTAAAATGGTCAATTCCTTTTAAAGATCTCACCCTAGTGTGCTGCTCTGCTTTAATTGCATGTTGTATGCAAGCTGTGTTACTTTAACTCTGCCCACTGTACTCCTCCTCTAGACGCAATCAGACAGGGGGATGTCGTATCTAGATCCAAACAGCCAGAGGGATGTTGGGTTTCTAGATGCAAACAGCCAGAGTTTCTAGATGCAAGCAGAGGGACGTAGTTTCTAATGCAAGCAGCTTGAGAGATGTAGTTTCTAATGCAAGCAGCCAGAGGGATGTCAGGTTTCTATGTAAGCAGCCAGAGGTACCATAGAGGTTTGATGGCAGAATGAGGGAGGAAAAGATGAGTGCCTATAATAGTGAATGGTTACCAGGACAACAGTGGTTCATGCACTTGCATATTATGCACTGATATGTACTGCTAGGGCATTTCACCGCTCTGATGCACTCACTGTCCTCAATAGAAGAGAGGCACTGAGGATTCTTTTCACCCATTTTACCCATAATCCTCCACTGGTAAATGAAAAAGATGCTACCACTAGATGGAGGGCTTCCCTTTTGAAGATAAAGCTCATGTTCATGTGCTATTGCTGGCTCTGTGCAGTTTCTAAAATGCATCTGTATTCTGACCTTTTCTATTATAGACTTAACATGGAAAACCCATCATATCTGGGTCACAGGAGACTGAAAATGTTTTGTTCATGGGTAATCCTTGTAACTCCCAAATTTGATCAAAACAATTTTCAGACCATATTAATTTATGTAACAAATGAACTCTGATGCTGAGCAAACAAAAGCCTATATAGATTTACAAAGTCCAAATAATATAACAATGAATATTTTTAAAGCAAAAAAAGTAGATTCTAGAGGTTATGGACATAAAAATTTATTGTAAGTAGATTTACCCCTCTTCAAAAAACAAAAAAGGTTTTCTTTACAATAAACAGAAAATCACAATCATATTGGTAAAAGAAAATAGCAGCACTTGACAAAGTTCCACATGACTTTAAATAATGACATTCCTAGTTTAAAGCCTAACATGTTAAGACAACGCTTTACAGTTTCATGGAAAAGTTCATGTCCAACATCGCTGAAAGTACAGTCTCCATCTCATCCATTCCTGGGAAGTGCATGCACATATATAACCTAAAGGGGGAGGGGCCGAGGGGGTGAATCATGATTTTCTATTCTGATAATAATCTCAAAGGAACCTAAATTGTAGCATTCAAGCCGTTCAGGACATGGTGTGACTCTGCAGTCCTGCTACCCTTCCCTGCGGGTGTCCGGTCCTCCTGTGAGTCTTGGCTCGAGTCTGCGCCAAGGGAATGTTGTGTGAAGGAGGTCTCGCTACCAGTGGGGGAGTCAACAGTCTCATAGGCTTCGCTAAGCTGACTCACAGCACCACTGTGGTTAGAGTTGGACAGTTTCCTATCTGTGTCAGTGGAGGGGGATGGTATTGAACACTGCTCGGTGTCACTGTTGCCCGCCTCCCTGGCGGGCTCTGTTGCCATTCTATGAATGGGGCTTGCGTTGCCTGGACTGTTGGTGATCCCTTGTTGGGAGTCCTTGTTGTGGGCAGGGTCTGGGTGGCCCTGGGACCGGGTCACATGGCTTCCTTCAGGGCACTGGGCCTGCAGGGCCATCTGCTGCCGAGCCTCCTTCAGCTGCTCCTGAAGTACCAGGATGGTGCTCTGCATGCCCTCCACCTCCTCGTCCAGCTGGATGATGAAGTCATTAAGCTCTGTATTGGAACAGACAAACATAAACAAAGATAGAAATGAAAATATGAGTGATGGAACAATAAAACATCTAAATCTCTAGATGTAATGTCCCCTAGCCTGACATTTCGTTTCACTTCATTATTCAAAAATGTAAAGGGGTGTGGCTAGCGATTCAGGGTCTGGAACTAGGCTAAATGTCCCCAGTTAATGACATCTAATCCCACATAACTGAACATTAGAATGGTATGATCTAACTATTTTCCCCTCACAGCTCTTACCATCACAATAAGTGCAGTGTACATAACAGGAACTATTATCAGAAAAAGTATCTTCTCACCATCCTGGCTGTTCTTGAGCTCACAGCCGTATTTCTTCTGAAGGGCCAGTTCAGCCTCCAGCTGGGCGATTCGTCCCTGGGAAAGCTGTCTACCCAGTTCCTGGTTCTCCTGGATCAGCATCCGACACTTAGCCATCAGCTTCTTCCCTGTCTGGCTGCAACGGAGAGTTCATACCTTAAACAAGAAGTCTGGTGAGAAAGCAATAAAACAATTCTTTTTTCCCCCCCCTAAAGCCAGTAAACCTATTAGCTTTAGTCCCATCAAGATTTTTTTTCTCCCTCCATTATAATTTTTTCAGCACTGAATGTAGATCCCATTTTTGTTGATTTACCATAATTTAGTCTCATCAACAATCTATAAATGTATTGTCAGAGAACACTCAATGTTTTTCAACAATACAATTCTGCTGAAGAACAATTAGACCCAATGCTACTGAACCCACTTTTATGATCAACTGGCATAGTACAATTTATAAAGATGTAACGGCAGTGCATGTACAGATTGTTCAAATAAAACTATACACTCAAAGTTTAATTGACAATAACCCATTAAAACAGGTTTCAAAAATCACTGACAAAAACTTTGTCAATTTGAAAATGGAGGAAAACCACTCCAACTGCCTACTTCACATCTGGGTTACTGATCGGGCATTTTAAATACAGTTCAGTTTTCAAAAGTAAACCAGAGTGAAAGAAGAGTAACAACAGTGGTGACCATATGAATTTAAGATAATTCATAACATGAATTTAAATTATTCAGATTAATAAAATCAAACTGTCGTACCTGGACATGGCTCATATTAATGACAAACTGATGTTCAAGGTGCCTCCTGTGTCAGCTCAACTTGTAGCAAGACCAACATCACTCCAGAGACCAAGAACAGTCTTTAACATTTATAGTTTCTGGTGCCTCATGAGCAGCTCCTCCATATCAATTCTCAACATCTATACTCTACGTTGGATTGTGGAAATGTATGGTTTTGCCTGAGCATTACTGACTAATAATTAATTCTTGAAAACCAAGTACCTGTAGCAAAGGATATATTACAGCTATATAACAATGTTATTATAAGTCATTAGGCCTCCCTTACAAAGTAGCTGTGCTCAGGTGTTAAACCTCAAACATTATAAAATGTACCAATCCTATTATCCATCCACAAAGAGTATAATGTTGTTCCTAACGGCTTCATTCGGAGGTTGAAAGCGACCATCTCTTCAGAACAGTCCTGCTTCCTTCATGCTCCTTTGAGCTGTTATCAATGTTCACCTGACAGTCTTTGAGAAAGTCTATCATGAACGACAAGTGCAGGAGTGGGGGCGCCACTGGATCAGGTAACGTATCTCCCTGGTCTCTCACTCTGTCTCTCTCTTTTTTCTTTAAATGTCAGTCATGTTTTGAACACATAGCATTTTCTGCCTTCCCCACACTTTGCATTCTTGCAGGATGTGAGTTCTCTGGTCAATGTCTCAGCGGGAGGATTGTGGTTTGGTTTACCTATCAGGCGTAAACTTCCAAGCACTCAGTTCATTTTGGGCCTGCTCCAATCTGTCTTTAGTCTCATTCAGTTCAGTCCTCATTTTGATGAAAAACAGGTTGACGGACGGGTCCAGCATGGACGATCTCAGCTGGGCCAGACTGGGTTGTTGAGCTTGCTTGAGGTACTGAATCTGCGTCTGGATAAGAGCAGAGGACAAGTGTCACATTCAGCCCGTGCAGCTACCCATCCCTGCAGACTTCCAACATGTCTGCCCACTGCCCAGGCTGATGGTTATGGTTGAACAGATTCACAGTGATTCTCACCGAGCATTCCTGCATTTCCTGCTCTTTCGTGGCAAGCCTCATGACGAGGATGTTCTCTCGCCGCGCAGCCTCCTGTTGCTGCTGCTTCAGTTTCTCCTCCGACTCCCTCAGGTTCGTAACATCGTTTGCTGTTAGACAGAAAATGGTGATGATCACCACTAGTAAATTATCAGTGCCTGAGGGACAAGCCAGAAAAACTAGGTCTGTTTCATAATAGTGGTGAAGATGGGAAAGCTTACAATTTAACGCTGAATATTTTCTTTCCAGAACTTCGACGTATGCTTCGTCCTGCTTCCACCTGAAAAAAAAAAAGAACAGCAGCGTCATTCAAACACTGCTGCTCATTTGGGCCAGTGGGTGCCTGTGGTGTGTCCAACTGTAAGTTTGTCGTACCTTTCCCAGAGTTCCTCCCGGCTCAAACTGTTCAAATCAGATTCATTGAGACGGACCTGTGAGAGTGGAATAAATAAGAGTACAATGAATTGGGAAGAACATTTTGAGGTAGGACTACCATTCTCAGGCATCATGGGGTTGATCAAGCCTAAAAGTAGAAAACAGACAAAATGAAGGTAAACTATTTATTTAAAGAAGATAATCTAGTGTTGGTGCTACCGGCAACAGTTTATTCACTCACCTTTTTGGGCAAAGGTTCGTCGTCAGCCATCCTGCGGGCGCTGGGTTGGCTGTGAAACAAAATGTTTTTCATCAGTTCACTTGACTCCAACTTTCTGTTGACTAGCTTACAGTGGTTTAAAGTACACTTTTGAGGTATTTGTACTTTACTCGAGTATTTAATATTTTAAGTACTTCTTACTTCTACACTACATCTCGGATCCAGATATTGTACTTTTACTTCACTACAATTATTTGAAAACTTGAGTTACTAGTTACTTTGCAGATTTGCAGTATAATACTATAAAACATAAATACATCACTTTAGCCCTATTTTATACCTAGGCTGTTTGAAAATAGCAGATCTACAAGCTCACAGCGACGCGTTGTGAGCTTGTAGATCTATTTACAACTCTAACTTTTGGTGCCAACTTGCCTTTCGTAATTTTACTCAAGTGGATTTTGAATTCCAGACTTTTACTTCAAACTTGTAACAGAGTATTTCTATATTATTTGCAGTATTGATATTTTTACCTGGACTAAAATGTGATTACTTTTTCCACCACTGCTAGCTTAGCAAATGATGTTAGCCAATTAGTCCCCACGACTGTTTCAGTTTGTCTATGCTCCAGACTGGATGAGTTGAGTAGCTAAGCTGACGAAGTTAACGACGCTGATTTAGCACAAATAACCACTTGCAGCGACAAGTGAGCTTGTAAGGAAAAGTACAATTCTAACCCAAACTTTAACCTTCACTTTCAACGAAATGAGTGAACCAAGTTTAGCATGGAGCAGGAAGCTAGCTGCATTAGCACGCTTCTGGCTAGTGGCTAATCAGCTAATGTTAATGTTATGCTGCTATTTGCGAATACAGTCGACCAAACAAACGACAGCAAAATGATGTTAACTTCTTACCCGAACGCAGTGTAATGTGAAAATAATCGTTCCGCCAGGCCCCGAGTGACTGTTGAGTTGAACTTGAACAACTATACGAACAGTGTGGATCCTATGATGATGATGATGACTGCAGTCCTCTGCAACAACAAGCCAAGCCAGCTATCAGTCGAAGTAAGGACCATTCTGTTTTGTGACCACTAGATGGCGCTTTGATTCATTATTGTACTGTTTCCCAAACAGTGGGTCGTGACCCATATGTGGGTCACGGACCAATTTTTATGGGTCACGACACGACTCGAGTAAAAAATTCAAAAAATATTTTCCTACAAAAAATAAAATACATATTTCAAGAGATGTAAAACCTTTTGAAATATAGGCTATCTTTTTTTTTCTTTTTTTCTTTTTTTTTTTACAATTTTATAAATGATAAAACAAAATATAGCTGCAAGCAGCGATAAAGTGGCCAAGGCATAAAAAGCAGGAAAGCAAAAAGGCATCAAGGGAAAGCAAAGAAGACATCAAAGAAAAACTAGAAGCAGTGTTCTTCCGAACAGGACTCCGGCAGGTCAGGTAGGTTTTTTTTGGCCTAGTGGTGACTCTATAATAGGCCAAAGTGAAAAGGGTGCCACACGTTCTTGGGCCTTTCACGGCAATCGTACGCTGCATGCAGGATTTGAGGCATTTTGTTCCAAAAATGTGTTTTGCTAAAGTTGACCCGCTGGTGGCGCTATAACAGGCCAATGTGAGAAGGGTGGCATCTGTTCCTTGGCCTAGTGGGAATGTGTGTGCAAAATCTCACACACATAGCAGGCTACGTTCATGATTTGAGACATTTTGTTCAAAAAGGAGCAATCCTGCAAACCTTGGAATTCAATGTTAGCCAATTAGATAGAATATGATATCTGACAAATCTGTCATGATTACATCACTGTAGAGATACTGTGTACTGATTTGTGTGATTTTCGGATAAAATCTGAAGGAGTAATATCGAAGAATGTGTTTTACATACTGTAAGTCAGCCTTCTGGTGGCGCTATAAATGGCAGATGTGAAAAATGCAGGGCATAGGTTTTTCCTTGGCCTCTGGGAAGTGTGCATACAAAGTTTTACACTAATCGGTGGTTATAGGTAAAAGCACAAATTGGCCTCTACACAACATGTATGCAAAAGACTGTAGGCCTATATGCAACAGACATAAAAAAAACTGTGATACTATGCACCTGGACAGTTTGATGATAGGCCTATATGCAACAGACATAAAAAAACTGTGATACTATGCACCTGGACAGTTTGATGATGTACATAGTAAGTCTTGCTGAGCTATGAAGACCATATGAATCGGCCAGGCTATGAATCTCATAGGGCAGGAGCCTAGCTCCTGTTTCTGTAGCGTAAGGCAGCTTGATGTACAAGTACACCCCCTGGACATGACGCTAGTATGTCGCAGGGAGTTACCCCCAATCCAACCCTTGATGCTGAGTTTCAAGCAGGGAGGCACTGGGTCCCATTTTTTAGAATATTTGGTATGACGCGACCCGGGTTTGAACCCGGATCTCCTAGTCTCAGGGCAGACACTCAAACCACTAGGCCACTGGAGCTGGTACATGATATCATTGCAATCCTTGAAAATCACAACATAGGTGTAGACATGACAGTTTGTATTATAATGCTTGTTTCAGGATTTATGATGCAAAATACATTATTTAGTAATGGCGGATATTAAAATACGCATCAAGGGGGGTTGGGGGACATTTATAGGAAGGCTCCATATCAGACATTGTTCAAGGAACCAAACTGTAAAGTCTACCAAATGTCATGGTATTATGCTTATATAAACCCCAAGCGGGATTCGATCCAACGACCTTCTCCATGAAAGGCATATGCCCTGACCACTACACTAGGCAGCCACAGGATCTGTTAACCATGTTTGTTTAAAAAAAAAAGTTCTATGTAGGCTGAGTGCCTTGATTTTATTGATTTATTTTTTATATTTTGGAGGCTTGGGGTGAAATCAATCTGAGTAAATGTAATCTGAGTATTTCTGACATTTTCGAGTGATCATATTTTCTTTTACTCAAAACAGAAAAAAAACGGCCGGTAGAGAAGGGCTCATTTTAAACATGAACGTGATCTGGAGTTAGATCAGACGTGTCAACATTGAAGAGTTTGACATATGCACATGCCATGGGCATCCAGGATGTTAACATCAACTCAACCCGATGTGGGATTTGAACTGACAACCATCCGTATACCAGGCACAGGCACTGACCACTACACTACGGCAGTCACACATAATGGACCTGTCATTTTTTTTTAAAAGAAAAGAAAAAAGAAAAAGTTTCATGTAAATCTACAGTAGTTGTGGGGCTCATTTTAAACATGAACGTGATCTGGAGTTAGATCAGACGTGTCAACATTAAAGAGTTTGACATTTGCACATGCCATGGGCATCCAGGATGTTAACATCAACTCAACCCGATGTGGGGTTTGAACTGACAACCATCCGTATACTAGGCACAGGCACTGACCACTACACTACGGCAGCCACATATAATGGACCTGTCATTTAAAAAAAAAAGAAAAGAAAAAGTTTCATGTAATGTACTTGACGCCTTCTTTCAAAATTATTTAGCGCCCCCCTTTGGCCAATTGGGGTCAGATTGGTTTCAGTGATATTTGGACTAACCCTTTACAGTAGTCCATCATGAAAATTTTACTTTGCATGTATGTTTTAGAGGCAGAAGAATAATTTGCATAAAACTTGCAATATTCATTGAATTATTAAAAAAGCATGTTTAAATTTTTAAAAAATCCGATCTGACAGATCTTTAGATATTGGTCCAAAGTTCATGTAAAAAAAGTTCTGTGCACGTGACGCGAAAGTTCCGGAATAAAAGCGGGTTTAAGTGTTTTACAAACTGCTCAAAATGGCAGAAAATCTAAGGACGGAGCGTACTTAACAAAGACACGGATGGCTTCCGCTTGAGTCAAGGCACGCGTGTAACCAAGTTGCATGTCTTCAAACGAAACGAGGCATGACTTATGCCCCTTTAAAGTTTGAGTTTTCAAACGCTTCGTATAGCGCCCCCCTTTGGCCAATTGGAGTAAGATTGCTTTCAGTGATATTTGGACTAACCCTCTACATATTTGCCAAATGCCATGAACGTGTCACTTTGCAAGTATGATTTAGAGGCAGAAGAATAATTTGCATAAAACTGCAATATAGAGTGAATTATTAAAAAATAATGTTTCGCTTTAAAAGAAATCCGGCCGCTGTGCGATGACCGTATTGGTCCAAAGTTCATGTAAAAAAGGTTTCGCGCACGTTACGCGAAAATCCCAGGAGGAGATAGATTTTGACTGTTTTTCATATAATTCAAAATTGTGGGAGAGGTAAAGGTCAGAGGTCAAAAGTCAGAGCGTAAAAGTTGTTCGGCATGAGGAGACGCATAAGTGTATACAGGTTTCATTGCTGTACCTGAAACAGGGCATGAGCTACACCAGTTCAAAGTTGGCATTTTTCAAAGGCTTCCTACAGCGCCACCCTTTGGCCGATTGTTGCGAGCTTCGCGTTTTAGCCGTTTGGCATAGTCCTCTGCCATACTGCCGAGTTTCGTAAAAAGCGACTGCACGGTCTAGCCGCTAGAGAAAAAGTGGCGGAAGAATAATAATAATAAATATAGCTGCAAGCAGCGATAAAGTGGCCAAGGTAGAAAAAGTAGGAAAGCAAAAAAGCATCAAGGGAAAGCAAAGAAGACATCAAAGAAAAACTGGAAGCAGTGTTCTTCCGAACAGGTCTCCGGCAGGTCAGGTGTTTTTTTTTTTTGGCCTAGTGGTGACTATAATAGGCAAAAGTCAAAAGGGTACCACATGTTCTTTGGCCTTTCACGGCAATCGGACGCTGCATGCGGGATTTGAGGCATTTTGTTCCAAAAATGGGTTTTGCAAAAATTGACCCACTGGTGGCGCTATAACAGGCCAATGTGAGAAGGGTGGCATCTGTTCCTTGGCCTAGTGGGAATGTGCGTGCAGAATCTCACACAAATAGCAGGCTGCGTTTGAGACATTTTGTTCAAAAAGGAGCAATCCTGCAAACCTTGGAATTCAATGTTATCCAATTAGATAGAATATGATATTGGACAAATCCGTCATGATTACATCACTGTAGAGATACTGTGTGCCCATTTGTGTGATTATCGGATAAAATCTGAAGGAGTAATATTGAAGAATGCGTTTTCGGCCTTCTGGTGGCGCTATAAATGACAGAGACTCTGCCGATTTTACACTAATCGGCATAGTTATTGGTAAAAGCACAAATTGACCTCTACACAACATCTATGCAAAAGACTATATGCAACAGACATAAAATAGTTCCAAAGAACTCCTCAAGGTTTTAACTCAATATCTTTATTTTCCAACTTTTTCATTAGTTGTCTACTTGTCTTTGTTGAAGAGTTGGTCATCAGGTTGTAAACCTTCAAAACAGAGGGTTAACAACCTAGCCATTTTCAGGCATGTCTTTTAAATCACAATGTTTTTAAATAATTCAAGTAGTAAACGTCTTCAAATAAAGTTTTTAAACATTAAGTATTGTGAAGTCTGAACCCAAACCAGCACACGGAAACAGTTCTCAAGGTGAAAACGCAATAAGCGTTGTTTTATTCAATGGGGCGTTCCCCTAAAACATGAAATAAAGTTCTTCCCAAAACCGGGGCTTTTAACTCAAAATATGCTTCTTTCCAGAACTTAACAAACAGGGGTTACATTCGAAACATATGTTTCACAGTATGCCGTTGCTTCCATTAACACATGCCATTTCTCTTCCAAGACTCAGATGCAGCTCCTAATTTGCCTACAATGGGAACAGATAGAACCACCATTAGCAATGTGGCAAAATACAGAGCAAATGTGCGACAGAGGAGAACATAGTGGAGTTTTGCTTACTGCTCGATGGAAGAGTCCCTTCGAGAGCCAGCTACACAGTGAAGCAGAGCTCGGTGGTTAAGAGCAAAAACATTTGGATTGCCTGACTCGGAGAAGCTGTGTTGCGGCCAGGTGCTGACAAATCAAACTGATTGCAACAAGCAGCCATCTTAGCTGCTGCATTCTGGGAAATGTAGTTTTTCTGAAAACCAAACTAAGCCATCAGTTAGATTCAGTTCACATGCACGCACGCACGCACACCCGCACACACACAGACACACACACACACACACACACACACACACACACACACACACACACACACACACACACACACACACACACACACACACACACACACACACACACACACACACACACACACACACACACACACACACCTGTGCCTAACCATTCTGCATTAGAGGTGGGATTTATGGCTCTTTGAAGTGAGACAGTACCATCGATCTGGCTCACTGAAAAGAGCCGTTCAAAAGACTGGCTCATTTGGCTCCTTGTATATTTATATATGTTTAAGAAGAATTTGTTTAAAAATGAATCCACAAGGTGGCACCACATTCCTCTGCTGACAGTTGAGATCACAATTTAGTATTTACCCTTTTCATAAAATGTGTGTGTAAATTAAGCTACCTTGACTTTTGTTATTCATAAAACACCAAAAAAAAAACAAGCAGGCAACAATGAACTCGCTCCTCCACTTGTTCTCTCTCTCTCTCTCACTCACTCACTGTACTCAGTCAGTACTCAGTGGAGTAGCAAGGAGATGTTGAATTGGGGGGAGGGGGTCTCCCCCCAAATGAACGGCTCTCTACTGCGCGAACCGGATCCCAACGTTCACTTCAAAGAGCCGTTCAAAAGATTCGATTCGTTCGCGAACGTCCCAGCTCTATTCTGCATCTAGCCTAAGGCCCAGATCATGGGAAAACCCTACTCACGTCAGGGTGGGGGGTCCCCAGTTCAAATATGATTCTTTTTGGTTTCAGTGATATTTGGACTTACCCTCTACGGTAGTTCATCATGAACATTTTACTTTGCATGTATGTTTTAGAGGCAGAAGAATAATTTGCATAAAACTTGCAATGTTGATTGAATTATTAATAAAGCATGTTTCAATTAAAAAAAAAAAAAACGATCTGACAGATCTTTAGATATTGGTCCAAAGTTCATGTAAAAAAAGTTCTGTGCACGTGACGCGAAAGTTCCGGAATAAAAGCGGGTTTAAGTGTTTTACAAACTGCTCAAAATTGCGGAAAATCTAAGGGCGGAGCTTACTTAACAAAGACACAGATGTCTTCCGCTTGAGTCAAGGCACGCGTGTAAGCAAGTTGCATGTCTTCAAACGAAACGAGGCATGACTTATGCCCCTTTAAAGTTTGAGTTTTCAAACGCTTCGTATAGCGCCCCCCTTTGGCCAATTGGAGTAAGATTGCTTTCAGTGATATTTGGAATAACCCTCTACATATTTGCCAAATGCCATGAACGTGTCACTTTGCATGTATGATTTAGAGGCAGAAGAATAATTTGCATATAACTGCAACATTGAGTGAATTATTAAAAAATAATGTTTCGCTTTAAAGAAAATCCGCCTAAGTTCTCAGACCGTATTGGTCCAAAGTTCATGTAAAAAAAGTTTCGCGCACGTTACGCGAAAATCCCAGGAGGAGATACATTTTTACTGTTTTTCATATAATTCAAAATTGTGGGAGAGGTAAAGGTCAGAGGTCAAAAGTCAGAGCGTAAAAGTTGTTCGGCATGAGGAGACGCATACGTGTATACAGGTTTCATTGCTGTACCTGAAACAGGGCATGAGCTACACCAGTTCAAAGTTTGCACTTTCGAAGGCTTCCTACAGCGCCACCCTTTGGCCGATTGTTGCGAGCTTCGCGTTTTAGCCGTTTGGCATAGTCCTCTGCCATACTGCCATGAACGTGTCACTTTGCATGTATGATTTAGAGGCAGAAGAATAATTTGCATGAAACTGCATTATACGGTTAATTATTACAAAATAATGTTTCGCTTTAAAGAAAATCCGGCTAAGTTTTCAGACCGTATTGGTCCAAAGTTCATATAAAAAAAGTTTCGCGCACGTTACGCGAAAATCCCAGGAGGAGATACATTTTTACTGTTTTTCATATAATTCAAAATTGTGGGAGAGGTAAAGGTCAGAGGTCAAAAGTCAGAGCGTAAAAGTTGTTCGGCATGAGGAGACGCATAAGTGTATACAGGTTTCATTGCTGTACCTGAAACAGGGCATGAGCTACACCAGTTCAAAGTTTGCACTTTCCAAGGCTTCCTACAGCGCCACCCTTTGGCCGATTGTTGCGAGCTTCGCGTTTTAGCCGTTTGGCATAGTCCTCTGCCATACTGCCGAGTTTCGTAAAAAGCGACTGCACGGTCTAGCCGCTAGAGAAAAAGTGGCGGAAGAAAGAGATGAAGTCCAATAACAATGAGTGGCCAAGGCATTGCCACTTCGTGGCCTTGGCCACTAAATATAGCTGCAAGCAGCGATAAAGTGGCCAAGGCAAAAGCATCAAGGGAAAGCAAAGAAGACATCAAAGAGAAACTAGAAGCAGTGTTCTTCCGAACAGGTCAGGTGTTTTTTTTGGCCTACTGGTGACTCTATAACAGGCCAATGTGAGAAGGGTGGCATCTGTTCCTTGGCCTAGTGGGAATGTGTGTGCAAAATCTCACACACATAGCAGGCTGCGTTTGAGACAATTTGTTCAAAAAGGAGCAATCCTGCAAACCTTGGAATTCAATTTTAGCCAATTAGATAGAATATGATATCGGACAAATCCGTCATGATCACATCACTGTAGAGATACTGTGTACTGATTTGTGTGATTTTCGGATAAAATTTGAAGGAGTAATATCGAAGAATGTGTTTTAATACTGCAAGTCTGCCTTCTGGTGGCGCTATAAATGGCAGATGTGAAAAATGCAGGGCACAGGTTGTTCCTTGGCTTCTGGGAAGTGTGCATACAAAGTTTTACACTAATCAGTGGTTATAGGTAAAAGCACAAAATGGCCTCTACACAACATGTATGCAAAAGACTGTAGGCCTATAACAGACACCAGTAAGACTCCCTAATCGGGAGATAAGCGACCGTCAGGTCACATGTATACACAAATCCATGTTGATGACATGAGTGGAGACATAGTGTGTACCGATTTGTGTGATTTTAGGGCAAAATGTGTAGGAGCAGTGTCCAAAAATGTGTTTTGCAAGAATCGGCCTCATGGTGGCGCTAGAAGAGGGCCATGTGAGAAATGAGGGTTGGGGTCTCCGCGTTGCCTTGGCGGACGAATAGGTACTGGCCCCGGCTCTCCCGGACGCTCCTAGCCCGAGTTACGGCATTTTATGTGAGCTGCAGTGGAGGGGGTCCTCCACTGGGGGCGCCACCACTTTTGCATCCGTTCTGGAGCACCAGGAGTCGGTGGTCCCCAGGAATTCCCCGTGAGCAGCCCCGTTGGGGTGGTCATTTGGTAATTTTTGCACATTTGGTCATTTTTTACATCTGGGGGTCACCCAGGGACCTGGGGGTCGCTGGAGCTCCGGGGGTCCTTGGAGGTTGTAGTTTGGCAGGCAAGGAGCGTGTGTGCAAAATTTGGCATGGATCGGGGCAACGGTTGCGGAGATATGAGCAGGGCAATAGTGTGACGTGTGAGGTGTGACAGACAGACTGACGGAGGGACTGACTTACAGTTTGTGGAGGTTTTGATAGTAAGTGCGACCTGACGGTCGCAATAAAATACTGTGATACTATTCACCTGGACAGTTTATGGTGCTGTACATAATAAGCCTTGCCGAGCCATGAGGCCCATATGACTTGGCAGAGCCATGAGGCTCATTCTGTAGCGTGAGGCAGCTTGATGTACAAGTACACCCCCTTGACGTGACTTTAGCATGTCGCAGGGACTTAACCCCAATCCAACCCTTGATGCTGAGTGCCAAGCAGGGAGGCACTGGGTCCCATTTTTTAGAGTCTTTGGTACAATCCGACTGGGGTTTGAACCCCGATCTCCCAGTCTCAGGGCAGACATTCAAACCACTAGACCACTGAGCTCGTACATGATATCATTGTAATCCTTGGGCATCACAACATACAGTAGGTGTAGACATCACATAGTTTAGTAATGGCGGATATAAAAATATGCATCAAGGAGGGGCATTTTTGGAAAGGCTCCATAAGGACCCAAACTGTTTTATGCCATCAACCCCAGACAGGATTTGATCCACCAACCTTCTGCATAAAAGGCATATGCTCTAACCGCTAGACAGCCACACATTTGGTGTCTGTCATGTTTGTTAAAGAAAAAGGTCCCATGTAGGCCGAGTGCCTTCGATTAAACCATGATTCAATAGCCATTGCCACAGTATTTTATCGATTTTCCATATTTTGGAGGCTACTAAAAGTAATCTGAGTAAATGTAACCTGAGTATTTGACATTTTTATGTGATCGTATTCTTTCATTCAGCATAGGCAGTCATGTTTAGAAACAAAAAAGGTTCCATGTAATATACTTAATATATATTGTGGGGGCTGAGACCAAAACGACACTCAAAACAATTGAACATTGTAGCCACACTGGCACATTTATTTAAACAATTTTAATTTTATTTTAAACAATAAAGCCAAGTAACTCAGGTCAAAGTCAAACAGTCCAACAGTCTAGTCAAATTGATTCGTACTTTCAGTCCTTAAGCATGCTTGTTCCATCACTGTGCATGTTCTCCTATATTGCCTGAAATGACAGATACGCAACATTAGGATTTCATTTAACTATATGGCATTTAAAAGGACTTGTGGAGTGTATAATTCTCTTACCGTCAGCCCCTGTCAGCATGGAGGAGTCAGTGGAAAGTGGAGCAGAGAAGGCACTTCTGCCCAGCCCTGCTCTCTGCAGGTGTGCTTAGATTAGGCTGATTGAACAGGTACATTGGCCCATCACTTGGCCCAGGGGTGGGCGTTGCCTTCTCCAGCCAGCTCTGAAACAAAAACGTCATTACTTCAAAACATGAATACTTCAGAAGTGAATAATCAAAATTCAAGCCCATGAATTAAATACAGTTGGGTGTCCAATGTAAAAAAAAATATTAGGTCTTATTTGGGATGTTCCATTTAGGCAGGGTGTTTACTTGTACATTATGTGCATATGCTTTGTAAATGAAAAGTATACATTGCTAATGGACCAGTTATTGCAGAAGTAGGTGTGGGTTGGAGGAATTAAATTGATGAAAAACATTAAATGAAACCAGAGAGACAGAACTGGGGGGAATGTGGTGTATGAGTGTCACTGCTGCTTTTTCCTACCCATAACCATAGATCAGGACTGCACTGAGATCATGCAGGAATCGAACAGGATTGGGTCAGTCATTCTGCAGGCTGGCCATCTTTAAGTTTCAGTTCTTAGGCAATAAAACCTGGCCTGGATCAAAGGAAAGGCCAAATGAATACAAAAATAACAAATTCAAATAATCTGCTGCACTACAGGCTTGAAACAAAATATTCTACTAATCCACCCAACTACAGGCTTGTCATTAAACTTAAAACACATCAATTCAAAAGTCAACTTAGTAGCTTACATACAAGCATTACATTCCAAAAGAAATTGTTTTACATTTAGATCCCAAAAACCAAAAACAACATAACATTTCAAAGCACATGGTCAACTTACCAAGTCACATTGTTCCTCTATCACACACAGCAAGTGTATCGAGTGGATCAGGTGGATCAGGTAGGTGAGGTATATCTAAAAAACAAATTATTGTATGGGTAAGTATAATGAATGAATTAAAACTGTTAGAAATAGGAATAGTTGTTGAAATAATGAACAGTACAGACCTACAACAGCTCCAGTGATGTGCACCTCACTGAGCAACTGGTTTTATACTGGGTGTGGTGATGATTGCCAATTGCTGAGCAGCTGTGTGACGGATTGTGACTTGGGGACCGGGACCAAAACATTGCATGTGGAAATGAAGAAAACATTCCATTTGAAAAATAAAATGAATATACAATCTGAACCCTGGGTTACAATTACTATTGTATTGACTATACTTGTACTGTTCTCCATTTTGTCTAATGAAATAATCAAGCGGTTTGAGCTTGTACAAATGCAGAGCCATTCCATGTTAAATCCCATGTTAAAGTTAGCCTTTTTGCTAAATCACCAAACAACTAGCAGACACATTTCAACACACTTTAGCAAAACTAACCAACCAAGCCATTGACAATAAACCATTGCACTGTCAACTTACCGCTGAGTAGATGGGCGCAGAATGCAATCATCCAGCAGCATGCGGCTTCCAAACAAACTGAGTGAGGAGGAAGTGGCCTCACCTCAACCGTTATTTATACTCTCTTGCTTAATAGGGTTGCCATATTTGGTTGGGTTGCCATGTTTGCAATACCAGGGTTTTCACTGCAACATTTTGTGAAATGCATTTTAAATGCATGAGGTAAGGCTTGAACAGGGGACTTCTGGAATGATAGACAAAGGCCTTACCAGGTGAGCTATGCACAGCTCTGCACAGTGAGAAAATATTACTTTAAATGTTTGTTTTAGAAGCAGAAGAATAATTTGCATAAAACCGCAATATTGATGAATTATTAAAAAAGCATGTTTCAATTTAAAAAAAATCCGATCTAACAGATCTTTAGATATTGGTCCAAAGTTCATGTAAAAAAAGTTCCGTGCACGTGACGCGAAAGTTCCGGAATAAAAGCGGGTTTAAGTGTTTTACAAACTGCTCAAAATGGCAGAAAATCTAAGGACGGAGCGTACTTAACAAAGACATGGATGGCTTCCGCTTGAGTCAAGGCACGCGTGTAACCAAGTTGCATGTCTTTAAACGAAACGAGGCATGACTTATGCCCCTTTAAAGTTTGAGTTTTCAAACGCTTCGTATAGCCTTTGGCCAATTGGAGTAAGATTGCTTTCAGTGATATTTGGACTAACCCTCTACATATTTGCCAAATGCCATGAACGTGTCACTTCGCATGTATGATTTAGAGGCAGAAGAATAATTTGCATATAACTGCAACATTGAGTGAATTATTAAAAAATAATGTTTCGCTTTATAGAAAATCCGGCCTCTGTGCGATGACCGTGTTGGTCCAAAGTTCATGTAAAAAAAGTTTCGCGCACGTTACGCGAAAATCCCAGGAGGAGATAGATTTTGACTGTTTTTCATATAATTCAAAATTGTGGGAGAGGTAAAGGTCAGAGGTCAAAAGTCAGAGCGTAAAAGTTGTTCGGCATGAGGAGACGCATAAGTGTATACAGGTTTCATTGCTGTACCTGAAACAGGGCATGAGCTACACCAGTTCAAAGTTTGCACTTTTGAAGGCTTCCTACAGCGCCACCCTTTGGCCGATTGTTGCGAGCTTCGCGTTTTAGCCGTTTGGCATAGTCCTCTGCCATACTGCCGAGTTTCGTAAAAAGCGACTGCACGGTCTAGCCGCTAGAGAAAAAGTGGCGGAAGAATAATAATGATGAAGTCCAATATCAATGAGTGGCCATTTGCCACGGCCACTAAATATAGCTGCAAGCAGCGATAAAGTGTCCAAAGCCAAAAACACCTCAAATCATGAACACAGCCTGGGATGTGCGTGAAATCTTGCAAGCACATTCCCAATAGGTCAAGGAACAGATACCAACCTTCTCACATTGGCCTGTTATAGCGCCACCAGCGGGTCAACTTTTGCCTAACACATTTTTGGAACAAAATGGACCAATCTTTGACGTCAGTAACGTCAAAGAGAGCACTGCCTGCGAACTTGACATTTTGTGCTTTTATAGCCATTGTTTTCTGGCTTGAAGCGAGCCCACAATTGTTTCGAAGGAACAATATTTTTCTAGTTGTGGGCTCGCCTATAAGGCGAGCACACTTTAGATATTGTCATTATTTATTTGTTTATTTATCTATCAGTAGACGGGATCTTCGGTTCCTTTCTACTCCTACATACTTAGTGAGAAAATGAAAATAAAAACATCAATGTGTTCAGCTTACAGTGGCGAAGTGTGCTATTATTTATTATAGCAATCGGCCAAATGGTGGCGCTGTAGGAAGCCTTCGAAAGTGTGAACTTTGAACAGGTATAGCTCATGCTGTGTTTTAGGTACAGCCATGAAACCTGTATACACTTATGCGTCTCCTCATGCCGAACAACTTTTACCCTCTAACTTTTGACCTCTGACCTTTAGGTCTCCCACAATTCGGAATTATATGAAAAACAGTAAAAATCTATCTCCTCCTGGGATTTTCGCATCAAGTGCACAAAACTTTTTTCACATGAACTTTGGACCAATACGGTCAGATTGATCAACCAGATTTTTTTTTAAAGTGAAATATAATTTTTTAATAATTCAATCAATATTGGGTTTTATGCAGATTATTCTTCGGCCTCTAAATCATACATGCAAAGTTACACGTTCATGGCATTTGGCAAAGATGTGGAGGGTTAGTCAAAGTATCACTGAAACCAATTTTATTCCAATCGGCCAAAGGGGGGCGCTATACGAAGCGTTTGAAAATTCAAACTTCAAACGGGCATAAGTCATGACTCGTTTTGTTTGAAGACATGCAACTTGTTACACGCGTGCTTTGACTCGAGCGGAAGACATCTGTGTCGTTGTTAAGTAAGCTCCGCCCTTCGATTTTCCGCCATATTGAGCAGTTTGTAAAACGCGTAAACCCGCTTTTATTCTGGAATTTTCGCTCCACGTGCACAAAACTTTTTTTACGTGAACTTTGGACCGATATCTAAAGATCTGTCAGATCAGATTTCTTTAAAATTCAAACATGCTTTTTTAAATAAATTCAATGAATATTGCAGTTTTATGCAAATTATTCTTCTGCCTCTAAATCATACATGCAAAGTAACATGTTCATGGCATTTGGCAAAGATGTAGAGTGTTAGTCCAAATATCACTAAAACCAATCTTACCCCAATTGGCCAAAGGGGGGCGCTATATCATTTTGAGCAGTTTGTGAAACGCTTAAACCCGTTAGGATTTTTTTTTTGCAATTTGCATGAAACATTCTACACACAATCTAAGGACCTTTATCTAATATGCCTATGAAGTGCACACACACAAAAAAATTATAATAATGAATATAGCTGCAAGCAGCGATAAAGTGGCCAAAGCCAAAAACACCTCAAATCATGAACACAGCCTGCAATGTGCGTGAAATCTTGCAAGCACATTCCCAATAGGTCAAGGAACAGATACCACCCTTCTTACATTGGCCTGTTATAGCGCCACCAGCGGGTCAACTTTTGCACAACACATTTTTGGAACAAAATGGACCAATCGTTGACGTCAGTGACGTCAAAGAGAGCACTGCCTGCGATCTTGACATTTTGTACTTTTATAGCCATTGTTTTCTGGCTTGAAGCGAGCCCACAATTGTTTCGAAGGAACAATATTTTTCTAGTTTATCTATCAGGCAATCAGTCAACAGTAGACGGGAACTTCGGTTCCTTTCTACTCCTACATACTTAGTGAGAAAATGAAAATAAAAACATCAATGTGTTCAGCCTACAGTGGCGACGTGTGCTATTATTTTATACAGCAATCGGCCAAATGGTGGCGCTGTAGGAAGCCTTCGAAAGTGCAAACTTTGAACAGGTAGAGCTCATGCTCTGTTTGAGGTACAGCCATGAAACCTGTATACACGTATGCGTCTCCTCATGCCGAACAACTTTTATGCTCTGACTTTTGACCTTTGACCTTTAGATCCCCCAACATTTTGAATTATATGAAAAACAGTAAAAATCTATCTCCTCCTGGGATTTTTGTGATACGTGCACAAAACTTTTTTCACATGAACTTTGGACCAATACAGTCAAACTGTCTGGTCGGATTTCTTTTAAAGTGAAATATATTTTTTTAATAATTCAATGCATATTGCGGTTTTATGCAAATTATTCTTCTGCCTCTAAATCATACATGCAAAGTTACACGTTCATGGCATTTGGCAAAGATGTAGAGGGTTAGTCAAAGTATCACTGAAACCAATTTTATTCCAATCGGCCAAAGGGGGGCACTATACAACGCGTTTGAAAACTCAAACTTCAAACGAGTATAAGTCATGACTCGTTTCGTTTGAAGACATGCAACTTGCTTACACGCGTGCTTTGACTCAAGCGGAAGACATCTGTGTCTTTGTTAAGTAAGCTCCGCCCTTAGATTTTCCGCCATTTTGAGCAGTTCGTAAACCGCTTAAACCCGCTTTTATTCTGGAATTTTCGCGTCACGTCCACAAAACTTTTTTTACATGAACTTTGGGCCAATACCTAAAGATCTGTCAGATCGGATAAAAAAAAAAAATCGAAACATGCTTTTTTAATAATTCAATGAATATTGCAGTTTTATGCAAATTATTCTTCTGCCTCTAAATCATACACGCAAAGTAACATGTTCATGGCATTTGGCAAAGATGTAGAGTGTTAGTCCAAATATCACTAAAAACAATCTTACTCCAATTGGCCAAAGGGGGGCGCTATATCATTTTGAGCAGTTTGTGAAACGCTTAAGATTTTTTTAGCAATTTGCATGAAACATTCTACACACAATCTAAGGACCTTTATCTAATATGCCTATGAAGTGCACACACACAAAAAAATAATAATAATAATAAATATATCTGCAAGCAGCGTTAAAGTGGCCAAAGCCAAAAACACCTCAAATCATGAACACAGCCTGCAATGTGCGTGAAATCTTGCAAGCACATTCCTAATAGGTCAAGGAACAGATGCCACCCTTCTTACATATGTTATAGCGCCACATGTTATAGCGGGTCAACTTTTGCACATCACCTTTTTGGAACAAAATGGACCAATCTTTGACGTCAGTAACGTCAAAGAGAGCACTGCCTGCGATCTTGACATTTTGTACTTTTATAGCCATTGTTTTCTGGCTTGAAGTGAGCCCACAATTGTTTCAAAGGAACAATATTTTCTAGTGTTATCTGCTCCCTTTGTCTGCTGAATATTGCTTGTACGGACTTATACTGTTTTTCCTCTTTCCATAAGTATTATGTCTTTTAATTCCTAATATATATGAGTTAAGTAAAAAAATATATACAATTCAAGAAAATGAGGGGGGAGAGCATTAAGAATTTAACAGATTAAAAACTTCTAGTTTGGGGTTTACAGTCTGGTAAATCAAAAAAAATGTTAAAATATGGACCTAGACTGTTTTTCGTCTCAGGTACTCTATTGTAAATTCACAAAACAAAATAGGCTACTATGATATTGTTTTACATAATTATTTCTTATCATTAAAATCGTAGTGTTTTGCCCACAAACGTTGCCCACATTGAGTATAGTATCTAGTCAGTATTGAGCTCACCTTCAGTAGTTTGGAGGAAGTCCTCAGAGCTGAGAAGAACCGCGTCAGTAATGTCTATAATTTGAACTGTGAAGTCAATCTGCCCGAGCTACTGGAATATATACTGTCTGTACTAACTGCCCCAGGTGTTTATGGAGGGAGGGGGTTGCAAATATTGCATGCGTGCGTGCGTGTGTGCGTGCGTGCGTCTCACACACAGTGTTTTCATAGATAAACATCATATTATGCCAAACAAAAAAGATGCCAATATCAATATTTTGCAGCATAATCAAACAATGCCCAGAGGAACTGTGCTCAACGTCAGTTTGTTTTATTCTTCAAACACGTCTAAAGTATAGTTCTGTCCCGATCATGGCATTTTACGATTCATTTTCATACAAAAAAGTTTTTCTTTTAGGCCCCCTTAGTTGCGAGAGAGATTAAGCAGGGACCCCCAAAACCTTTTCATAGATTCCATATAGTTTCATCGATTGACAGCACAATCTAATCATCAGTGTATGTACATTTCTGGGTGCGTTCGGAAATGTAGTGTAGTGAGTTCAGTGGGCGGTGACGTTGAGAGTGCAGTGCATTCAGTGTAGCTTATTTACAAACGACCAGTTAAGAGGCAACTGTATGCTTTTTCGGAAAACTTTCTTAAAAGCAGCAGTTGCTAACGTAACGTTGCTATTGATAGGTAATTTAATTAATAACTTTGGCCTACCTGCTGTTAGTTTACACGTTGATGCATGTGTAACAATAAAGCCCAAAGGACCAATAAAGCAGCAAATAGTGCATTTTCTTATCATTTCCTACGCGATTGTTCACAGATGAGAAGTGCGAGACACCACCATGAAAACCAACCAATCAAAACACCGCACCGACGTACCACACCGTCAAACCCATCTTCTGAGTAGGGTCGGTCGGTGCGTGCACTGAGCACACCGGTGCGCCGCGCACTGGATTTTCGAACAACAAAAGGAATGTTTTTTGTGCAAAACAGATGCTTGCAATGGATTCAGAATCATGAAAAACCCCTAGTTTGACCCCGCATATGCTACTTAAAGCAGATTAATTTTTACCTTTTTTTTTCCTGTAATGTAAAGTTAATGGGACACCAACTCTAGCGGGTGATAAGTGCCATTAAGCTACCAGATTGGTGAGTTATCATTACCAAAATATAAACTAGAGACATGTACGAAAAAGAAAATCCAAAACTTTTACGGTCACCTTGGGTGGTACCCCAATTTGTATTAGCCCCTGTACTGGTTAATTTAAACGCAGTCACGCAGTTTATTCTCAGCCTTTTAACAACCCAACCCAAGCCCAAGGGTGTTTAATGGCAGATCATGATGACAAAGACAATAAAATAATTGCTATAATAAAGTTTTTATTATTAATTAAAATATTTGTGTTCCAAAGACTTTGTTTGCTTTTGCAAAATAATATGACACATGATGCCCTGGGCCAGGGTGGTGTTAGTTTTATTCATTCAACAGACAGGACAATGTTCCAATTTACATTTTAAGCATTTAGCAGATGCTCTTAATCCAGAGCGATTTACAATAATAATAATAAATATAGCTGGTCGTTGGATCTGCCAAGTACCGTGACAGAAGAACATTTGAATGTAATTCTCATAATACAGTGGTTCTCAAATTTTGCTTTTCTGGCACAGGGCCCATTTGAAAATCTCAAAAACACACCCATCTGGCCACTTAAGATTCTAGTCTATAGGCTGCCATGTTAAGCACTCAGATGGATGGGCCATGTACATTTTTAAAGCATGCTGTTATCCATCAATTGAGTACCTGAGATGAATAAGTCCATATATATATATATATATGTCACCGGATGTTAGAGAAACAGGACGGCCGAGAAACGGAGCACTCGCGGTGCCGCACGGGGCGGAACAAGCGGTCGCCCACAACAACGTCCTCCAGGCGGAGCCCATCGATTGTCCACGACATTGCAAGCGGCGCGAAGGCCAGCGGACCTTGGTCCTGCTCTTCGCCCCCGAGCGCTGCAGGCGCGAGTGGCCGCGAAGAGCGGGCCAGGGCCGCGCGGCCGGCGGAGCGCCGCGCGAGTTACGAAGCCGTGGTGAATGCAATCGTTATATTTATGCCCAGGCCGTAAGGCCTGGGCAAGCCCAAGATAAACGCTCATAGTAAGCTAATGGCTAAGCTAATGGCTAAGCTAATGGCTAAACACCGCCCAGCTAGGCTAGTAAATAAAGAAAGGGAGTCGCAAACGAGTGACGTCAGCGCCTGCACTAGTGAATGGCTGTCTATGGGCTGTCGTCGCCATCTGGTGGTGATTAGTGTGTGGTGAACGAAACAAGCGCTCTTACAATGAACGTCCTGAGTTACCCAAACATACTGTAACATATATATATAGTATATATATATATATATATATATATATATATAGTCATTTGTAATCTGTTAAATTGTTAATGCACTCCCCCCTCATTTTGTTCAATGGTCTGTTTTAATGTTATCTGCTCCCTTTGTCTGCTGAATATTGCTTGTACGGACTTATACTGTTTTTCCTCTTTCCATAAGTATTATGTCTTTTAATTCCTAATATATATGAGTTAAGTAAAAAAATATATACAATTCAACAAAATGAGGGGGGAGAGCATTAAGAATTTAACAGATTAAAAACTTCTAGTTTGGGGTTTACAGTCTGGTAAATAAAAAAAAAAGTTAAAATATGGACTTAGACTGTTTTTCGTCTCAGGTACTCTATTGTAAATTCACAAAACAAAATAGGCTACTATGATATTGTTTTACATAATTATTTCTTATCATTAAAATCGTAGTGTTTTGCCCACCAACGTTGCCCACATTGAGTATAGTATCTAGTCAGTATTGAGCTCACCTTCAGTAGTTTGGAGGAAGTCCTCAGAGCTGAGAAGAACCGCGTCAGTAATGTCTATAATTTGAACTGTGAAGTCAATCTGCCCGAGCTACTGGAATATATACTGTCTGTACTAACTGCCCCAGGTGTTTATGGAGGGAGGGGGTTGCAAATATTGCGTGCGTGCGTCTCACACACAGTGTTTTCATAGATAAACATCATATTATGCCAAACAAAAAAGATGCCAATATCAATATTTTGTAGCATAATCAAACAATGCCCAGAGGAACTGTGCTCAACGTCAGTTTGTTTTATTCTTCAAACACGTCTAAAGTATAGTTCTGTCCCGATCATGGCATTTTACGATTCATTTTCATACAAAAAAGTTTTTCTTTTAGGCCAGGGGTCTTCAACGTTTTCTGGCCAAGGACCCCTTAGTTGCGAGAGAGATTAAGCAGGGACCCCCAAAACCTTTTCATAGATTCCATATAGTTTCATCGATTGACAGCACAATCTAATCATCAGTGTACATTTCTGGGTGCGTTCGGAAATGTAGTGTAGTGAGTTCAGTGGGCGGTGACGTTGAGAGTGCAGTGCATTCAGTGTGGCTTATTTACAAACGACCAGTTAAGAGGCAACTGTATGCTTTTTCGGAAAACTTTCTTAAAAGCAGCAGTTGCTAACGTAACGTTGCTATTGATAGGTAATTTAATTAATAACTTTGGCCTACCTGCTGTTAGTTTACACGTTGATGCGTGTGAAACAATAAAGCCCAAAGGACCAATAAAGCAGCAAATAGTGCATTTTCTTATCATTTCCTACGCGATTGTTCACAGATGAGAAGTGCGAGACACCACCATGAAAACCAACCAATCAAAACACCGCACCGACGTACCACACCGTCAAACCCATCTTCTGAGTAGGGTAGGTCGGTGCGTGCACTCAGCACACCGGTGCGCCGTGCACTGGATTTTCGAACGACAAAAGGAATGTTTTTTGTGCAAAACAGATGCTTGCAATCGATTCAGAATCATGAAAAACCCCTAGTTTGACCCCGCATATGCTACTTAAAGCAGATTAATTTTTACCTTTTTTTCCCTGTAATGTAAAGTTAATGGGACACCAACTCTAGCGGGTGATAAGTGCCATTAAGCTACCAGATTGGTGAGTTATCATTACCAAAATATAAACTAGAGACATGTACGAAAAAGAAAATCCAAAACTTTTACGGTCACCTTGGGTGGTACCCCAATTTGTATTAGCCCCTGTACTGGTTAATTTAAACGCAGTCACGCAGTTTATTCTCAGCCTTTTAACAACCCAACCCAAGCCCAAGGGTGTTTAATGGCAGATCATGATGACAAAGACAATAAAATAATTGCTATAATAAAGTTTGTTTTATTAATTAAAATATTTGTGTTCCAAAGACTTTGTTTGCTTTTGCAAAATAATATGACACATGATGCCCTGGGCAAGAATCGGCCTCATGGTGGCGCTGGAGGGCCATATGAGAAATCAGGCAGCCAAGGAGTGTGTGCAAAGTTTGGCATGGATAGGGGCAATGGTAGCGGAGATATGAATAGGGCAAAAGTATGATGTCACACGGACAGAGTGACAGCCGGTGGAGGTTTCGATAGTAACTGCGACCTAACAGTCGCAATAATACTCACATCTCTTTAGTTAAATGCTTACATTAAAGAAAGAGATGAGGCCACACCCCAAACAATAGTGGACTCAGGCAATCATCCACAACTAAACACTCCTGACAATATGAAACACATTCTCACTGTAAACCATAGAACCAAAATAACAGTAAAACGGTAAAAGAGACCATACAAAACACAAGCAAACAGTCTTACCGGTTAACAGAGCAGCACACAGCCTCCTCAACTCAGCAGTGTTTTGCTCAAACTGTTCAGATGGATTCAATCGGCCGACGCCCAACAAGCAACCATCTTAGCTGCTGCATTCTGGGAAATGTAGTTTTTCTGAAAACCAAACATTAGATTCAGTTCACAGGCAAAAAAACTAAAACAAAAAAAAATCAACTAATCAGCCGATCTACAAGCTTAAAACTAAATAAAGTCGACAAATCTGCTTATCTACAAGCAATAATTACATTCCCGAAATGAATCTTTTTACATTCCAATCCCAAAACCAGAAACAAACATTTCCGAGCCACATGTTCACTTACCAATTATCTTAGTCACGCAGCCTCAGTGTCAATATCAGAGTTGGTCAGGTGGATCTAAAAGCAATATAGTGTGGGTTAAATATAAATGGAGTAATGCTGTTAGAAATTGGAATAGTCTTGAAATGAAATGTGTACAAACCTGCAGCAGCTCCAATGAGGTTACTGAACAAACTGAAGAAAGACTGGCTTTATACAGGGTGTGGTGATTACGAATGCTCGGCAGCTGTGACTCAGGGACCGTGGTCAAAACATTGCATGTGAAAAATAAGAATATATTCCATTTGAAAAATAAAATAAAATGACTGTAATTCCCGCTGAACCGTGGGTTACAAGTGCACAAGTGCACAGTGCACTAACCTACATTATTGCAAAGTGTGATTAAAATGTGACTTTGAATGTATGTTTTAGAGGCAGAAGAATAATTTGCCAGCAGCATCAACCATGCTTCCAAACACACTGAGCACGCACGCACGCACGCACGCACGCACACACACACACACACACACACACACACACACACACACACACACACACACACACACACACACACACACACACACACACACACCTGTGCCTAACCATTCTGCATTAGAGGTGGGATTTATGGCTCTTTGAAGTGAGACAGTACCATCGATCTGGCTCACTAAAAAGAGCCGTTCAAAAGACTGGCTCATTTGGCTCCTTGTATATTTATATATTTTTAAGAAGAATTTGTTTAAACATGAATCCACAAGGTGGCACCACATTCCTCTGCTGACAGTTGAGATCACAATTTAGTATTTACCCTTTTCATAAAATGTGTGTGTAAATTAAGCTACCTTGACTTTTGTTATTCATAAAACACCAAAAAAAAAAACAAGCAGGCAACAATGAACTCGCTCCTCCACTTGTTCTCTCTCTCTCACTCACTCACTGTACTCAGTCAGTACTCAGTGGAGTAGCAAGGAGATGTTGAATTGGGGGGAGGGGTCTCCCCCCCAAATGAACGGCTCTCTACTGCGCGAACCGGATCCCAACGTTCACTTCAAAGAGCCGTTCAAAAGATTCGATTCGTTCGCGAACGTCCCAGCTCTATTCTGCATCTAGCCTAAGGCCCAGATCATGGGAAAACCCTACTCACGTCAGGGTGGGGGGTCCCCAGTTCAAATATGATTCTTTTTGGTTTCAGTGATATTTGGACTTACCCTCTACAGTAGTTCATCATGAAAACTTTACTTTGCATGTATGTTTTAGAGGCAGAAGAATAATTTGCATAAAACTTGCAATGTTGATTGAATTATTAAAAAAGCATGTTTCAATGTTTAAAAAATCCGATCTGACAGATCTTTAGATATTGGTCCAAAGTTCATGTAAAAAAAGTTCCGTGCACGTGACGCGAAAGTTCCGGAATAAAAGCAGGTTTAAGTGTTTTACAAACTGCTCAAAATGGCGGAAAATCTAAGGGCGGAGCTTACTTAACAAAGACACAGATGTCTTCCGCTTGAGTCAAGGCACGCGTGTAAGCAAGTTGCATGTCTTCAAACGAAACGAGGCATGACTTATGCCCCTTTAAAGTTTGAGTTTTCAAACGCTTCGTATAGCGCCCCCCTTTGGCCAATTGGAGTAAGATTGCTTTCAGTGATATTTGGACTAACCCTCTACATATTTGCCAAATGCCATGAACGTGTCACTTTGCATGTATGATTTAGAGGCAGAAGATTAATTTGCATAAAACTGCATTATACAGTGAATTATTAAAAAATAATGTTTAGCTTTAAAGAAAATCCGGCCGCTGTGCGATGACCGTATTGGTCCAAAGTTCATGTAAAAAAAAGTTTCGCGCACGTTACGCGAAAATCCCAGGAGGAGATAGATTTTGACTGTTTTTCATATAATTCAAAATTGTGGGAGAAGTAAAGGTCAGAGGTCAAAAGTCAGAGCGTAAAAGTTGTTCGGCATGAGGAGACGCATAAGTGTATACAGGTTTCATTGCTGTACCTGAAACAGGGCATGAGCTACACCAGTTCAAAGTTGGCATTTTTCAAAGGCTTCCTACAGCGCCACCCTTTGGCCGATTGTTGCGAGCTTCGCGTTTTAGCCGTTTGGCATAGTCCTCTGCCATACTGCCGAGTTTCGTAAAAAGCGACTGCACGGTCTAGCCGCTAGAGCAAAAGTGGCGGAATAATAGTAATGATGAAGTCCAATATCAATGAGTGGCCATTTGCCACTTCGTGGCCTTGGCCACTAATAATAATGATGAAGTCCAATAACAATGAGTGGCCATTAACAAGCAAAGACAATAACACATTTAAGAAATTCCATTAATAAAATATATTGATAATTAGGAATTAGTGAAAATAGCAGATCTAGATCTGCTATAGTTTGGGTCCTGGGCAAGCACCTAATGTTTCTTTTGGGAACCAGAACCACTGCATTATTGGGACAAGATACTGTATCTGGGTAAGATGTGCCCATAGGCCTATAGCTCAATGGATGCACCCAACATGTAATTTGACATGACATCTGCATTCCACAATGATTGCTGAAGCTGACCATATTCAATCCTCGAACAGGATATATCCTGTTAAAGGATAGAGTTAGATCAATGGTATTGTATGGGTGACAGGACAAAGGGATTTGTCTCTATGGCACAAAGAGTCCAATCTCATTAGTATAGGGCCCATGTTGGGATGGATAAAGCAATTTGAGATGTTGTAGTTAGTTTGTAGGCTCTGCAACACAACAGACACATTGGCTGATTGTCCTTGTTTAAGGCCATCACCACTTAAGGTCAAATGCACCCAGGAAGGCCCTGACTTAGGCCAGGGTTTAACATGAACGCCAACAATAATAAAGGGCCATGGGTATGTTTCAAAGACGAACCCCCCCCACCCACACCACAGTATAATGATACACTACACCCTGGTCAGGTGGTGTACCCACTGAGCCACTGGAGCACAACAAACCAGATAACAATAACTCACAGGCAACCCAGCCAACAGAGGGTTTTGGACACTGCACGCCCCAAACGGGATAAGATTGCATGGTTGGTATCAGGTCGTTGTGTGGTTTACCCTAGACGACATTGGGAAAGGTGTCACTTTAGGGCTCAGTTGCATGCTGCCTCATGCATGTTAATTATTGCAACCTAGATATTCATCAAAGGTACCAATAATTGTATTCCAAGTGTAATTTTTTTTACCGTTATTATTAATCATTTATGATTTAAAGGTGATGTGTTACCCCTGGCAGAGGTCAAATGAGTGTCAACATCTTCTAGTGACCTCTGATGTCTTCATTGCATATAGTCGGGGACCCACAGGCCCAAAAGCTCAAGGAATAGAGTTGAACCTGTGATGTCATGCCGTACCTTTTATTTCTGTTTTATCCATTAGTTTGGTCATTAAGGTCCACAGAATGAGAGGCCTGCTCTGCCGGAAACATTGCGAAAAAAAGTTATGGCCATTTGTATATTCACTGTCCCATTGGCTTCATTATACAGGAAATATTTATATATAAAAGAAAAGATCTGTTTTAAGTAGCATGTGAGGGGTCAAACTAAGGGTTTTCATGATTCTGAATCCATTGGAAGCATTTGTTTGGCACAAAAGCCCTAATACATCATACAATGAATAGTGAATATAGCCCAAGCTTGTAGATCTGTTATTTTCACAATATGTGTGCGTGCACGCTGTACGTATATTGTACAGTTTCCACCTTTTTATGACATGCCCAAAATAGGGACACAAGGTTGAAAAAAAGAAGAAGAAAAGAAAAGCCATGGTGTACAGAGTTCTGATCAGGTGGGAGTGTTCCTGTGCTATTGGGGAATCCCAGTCAGAGAAATTAGGTTAGTACAGCAGATGACAGTGGTAACTGGTAACTGTGCACCAATGGTGACATGGTTACTGGGGGTGCTTGAGAGAGAGAGGGAGAGTACTACTGTAGGTCTCCTCAACCCCTCTTAGCCTGTACTGAAACATGTAATTAACGCTACAATCTCTCAACAGAGAGGTCAAATTGGTGTCACTATGGGTATCACACATCTACACCTGCTTCCTCTGCCATACAATCTGCATGCTGAACTGTAAGGATGAACACCCATCACATATTGCACAGTGTTGCCATTGAACATGCTGCAGAGCTGTAAGGAACATAAGGTAACACTTCTGTTACACATTGCACAGTGGTGCCATACAACCTGTTGAGCTATAGGGAATATAACTGGTAGTAAAACCATTGAGAAAGCAGTTGGACATATATTTTGTAGTTTGACAGTTGAACATTAAGTCAACGATCAGACCAGAGAACTATGCACTCGTCTGTAGAATCTTGGGTGTTATATTGTTCACACTGAGAGTGTACACATTTCACTCAGTTACAAATTGATACATTAACAGGCCTTTACTATGTGCACAACTGCACTGCATCACTACCGGTACTTATTTATGAGTAGAACATTTTATCCAAACTTTATGATTCTATTTCATGTTTTGCAGGTGCTCTATTATTTTTGTAGTGAGCAGTGATACCCTGACATAATGAATGTGACACATGCAACATTGACTGCATTGCTTAAATAATTGAAAGCCTTGTTTCATCGGATACTAGCAACTTAAGACGTTGACGTATGGCTTACAGGCTGGCCGTATGTGTAATTGATGAGTTGTACTAGAAGATGTTCAATGGAAGTTTTATTGAAAAGAAGTTGCCAAAGATGCCTTAATTCAGTAAAAAATATAATCAATGTTTTCATACATACATTTAATGCCCCTTTCTCTTTTTGTATGAGAGAGACTTTACCTGTCACATCTTTATGATTTGATCTTGACTACACTCAAAATAGATTGCTACATGGACAGTCAAATCTATGTTGTATTCCCGACTTTTACTCGTACCAACATAATCATTTTAATGTGATTTAAACAACAGTGACTTGTAACAACACAAAGGATATATAAATAGGGCTTGACATCATTTGGTGATCCCGTGATATGGGCCTGTCTTTGTAGCAAGGCCCATTTTGGAACAGTACCTTATTAATGATTAAAAGGGACGCATTCTTCCAGTTTGGCTTGATCGACTTGTTTACTTGCATGAAATTCTATCACATGTGACATGGCAATTTATTCATTAGCTTCCATTTGTCTCATGCTGAGGTCTTCTAGAACAGTACTGCACGCATAGTTTTTATGCATTACCTTTCAAATGAGTCCACCGTTCTGTTTTGGAATGCAATCTTTCTTCTGTTTATTCCCATGTTCTGTCAGTGCACCCATGTTCTCACAGTTTAGTTTTCTAAAAGGCAACATCAAATACAGCCCAGTCAAGATAATGCTGTGCCTACTGGGATGATTTAAAGAAGAAACAAAAAGACCTGGTATCCTAATAACTTTGTTATAGGCCACATTTTGTGCTAAAGTGTTTGCATAATGTCTTGTATTATGATTCGTAGGGATCTCTTTTGTGGATGCTGAATGGAAAGCATTTTCAGGGAACATTATCCACATTATTCAGACAAAGGCAATTATTCTTTAAATAATAAGTTACAGTAAACATTTAAGTAAGTATTTAAGTAACGTATTTGCAATGCATCTTGTTGTATCCACAGTCTAACTGGATTGGCAGATTCAGCTCATGATGACGTCTGTCAGCAGTCCCTAGTTATAGTTACCAGGCTCGGGTTCGACAGTTCATACACTATTCATTGACATATCACATCACTCCAGCCCAACTTCAGTCTTGGACGAACCTAATTCTTTTCTGTGCAACCTCACTTTACGGCCTTATTTCTATTTCTATGTTAGTGTTCAAAATGGTTATGTAGTATTGTATTCGCTTTTGGAGAAAGAAAAGTTCAGGGTCTCTTTTTTGGGGAACCTGGTTGGAGGTGCCACGTTCTTGTTGGTATGTATGGAGCAATTCTGTTCATTTCTTATCATAATCTGAAGTGGTTCTGTTGTTTTGTTATTATAATCTTGCTAAGCTATCCATATTGTTGAGAATATGCTTTTGTCATGTGATTGCAGAATACGTTCAGTACAGACATAATTTGAAATTCAGGATTTTCTAAAGGATTTTAAATGAATATGTTGCTCTTTCTAAATGGGACCATTGCTCTCATTTGTTTAAATGGTTACTTAAAATGTATTATTCTTTGTGCTGGTACATTGAGGTTGTTATTGGGAGGCTGCAGAAGTATTCAGAATTGCATGGCCAATGCTTTTCCTTTTTATCTGGTCAGTTGCTGCTTTTGCAATTTCGGTATTTCCTTGGCAATACAGTGTGATAATTGGTTTTCCCTGCATGCAATACAATTCTAAAATGGGTTTAATCATTTGTCTGATGAGGTGCCTTAAATTAAGATTGTATTATACTCACATGCCCCATGTATGCTAAATACAGTGGCGTATGCCGGTTTTTAAGTTTAGATAGTTGTGTGTTGGTTTATATTTTTCATGTTAAAAAGTGCCAGTGTATCAGTATTCAGAGAGTGTTGGAGTTTTAAAAGCCACACAAACAACAGTGTTTTCACCTATATATATTATATATTTATTTGTAACATGCTGAAAATGCGGAAAATGCATCATAGCAATCTATTATTTTAAGTGTATTACTTTCCACAATGCATGTGAAATGTATCCTCTTCTAATTGATGCAATAAGGTCAGCTGAGTTGAATTATTAAAAGCTTCTATTGGGAGACTAAATGAGGGTGTGGTAGAGTGGAATCACCCCTCTGTCAATGTACTGGCATGCCTACAATACTTGAAGTTGTGTTATGCTTATGTTTAAATGTGTTTCTTTGTAGTATGCAATGTTTAATGTGGCAAGTAGTGATATTGAGACACAATTGTTGTTTTAATCAGTGGTGGGGGAGCCATTTGAAAGAAGGTGATCCTTTTAGAGTGTAGTGCATAGAAAATTAGTGGTGTCAGATGGTTTGGTTTTAATCTGTCCAAGTTTGCTATCCTGATAACTAAATCATTAAATCCACAAAGTCATTACAGTTTCAGTGCAATCTATCAAAGCCTAATCATCAACCATCAACTTCTTTCCAGAGCAAGGAAAGGACTGTTTTGAGCCATGCCACGCAAGCATCGTAGCAACAAGGAGGACAAGAATGGAGGTATCTGTAACATTGATGTCTCACTTTCAATAAGTCACATGGAGTTACAATTTGTTGCTGTTTGATAGTCTCATATTAGGTTAGATATTTGTCAGGGTTAATGTCACTTCTTTGAGCTCCAACCATCTGATTCTACATTTAACCTAACTAGAACATATCAACACAATACTCAATCATGTATGACTTTGGTTGGATGGATGAGGATGGACTTTATCCTGTATATTTTGGTTATTTTCAATGTTTTAAATAACTTTAGTCTCTTAGATTTGTTAAATATTGTTGTGTAATTATAATTTTTTGACCCCCACAAAAAACAAACAAACAAAACATAATACCTTTCACAGTTAGTAATGGCACTAGCATTCTATTCAGTAAGTATTACCTTGAAACACTGCAACAGGGCTTCAACAGGGGGCGCCATACTGCAATTATGCAGTATGGCACCCCATGACACATTTGTATCATCACACAACAAATGCACCAAGCACAGCCTAGCAATTTTTTACGTTTAGATGCCAGCAAAAAAAACAAGACTAAACAAAATAAAAACAACAAACTTTTATATAAAGAGGTTGTTCCTACAGTTAAGTATGTTTCTCCTGTGATCTCCAGATGAGGCAGCAATTCTGGAGACAGACGACATGGAACAGGGCATGTTCCTGGGAGGAGGCCCTGACCCAGACACCATCTCACTGGCCTCGGTCACGGCAGTCTGCACTAATGTGTCCAACAAGAGGCAAGCATCATTCTTTCTCTTATTGGAACTGTGCAACTGTGAAAGTGCAACAACAATCTGACATTAAATCACAAACATTTTCACTGAAAATGTCATTCTATAGATCCAAACCTGACATAAGGATGGAACCCAGTTCTGGAAGACCGATGGATTACCAAGTAAGAACAATACAGTTTTGTGTCTTTGGCCAAGTTCTCAACATCTGTACTGTACTGACTGTACAGTGCAGTAACATACTTAACATCCATATGCATCACTTCCAGGTCAGTGTGACAGTAATAGAGGCCAGGCAGCTTATCGGATTGAACATGGATCCAGTCGTCTGTGTGGAGATTGGAGAAGATAAAAAGTACACGTCAATGAAGGAATCAACCAACTGCCCGTACTACAACGAGGTGACATAGTAATAAATAGTAACAACTTTGTGTAAATCTACATCAATACTGTTGTTGCCAACAACGAATCCAACAAGGCTAACCCAAAGCTCTTTTATTGTTACAGTATTTCGTGTTTGACTTCCATATTCCTCCTGACGTCATGTTTGACAAAATCCTAAAGTTGTCTGTAAGTGGTTCTACCTTTGCTATGCCTCATCTTGTTGTACATTTGTTAAGACATTAGAACAGAAATCGTGTCATAGAATGCCAAACTGAGGGAGAAGACATGAAGAGTTAATAGTTAATTTCCCAAAATGCTATTATTTACTCCTTTGACCAACCCATAGGTGATCCACTCCAAAAATCTCCTACGTAGCGGAACACTGGTTGGGTCTTTTAAACTAGATGTGGGCACAATCTACTCCCAGCCAGGTAGGGGATTCATTCAAATCTGATTATTTTGGATGTACTGTACTGTATAATAACTATAGTTGATTATATTCTGTATACATTCTGCATGTATTCTTTTGCTATATGACGTCCTTTCTCTGACATTTTATAGAACATCAGTTCTACCACAAATGGGCCCTTTTGTCCGATCCTGAAGACATCACCGCTGGGTGTAAGGGCTACATTAAATGTGACGTTGCAGTCGTTGCTAAAGGAGACAGCATAAAGACTCCACACAAGGCTAACGAGTCTGATGAAGATGACATAGAAGGGTAATTTTTCTGATTCATGAAGTTGTTTGTGCAAAGAGATTACATTAATTAATTAAATGTATACAAAATAATAATAATAAATAATAAAAGTATAGATAATGCATGAAGGTGTAATAATAGATACAATATATAGACTGTAGCCTACAATCAATATTCACAATCTTTCATAGAAATGTTTTTATCTTTATCTTTCACTGTGCTTTTCCCAACATTGCCAATTAACAGAACTGTTAACTTGAATGTGCAAATAATAACAGTTTAAACTGTCCCTGTTTCAGGAATCTTCTGTTACCAGAGGGGGTTCCAGCAGAGCGGCAGTGGGCTCGGTACTACCTGAAGATCTACAAAGCAGAGGGACTTCCCAGAATGAACGCCAGCGTCCTGACAAATATGAAGAAGGCCTTCATAGGAGAGAACAAGGACCTGGTTGATCCGTATGTCCTTGTACAGTTTGCTGGGCAGAAGGTAAATGATTAGAATGTGATGATTAGAATGTTGACTGATGGGCAATAAAATGCGATTGCCTCTCCTTTTGTGACACCATTAGAATTAAACAACAATTAGGTCAACATGAAACTTTAGTAGTAATAGTAGTATACAAGATGGGATGAGAATATCTTTATTGCCAAAAATGAAATGGTGCCTGAGTAGCATAATTGCATGTGTGTTTACAGGGGAAAACTTCCATCCAAAAGAGCAATTATGAGCCCGCCTGGAACGAGCAAATCGCTTTCACCGAGATGTTTCCACCACTGTGCAAACGAATGAAGCTCCAGCTCAGAGATTCAGACAAAGTGAACGATGTGGCTATTGGAACACACTTCATTGACCTGTCCATGATCTCAAACGATGGAGAAGAAGGTGATTACGGTTTGGTCTGCTTGTATTCACTGTTAGCCTCGTACCCGCCCTCTTCCGGAAACCATTCATTTTTATCTTCTGGAATCCTCCTGGAGAACGGAAGTTGGTTGTTTACGAGGCTAATTCACTGTATGCTTTAGCCGTTGATTTGAGCCTATATGAGAGAGAGAGAAGAGATCCAGAGGGTCCAGCCCTCTCTCTTAATGTGTCATTAATTAATGATGACATTATTTTCTTGGATATAGGGCTTTTAAGCCGTGACATCATTTTGTAGTCAGACCTCCAAGCAGATTTATTGTCATTATCTGTCCCTCGCTATTTCAACAGATCCGAGACAAAAATAACGACTAAAGTATAATTCTACCACTTTCCTGTCAACAAGAAAGAGAAGAAAAATTAGTAAATAGTAAAAATAGTAAAAAGATTAGCTTTTTTGGGGGACAAAAGTTCTCCTCTGCCTACAAAATGATGTCAGATTTAACAGCCCCATATGCTGTATATTTATTGTTTATTTACTGTATCTTTGCAAATTACACTTTTCTCAGGTTCTGCCTTTTCTTCTACTTCTCAGGCTTTCTTCCCACACTGGGCCCTGCCTGGGTGAACATGTACGGCTCCACCCGGAACTTCTCCCTGATGGATGAGTACCAGGAGCTGAACGACGGGCTGGGTGAGGGGGTGTCCTTCAGGGCCCGCCTGCTCATCAGCCTGGGCATGGAGATCCTGGACACAGCCTCCCCTGAAGTGACCTGCTCCACTGAAGTGCAGGTGGAAGGAGTGCCCCCCATCTCAGAGGTAAGGTACTGTAGGTCCTCCTCGGGAAGGGGAGACGAGCAGAGGAGGCCCAATGTGGCATTGTGTATGCATCATCATTTTGGGCTGATTATTGATTAGGCCTATCTTTATTTAGCCCTCCTGGTGCATTATTAACTTGCTATTTTCACAAATGTGACTTCCTTTTGTGTTGATGGACAATTCACCCTTTGTCAAGTCCCGCCCGTTGTCCCGCCCCTCTTCACACCCATTGGTTGCTGTGTCTTGGTGGGACACTCAGTGGGACACTCCAACCACTACCATTTTAATTCAGTTGCTTCTTATTGTTATTCTGTGTGTTCAATTCTAATGTCAAACTTGGTTTCAGTAATATGGAGCTGCTCAGGGGCAATATAGTGACTCAGCATGTTTTTAAATCTTTTTATTTCTCAAAAAATTATGTTTTAGCAAATTCACCATAAAAAAGGCGGAACCAAGGCAGATAGAGCCTTCTGGTTGGTCAGTCAGGGACCAACCAGAAGGCTGACAAAGGGTGAATTATAAGACACAGGTTCAACTGTTGCTCTGCGGGAGTCATCCATTTCGTTTAGTTCTCATTCATCCAGCAGTGTGGGGACAGATAATATTACTAGATTACCAGAGCACTCTTTTATTACATAGCATAACATAGCATCCATTCATAGCTCATTAATTTACACACAAGGAGGCAGGCTGTTATTCACATGCACGCTGCTTGTTTGTCCATCTTCACAGAGTACCACTGGGAAAGTAGATGAGTTTTTCCTCTTTGGGACATTCCTTGAGGCCACTATGATTGATAGGAACAATGGTGATAAACCCATCAACTTCGAGGTCACCATAGGTAATGACCATATCTATTCTTTATACCGTAGTACTGCTCCATACATACATCCTAATCATAAGGCCCTCAAATGTTTAATTTGGGTGGAAAAAAGTTAATCAAAGTTAATAAATAGTTAACTGCATAACTATATTCATAATAATTGTATATAAACCTTGGCTTGAACCTGTCTGTCGATGTGAGATATCAATACAGCACATCCAGAGGTCAGTGTGGCCATTGCAATAACATAATTATTGGTGTCTAATATCTAGGTTACTATGGAAACGAGGCTGATGCGGTCATCCAACCAAAAACTAGGGGGGGCCATAGAGGTGATGGGGAGGATTCTGGGCTCATCCAGCACTCCGATGACGACGAGGAGATGGACTTTGATGGAGACATGGCCTCTGTGTCCTGCACTCCGCCCATGAAACCTGTCATTACTGACCGGTCAGAAGCATAACATGCAAAGAGAAAACTAATTCATACATATAATATAGTACCACCGCTTGTTTTAGTTTTTTGCTGTTAAACGTTGCTTAAGAATACCAAATTAAACATAGAATTTAATTTGGTATAGGATATGGGAAGTTATTTTAGTCTCTTCTGATTGTTGAGCTGATTCCATTGATTCATGTGCTGTATCTACAGGAGTTACTTCCACCTGCCGTACTTTGAGAGGAAGCCCTGCATCTATATCAAGAGCTATTGGCAGGATCAGAGAAGGAGACTGTACAATGCAAACATCATTGACAACCTTGCAGATAAACTGGCAAGTCATGAACTTTACAAATATACATAATACAAATATATCAGACCCATCATTCCCTATCTTCTAGAATCTAGACTAAACAGACTAAAAAAATGCTCGACATCCTAGCTCCTTGTGTGCTTCCCTCTCCCTCTACTCCCCCTTCCCCTATAGTAAACATGCAGCAACACTTTTTTTCTGTTGAAAATAAATGCGCATGAAAGTGTGAATTTGCTACTGTATGGGCATCTAAAGTAGCCTTGTAAACCAGACTCTCCTTTAGAAGGTAGGAGGAGTCAGTTTAATAGGCTACATCTAGTATTAGATGTCTTAGTTTTACATCAACATCCTCCACTGATCTAACAGGAAGATGGGCTCAACGATGTGCTGGAGATCTTTAAGACTGAGAAGGCCTTCCCTGAGCGCAGGCTGAGGGGTGTCCTGGAGGAACTCAGCCAAGGATGCAGGTCCCTAATGGCGCACTTTTACATTGCATTTTTAAAAGAGTGGTACTTCTTTCACAATCCTTAAATTACATTGTAGACTTTCAGATTGACTGAGTCGAATTTCTTTCAGTCAGTTCCTATCACTGGCAAACAAGGACCAGAATCAGAGTGGGAGAACCAGACTTGACCGGGAGAGATTGAAGCTGTGCATGGCAGAAGTGGTATGGCAAACATAAAATATTCATATGTTTCCTCTACTGTATTATTTTTGGTGCAAGTATATGCTAAACACAGTAATGGTGTTACCTGCTTGTAGGGGAGCATTGGCCAGCAGGCTAAGGTCATGAGAACACAGGTGAAGAAAAGTACTGTGAAAGACAAAATGAAGGCGGCTCAGAGCTTCCTTCAAAAGCTACGCTTCATGGCAGATGAGGTAAGATACACCTCTCATGCATGTACACCATATGCTGATTATGTTTTAAAAAAGTATATGTAATACCGTAAATGTGTATATGTCTATGTTAGTTGTCTGTCTCAGGGATATTTTTGAATGATACTGTCAAGTGAAATAACACACCTCATTTGTACGTAATTGTATGAACATTCTGTGTTTGTTCCATCAGCCACAACACAGTGTCCCTGATGTCTTCATTTGGATGATAAGCAACGGCAAGCGCATTGCTTACTCCCGGGTCCCCTCCAAAGACATACTCTATTCTGGTGTGGAGGAAGAGATGGGAAAGGACTGTGGAAAAGTCAAGACACTTTTCCTGAGGGTGTGTTTTCACCTATACTTTTCAATTTCACTTTGGTGATTTTTTTTCCCATCAATGCCTAATTAGATGCTCAATTAATTTAAGAGGCAGTAAGAAATGTGTGTGTTGACTATTGATCTGCAGAACTGCCAACTATGGTGGCTCACTATAAATAAACTCCTGTAGTTTAGTGATGCTCTAAAAGGTGTATCGATGTTCCACCAGTGTGAAGTTATTCATGGTCCTTCCGCTTATTATTATTATTATTATTATTGCAATAAACTAATGTGTTCCACAATTTCTTTTTTCACTTACCGAAGATCCCTGGTAAGAAAGGTTTTGGACCTGCTGGCTGGACGGTGCAGGCCAAGGTAGAGCTTTACCTGTGGCTGGGACTGAACAGGCAGCGCAAGGACTACCTCATTGGCCTGCCCAATGGTTTTGAGGAGAACAAGTTGTCAAAAGGACCTGGCATGCCCGTCTCTCCTCCCATCAGCCTCACATACATGAGTAAGTTTGCCCGGTAATTCATAACACGGTTGATTACCCCCTTATCTTCTTTACCATTCATTAATCACGGTCATTCCCCAAATGTTGTATCCGTGTACTGAATAGAAATATTATGGTAAAATTACCATTTTATCTTTAAAATATTATTTTTTAAAAATCTAGGATTTACCTTTGAAAATAACAAAGTATACAATTTTTGTGCTGTCATTTTTTACGAGTACATAGATACAGTATCAGAATATATGGAATGGAGTTCTTCAAATGTAAATCATTCGTATAGGTACCGGTACTCTAGTCTGTATGATGCTCAGCTAAACTGAATAACTAATAATTAGATACTTGCTTCTCTGTTACTCCACAGTGAAACAGATATTTCAGCTGAGGGTCCATATGTACCAGGCTCGTAGCTTGTATGCAGCAGACAGCACAGGCTTGTCCGATCCCTTCACCAGGGTCTTCTTCTCCACACAAAGTCAGGTCACTGAGGTGAGGATGCTATATGGAGATTCAGTGGACGCCATGAAATGTTCAAGGATTCAATGGTATTAGTTGTGATTGATAAATAAATTATTAATATGTTAAATAAATATGGATATGGATACATTCCATAACCAAAATAAGACAGACGAGCCAAAGGATTATATCTTAGGTTGCTGTATTTGAAGAGAGTCAGACAAAGAGACAAACAGTGAGCATAACCATCCTAGTGGCAGCTTTGATAATTCTCTCTCTTCCCAAATGGAAGTTAACATTCAGTATATAAAGAGTACAGATTATGACTGTAAGATCTTCGTGGGACTCATTGATTCATTCCCAGATCATAACAAGGAAGACAGTGACACGTAGTGTTGGTAACTTTCCACTAGTGACATACAGTATATCATGATTTCATAGTTGCCATGACCTGTAATCAGTAGCCTGAACTCACAGTATACGACCAAAAACATGGTCTCCTATACTGTAAGTTCAGTTCATAATATAACCTTATATGGTCATATGAGCCTCATACACAAATCATACAATTATGTATCATAATTCATATCTAACAGTGATCTTACATGTTTAGGTGCTTCTCCTTTACAATACCATTTGACCTAGTTTACTAATCAGGATCAAGGTCCAATTTTGTTATATGGGAGGTGGGCAACCAGCCAACCAAAATTATTATTAGACAAGGGCAACCTAGAGGGGTGCATAGTTGAGCCATTTAGCTCGTCGCCTATGTTGACCCTTGACCACCGAAAGTCAAGGGAAGTCAGGGTATAAGTCGAGAGGTCGAGAGGGTATAAATGAGAGTTATGGTCACGGTGAGACCATTGACAAACTGGCTGCTTTTGGGCATATCAAAACACTAACGTGTTTGACATTAGTGTTTCCTTTGACCAAATGGTAGTCACGATCTTAAATATTCATAAAGCTGTCTAAAAGCACAATAGTTTTGATTGATTGATTGATTGAATACTTTATTAGAAGCATAGGAAAAGCACATCACAAGACAATACAGTTCAGATACAAGGTCTACTAATATGATTTAAACCCAAGAAAGTACATTGGGGTCCTTTTGTACTCAATTCAAAGAGAACGATTTCATCCATTTGTGTAAGCGATTCACTGTCTTCATGAATTTCACTTAAAGTTCGCCAGGCATTTTCCGGTTGTGCAGACTGTTTTATGGCCCGAGGTCACAGAGCTGTGAGCTGTGATTAGACTGTGATCTACTATTGAGGGGACAGACATACAGTCAAACCCTGTCAAAACAAACCAACTCGAGTATATTATATCTGATTTCAAATCCTTGTACAGACCATTGACCAAAATTTGTGTAAATGGTGCATTAATATAGCACCTTTATCCAAGGTGCTTTACAGAGATTGTGCGTTATAGTCACCCATTCATACACACATTCATTCACTGATGGTGGAGGAAACCATACAAGGCACCAACCTGCTCACCGGGAGCAACTAGGGGTTCAGAGTCTTGCTCAAGGACACTTCGACACTAACTCTGGGGGAGCCCGGGATGAAACTGGGAACCCTTCAGGAATCCTCCGTGTTCTAATACAACAACTTTACCCCTGAGCCACGGCGTCCGATACACTATTAGGCAATTCAAGTTCTAGTTATAAAGCAGTAATACTTATAAACATTGTCTAAATAGAATTTCACATACTGTATACTGTATCTCTTCCCAGATCCTGCCTGAGACCCTCTGCCCCACCTGGGATCAGTTGCTGGTTTTTGAGAACGTGGAGCTGTTTGGAGAGGCCACTGAACTGCGAGATGATCCTCCAATCATTGTCCTTGAAATCTACGACCAGGACACAGTGGTAAGCCTGGATTTGGTTGTAAAAGGTTCCCTGTTTTATTCTTAAATGTATTCAGTTCAGAAAGGGATCTATGATATCAAATCAAAGGAAAAGGTCCCGTACACTGTCTGGAACAAACAAACAAAAGGATGCTCTTTATTAAATCTTTTTGCAAGTTCCAGGCTAACCTTTTCTTTGATTTGATATCATAGATCCCTTTCTGAACATTTGGACCTTCCTGGTTGTCCTAGGCACTTGAGGTTCTTAAAAAAAGAACAATAATTATAATAATACTAATCTTAAATGTGTTAAAATTATGTAACCTAACAGCTTGAATTTACAGATAGGAACTAACCATCCATCTTAATAATGTAAACGAGTCTCTCTACCACTTGAAATGTAAGGCTGAAAATGTCATTGCTACAGTATACAGTATACTGTTTTGAAATCTAATGGCATTTAGTGTGTATAATTAACCTGTAGTTTGGGCATATACAGTATCTAAAACTACTGATTATATCTCAATGGTGTGACATACAGTACAGTATATAATCCTATATTACTTTTAGTATGGTAGTAGTAATAGCATAATAGTGGTAGTAGTTGTTATAGTAGCAATAGGCCTAGTGTTATTACAATTTATTTTGCATTGAATTTGTTTAGATTAATTTATAATACCAATATCATTTATGATTCATCAGTTTCTATTCATTTACTAGTTGATGTGGATTATATTTGAAGAATGCCTTTTCTGACTGGGAATTCTATTTACTGCTCCTATCATAAACACCATTGTATTGGATGACGACTTGGATAAGTAGAGTGTGGATTCTGGTTGTTTTTGATGCACCGTAGAAGCACTGTATTGTGTGCAGACTAGAACATATTTTGATGTCCAAAAGGCATGCAAGTGGAATAAGACATTCACTGGACGTTTTTGTATTAATTACAGGGGTCCATGGGAACAAATAACGTCTTGTCCATTTAACGTCTTATACCTCTTGCATTCCTTATGCGGAATCTGTGTTTACTGAATGTTGTCGACAGAGGACTTTGGCTTAATCACTTGACTTAACCACTAACTGCAAGACAGACATCGCTATTACTTTCACAAGAATAGCCCTTTTTTGCAGGTTACTGGTCATGTTGGGTTTCTTGCTTTATTTATTTATTTATTTATTTGTTTATTCGTTTTGCTCTTTGTCTTCATTGCTCTTTTGTCTATACTGCCTAAAAACATGGGCATTTCAAGGCATGTTTTCCACAATGGGTACAGTATGTCAACTGAACAGTGTTGTAACAATTATGAGCAATTTATTGATTTATTTTTCTTACAAAACCATTGTAACTGTAACATGGAACATGGATGACTCTTCCTGGATTGGAGATGGTAGGCGGACTCCCCCACCCCCTGCAGAAATAGTGTTAGTGTTAGTTTGTGTTGTGTTGTACATCTCATGCTGACTTCCGCTCCTCTGCGATTCCAGGGAAAAGCTGAGTTCATGGGCAGAAGCTTTGCGAAGCCCGTTGTCAAGATGGCCGATGAGCACTATGGGCCACCGCGCTTCCCTCCTCAACTTGAGTATTACCAGATCTACCGCGGGAACTGCACGGCTGGAGAAATGCTGGCTGCCTTTGAGCTGCTTCAGGTTGGCCTCCCACATACATATTATGCAGTGCAGTGCAAGTCAGTCACTGTTTATCCTCTTCCATGAACTATTCTTATTGTTGGATGATTTTGGAAACTAATATTTATTGGCAATTTATCATGAAACACACTTCAGTCAACCCACAATTATTGTAATGTTACAATAAATTGTACAATATATTGTAATGTTACAATAAATTGTATATTATTGCGACCGTAAGGTCGCAGTTTAGTATGAAAACCTCCACCGGCCGTCCGTCGGTCACACGTGCGGTCGACCGCACGTCACACGTGCGGTCGACGTGTGATGAGGTCACGATGAGTCATCTATGCCCAAATATAGATTTCTAGGTCAGATGGCCCATAGAGTTTGTGATGTCAAACCTAGCAACCCAATATAAACAAACCTGATGTCAGACCTGAAGTATCCTTTTATACCCATATATGGAGATACAGAGATCTCCATATATGGGCATATTAGAAAGCCCATATATGGGCATATACGGATGACATCAGGGATATCCATATATGGGCATAAAAGGGACAAGGGCTTACAGTTAAGAGATCTCCATATATGGGCATATCAGAAAGCCCATATATGTTCATATACTGATGACATCAGGAATATCCATATATGGGCATAAAAGGGACAAGGACTTACAGTTAAGAGATCTCCATATATGGGCATAAAGGGACAAGGACTGTTACAGTAGATATAGAGATGTCCATATATGGGCATAAATGAACAAGGACTGACAAACACTGAGATCTCCATATAACCTATGGGAATATAAGGGACGAGGACTGTCAGCTTGTAGACCTATTTTCTAAATATTGTTGTACATTAAAAACTTGAAATGGGTCGTTCTGCATAGTACTTGGGATTTGTTGATGTAAATGTTCACATAGAGTGTAATAATTGGTAAAACAAACTTTTGGCCTATTTGTGGAGATAAGCGACCAACGGTCGCTTATCTCCCGATTAGGGAGTCTTACTGGTTGCGACCGTAAGGTCGCAGTTTAGTATGAAAACCTCCACCGGCCGTCCGTCGGTCACACGTGCGGTCGACCGCACGTCACACGTGCGGTCGACGTGTGATGAGGTCACGATGAGTCATCTATGCCCAAATATAGATTTCTAGGTCAGATGGCCCATAGAGTTTGTGATGTCAAACCTAGCAACCCAATATAAACAAACCTGATGTCAGACCTGAAGTATCCTTTTATACCCATATATGGAGATACAGAGATCTCCATATATGGGCATATTAGAAAGCCCATATATGGGCATATACGGATGACATCAGGGATATCCATATATGGGCATAAAAGGGACAAGGGCTTACAGTTAAGAGATCTCCATATATGGGCATATCAGAAAGCCCATATATGTTCATATACTGATGACATCAGGAATATCCATATATGGGCATAAAAGGGACAAGGACTTACAGTTAAGAGATCTCCATATATGGGCATAAAGGGACAAGGACTGTTACAGTAGATATAGAGATGTCCATATATGGGCATACATGAACAAGGACTGACAAACACTGAGATCTCCATATAACCTATGGGAATATAAGGGACGAGGACAATGCGTAGCATTGTGAGCTTGTAGACCTATTTTCTAAATATTGTTGTACATTAAAAACTTGAAATGGGTCGTTCTGCATAGTACTTGGGATTTGTTGATGTAAATGTTCACATAGAGTGTAATAATTGGTAAAACGAACTTTTGGCCTATTTGTGGAGATAAGCGACCAACGGTCGCTTATCTCCCGATTAGGGAGTCTTACTGGTATTGTATATATCATGTTCAGGTTGACGTTGTGTCAATTTTGTAATATGTGACGATGTTCATAAAATTATCAAGACACATATTCCATTGTGATGCAAATGTACTTTTCCCTTCAGATTGGTCCCAATGGGAAAGCTGACCTGCCTCCCATAGACGGTCCTACAGACATGGACCGCGGCCCAATCCTCCCGGTTCCAATGGGCATCAGGCCAGTGCTTAGCAAGTACAGAATTGAGGTAAAGACTTCCACTTTGCATAAAACATGAAACACAGATTTGCACTGTATATGTACTGTAATACATCAGTTTGAGAAGACGTTTCAAGTTACCAAAATGAAACACCGTTCTCAAGCGAAAACACTTATCTGGACATTTGTTTTCCTTTAAACGAATATAACAAAGTTTGTGTTTCCATTTTTCTTTATATTTTAATTTGTTCTAATATATGTGTATTTTTGGAATTACACAGTAGGTTGATGTTTCAAAAGTCCATTGTTTTCCATAAACAACAACAAAATGACTTTCAACCACTTAAACCCCAGCATCCGTATTGTGAAACGTGTTGCGTCGTGAGCTAGTCTATCTGCTATGTTAAGCAAAAGCTTTCCCCGCAATAACAGCTTGTAGATCAACTATTTTTGCTATTTTAGAAATGGGGCTATTTTGCCACCCCCTATGTCTTTGTGAAATGACGCCTCTGCTGTGCAGGTGTTGTTCTGGGGCCTGAGGGACATGAAGAGAGTCAACCTGGCTACGGTGGACCGTCCCCGAGTGGACATTGAGTGTGCCGGGAAGGGCATCCAGTCATCACTCATCAACGACTACAAGAAAAACCCCAACTTCACCACACTCGTCAAGTCCTTTGAAGTGGTAATGTCTTTGCAAATAATAATATTTAAAAGTAATAAAAAAGATTCATGACCGTATTTTACGAGGTCTTTTTTAAAGGGGGATAGATAAATAAATGTAATGCTTAACAATCAGCCTTACTGCAATGTAGAAATACTCTGTTACAAGTTAAAGTCCAGAATTCAAAATGTACTTGAGTAAAAATACATATTGGCATCAAAATGTACTTAAAGTACCAAAAGTAGAAAGTACTCAGTATATGCAGAAGGTCCTATTTCACACGTTTACAAACATATGAAATGTATACAAATCTTTTTAAAATAGCAGATCTACAAGATGCAATGCATTGTGATCAGCTATTCAGCTATTTTCAATTGGCTGAGGGCTGAAGTGGTTAATGTATATTTTGTAAAAAAGTACAATATTTGGGTCCGAGAACGTAAAGAAAGTAAAGTACAAATACCTCCAAATTGTAGTAAATGTACTTAGTTACTAAATCTCGATAGTCCGAGGTCCCTTTAGTCCGACTACTGGGACCTCGAAACAACGGGACCTCAGAACAGCGCTACGCGCCCCTAGCTTTCACATAGATTACTTCTGTTAACCCATTTAGGCCTAGAATTATTGAATGCTTTAACCAGTGAAAAATAGCAGATATACAAGCTCACAGCGCGGCACCGAGTGCCGCGATGCGAGCTTGTAGATCTGCTATTTTTGAAAAAGTCGTGAAAATGTGTGCAAATCTTTGAATATGTGTATTTTCAAAGCGAACTTTTGTAACTCAAATTTTGCTTCTGGGTGGTCCCTGGAACTAGATATTTTGAGATGGGGGGTCTGTGGCCAAATACATATAATTTTGGGGGTCCTTCACATGAAAAGGTTTGAGAACCACTGACATAGTAGTCTCTCAAGAACAGACTAACTGAGCTCCAGTTAAGTGAAAATTACCTTTTCTTTGACGATGGCTGGCCAGATTGCTGACATAGAAACATAGGTTTTTCAAAAAAATCTTAGAAGGATTCAAAAGACACGTATAGAATCTGGTCAAAATTCGAATTTTCACGATTTTTCAAAAATACAGATCTACAAGCTCGCAGCGCGGCACTCGGTGCCACACTGTGAGCTTGTATATCTGCTATTTTCATAACGATACACAATATAGTGTACCCGTAAACAACAAAGCATTGCACCTCAGATCAAATAAAAATCCAATTCCAAATGCTATTCTTACCTCTGGGTCATTTTCCTTGTCAGGACTTGCCTGAGAATGAGCTGCTCCATCCCCCACTGAACATCAGAGTGGTGGACTGCAGGGCCTTTGGGCGCTACACCCTGGTGGGCAACACCGCTGTCACCAACCTGCGCAAGTTCATCTACAAACCACAAGACAAGCAGACCAACAACTGGAACACCACAGGTAACCAACTAAAGCTCCAGCCATGCTATATACTACCATAGAAATGAATCGTCACCTTGATAAAATATTTCGCCCACGTCAATTCTTTCTAAAGATCTTTCAGAAAACCGAAAAAACCGAACCAAAATATGATATTATATATCATATATATGATATTTCTTAATCAGCAAGTTACTTACTCCAGACTTAGGCCACATTTCATTTAAGATCTGGTACTTAAAGAGGTGGTGCCATAGTTTTGTACTTTTTCTGTTTTTCATGTGTCTAGGAGGTTGAAAGTACTTCATTAGACCCCCTTATGTGTTTTTCTTTAGAAATGATTATTCTCTTAGTATTTGTTTGTTTTCTCTTGGAGGCTGCCACCTTGTGTTGAAAAGTGTCAGTTAAAAAACACAGATAAGATGACATCACAGAATCAACTCCTCCCCTATTTACCATTCACCCAACACTGTGGGGTGTGGCTATATCAGCTGGGTCACCACCCACCATGCCATCCATGCATACTTAATGAACTGGGGGTGTGTCCACATAAAAACCCAATTCTAACTCTTTCTGTATACTTTTTTGGAAAAAATCTTCCTCCTAGTATAATCATAATACCTGATAATCATGTTTTATAGGGGGGGGGGAATCATGGCACCACCTCTTTAAAGATGAAGTGCCTGTCCATACTGTCTCAGACCACCGGACTTTTCGTCTGAAAGGTCCGATTCAAGTACAAAATGACGTCACTCGCATCTTCTGAAAAGCATTACCCCGAATTAGAGTTCGGAAAGCTGAGGTCGGGAAAGTCGGAATTCTCAGACGAAAAGTTTGCTGCTCGGAGACAGTATGGACAGAAAGTTAAGGCATAAGAGCTGGTACTTAAGAGAATCAAAATACATAGTCTTATATTTATGTGATGTGTTGGATGTTTTGTTCTTTGTTTAGTTTCATTCATCATTTTGTGAGCATGGGTATAGGTATAGTTATAGTTACAGATGTGATTTAACAAGAGCCATTCTTCTCTTCCATCTTTTAGATGAAATTATAGTGGTCAGCATCGAACAAGAGGACAAAGTTAAGAAGATGGAAACTGTGGTCAAGCTAGACTCTGTACGTTACAACCAAGTCAGCTAAGTTGGCTGAATGAATGGATGAATGGATGAATGAACAACAAAATAAGTGACATATACACTGGATCTAAGCTCTTCAGAATTGCACAAATACCATTGAATAAAAACATTCATGTGTTTTCTTTTCAGTCTGCAGATGCTGTGATCAAAGTGGAGGTAAGAGTTAAAGTGCCTTTGATTATCTTGAGTGAAAAGATAAATACAAAATAACAATTTAAGACATTTCAAAAATATGAAAGTCTTGCAAGGGGAGTAAGCAAGAGTTTGTCTTGCTATACTGCTAACATGTAGAGAAGCCGTAGCAATGAATAGTTGTTACACTGTAACATCCTAAGTGTTAATTTAACATTCTCAGGATTTATTATTTGTTTTCAATGTGTTTCTTCACAATTGTACATCTTAACAAGCTCTTACACATTGTTTGTATAAAAGGATGATGAAAAGGGGGGGAAAAAGAAGAAGAGAAAGAAGGGTCTTGAGGAAACGGAGGAAGATGAACTTGATGAGAGCACGTTGGATTGGTGGTCCAAATACTTTGCCTCCATTGAAACTCTAACAGAGGTGAGAGATGGTTTGATGTAGTGCCGTTTCCGTTTGTTACCATTGAATTTACACAACCGCTGTATGAATCCGATGAACATAAAGAAATCTTAAAAAGGTCTTTAAAAATATAAAATTATGGCTAAGCATATTGTTTTTACAATTCAATTTTCAACCTTCTTGTGTGTATTAATTCACTTTTACCTTGAATTCAAATGGTAACTGGAACGCTTGCCCCAAAACGCAGTCAGCCCCATTTATTTTCTGCTCGCCCCCAACAGTTCTTTCAGGTTCGTTAAGGTTAGGAAAAAGGTTAGGGTTAGGCATAGTTTTACTGAGGTTACGTTTAGGAATAAGGTTTGGTTTAGGCATAGTTACTGAGGTTAGATTTAGGAATACCTGGTGGCGACCGTTCCGAGGTCACCGGATTTGACCCGGGGCGATGTGCTTCGCGGCGAGCGTTCTTGTATTCCTCCAAACATCATGCCTGTTCCCAAACACCTGGGTAGATCTGAGAGTTTGCAAGAGTTCTTCTTAATAGTTACTATCAAAACCTCCACCATGAGGCTGATTTTTGCAAAACACATTTTTGGACACTGCTCCTACAGATTTTGCCCTAAAATCACGCAAAGCGGTACACAGTATCTCTAAAGTCATGTCATCAACATGGATCTGTCCCATTTCCCATATTCCCTCCTAACTGGCTACCATTGCCTTCTAGAGTTTGTGTATGCAATCTGACAGTCACTTATCTCCCAATTAGGGAGTCTTACTGGTAATATAAGTAAAGTTAATATGACTGTCTGTTTCTACAGATACTGAAAGCACAAGAGGCAACTATGTCGGACGTAGAGGAGAAGGAGGACATGGACATCGCAGATGGAGGTAAAACCAGACAAGGCCGTCACATTTCAACTTCAAATTTTAATTCTTCATGTACTTTCATGTGCATTTGTAAGACCTGGGTAAGATAACAGCTGCAAATAGATGGTAGAAGTTAATATGCGATTCATTCCATGAGAACAATTCATATAGTCTCTTGAATCCTGCCATTTGTGTATTATAGTACATGATTGATTGCCCAAAAGTATAGAATCTTTGTATTATCCCATGTACTAAAACGCACACCATTGTTAGATAAACAAACCACAGGTATTTGCAACTACTGTTTACTCAGGTCTGCACTGTCCCAGCGCCTTCAGATCAAACTGTTGCATGTGTTTGCTTGCATTTCCTACATACAGTACCCATGTGTACCCCGGTCCCCTGCAAGTCATGGTGCCAAGACTGTGTCTGTGTAAAATGACATGAGTCCTGATTCCCCAATTGGGGAGCTCCCATTCTCCATCTAAGATGCATATATTAGCCATATGCCTGCCATGAAAGTTGTCATTTGGTGTGTGTGTGTGTGTGTGTGTGTGTGTGTGTGTGTGTGTGTGTGTGTGTGTGTGTGTGTGCGTGTGCGTGCGTGCGTGCGTGCGTGCGTGCGTGCGTGTGTGCACGTGTGTGCGCGTGCGTGGAGCACTCTAAGGGGTCTCCCTGGCAAGTACATATCCTAGTGCTCCTACTGACCAATACTATATAGTAGGCTATACTGTATGGTAGACAGTTGGTTTGGCAACTTTCATGTGGAATTCATGTCCTGAGTGCTCTGCCCCCTTCCTTTGTTCCCCACTCCATCGCCTCCTCTCCTTCTTCCTCTTCCTCTTCCTCCTCCTCCTCCTCCCCTCGTCGTTGTCGTCGTCGTCGTCACCGTCCTCCCGTCCCGCCGCCCTCAATGCTAACCTGTACTCAGAGATCAATCCTGATGAATCTCGTGTAAAAGGCACCAAGAAAAGGGGGAAAAAGAAGAAGGCAGTGGACCCAGAGAAGAAGAGGCCAAAGATCGATGAGCTGAAGGTATGACACGGAATGTACTCGGCACCTCTCTGAATTTTGTTTCTCAAATATTTGTCAGTACCAGCTGGATTTGGATAAGTATATGGAGATTGTTTTACAAGCCTTCCTTTCCTCCTGCATTGATTACTGTTATTCCCTTTACATGGGATAGTCATGTTAGTCACAAGCAGTCATCTCTATACTGACAGCAGTTATTCCAAAATGCAGTTGCGAGGCTCCTGACTTGCAGTACGAAGAGGGACTGATATACTGGCCTCTGTTCACTTAAATAGGCCTATAGAAATGATTCGTTTTTAAAACAATGCATTACATGGTTTGGCACCACATTATAACATCTCCTCCCTACATGTCCGGGTTCAAGTTCAAGGGCAATCGTGCTTTTCCACTCTGACCCCAAGTTTTTGAAATTGTTTTTCCCTCTCTATTAGGTGACTGACTTGAAAGTATTTTGTAATAGCCAGAAGCTGATAGACCACATGAAACTGTCTTCTCGACTTTCTTTTTCTCTTTTGTGTGTGAAAGGTGTATCCCAAGGAACTGGAGAGTGAATACGATAACTTTGAGGACTGGCTCCACACCTTCCCCCTGTTCAGGGGAAAGGGAGGGGAGGATGAGGATCATAACATGACCGATGAGGACAGGATTATCGGAAAGTTTAAAGTAAGAATGGACAGAGTGGTACATTCATTTTTGCGACCGTCAGGTCGCAAGTTCTATTAAAACCTCCACCGGCTGTCTGTCAGTTAGTCAGTCCCTCCGTCAGTCCCTCCGTCTGTCCGTCATGTCACAACTCAGTGTACTGCAGTACACTGAGTTGTTTGTACATATAACTTGCTACAATATATTACATCATATTCAGTAAGTCAGTCAGTACACGTTGAATGAGATTGAAGTTGCATTTGAAGACATTTTCCAAAAATATTTTAAAGAAGTGATAGCTACGATTATAAACATGATGGCACTGTTGATTGAAAACATATTTCATACACTATAAGGCAGAGAAACGATTGTAAACACACTGTTTCTTCTGTACGTTTTTAAATATCTTTCCAAAATAGACGTAACTCTTTACCTGTTTGTATGTCTTTGGTTGTATGTCTCAGGGCTCAATGTGCCTGTACAAAGTGTCAGATGATATATCCAGGGAGATAGGATATGACAGCGGGATGGGGATGTTCCAGAACATCCCTAGCAACGAAGCAGTCAATGTCATCGTCCGCGTCTACGTCATCAGGGTAGGTTTTATGCCAGGGACGTGCTGGCCATTGGGGAAAGCGGGACAACTCCCGAACGGCCCGGTTCATTCTCTGCCGGTCCAGGCCGGGCCTTTAGGAAAAATTAAACTGTTTGCACAAAAGTAAAAATTAAACTGTTTGCACAAAAGTAGTGAAAACAGCAGATCTACAAGCACACAACGCCTCGTTGTGTGCTTGTAGATCGGCTGTTTTCACTAGTTTAAATCATTTTTTAAATGATAAACACAAAACAAACGGTTTTGGACATACACGGTTTCCACCCAACAACAACTAAATATAGGCCTGATTCATGTAATTGGCCCACTGGCTTGTCACTTGTCATGATCTGAAATGGCAAATCTTTGAGTAGCAGCAGCGCTATAGAGAGAGATCTCTCTCTATAGCGTGCAATGAGGGCCTCTACAACTCTTTTTCCCGGGCTGAATCAGGGGCCCAGCACGTCCCTGTTTTATGCTCTAGTCCAGTGGTTCTCAAACTTGTGGTCGGTCCCCAAATTATTTTGTGGGGTCCCCAGATGATTAGCTTAATATAAAAAAATGTTTCACTCAACGGTAAACAAACCTACATAAGTGTATACAGGTATCTGCACATTTATAAAGTGACAATTTAAGGACTTTCAAGACCGTTTTAATACCAAACTGACCAAACTGTCAAATATTAAGTAAGAAAGAGGCGAACATTATGAAAATAGCCGATCTACATGCTCACAATGCCTCACAGTGCGAGGCGTTGTGAGCATGTAGATCTGCTATTTTCACAATATTTATCTGTGGAACCGAGTCACATTAAATGTTATACCTAAGTGCTTATCAGGGTGGGGTCCCCAATTCAAATATGTTTATTTTGGGGGTCACGGCTTAAAAAAGTTTGAGAACCACTGCTCTAGTCTACACTGTACCGAATTCTAATCTTTGCAAATGTAAGTACATTGTGTTTCTTAGTTTATAACACAAGGACACACGGTTATTGATAATTTCTATCTTTATTTTTATGTTTTGAATATATTTTTTGAGAACTTACTGCATAAATAGTTCTTAATATTGTCATTAAGTGAAATGCACCAACCTCAAAGAGACACATTCCTCCCTCAAAGAGTGCAAACAAACATACCTGGCAATATAAATCATTCAGATTTTTACACAGTGCATAACAATAATCAAATGGGCCAAGCTCCACATGTGTCAATACGCATTTTATTTCCTTTTGACAGGCCACTGATCTGCATCCAGCAGACATAAATGGGAAAGCTGACCCATACATTGCAATCAAACTGGGAAAGACAGAGATCAAAGACAAGGAGAACTACCTCTCGAAACAACTGAACCCACTGTTTGGCAAGTAAGTAGGGAAAATCTGCATTTCTGACAGTACCTCATTGTGTGTGGGTCCATTTGGTTACACTTTGAGAGTTAAATTAACTCTAAGGATTTTACTGCGAAAAAGCAACATAAGTTGACCCCTTTTCCCCCTCCCATCAGATCATTTGACATTGAGGCCACATTCCCGATGGATTCCACACTAACAGTGTCAATTTATGACTGGGACCTGGTGGGGACAGACGATCTCATTGGAGAAACGAAACTCGACCTTGAGAACCGCTACTACAGCAAGCACAGGCCCATATGTGGTCTTTCACAGAGCTACTCCATGTAAGAATCACATAACGATTTCACTGTGGCATGGTATTCAAGATAGGGATCAATTAGTAGCCTACAATGTTTGCAAATCAGTCTTTGGGTTTGTTTGAATAATAGATGGTTGCTCTTTGCTGTACAATTGAGATGCGTCAGTCACTGAAAGTCAGTCATTCGTCTTTACCTGACTATGATTAAACAAACCATAGGAAGTATTTGCCAATACAATTTGGCCCAGATCCGTGAGATCCATACACTGTATAGGTTTTGTGGATTCATTTCAAAACATTTTCAAAGGTTTTCACAATTATTCAAAAAATAGCAAGAATAGCAAATCTACAACCTCACATTGTGTTACTTGCAACGTGACAAATTGTGTTTTTTTTTGTTGTCATACAACGAAGTGTAAACCAATGCTTAAGTGGTTGACTCTCACTGCTTTTGTTTATTTCTACAGTCATGGTTACAACATCTGGCGGGACCCTCTGAAGCCCACACAGATCCTGGCTAAGCTATGTAAGGATGGCAAGGTGGACGGGCCTCACTATGGCCCAGGAGGAAGGGTGAAGATGGCCAACCGGGTCTTCATGGCTCCCACTGAGATAGAGGATGAAAATGGTATGCATTGCATTCATTGCTATCGGTTTCCATTCGATGAAACAGAATACATGCAAAGTTAATATTCCGTTTTATGGTGTGGCTCTGTTGGAGGCGAGCCGTCTAGAAATGGGACTGTCTGTGAGTCTGTCTGTCAGTCTATGTCCGGGGCTAATTTTACAAACTGATGGACCAATCAGTGCCAATTTCTTGTGCACGTTGCAAGTTTGCCAATGAAGTTCACATATGTTTTATATTTTTGAAATATTTAACTTTAAAGTCCAATTGTGTAGTGTACCATTCATTTTTGCGACCGTCAGGTCGCAAGTTCTATTAAAACCTCCACCGGCTGTCTGTCAGTCAGTCAGTCCCTCCATCTGTCACACTTTTGGACCTACTCTTATCTCCGGCACCGTTGCCCTTATCCATGCCAAACTTTGCACACACACTCCTTGGATGGCAAACCACAACCTCCGCCCCTTATTTCTCACCTGCCAACCATGAGGTTGCTTTTTGCAGACTGAGATGCTTATCTCCCGATTAGGGAGTCTTACTGGTAGTATCCTTTTCGTCTGCATAATTCTCGTGCGAGTGGCAGGGGCACACTTGCGAAACTTGCAACACAAAGAATTGTCTTTAGAGAAGTCAGAAAAACATATTCATCTGTAGGTTATTGTGAAAAAACCCTTTGTTGAAAATGCCACAGTATGACTAAAATTCTATAATTGCAGTCAATGCAGTTTAATTTTCCACCTTGCCTAACTTAGAAATATGTCATAGATGACTCACGTCACGACTGCCCATAAGAAGTACGAGGTTATTAGACCCCATCTTGTTTACATTAACTAGGTCTGTAAATAGCCTTTAAGTGTGGCTGACATTGGATTTAAGCGTTTCAAGCAAAGGCCTCCCCAAAAAATGGTTATCAGAGGTGACAACTTTAACTTTTCTCCAAAATACTCTGAACACAGATCCAATTTAAGTCTGTGCTCAAAATTTGGTGTTTATCAGGTCTGAAGAAGCAGACAGACGAGCACCTGGCCCTCACCGCCTTGAAGCACTGGGAGCACATCCCAAAGGTGGGATGCAAACTGATCCCAGAACACGTGGAGACTAGACCACTCCTCCATCCAGATAAACCTGGGCTTGAACAAGTATGTAATTCAAGTTAACGACGACACCCCATTAATGTATTCATTTTTGACTAAATAAGTGTGTTTGCATGTTTAACAAGTGTTTTTCTTGTTGCTTGTAGGGGAGAATTGAGATGTGGGTGGACATGTTCCCTAAAGATGTTACCGCTCCTGGACCGGCACTTGACATTTCACCCAGGAAACCAAAGAAGTGCGTTCTCCATTTAGTCTTGGGTGAAGCTATAGATTACTTTTGTCCTGCTTTGATGCTTGTTTGGGGTGACGTCACTTATACAGTATATGAATGCCACAAATGGTAACTCTGGGATTCGAAATGTACCTGAAATGTACTGATGTGGTAAACCCTATCTATCTGGTATTTCAAGCAGGCTAAGATCAAGGCTGAAAGTTGTTTGCACATATATCAGGCCAATAATATTGTTTGTGTTTCCACAGTTTTTACTTTCGTTATCGGTTTCACGACCACTCATGTCATTAACGAATAATCTGTCCTATGTTGTTTGCATGACTATTCCTTTTTCCCTGTTTCCAGGTTTGAGCTGAGAGTGATCATCTGGAACACAGACGAGGTTGTTCTTGAGGATGATGACATCTTCACTGGCGAGAAGTCAAGTGACATCTTTGTGCGAGGGTAAATAGTCTCTACTCTATGATCTGGAATACAGCATAATTGATGGGTTCACGACTTTGACACAAAGCAGTGGAATAGGTACATCTAACGCTAACAGACTAAAGATGTGGGCCGAATAGAAAGCGACGACAACACAACACAATATTATGTCACCAAATACAGTGTAATGATGCTTAGATATGATTGTCATGGACACTAATGCATTAGTCAAAACTTGCACATTGTCAGGGGAATATTGTGATATCAGGAATTCACATTATTGAAGAGTCATTTGTGTGCCTGCATAGATTTATAAGAAAACTTTGTGTTGGCTATTTCAGCTGAGGGAGATATATGGCAAATAATAACATCTAGAAGAGTAACCATGGAGATTGAGTGACTGATTGCGTAGCATAGGCAAATTCTCTGTGATTTTGACACAATAATCATCTACACCTAAAACATCTTTCTACCACCTCACAAACTTCAACAGTTGGGTGAAAGGGCAGCAGGAGGACAAACAAGACACAGACGTCCACTACCACTCCATCACAGGAGAGGGTAACTTCAACTGGCGCTTCGTCTACCCCTTCGACTACCTCATGGCTGAGGAGAAGATCGTCATCTCCAAAAAGGAGTCCATGTTTGCGTGGGATGAGACCGAGTACAAGATCCCAGCCCGTCTCAACCTACAAGTGTGGGACGCTGACCATTTCTCTGCTGATGACTTCTTAGGTGCTGTGGTCCATTGGTTATTAATGATTCACTATTATGAAATTAATGTATAGCAGTGTATCTGTTTAGGTATCTTGAACCTGTGGTTTTTTAAATTACACATTTCAGTTAATTATTTAATTTGTTTAATATTGTGTTTTTGGAAATTAGCTTGTGTTATTTTCTGTCAAAAAGAGTCACAGTAGGGGCACGGTGGTGCAGTGGTTAGCACTTCGCCTCACAGTTAGAAGGTCCTGGGTTCGATTCCCGCCGGGGGAAGCTGTGGGCGCTGGGGGCGTGTTCCTCCACCCGCGTCATCAGCACCCACACCCTAGGTGGGGTTGGCGATAGGGCCTCTCTGTGGTGAGTTTGCATGTTCTCCCCGTGTCTCCTTGGGCATAGGCCCTCACACAAAAACATGTAGTAGACCTGGTTTCTATACTACCTCCCCCTAGCCAGCCGGGTGCTGCCCAATGTCCCCTGGCGCGGCAGGGGGAGAGCGGAAACCAGGACTACAGGTTAGGTAGTCACCGGGTGAGAAAAATGGGTTGCAAAAAACGTGGGATAAAAAACATTAAAAAAAAAAGAAAAAAAAAGGGAAAAAAAAGAGTCACAGTGGTATTTATGTTATATTTATCTCCTATAAAGATTCCATAGAATAATTAAATTAGTGTTTTGTTTTGTTTTTGTAGGTGCGATTGAACTGGACCTGAACCGATTCCCCCGTGGTGCTAAGACTCCGAAGCAGTGCACCCTGGACATGGTGACCAATGAAGGAGACATGCCCATGGTCTCCATCTTCAAACAGAAGAGGATCAAAGGCTGGTGGCCTTTTGTGGCCAGAGATGAAAATGATGAATTTGAACTCACGGTAAATTCTCTCTCAATAACATTCCAACAAACTCCTGGTCATGGTTTTACCAAATTGTTTGTAACAGTTTCACAAATGAAGACCCCTGACAGGATGTATTGTGCAACCATACTGTATAATTATTAATTAATGCCAGACTATCAGGAAACAACTAGATTAAACTGTTACAAGAACCAAACAAATATGGTTGAATACAAAGGCTATTTTCAGTAGGCCTATTGCTGCTGATTGAACTCCCATTTCTGTCACTGATTGAAAGTAAAATGTTTTTCTCACAATTGCTACTTTATATCCCACAATTCAGAACTTTTTATTCTCTATTTACTGTATATCTCCATCTTGCTTGTTGACACACGATCCCGAGATAGCCTGGCCAGCCAGCCTCATACTGTGCATTCACTCACTTGTTCCTTCCCATAAGTCTGGACTTTGGGCTATCCACGAGTTTCCAACGCCCCATAGTGCATTGCGCAGACGTCTGCACCGAGCTTCCACCGCCGATTTACAAGCTCACAACGGGTTGCATCTGCGACGCGACGTGAGCTTGTATGTCTGCTGTTAAACCCGGAAGTTTGGTCCCGATAGTCTCCAGTAAACTCCCGGGGAAACTTGTGGATAGGCAGCTTGAAAAGTGGGCGGGAGTACTTGCCTTGACAGACAGACTCCTCTAACCAATCAGCGTTGCTTGACTCTCAGCCAGTCGGAAGAACGGCAAACAAACACATCTTTTCGGCCGATGAACTCTGCTAGTGCATACTCCTGTTCCTTTTTAATTGTTGTAATTGATTCCAACTCTGCAATAACTTCACTTATTGCTTGTTTTATTGTTTCAGCATTAACTGTTACACTTGTTGCATCGAGGGCAGCCATGTTGTTTTGAAAATGCTGCAGCAAGCATCTACATCACATGGACCAATCAGGGGAAGCTTTTCACTTGTTGTGCGGACAGCAGTTGAAACGCAGTCACTGATTGGCCCCGATCAGAAAATGATCGGGGCTAACTTCTCATACTCGGTGCCTATCTGTTGAAGTCCAGACCTCATACTGTGGGAAGGAGGAATGAGTGAACTCAGTATGAGGGATGGCCCGCCAGGCTAATCCCGAGAGTCCATTGTGCCCAATTGTCAATGGTCCGTTATAAGCCTAACACTAACCTTAACCCTAACTTCACTCTACCCTAACGTGTCGGACTATTGAGACTTTGAAATAATGTTCCAAGAGGAGCGGAACCTATACTCCCTGGTAGCACTAGTTTAGTGCACTCTGCACTATAAATGCATTGAATTAAGCAATGGCTTTTACAGGGAAAGGTGGAAGCAGAGCTGCACCTGTTGACAGGGGAGGAAGCCGAAAAGAGTCCAGCCGGTGACGGACGCAACGAGCCAGACCAGCTGGAGAAACCTAAGTATGTCGGACGTTCTCCCATTACATTCTCCTCACCGTCTCCACCTTTTACAATATTCATTCTTTCCGACTATCAATTTTCAAAAGGCATTGTTTGCACTAATTAATTCTTCTTTTTAAACTCCGCTCCAAAGTTATACTTACGGATATACATGGACATAGACAAACACACCCCAGAGTGCACATACTGTTTCTTTGCACACATTCCTCCATATGCTACTGTATGCTTTTATGCTCTTTCATCAAGTCCAGTTGCAGAGTGTTTGTTATCAAGGAATTCAACTCCAAATGCAATATACCCTAAACCCTAAAATAACATAATTAATTAAATAAACTGAATTAATTATAAACATAACAAATATCTTAAAGTCTCTACCAAAGGTATTAAAATAAATAAACATAAACTGCTTTTTCTAAACAGAATTAAATTAAACTAAATGTAATAAATCTGAAAGACTTCAATTAGAATTTCTTACAACCTACAACAACTTCTGGACTTTTACCTACGATCTTCCTACTTTACATGGTAAGTTGCTGTTTCTCTGTCTTTTACGTAGGCTACTAATCCAAAGTATCTTTTGAAGTTTCCAGAATGTATTTATTTTTCTTTCTTGCCTTCTACATAACAAGATTACATTTGCATAGACAACATTTCCAAAGCAATACTGTATGTATATAGTTTATACTGTATATGTAATCAGGGGTGTCACAAGGGGTAGGAAAGTGGGACTGAGTTACTGGGGCCCAAGGTGTAGGGGCCCTAATAACTTTATCTATTGAAAAATAGCAGATATACAAGCTCACAGCGCGGCACCGAGTGCCGCGCTGCGAGCTTGTAGATCTGCTATTTTTGAAAAGTTGTGAAAATCTTTGAAAATATTATGTATTTTTTAAGCGAACATTTCTAACTCAAATTCTGCTTCTGGGGGTCCCTGGAACTAAATATTTTGAGATCGGGGTCCGTGGCCAAATACATATCATCTTGGGGGTCCTTGACATAGGTTCCTTGCACCCATTTCCACGATTTTTCAAAAATAGCAGATATACAAGCTCGCAGCGCGGCCGCGCTGTGAGCTTGTATATCTGCTATTTTTCAATAGTTAACATTCTTGGGGGGCCCGCAGTGAATCCTTGTACCCAGGGCCCAGAATTTGGTGTGACGCCCCTGTATGTAATCAGAATCAAAATCAATATTGTTAACCTTTGTGTTCCTGTTCCACCAGCCGCCCAGACACCAGTCTTCTGTGGTTCCTCACTCCACTCAAGGCCATAAAACATTTGATCTGCAATCAGTACAAATGGCTGACCATCAAGATAGTCACCGCACTCCTGTTTCTGGCTATTTTGGCTATTTTCCTCTACAGCATGCCTGGTTACATGGTGAAGAAAATGATGGGAGCTTGAGGTGCTACTTAAAGATAGAGTACCTCCTTATAAAGTTGTACAGGACCATCTGCAACCAGATGGCTTCAAACTAGATCTTTTACCCATCCAACCCATCAATAGTATTTTGCTACCATTCACATTTTTAAACCTAAAAGAGAGAAACAACTTGTGTTTTAAATTGTAAATTGTGGATTCTGGTACACCATGATATAAATTCAGTCTAAAATTTGAGAAAACCCTGCACAGTTTAATATCTGGTAGTCGTAGTCTCTGGGAGTGTTAATCATTTGATTCCAAATTTAGGCAATCATAATATCAATGTCTGTCAGTGGCATAAATAAGGAGATAATTATCATTTGTTTTTGTGGTGTGTTGGTCGAAATTACACTTTTAGTCATTTGTCTTGCCTATGATGCTGGAGTAGAGTAGCCTTCTGAAGTTGCTGGTAAATTCTGGTGCTTGAGCTGAAAGTGAAAGTAACATCCGCAATTGAAAAGTATAATTGTGAGGATGAAAAGAGAGACACTGAAGAACCCTTTGTATATACCAAAATCAACAATATGGAGTCTGTTCCGAAGAAGGAAGAAGAAACCATTGGAAGAGCAACTCAAAATCACTTAAGAAATGCAAAGAAACCCAAGGGGAACCCAACATGTCTGCAAAGAAAACACCAAGAAAATTTACATTCCAGAGAGGAGTCGACGCAAGATCTCTAGTATAATGAGTCGAGGTTGTATGCACAACAAGATATAGTGTGCTGGAGGAGTGTGGGATTTAAGAGGAAATATGTCTACAGTAGAAGGCTATCCCTCATCAGCATGGAACAACGTTCAAAGATTTAAAAAAAGAAGCCTCAATAAGTTCTTGAAGACAGATGAGAAAAGTGATGGAAGTGCTAAGCTGTGAAGGAACAAGGGGATGGCGCACAAGATCCCCCACTTTTAAGAATAGTGGTGGGAACATGACATGCCGCGTGTACATGGTTACATGGGTGCACCTGAAACTGACATAAGCAACAGTCAAATGAGGAGAACATAATACGAAGAGCACTATGCAGATCTTGAGGTAATGGTCAGCCAACCCATCGGATGGACATGTACAACGGCCCACAACATAGAATATAAACATGGGGATCATAAAAAGAGGAAGTCAGTCTACTTATTAAATCTCATTTATCATGTTTTTCACTTAAGAAGAAACTCAGATATCTACACCAGTGGCTTGGCAGAACATCTCAAAGGAACAGCCCCCATTTGGTCACACTGCACCCAATGAACACCATTGACTCTTTTCAATAAAATACAGTTATGCGGTGGTGTGGATTTTCTGGTTTACAATTGCTATGTTTTTCTTTAACCATACCATTTGCAGACATTTATTGCATGTGCCTGTATACAGGAATTGTAATTGATCATCTTGCTCACTTTTCTTGCATTAATGACATGGATTTATTTGAATAACAAACAACAAGACATTTCCTTCCGTATCACCACTTTGTAAGTGATTGACTGAAGGGGGGAAATCTGTAGTCTTTTTGTGCGAGTAGAGAAGAGAAAGACACCAGATTGTTTTGACTTTTTTGAATAAATATTTTGAACCTCCAACTTCTCTAATACCCTTCATCTGCATCTGCCCTCATGTTTTCTGCATTGAAATTACCAGAAGGAGCGAATGCATTCTCTGGCACCGGTACCTGCTGTGGAACAGCAGTTAGACTGACAGTCGCGGCAGTAGGACCGGCAGCCGCCGCACAGACCTCCAGTTAGACCGGCAGTCACACTTCGTCGCTGGCAGTTGGACCGGCATCGCCGGTAACTGCTGTGGCAGCCACCAACACACGGACCGGCAGTTTACCGCCACGTCCAATTAGTACAATGGTGGTTAGGTTAGGGTTAGGTTTAGGCATAGTTTTACTGAGGTTGGGGTTAGGGTTAAGGTTAGGTTTAGGCATAGTTTTACTGAGGTTAGGGTTAGGTATAGTTTTACTGAGGTTAGGGTTAAGGTTAGGTTTATGCATAGTTTTACTGAGGTTAGGGTTAGGTATAGTTTTACTGAGGTTAGGGTTAAGGTTAGGTTTAGGCATAGTTTTACTGAGGTTAGGATTAGGTATAGTTTTACTGCGGTTAGGGTTAAGGTTAGGGTTAAGGTTAAGGTCAGGGTTAGGAACTTGTCCGGCACCTGCCGCGGCAGTGTGCCGCTGCCGGAAAATGCATTTGCTCTCCCACTGGATTTGTCTTACAATCAAGCATCAGGCAAAGCAGCAAGGACCCTTCAGACAGCAAGGGCCCACAACCAAGCATGGAATACTTATTTTACTCAACTAGATGTTCAGTCTGCTGCGTGGCCTTCACATGTAGATTCCAATTCCAAAGGAATCCAGTTTCAAGTGGTCTTCATATATGGGCATATTATGTTTGTGATGTAACACGTAATGCAACATCTGCATTTGGACAGAATGCCACCCTAGTTTGTGACATTTTTGCACTAAAATAACGTTTCTGGGCCTGGGCTGCTGGCGCTGCAGTCCAGGCACCTATAGGCTCAGTGTAGCCTGACAGCGTGTCGCGGGTTCGAGTCCCGATCCCGACGGCCTTTTCTGCATGTCACTCCCCATCTCTCTCCCCCATTTCCTGTCAGACTACTGTCTATCCCTATCAATAAAGGCATTAAACAAATAACGTTTGTGATGTCCCAGCACACCCACAAGCCTATTGCAATATAAGGATTGTTAATATGTTCACATACAGTACATACTGTAGGTACCTTAGTCTGCAGTGTGACCATACAGTACATACAAAACAGTTTATGAAACATACATTCAGTGCAGTCACACAAGTAACACCTCACATCTGCTAAATATGACAGAAATGATTGGGTTGGCTCTGGACTAAGGCAGTTGGTAATACAGTAGATGTTGGGGCTAAACATATAACTTTGCTTTACCTATGTAAGTCATATGCCATGTATTTGATCCACCTTCCACACCTGCAGGAATATCACTCTCACTAAGTACATGGTCTTCCAAGAGTAGTATAAACGTTGCTATAAACAGTGTACTTGTATACAGTATACAGTACATCATAATTGTGAATTAAATGTGTTAGTCTAAAATCTTCTACTTGACATATCAATGTCTTAATAAATATCTGTGGGATTACATGACCCTATGCTACACTACCCTTCCCTAAACTACATTATACTACCCTACACTGTCCTACAATCATCTTCGGTGGTCACTCTGGGTTGAGTTTAACTGTCCTTGTGGGTCTTCGTGTGTGTGTGAAGAGGATGATTCTAGAGCCACGTATTTTGGTGCAGTGTAGGCAGGGGTGAGTGGTTGGTGGAAGTGGGTTTGTTTGGTCCTGGTTGAAGCCCTTTCCTTCCTGAGTCTGCACTTGTCTTCTGACACATGGTGGCGATTATTGTCATGCATTGTATTGCCATTTGCCAGACAAGTTTTCTCCAAGTCGCCCTTTTGGTTACTGTGTCTTCCCAGGTGTTAAGGTCTATGTAGTAAACCAGGATTTTGACGACCTTTTATCTGGGTTTTGAGGAAGCCATACTGGCACAACTGAGACGGTGGTGTATTTCATCATCGATGACAGCTTTGGAGGATAGGAGGCTGCCTAGATATGTGGAGTCCAAATAATAGTCCACATTTTCCTGTCTGGTATTGTTGATACAGATGGTTGGGTCTAGGACAGGACAATATTTGTATGTTGATAGCCAGACCAAGCAGCTTGTATGCCTTTGCGAATGCATCCAGAAGTTGTTGAAGTTGTTGTTTTTTGAAGTTGTTGAAGTTGTTGGAGACATTTTGTCTCCTTGGTCAGCTTGGTGCAGATGTTTACCTGTGGAGGATAGCAGCAATGATGGAAAACTATGTAGGAGCAATGACACAGCTATTCCAGTGTCAACCCTGATGGGTTCTATTTCTAGTTCTCCAGTGCCACTGTACTTAGCTCCTTTCGGAACCTCTCACTCCGCTGCTATAGTGAGAGGTTCCGAAAGGAGCTAGACTGTATTGTGACTGTCATATTGTCATGAAGCAGTCTCAGTATCCAGACGTATTTGTCTGGGCAGCTGAGTTTTGTGGAACAAACTTCCTCTCTCCCTTCTTAAAGATTGAGATAATTAGGGCATCCTTAAGTTGTGCTGGGACTTACCTACTTTTCCCATATTTTGAGGAGCAAGGCATGGATGTGGTTAAAGAGATCTGGGCCACCTTCCTTCAGCACGTCTGCTGGGGTGCCATCAGATTCTGTGGCCTTGTTGTTAATCTTCCTTATGGCATCCTGCATCTTTCAGACTGGGTGGTGCTCCTGTGTGCTCATTTATTGGCTGTTGGGGGAATTGGTCAAGGGCCTCACTCTCTGGACGAGTCTGGAGTGGTGTCCCTGTTCAGTAGCTTCTCATGGTGCTCTTTCCATATTTTCAGCAGCATTAGATTGCCAAGATTGAACGGCTGCCTTTTCTTTGGCATGGGCTGCTCTATTAGCCTTGCAGTTTACCAGATAAAGGTTTTTGCCACTTGATGACCCACACTATGTTATGCTATGCTATGCTTTGTAACTCTGCACTATTTTGGATTACTGAATAGCTAATGACTGCTTTTTAAATTTGTTGTCTAAACCAGTCGTCCAGATGTTGCCATGCTGTGGTTCCTCATTCCCTTCAAAGCAGCAAAAAACCTGATCTGCAACCAGTACAGGTGGCTGACCATCAAGATCGTCACTGCTCTCCTGTTGTTGGCCATCGTGGCATTGTTCATCTACAACATGCCTGGGTACATGGTGAAGAAAATGCTGGGGGCTTGATATATTCTTGGAAATGTATTTCTACATACATATTTTCCTGGTATTTTGCTTTGTCATTTTGGAATTCAGCACCTATACCTGACAATAACATAGGCTTGGGTTAATGACAGCAGACACTGGCATACTGTAAAAGCGTGTTTCATTAGTGACATCTTTATTTATTCAATGTTTGCCATTGAACAAACATATCCTGATACTGAAAATATTATTGGAAAGGCAAAACAATAGAGAATATTTTATTTGGCTTTAACTTTTGTCTTTTTTCTTTTTGTTAGGAAAATGAGAGTTTGTGCTGTTTACATAAGCACATAGTACTGGTGGATGTGCTAATAAATTACGCTTAAGGGACTTACAGTGTGAGACATTGTTTTATGTTTAATTATTGGCTTCATTTGGTCCACTGCTATGGTTGTTGTTTACACAAGCATTCGTTTATATTTTTCAGTGAACAGTGTGCAAAATTAAGTATGTATGACTTGGAATTTCTGAATAAAGTGACAATAACAACCAACTTTTTGAACACCTGTGTATGTCATAAACATGATACCATCACTAAAAGCCAACTTTTTGTATCACAAAGATATGCTTAACACCTTGCAACCAGCAAGGTAGCTCTTCCTGTGACATGAACAAAGACATGCCTGCATAAACTGGGTCAACTGACAATTGACCCAGCTGGCAACAATGAACCCATCACTCAATCAGGCAACCTAATTAGTGCAACACTAATTATTCATGAAAAGAAACATTAAAGGTTACAAACAATAGTGTGGTTTTCAGCACAGATAAAAGACAATATCAAATGAACAATTCCTTAAATAGAACTCAAAACAGTTATATACAATTCATATGTACCTAACAGCTACACATGAAACAGCTAATATATGAGGATTACGTTTATTGAATGTATCCCTGATGTCATCAGTATATGCCCATATATGGGCTGAGAGATACCCAAGTCATGACAGGAGCATCGGTTATACTACACCATAATAAATGTCAGGTAATACAAGAAGCAAAACACTAAGGAAGATAACCTAAGGTAACCTATCCTATTAAGAGTGAGGGACCTCTGCTAGTCTAAACAGGTGCTAATAAGTAATGAATAGAGTAATAAATCGTACCACAGCCAAAGAAATACAAGAGGTTTAAAGGGAATGACCCACAAAATACATGACCCACAATTTACAATGCATTTCACTGCCAGGATATGCATAGGCTGTACAGCGTCTTCAACCACCGTGTAATGGAAACTAAATGAATGAAAAGAAGAATAAGAAAACTGACCCAGCACAACAAATGCTCAGGGCAGCAACAGGAACGGTCACACGTCAATTCACCCTTTAGGAGTTTAGGGGCCAATGTGTCCGAAGTATAAATCCAGAAAGCTTCTCTTTTCAGTAATAGTGTACTTATATCACCCTCACAACAGGGAAGTTTACCTACCTCATCTGAGAGTCATTTGGGCGCGCTTCAGTGAAACATACTGCCACAGGGCTTTTGATATGAGGATTACTTATATTGGATATGTCCTAGCTTTTAGAGGTTGTGGTTTTTCCAACTAGAGGTCTAGTCTGATACGCTGCCCTCACATAGAGTTCAGCCCTCACACCTACGTGGCACTGCCTATCCGACCAATATGTCTGAGTCGGCAAGAACCGGTTCTTGTTCTTTCTCCCGCCTATGGGATGAACCAGAGGTGAGCTTTTCCACCAAGAACCGGAGTTGGTTCCGAACCGTAAAAGTTGGTTCCGAACAGGAACCACAAAATCCTTGGTTCCTCTGGTTCAATCATGGTTCAATATGGTGGAGACGCAGGCCGGTTCGCAAGAATGAACCAAGGAGTTCCAAGAAAGTTGATCCGCCGGCACTGGTTCTGGAACCTGTTCTTTGCCAGTGGAAAAGGCCCCATAGTGTCAGGGGGCTTTGTCAGTACCCGTCTGTCTGTCTGTCTGTCTCTTTTGTGCCACCCTGGCCACAATATCCACTATGGGCTGCAACTGAAGTGGTAGAAGTGCTGCGGTCAAGGGAAGTTAAGTCATGCAGTGCAGGTCTGTTTAAATCCGCCAGTGAAACAAACCTAAATAGATTGTAGCTCTTAACTCGCCTCACGTTGTAACCAGGCTTTTCTCTTCGCAGTTGAGTAAGCCTGGCTATGCAAGGCTACTTTTGTGCCCATATGGAGATGTCTCTGAAACACAAAGCCAGACGTAGGAGCGGTTAGCACCGCTCAAAAATCGGCGAGCCCTTCTACCTTCTGCTGGCTGAAGAACGCAGGACTTCTCTTTACCTATGGAGTTTCTGTGTTCACTTGTGTCACTTTCATGCCCATATATGGACATCCATGATGTCATATGCCCATATACAGTATGTTTGTGCTGATATGCCCATATAAGGAGATTTATGGGTTCCTTGTGCCTTTTATTCCCATATATGGAAATCTCTTTATCAGTCAGAGATTTCCATATAATAATAATGTCATCAGTATATGCCCACATATGAGCATGCCCTCTTTTGTGCCCATATATGGAGCTAACTCGTGGTATGTTTATGGTTATGTTGTCAGAGTGATGTGGCTGACTGGGGTGGTTTGTTATCATATTATGTGGCGGTGTTTTTTTTTTTTATCATAGTGATGTGGCCATGGTTTGTTTACAGTACCTTCATGACTTAGCCATGTTGCCAGTGGTGTGTTTGTGGCTGAGTCAGAATTACATCAGAGGTTCGCCCGCCACGACTGTCTGGCCGGCCCCCTGGCTGGTCGGCAGGGTGTTTAAAACATAGTAGTTTTATACCGGTATGTGTACAATTACAATATTTTTGAGCGGTGATAAACCGCTCCTAAGAGTGTGTACTGTATGTCTGTAGCCACTTTTCCTCAGCGTTTTGCCATAGCAATGTGTTTTCCTCAGCGTTTTGCCATAGCAATATGTGTGTGTGCGTAGCCATATTACATCATATTACATCACCAATTATCTGTAGCCACTTTTCCTCAGCGTTTTGCCATAGCAATGTGTTTTCCTCAGCGTTTTGCCATAGCAATATTATGTGTGTGTGTGTGTGTAGCCATATTACATCACCAATTATCTGTAGCCACTTTTCCTCAGCGTTTTGCCAAGCAATGTGTTTTCCTCAGCGTTTTGCCATATGTGCGTGTGTGTGTGTAGCCTGTATTACATCACCAATTACGAGAGACAGCCGCTGATACGAACGACCTACGGCCTGGTCGCGACCTAGGCCACGACCTGGAGGTCGTAGGTCCCGGTTCTGGAGGTCGTAGTTCGCGGTACATACTTGTTAGGTCGCGGCCGGTCTAGTTTCGCGACCCCCGGCCGTGGTTGCGCCACCTCGGTCGTCCCCGGGCCGTCTTTTTGCAGAATATTCTAGAGCAGCAGCGCTATTCAACCTTTTGAAGCTTGTGATTGGCTGAACCGGAGGTAGGAAGCGCTCCATTGTAGTCACTTGGACCGCGCGAGGTGCACCAAAACCTATCCTTAACCCTAACCCCAACTCTAACTCTAACCCTAACCTTAACCCTAACCCCAACTCTAACCCTAACCCTAACCCTAACCCTAACCCTAACCCTAACCCTAACCTGCCGACACTGAGTAGCTAACCTGCCGACGCTGTTGAAAACGAGCGCTCCTTCCCTTAGCAAGCGTAGAGTTTCTAAACTCGCGTCCCTTCCCTTAGCAAGCGTAGAGTTTCGATCGCGGCGCTCCTTCCCTTAGCAAGCGTAGAGTTTCTAAACTCGCGTCCCTTCCCTTAGCAAGCGTAGAGTTTCGATCGCGGACTTCCCAGGTCGCTGAATTACGACCGAGATCGCGCAAAACCTCCAGAACCGGGACCTACGACCTCCAAGTCGTGGCCTAAGTCGCGACCAGGCCGTAGGTCGTTTGTATCAGCGGCTCTTGCTGCCAATTACCAGTTGAAGACGTTATGCAAGCACGACCACCGCTCACTTCACATTGGGTGTGATTTTTTACATTTGTAGTTACCCTAGGGATATTCTGTAAAATAAATAATGCCTTGGCTGATTGAGTGGTGGTAGGTCAGCTCTCACCAGCTGGTTTCTCAGATTTCTGTAGACTATCTGAGCAGGTGCTATAAAACATAGTGCTGTGTGTGTCAGATTCAATAATGTAGCCTACCAGTGTTTTTGAGTGGCTCCAACTGCTTTGTCTGTTTGTTTGTTTGTATGTACGTACGTATGTTCTGTATGTCCCGTACTTGGCTCATTGGCCAAGCTTCACAGGACGCTTAATGAAACTAGACTGCACTCTATCAAGGTGCCAACTTGTGCCTTGTGCACTCGTGGCCATATATGGCCTACTTGTGTGCCAGCAGAGCGCACAAGTACTGTGATCAATGATGAGTGCCAAGGCTCTGATGAGTGCTGTCTGTACTGTATGCATGTGGGTGGGCAAGTTGGCACTCTTATCGAGGTTTTTGTTTGCATTGTATTTATTGGCCAAGCCCTGTAAGGGGCTTGTAAGCCACTATTGAGATTGGTGTTTCTATTATTCTTCCGACACTTTTTCTTTCCTGGCTTGACCGCCAAACGGGCATAATCATGCCTCGTTTGGCTTGAAGACATGCAACTTGCTTACACACGTGCCTTGACTCAAGGGGAACACATCTGTGTCTTTGTCAAGTAAGCTCCGCCCTCAGTTTGTAAAACGAGGGCGGATTTTTTAGGAATTGGCATGAAACGTTCTACACGCAATCTAAGGACCTTTATCTAACATGCCTATGAAGTGCACACAAAATAAATAATAATAATAATAATAATAATAAATATAGCTGCAAGCAGCGATAAAGTGGCCAAAAACTTCTCAAATCATGAACACAGCCTGACATTCCACTAGGTCAAGGAACAGATGCCACCCTTCTCACTCCCTATAGCACCACCAGCAGGGCAACTTTTGCAAAACAAATATTTGGAACAAAATACCTCAAATCACACATGCAGCGTCTGATTGCTGTGAAAGGCCCAAGAACACGTGGCACCCTTTTCACATTATAACGCCACCAGTAGGCCAAAAAAAACCTGACCTGCGGGAGACCTGTTCTCAGAAGAACACTGCTTCTAGTTTTTCTTTGATTTCTTTTCCCACTTTTCTTGCTTTTCCTGATTTTCTTCCCTTACTGCTTTTTTGCTTTCCTACTTTTTCCTGGCTTGACCTTATCGCTGCTTGCAGCTATATTAATTAATTAATATATCTGTGTCTACACACTACAGTGTGTAGTATAGCTAGATTGGTGTAGTGACTACACCAATCTAGCTATGCTATGCTGTATTGCATATGCTTTGTTAAAACTGTGCTAGGATTAGTTAAGAACTAACTAATTACTGCTTTCTTGATTTGTTGTCTCTACCAGCCGTCCAGATATTGCCATGCTGTGGTTCCTCATTCCATTCAAAGCAGCAAAAAACCTGATGTGCAACCAGTACAGGTGGCTGACTATCAAGATCGTCACTGCTCTCCTGGTGTTGGCCATCCTGGGATTGTTCATCTACAACATGCCTGGATACATGGTGAAGAAAATGCTGGGGGCTTGAGGTATTCTGGGAAATGTATTTCTTCATACTTATTTTCCTGATATTTTGCTTTGTCATTTTGGAATTCAGCACCTACTGTATACCTGACCATCACAGGGATTTGGGTTAACGAGAGACACACTGGCATACTGTAAAGACGTTGTTTCATTAGTAACATCTTTTTTATCTCGTCATTTCTTTAAAACATTTTTTGCCATTTAACAAACATATTCTGTTATATTATTAAAGAATTATTGGAAAGGCAAAACAACAATAGGGAACCTTTAATTCATTGTTGAATTCATGATAATGAAAGGATATTACAGTATGACAACATAATATCTATACAGTATTTAATCAGTTAAACTATTAGTAATGTGGTGGCGCAAAATTGTCATTCCACAGAACCTTTTGTTTTGTATTGCTGTCCAACATATACTGTACGTATTGGTCTTCACTAAAATACCATTACCATCCTATAATGATCATTTCTGTCTACTTGCTCTGCACCTCAGGTAGTGGCCTCATTGGTTGTAATTTAAATCTTTGATTTATGTTAAGTGTTTTATTGATGCAAGTACAATGGCTCCTATTTCAGTGTGCTACATTTCCTGAGAGAGATGTTGTACTGTAGTTTCCCATAGCTTGGAATCCCCATTCCCCATAAAATATGTAATTGGGGTAGGTTTCTGAACAGGTTTCTGAACAGTCCACAGTCCACCTGAGACATGGAGTGAGTAGACAGAAATGGTGCCATCGTGTAATAAGCATTAGTGAGGAGGACCATTTATATGAAGATAGGTTGAAAATGGGTGAAGTGATCCTTAAGGGAACTACAGTGTGTATTTTATGTTTTACTATTGTCTTCTTTTGGTCCAGCACCTACGGTTTTTGGAAGTGCATGACTAGGCCTAGCTACTATGTAGGCTACAGTTTGTTGGTAAAACAAGCATTCATTTATATTTCACAGTGAAAAGGTGTGCAGTATGTATGTCTTCTGAATTCTGAATAAACTGGCAATAACAACCAACCTTTTTGAACGTCATCTGTGTAGCCTAGTCTAAAAATAGTTAGCCTTGCCTTTGTGTATCACACATTATTTTAAGGAATAAAGGTTATTTTAACAGCTCTATATGGTAAATTATGTTAAAGGGGTATTTGAAACACTTCTGGTGGCATTTTACTCAGGCTTTTGTGTGCACCCCAAACAATATTTGGCATTCATTTAATCAGACACCCCCTCATGACTCTATTTTAACCATGTTGGACTCAAAAACACAGGCCCCTGGTTGTGGTGATTATTTGTGTATAATATTATTTAATTTGCCAGAACCAGGGACATTTAAAGTTTGAAGTTCAAAAGTTCCATCTAAATATTGAATCAAGCTACTTGCAATCAAGCAATACTAAAAAAGCCTAATAGATGTTAATGGTCTCACCTCTGTGCATAGCGAAAAAGTCCTTCCTTGTTGAAAGGCCTACCAAATCTTTCTATCAGAAAACACCTGTTAAAAAGGGCTTATTACCAGAAAGGCCTTTCTGTCGACCTTGAGGGGAGACTTTCCCCCTCTACTTTTCATCTTTTCACCCTTGCACTTGTAGAAATATTATGTCTCTACGGCAACAAACGTTTATAATTGGTAATTTGTGTGGTATTGGAATCATTTGCATGTATCAAATGAAGCCCTCTGTAAATACCTTTCATTTACAGGTGTATATCGTGTAAAGCAGACTTATTGACACATTTTTGTGACAAATCTCACAGCCCAGAGCTGATGTTATGTTGCCCCCTACTGTAGCAAAATGGCATAACCTTAGAAATGCACTTGAAAGAGAAGTTCCAATTCCAGTGTATAAAAATGTTCAATATGAATTCAATTCTGTTATCTAGCTAGAATGACAGCCCCAGCACCATTATTCATTTTATCTTACCCCAGAATACTTGTGTAGCTGTAAATTAAATTAGGCATAGTGGCATATCACATTTAACAATGAATAAACCACAAAAACATTAATTTCACAACTGTTTATTTACTCAAAACTCAAAAGATGAGTGTTCTGCAAACATTTACACACGTTCAATGACGGCGAGTGCAGATGACGGTCAGTCTTTGCAAAGTAAAACAGCAGGGGACAGACACTCCTGTAGATTAATTAGATGCTAATGACGACCAGCATCATTCTGAACTGGTCACAGACCCCTTCATTCTGACTTCCCTGCTCCGTTAGCTCCTACTCATACACCCCTCAACTGGGCAACCCTTTAGAGCAAATAAAAGTGTAAACGTGTTAAGTGGCAAAAAGAACAACTGCCAAGAAATGATTTGGCCTGTTTGGCATGTTAATTCAGTGTGAGAAAATGTGTTAGGATAAACAATTTTAATAACTAGCATTACAATCTAAAAGCAACTTGTCAGTGGCTTGACAGGGGGGCTTACGTTCTAAACTCACTTAAGTGTATAATGGGCCAATATACAATGGCAGAAAACCAGAATTGTCAAGACAAAAAGTCAAAAATGTCCACAGAAAATACATTTGACAAAATATGTCACTCATTCACAGTCAATGTGTAACATTCTCATGCTCAGATATGTTGCTGATCAATCATGAATAGTCAAAGAGCATTGATCGTTATGCATTGAGTAATTACATCACCGCAATTCCTTCAGTAATTTCAACATGACATCAAAACCTTTGTAAGAAAAAAAAACAAATCTATCCTGACTCGAGCACAAACCAAAAAGTAAATGAGGGCCATCAGTGTTTCAATTATGTACAGTAGATTTTGCACCAACATTTGCTACCAATAGTTTCTAATCTAAATTAAATAATTAAATTAAGTTATACATAAATAAGAAATTATACTTTAAAATGTGAAATGTTGTCTTGCTTCTTGGAGCTTAAAAGGCTGTGGAATATCTTGATTTAAACATGGCCTGTCTGTGCTCCTCAATAGAAGTAAAACATAACAGAAGAAAGGCAAATAAAGAAATGCACGATGAGTGAAAGCTTTGTTAGAAACAAAAATGTTTGCAATATATACAGGTTTAAATTCACCATATACCATATAATAACCTCCATACCATTGTCTCGGTTTGGCTCGATTTTCTGTTACTCATGCTGAAATAACTTTGGATTATCAACATTATTTTATTGTCGTTGCTACAGTGTCAGCGTTGGGGGACGGAGGAGCAGCAAATTATATTGTTTTCTTTTGTAGTGTATAGTACATAGACAGCCAGAGGGGGGAGAGATGGGACAAACAGATATATATGTATGACAGAAGGAGAGGAAAAGAGAGCAATAACAAGGGAGAGGTATATTTTTAGACAGCGTGCAGAGAGAATGTTAAACAAATGTGGACAAAAGGGGAATGAGGGGTGGGGGGTGGAGATATGGATAAAGATGTGGGAGAAGGATGGGAAGGGTTTCAGTATTCATCTTGGTCTAGATGGGCCTGCTCATCAAGCTCGTCCTCTTCTGGGGGCGCAAACCCATCCTGAGGTAAAGACATAAGGGGAGATTTAGTCCAACTTACATTATTTTAAAATAACAATTTTCAGTTTCAGTTGAATTCTCAGTGAAATCATCCATGGGCAGAAATGTGACATCTCGTTTCTATGTTTATAGTAAGACATTCTCTCTTATTGTCCCTCAACAGTTAGACTTTTTCTTTTTTTTTTGGCTTTTTATGCCTTTATTGATAGGACAGTAGACTGACAGGAAATGGGGAGAGAGATGGGGAATGACATGTGGCAGTACTAGTATGTGGTATGCGCCTTGACCACCAGGCCAGCGGGCGCCCCAACAGTTAGACATTTTAACCCCTCATCCAGTATAGTCAAAGAAAACTTCTTCAATTCATTACACAGTACACATTTAAGGGTTCAGGTACACACCTCTGTTGCATAGAGAATGTCAATGATCTTGCTGAGGACGGTGTTGGTTTCACTCTCATGTTCCTGGCAGATGAGCTCAATGTCCCGTAGTTTGCTGAAGTAGAAGTCTCTCTCCTTTTCTAGTCCATCCACTGTCAACTTCAACTCCATCAGCTTAACAGAAACATACAAAGACAAAGTGTAAGAGGCCTAATGGCGGCACAAGATAGCCTCGGTCCAAGAGGCAAAGGCCATAGGTTGACCAGAAGAAGTATGGTTCTTCCTCTGCAAGTTTCATGGCAATCTGCACAGAAGATATAATATATTGTATGTAAGTTAAATATTTGCTACAAGAAGGTCCATGGGGTCACCAAAAATTTGCAATGTGAATTCCATGGGAATCCAGAGATAAGTAATTTCAGAGTAAATGTGTGTGAAATGATTTTTTTTGATGATTCAACTCATACAGACCAGACCCATTTCCTGCCTAACTAGATTTCTGTCATTTTGCATTTTCTTCTTAACGCTTTTTGCTATTACTCCTTCAGATGTTGTCCAAAACTCACACAAATTGGTGCAAATCATCTCTAGAGTTCTATTGTTTCCATGTCCCTAGAAAGATTATTGACAATAGAGAAGAGTAATAGAGCACTGTATTTGTGCGTTGCTAACCGCTCCTACATCTGGCTTTGTTTGTATGCATGTATGTATGTGTGTGTATGTATGTATGTATGTATGTATGTATGTATGTATGTATGTATGTATGTAGGTATGTAGGTATGTAGGTATGTATGTATGTTCATCCCACCCTTGGGGGGAGCCTGGGCGCATTTACTATAAAAACCTGCAACTCCTGTGCGTGTGCACATCCTTGTCCCTTTTATGCCCATATATGGAGATCTATGATGTCATCAATATTAAGCCCATATTTGGGAATTCCCATACTGTATATGGACATATTGTGTCAGTCTTATGTGGTCTATGACGTCAGTCATCTCCATATTAGGGAAAATATTGCCACATTTTGTCCAATTTAAACAACCTTCCAGGTGTGTGATTTTTTTGCCAAAGCGCCAGCGCTCGCACAGCAGTCTGCCATCACCCAGGCGGATGCGTGCACACGCCCATGTGCACGGCGAGGTTGCTTCTCGCCCTCAGGGCGTCTTACTACTGTGTAGTGACTAGTGAGTTGAGCTTTTTGGTGTGGAGTAGGCCTCCTCCCAATACTTTACCTGTTGATTTAGCTCCATGACCTCAGCATCACTGCCCCCATTTCTAGATAAAGTTGGGTTCCTCCTCACTGTGGTTTGGATCCTGGGTGCTGGCATGTTTTTGGGAACTGTGGGAGATGTCCTCTGTGGTCCTGGGGTGGTCAGATATGGTCAGCCATGTTTAGCATCCCAGTGAATAGAGACTTAATGGAATTAAATTGACTTTGTAATAGTCATGGCAATGAATACAGCATTTTACTGCCAGCTAATGTTTAAAGCATAGCAAAAAGGGTTGTGTCTTCGATATGGCGATTTTGTTTTTCCAAAGTTGGACATTTCAGATTGTTCTGCTTCAAAGCCAATATAAAAGGCACAACTCTGGACAATCCATTGTCAAAGGCTAATCAGATCATTTGATTTAATCAGAATTGCATTAGTTAGTATCTGTCAAAAAGAAAAACAAATCATCAATGCTTCGATATTGTTTCAAAAACCATGCCAACACACATTATCATTATTTTTGAAAAATATTGTCATTCTGTCTTTTCAACCAAACTGCTTGGCACTAACAATGTCACACAGCAGGCTGAGGAGACACTATTGTCAAATTAAATAATTCACTATTGCAACCTTAATGCCAAAGGCAAAGCAAAAAGAAAAGCTCTCACACAGACAGTGAAGCTTCAGCTTAAGAGTGAGACTTCACTGTTGCTAGTAAAATGAAACAACTCAATCATTTATCAGTCCAACACGCACAGGGATAGAAGTTCAATAATAGAAAGCCAAAACAACAATTGCTTAAATCAAATCATTATATGATTTAATTTAGTGGGTTTTGAGACATGGCAGATCAGTCAATTGAGCAGGTAAAACAATAGTGTGTTGTTTCATGAATTTTCGTAAAATCTACTAATGCTGCATCCCACAAGTCATTGAGGTGATTATTGCAATCCCAACAGTGACTTAGTGGTACAACACAATGTCATGTTGCTTGTCAGTGCTGGGCAGTGAGATGGATCTAAATAGCAATCATTCTGTGAATCGTGCGCACACCACTTGCTTGCAGGGAGCGCTTTCGAGCCATCCAAAGCTCAGCAAGACCGTGCAGCAAAGGTCAAACCATTCGGTTACCTGGGTTTCTCTTTGGTCTGTGGTGGATAAAGTGATCACCTGGATTGGGGGCAGGGGCCATATCTTGCCCCTGTCTGGCTAGTAGGGGGTCATACTCCTTGCCATCATAGTTTGCATCAAAGAACTTCTTGAACCACTGCACAAATTCAAAGTTGTCCTGGAACTTTCCTTTTACGAGTTTTTCTACAGGGATAATCTGCAAAAAATTAAGGTGATAGGAATACATTATGCTGCTATACTAATAGGACTTGGAAGAAAGATAAATTGAATACACAAATGAATTAAAATGTATTAAAAAATATAAATTAACAAGGTATCAACTGAATTGTATATGTTATATGAGACAAGAACAGGAATCTGACTTTATCAACACTCATCCTTTTGAAGGTTGCCTGAAGAACTTTGAAGTTATGTATGAACTCGTGTTCCAATTTGGCTTGAAATTTGACCTTCTTCAGAAGAACACAACCTGGAAACAGCATGTCCATAAACTGACAATACGCTGCCCCTGGAAACAAGCACATCCAGACACATCATTAACATACCAAATACAGGGTTCCCAACCATTTTTACCAATTAATTTCCAAAACTTTTCCGGAATATTTAACCCAATTTCCAAGACTATATAACAATAATTCAGCTCAATAACAAGTCGCTTACTCCTATGCAATGACCAAAGACAGGAAGTGTATGCCAGTGGTTCTCAACCTTTTCAGACTGTGACCCCCGAAATAATCATATTTGAACTGGCGAGCACTAAGAGTTGAGGGATTTTGTATAACACGGTTTCATTGTGAAAATAGCCGATGCGAGGCGTTGTGAGCATGTAGATCTGCTATTTTCACAATTTCTGCCTCTAATTTGGACAATTTGGCCCATGTTTAATTTGTCATTTCAGAGGTATTAACACAATCAATAACCAAAGACAATGCATAGCTATTTTTTCCAGGACTTTCCAGGACCCTTGATCAATTCCAAAACTTTTCCAGTACTGGAAAAATATTTTTCTAATTTCAAAATATTTCCAGGAATTTCATGACCGTGGGAACCCTGCAAATAAAAGCCTATAGCATGGTTTCTCAAAGTGGATGTTGTTGGCACCCTAGGGTGCCATGATGCAAGTCCAGGGGTGCCCCAGGATACTATTATAATATTCAGGATTTTTCAATATCACTTCAGTTTCACCACTGAGGCCATGCAGTACTTCATAAAATGGACCTGAGTTGCACTGTACTTGGTGGTTGGTGCGATCTTTTTCACAATCGATTTTTCACAATCACCTAGAACAGTGGTTCTCAACCTGTGGGTCGGGAGCCCCAGGGGGGTCCCCAAATTATTTTGGGAGGTCACCTGATGATTAACTTAATGTGCAACATTGTTTTCTCACTCAACAGTAAACATACCAACATAAAGTTTAAGTGTATAGAGGGTATCTGCACATGTTCAAAAGTGACAATTTAAGGACTTTTTAATTAAACATTGGCCAAATTGTCAAAGGGGCATAAAATGTGAAAATAGCCGATCTACGTTGCGAGGCGTTGTGAGCATGTAGATCAGCTATTTTCACAATAGAACCGTGTTATACAAAAAGTAATTCCTTAACTATTAGTCCTCGTCAGGGTGGGGGGTCCCCAGTTAAAATATGATTATTTTGGGGGTCACGGCCTGATAAGGTTGAGAACCACTGTCTTAGCGGGAAAGATTTACATATTGACAGGAATGTACTGTAATGTGTTATAAAGTGACAATGTAATTCAGGGGTGCTGTGGATGAAAATGTTATTTACAGGGGTGAGAACCACTGGCCGAAAATTCAACTTGGCATGGCAGAGTGTGGAACTTTATACTCTCGGCCAGTGGTCATTTATCTATCTACATTTGATGCTTGATCATTCAAATAGTTAACAGTACACTGTTGTGTTTAGGATGTGTGCACCAAAATAACACCCAAATGATCCCACAAGAATCCCGCTACTCCTGATTGAATGGTACATTTTAGAGTATATTTTGGAATAATACTGTACATTCGCCTGAAACTTCATGTTTAATAAGCCTCACCTGAACATAGCTGTTCGATCTTGGTGTAAGTGAGCTGCAAGGAGTCGTTGACCCATGCCAACATATCATGTCGACTTAGGTTGTCAATGGACACAGACGTGGCATACACATTCACTGCCATCCCCTATCTCTGTAACACACGCAGGATTGAAAATCTGTTATTTTTGCCAAAGTGGCCATCATGAAGAATAATGTGCTTCTTTTTTCTTTAGGGTCGACATGCAGTTGCTGATACAGCACCTCTGTATTTTGAGAGACATACCGGTATGCATGGATGCTTGATGTTCACAAATGTGTTTATCTAATCTACTTAAACTAAAAATCAATCATATTCAACCAAATGGGTGACACAATAATTTAATATTTTCCAATAAAATAAGTTAGCTAATGACTGAGAAGCAATAAACATTTAATCTGCATAATGTGTTGTAGTTGTGAGGGACCTCACATTTGCACATCTGGGCTGGCTTTCCTGCCTTGAAGTGCCTTCTAGATAAGCATTGGTAATGCCTTAATGGGTTTCAAATGTTTTCTTCTATCATAGGCCTACATCCTACTTCATATTGCCTGTGAGGTTTGAAGACAGGTTGGGGGTTTGGAAACACTATTCCGGACTCTGCCTCTTCAAGTGAGTGCATTCTTTTTGGAGCTGTGTGAAGCACAGGCTCCCTATACGTGGCCGTGTGGGTCTGTGTGTGTGTCTGTATGTAGCCTGAACTTCCTAAACTTCGGCACGCTACTAGTCCCACAGTTTTGCCACCACACACTCGCGCCATATGTCAAATCAACCGGCTTACTCGGGAATCGTGGGCTAGTAACTTGCTAAGAGAAAGGTTCAATAGTTTAATTGATATTAATTTATTAGTGAATTAATTTCCCCCATTGACTTATAATGGGAATCGCAAAAACTCACATTCAATTATTTGTCTCTCGCAAACCATAGGGGCTAGAGTTTCAAGACTTGGAGAGGAGGTTCATAATGATTTCAAGGATTAAATAAAAAATATGTGTCATTTGGCCGCATGGTGGCGCCATAACACCCCACTTTACGTTTTGCCCTGTAACTCTTGAACCGTAGGTCGGAAAATTAAAAATATTTTTTCCCTGGATTCCTTGGGTCATGACGCATCTCCCCATATAGGCCACGCCCATTTGCGCCATGATAGATTTTCCGCCATCTTGAATTTTCTCCAAAACACACTTTTTGCTCCTTTTCCTACATATTTTCTTCAAATGTCACAAAAATCGGTACACATGATCCACACACACACACACACACACACACACACACACACACACACACACACACACACACACACACACAGCTCCACTTCACACGGGTGTGATTTTTTTCTATCAATTGGTCACTCCATGGAGACTTGAGTTCAATAATATTTTTTTTTGTATTCGTCGCTATTTGACGAAATAAATATATGTATATATATATACCTGTATATAGTAAATTTACCCCCATTGATTCTGGATGGGGACCCAAATGCATGGCCCTGGATGGGGACCCAAAAAAGGACCTGGATGGGGACCCAAATGCATTTGGGTCAGAATCACTGGGGGTACATTTAGGGTCACGGTTCAAGTAAATTTACCTCCATTTATTCTCACCCAATGCATTTGGGTCCCCATCCAGGGCCTTGTATTTGGGTCCCCATCCAGGCCCATGCATTTGGGTCCCTTTCAGAATCAATGGGGGTAAATTTACTATAATCATTTTTTTTGTTCTCTTTTTCTCTTATTATTGAACTCAAGTCTCTATGGCGTGACTAATCAATAGAGGAAAAACAATAATTTTGTAATTATGGGCAAATTATGCTATGCTATTGGTGGGAGTGATTAGGCTATAATAAACCTGCAAATATTGAGACTGCACCTCAATATCGCGCAACTGCACTCTCCCATGAGGTTGCTTAGCTAGCCAACAATTATAATTATAATTTATTATACCCTATCTGTCCTGACTCCTGTCCTGTAATAAACCTGGAATACAACATCATCATAAATCCCACCGCATAGGCTCCTTCGTTACACATGCAGGAGTAGACGATAGGTTATGTTATAGATACATACATTATATAGGAATAGGATACATTGTTACAACCGTTGCACAAGGGAATAAAGCCCTATCGACCGGTTCTTTAAAAGGGCCGTGCACAATCATTGCAACGTTCGAACGTTTAAACCAACATTTTACAATCTATCAGAGGGATCGGACATTGCAGTCCATGCATTGCCGAGAGAACAATAAATGTGCCCATTTGTTTGTGTGTCGCAACGTTGTTGCTATCCAAAGCTGCCCCCTCTACAGGCCTCCGCGAATACCTCAGCACTGTCAATGCAAGCGAAATTATTCTCACTGGGTGGGAATAAAAGGCCGGTTTCACCGCAAACACACACGCATGCATGGAGAGGATTCATGCGGAAAAGCAGAAATAAAATACAAAATAAAACAATTTAAAAAATAATTCAAGGCTCCTTTGGCGTGTTTGCATCAATACTCACTGTATTCTAGGGCTATCTCTGTTGTTATCACGCTGCCAGTAGTCAGTAATGTCAAAGCCCGTTGCAGTCGTCGCTGGCAGAGCCTGTGCGCGGTGCAGTGGTTGGTAACACCACAGTCTGGGCTGCCTGCAACAAGCCCGAGCCCCAATGCGCCTGCGCCCGACTCCATGCTGTTTAGAGGCTCATTATAAATAGGACTTTGGCCTATTCTACACTACAGACACATGATGTGTCTGGTTGGTTTGTAGGTAGGCCTATCACCAATGAGTAGTCTATTGTTTTGTAATAGGCCAGTGGTTCTCAAACATTTTCATCTGCCAAGGACCCCCCAAGTTTGTGTAGGCTATTTTACCTGTAAAGATGTTTTGCCATGCAGAGACCCCTATGTAAGATTTGTGTTGTTAATTTTTTTTTAATGATATAAAAATGTGTCAACAGATCATCAAGCTCACTATGTGTCATTACGCTTTGTGAGCTTGTAGGCTATTTTCACATAGCTATTGTAAAATAGTGGTAATAGTGGCTATATTAACACATTTTGCTGGGGAACCCCTGTGATACCCCCGTAAGGACCCTGGGGTGCCCACTGCCCAGACCCCACTCTGAGAACCACTGTGTTAGGCGACCTATACGCCCAGTGTTAAATTCATGTTTTGTCTTTCGATGTGAACTTTAAGCAAGCCTTAGGCCACTATAAGATTATGGAGTCAGAGGTGATTCAATTTGAGATTTCATTGTGGTTTATTTGCACTAAATCATGTGATAAAGAGCTGCAAGAACAAATAAAAGATGGAATAACCAAACATGATAACACTTTGTTCAGCACCAGGTACAGAGGATAATATGCACTAGATAATATACACAAGTGTGTTTTTATTTCAAGTGTTTTATTGAGTCTTTAGTTGCCATCTCTGGCCTAAAGAAATCTCACATGTCAGAACACCTTGACATTGTTATAGATATTGGAATTATTACAATGTCCAGGTGAAAGACCAAATGTTTAGGTGTCATACAAAAAGTTCACCTTTTAATTACACCTATTTTTAAGTCATCCATTCAGTTGCATTGGATATAAATCGTCTGCAGTTTTCCATTGTTACCTTGTGTATTATGCAGTACCAGTGAACAACAATGTATGACAAAATAATCAAAATCAAACACAAATACTTTTCATTCACAAACACAAATCATCATCAAATAGCTAACAAACAGTGAGAGATTATAATAATAAATATAGATTCAGTGCTTTTTCTCTGAAAATGCTTAATAAGCATTACTTCCTGTTGTGGCACTGAACTGGCAAATGAAGGGATTTGATCCCCTGAAATCCCCCTGAAAACATGTATTTATCTAAACTGTAAAAGTTGCAAAGAAACAACAGACCAAGAGGATCAATTCGCCCTCTGTATATGCATCACAGTGGTGGTATAGGTTACATTGGAAAGTGCCAGGAAGTAAGCACAACAGTCAGAGGGAACAATTGTACCCTGTTATTTCAGTGCAAAACCAGAAGTAGTACATACAAATTGCAAAAAGGAATGCTCTATCTAAACAATATGACAGTTATCAACATGATCTATGCTGACTGGTCTATGGGGTGGTACAGTATGTGAGATAATTACCATGGTCAGATAAAGGCAGTTTGTGTGTGGTGTGAATTTTCCTTACAGAGGAAAATTACTACTGTATGAGCTACTACTGTATAAGTACTCATTAACATGTGGTGTGGGTAATAAAGAATAATGATAGAATGTGAACATTGTGTACAATGTTGTAAACATGTTTTGGAATGCTATTTTGAAACGGTTACATTACTGTATCATACTTTAAAGATCACTAAATACAATATTCTGGAAGAGCAATACAACGTAGTAAAATAAATAAATAGACCTTGTAAAAAAAGAAATTCCAGCCTGTATAGTATAGTGATGCCATATTAAAGTCACATCAGTTACTTTCTAGTGACTTATGACATTCATTTCACAATGGCTTGCAGTAGAAAGACTTCATTTGTTTGTGACACATTAAATCATGTAAAAAAAGGCAGCTAAGTAGTACATGATACAAGTGCAAAGTCAGTGAGGTAAAACAATCATAATGCAGAAACCAACTCGCTCTCATATCCCTAAAACTATTAGTAAGTTACAGCATACATTACTTCCACTAATCCCATCCAGTGGCCAAATTAACTACCTGTTATCTGCTGCTGTCATTTGGTTAACGTCTAACTGAAATGTGTTATGTTTATCCATTTAGTCAGTATTCTTGGCTAACACATACAGTATTACAGTATAATGTTCCACTGACCCTGCCCTAAATAACTGTGTTGAATCCAAAGTAAAAATGTGACCTTAACCCCCCCCCCCCCCCCCCCCCCTCCTCAGGTTTTCTTGCTGGGCCGTATGACATTTCCTTCCGGCTTCGTGCTCTGCTTTGTGGAACCTCCATTGGTTACCATAGTTACCAGATGCCGCTGGACCGCCCCCCGGGAGGAGCCAGAATCCTAGCCGAGGATCTCTTTGGAATCTTGTCATCAAGTTGGGAGCCTGACAAAGAATGGGTAATGGGACATGGTTAATCTACTGCAGATGTTGGTGCATTACTTGCTTCCTAAAAGGTACCATCTCATCCGTACCAAGGCATTATCTAGAAGAGTCAACGGCACCAAAGCGCGTTATAGGAAGACATTTAGGGAGTTGAAAGCCTACTTACTCTAGTGGGAATACTCGGAGCCCCCACCTCACGTCTAAAATACACTTTTTGGCCAGAAAAGAAATTATTTCAACGCAACGCAAAATCTGGTCAATGGATTTTTTCTATTTACAAGATCTGTCTAGGGCGCAGTGGACTAACTAAAACTTTCTTTTCTGGCCCAAAAGTGTATTGTAGTGTAGACGGGAGGTGGGGGCTCAGAGTGTTCCCAGAACTTCCCACTAAGGAAAGTAGTGCTTTCATCTTAAAAATGTCTTTGTTTTGCCAAGTAGCGAAAGTGTATTTTAAATGTATTACTAAAGACGAGAGGCTGAGCAGCCTGGGCTACCGCTGCTACGAGCGCAAGGGCTCATCGGTGACATAGCATTAACGCTATGGACCAGAGGTACCTCTGTCCTCCTCTTCCTGTTCAACACCCCCCAATGATGATGAGCACACAACGCCTCGCGGTGCGAGGCATTGTGTGCTTGTAGATCGGCTGTTTTCACTAGTTTAAATCATTTTTAAAATGATAAATACAAAACAAACGGTTTTGGACATATAAGGTTTCCATCCGACAACGACGAAATATAAAAATAAAATAAAAAATGAGGGCCTCTCCAACTCTTTTTCCCGGGCTGAATCAGGGGCCCAGCACGTCCCTGGGTGCTAGATCCTGCAAGAGTGTGTTGCTGGGACAGAGAAAGGTCAATAATAAAGTTGATTTTGTCTTTATTTTTGTCTCTGAAAAAAGTCATTTTGGTATGAACATTTTGGGAATATTGTGTGGCTTGTGACGATCGGGTCCAATATTTAGTTCAGTGACCATGGAGTTAAAGAATGGTTCAGAAGCTGTGTTCACGTTCACGTTCCCATTGGAAATGAATAGACTCCATCCTGCTTCCTGCCTCCTAAAAAGGTGTCAAACGCAGATACAGGAAGTAAACCGGAGATACCATGTCTTGCTATTTCCGTCTTGGGTCAAACCCACAACACGCTGGCAGGCTGCATCAGTAGCCTAGGTGCCTGGACTGCTAACCTAGCCGTCCGGGCCGCCTGTACTGTACATAATGTTTTTATCCTTAAATTAGAAAGAGTCAAGGAGCGACAATTAGCAATGGTCTGCTGGCTTGGGAATCAAACCAGGGACTCACCGTCAGGCTGCAACAGAGCCTATATGATACTCACCTTAACCATCAGAGGCCCTGCAATTCTGTTGTTTTTTCAAATTTCTTATTGTTTCCACCCAGTTTGAGCCAATTCATTGAATTTGGATGTCCAAAGACATATAAGTAGGTGGAGATCTCTGATTGTCTGGCTAAGCAAGACTATTCCGTGTTCATTTACAATGCATTTGGTTACATTTGTTCACGGATAAATTAACACTACTGTTACTGCCTAACAGGTTTTTACTGCTAATTGATCAGCAGAACGGACCACAATCACCAGACATACACAGATGCAATCACATCCTCTGATCAGGTCTATTGTTTGTTAGAGAAGCTCAGTGAAAATCAGATAGTTGTAAATATTCTTTTCAACGTCTGTTAAAACATATCACTTTATAGCTTTGCAACGTTGGTTATTCATCAAGTTTACTCCTCCTTAGTTCCTTACTTCTTTCACAGAAACTGTCTCATAAATGAGTGCGTGAGTCTCTGTGTGGCAGCGGTGTATGATTTGGGTGGCAGCTATAAGCAGCAACAACAGGGGTTGGCGCTCAGGTGCAGCAGGTAACACCTGCAAGCAATTGTTCTGATTGCTACCAGATATTTAAGAGGCTTTAGGGTTTAGCATGGACAAAAATAGGGCCCAGAGAGTTTGTGGTACAGTATGTTCTGGTGTATTACGCCTTACCAGAAAGACTAAAGCCGGACCCATGGAGATCTCTGACCCCCCCATGCCTGGTACAGGGGCGTGTGGGTGTGTCCAGGTCTGAAGCCCCAAAATCCTTCTTTCCTGAGTTGGTCACTGGAACAACATCACCTGTGTAGGGCTCTCGTTCCACAGCTTTTACAGCCTGGCACTGCTGGATCACACACACATGTACAGAGGTGAGTGTCTCTCTCTCTCACACACACACACACACACACACACACACACACACACACACACACACACACACACACACACACACACACACACACACACGTGTCGTGTGTGCCCGTCACAAGTGTTTTGTCATTCTACTATATGGTATTTTATGTTTAAGCACCCCAGATTTATATCTGATACTGTACCTTTTCCCTCTGGACCATCTTCTTGTAAAGGTAGTCTGGGAAAGTTCTGAGTGGGTAGAAATTTCCAGAGCCCTCTGCACATGTGAACATGCCATTTTCATAAACCAGACGGCCACGGCTAATGGTAACCAGGGGTACACCATGGCAACGAAGTCCTTCATACAGGTTCATATCTCCCCCTTGGAACTGGTTGTCCACTGAGATGGTCCTGAAGAGAACCGGATTCATTTAGATAACTAAATAAAAATGAATACAACTTAAGACTAAAAGCATAGGTATAGGCCAATAGTAAAAATATATTGAAGTTTAAAAGCAATAAAATATGTAAATTATAGGAAACTATAACAACTGCTACAAAATATATTACACTATTCATTGATATCACTGTATACAAGAAAACAGCCTCAGGAGGCATGATATATGATAGATCTTGCAGCAGAGAGACAAGATTGTCGATTCAGGGATGGATAGAGTTCCATACTTAGATCCCTCGGGGTCCCAGACCACCACATCAGCGTCTGCCCCGGGAATTATCCTGCCCTTCCTGGGGTAGAGGTTGTAGATCTTTGCTGCATTCGAGCTTGTGACTGCTACAAAACGGTTCTCATCCATCTTGCCTCCGACCTAGGGCACATGACAGGGTTAACCTCTTAAAAAACAAGCACATAATAAACGATAAGCTGCAACTGGCTCTTGGTTTGTGCATGAAGACGACCGATTGAGTGGTTTACACTAACTGCGTAGTCACAGATGAAAATGTTTGTTGGACACCTAACCCAGACACCACAAGCTGGATGTGATCACATGATACCAAGGTACCTATAGTAGATGGCCCCAAGGGATTCTTATCTTAAGAATAGCAATAAAGACAACGTGGGACATGCTGAGAAGGTATTCCCAAGTTGTGTGCACCCTAACCATTC